>NC_085882.1:3256837-3906705 GCF_035222275.1 Podospora bellae-mahoneyi | reverse complement strand
TCTTGGACTTGGCAGGCTTGTTTGGCTTTGCCGGTTTGACGGCGGCAGTCAGCTCTTTGAGGTTGTTCCTCTCTCGGATCAGTTGCTTCTGCAAAGTGCTGATGATGGAGTGAGAAATGTCAACATCCTCTTCGCTTGCCGATCCAGTGTTGATCATCTCGGACAGCTTCTTTTGCTCGTCATCGAGTCGTTTCTGGATGCTGGTGATCTTGGTTTGGGCCTTAGTGATCTCCTCGGATTGCTCTGGCTCCGGTTCCGTGTCCGAGGGCTCATCGTCGGACTCGTCTTTGATCCGTGGGCTGGCTGTGTTGATCACCTCGGGAGGGGCGTTGCGGGCGAGCCACTCATCCTTTCGGTTCATCTCGGCGCGAAAGAGACTCTGCAGCTTGTAGCCGGCAATGGTGACGGGATGGTCGTCTCCATTGAAGGCCTTGGCGTTCTTAACGATCAGGTCAAAGTCTCGTTCAACGTCCTTGGCCGAAGCGTACTCGCCAGAATGCAGCTTGTTGGCCATGGTGGAAAGGTCCATGGGCTTCTTGACCACCTTGTAATATGTGGGGATTTGCAGAGCGACGACGTCGACGGGTTGAAGGAAGGCGCCGTTGCAATCATAATACTTGGTCTTCCTCAGCTCGGTGAGAACTTCATCGCAGAACCGAAGCTCGGGGGGGAGCTTCTTCTTGCGCTTGTCAGTAAAGACATCTCTTGGCTGAGGTGGCTTGACGGGGCGCTTGGCGCGGCTGTCAACCTTGGTCGAGTCGCGCCGAATGAGCGGCATACCGTTGTTGCCGGGAGGGATGGCAAAAGCAGGGTTCTCGACAGCGGGCTTGGGGGCTGGGGCCGCCGGTTTTGGGGGACGGGGCGTGGCGGTGGAAGACTGGTGGACGGCAGAGCGGGGTTCGGCATGGCGGATATTGTGATGCTTGATGCTGTCCTTCTTGTCGGGGCGGGCAGGTTCAGCGGCAGGGACCTTCGAGAGACGGTCGAGAATAGCAGAACGGCAGCCCTTGGCTTGGACAGTCACTTCGTGAGCCTCGCCGTTGAAGCTGACGGCGTTATCCACCAACAGATTCAAGTCCCGTTTGAACTCGCCAAGATTCTTGTAGCTCTGCCCGTCCCCACGCAAGCGTCTCTCCATGGCCGAAATATCAATAGGATTGGCAATCCGTGCCGAGTAATCAGGCCAGAGCATAGGCCACAGATGCTGAACCGATTGCCGAAAGTTGCCGCCCACCTTGGTTTTTTTGACACCTGCAAGAACTTGACGAATTTGCCGGTTCTGCCAATCTGTGATGGGATTGTCGTTGAGGGAATCGTCATTGAGATACTTAGGTCTTCCGTTCGCAGCCTGCGCAGGTGTGGCCCGGGGAGCTGACTGGCGGTCGACATCCATGCGATCTTGGGGGTTGACATTGTTCTTGGCCTCGATGGAATGGTCAACCTTGGTGCGCTTGGCAACTGGTTCATCCTCACTGTCGATATCCCGTTCACGCGACACCTTGGCAGACGCAGCCAGGTCAGACATGCTGGTATCGGCCGTCGCGCTTGGAGATCCCTTGGAGGGCGACGCTGGAACTAGATCCTTCTCGATGCTCGGCTTCACGTCCGGGACAGTTGCGAAAACAGGCGTCTCTTGAGTGCTCTCGGCGGTCACCTGCGCATCTGCCATCACCACATCTTCCTCCTTATCGGTAGCTGGGGGGGTAGGGGCCGTCTTGGTCATGGGAGATACCGAAGTGGACATGGCTTTGGTCGGAGCCTCGTTCTTTGCGTCAGATGTGATCAGGGCGTCAGGCGTGGGCGGCTTGGCTGGCTGGTCTTCTTTCGATGGACCCGGAGATTGTGTGTCGGGAGCGACTTCGGCTGGAAGCTCGATTTGTGTCTCGGCTTGCTTCACCTCGGCAGCCGGACTTGGTGGTGCATCCGGCATTTCTGTGTCGGGTGGAGTCGCGACGTCCATCTTTACGGGCTCGGCGTCCTTGGGCGCCTCCTTTGCATCTGTGGGAACGTCTGGGATTGGTTTGTCACTCGCATCGGCCGACTCGCTTTTCAATGCACTGTTTGTTGAGAAAGCTTCTTGGTTGTGGCTTTGTTTGGAGTCGGTCTCGTCCTTTTCGGTGTGGTTTGGGGCTTCGGGGGAAGTGTGGCTAGAAGCAAAGCTGTCAGCTTCCAGTCTGACATGCAAACCTTGATGCGACTCCGAAGGAAGGAGCCAATGCCGCAACATACCCATTCACTTCGGCGCCGCCATTGCGCGCATCCTTCTCGAGCTCCAGCGAGCTGGCGACAGGCTTTTCGCCAACAACCGCGCCTTCTGATTGCTGAGTGGCCATAACTGCCATTCGGGATTTGGGGATTTCTGGATTCAGGAACGACGCGACATGAAATTGGCTAGGTCAAGGAGTCCTTGAATTAGCAACGCATGGCCGAGTCAAAGTGTATCGAAGCGGCGCGTCGGGGGACAAGTCGAGAGACAAGTCGTTTGATGAAATAAATGGAATGGTTTATTGTATTGGAGCTGATTGGTTGTCCAAATTGCGACGGCGAAATGTCGACGACGACGTGGATGGTGGAAGACACACGATTGGGCACGCGGCGGGGAGTGGGCAAGGTGGATGGGGACGTGCACACGCGTTGGATCGCGAACCCCAAAAGATAAAAAGCGAAGGAGAAAATTGGCAACCACTCACAGTCTGGCGAAAAAAGTCGGCCGGGGTAAAGGCTGAGAATTATAGGCTTGGGGTTGCTAGCCTTGCCAGAGAGCGTTGCTCGGAGGTGGAAAAACTCGAGCCGGGGAGGGTGGCCTTTTGATGGTCGGTGGCTGGGATGCTTTGGCGGGCGCTGGTTGGTCAGTTTGGGGGGGGTCCGGCGTGGTTTTGTACCGCGACCTTTTTTTTTCGAAATTTCTGGGTGAAAACACATGTCAGTCCCAGTCGGCAGCTCGGGGCTATTTATCACAGCTGCCTAGCTCAGCACGAAGGGAGGGGATCCGCCTCTGACTGGCTTGATTGGTCTTATCGATGCGGCTCGCCTGTTTCTGATTGGCCACATCCGAGCTATAGTGGGCCGTGCGCACACGAGACCGGGGGCACAAAGTGTCTTCTGTGCGAACCCAGCTCGTGAATTTTCTCCTGCCACCAACCCCTTGACGAGGCCACTGCAATACCAACATCAATACTTCAGCAGCAAATGCAAACATTATTATCCCTATTCATCACGTTCTGGTATAATATCCATACAGTTGTGCCCTAGCAGGGCAAAATGCGATAACAATACGAAGCAGAGCCGAACGAGACACGCCGGATGCGACGGGCAGCATACACAAAGGAGTGGAAAAGGGGGGATACCTACACTTACACCAGACTATAGGCCCAGCAACTGCCAATCCGACGCTTTCGGCTCCCTCACCAGGATGGACCAACACCACGGCAATATCTCGTTATCTCAACGGCTCTCGATGGATGGAATCTTGATTCCTCGTACCTACCATCCTGGCGATGGCGAAAAGAAGATGGCAACTGCGACCAGAGGCGACAGGCTGAAACAGCTGCGGTGCTGGGTCGAAATGGCGCTAAGTGAACAGGGATACGCGATAATGACGCGAATGCAGTGACCCAGCAAAACAGGTCACCAACATAATTTCTGAAGGTGAAATAAATGACTGGACGCGTTCCAGGCATGATCCGATGGTTTGTGTGTTGCTGGTGAGGTTTTGATGCATCCTTTGATGGAATGTCGAAAAGATGAATTCGGGATTTGGGGTTGGGCATTCTATCGTCCGTGCCGCCACGCTCGGCCAACTCTCTTTCAATTGAGTGACTCCAAACCCTTCGTCGCGTTGATAAGCTTGATCATAGGTACACAGTAGAATGTCTGTTGCTCTCTTTTGTTTGCCCACCAGGCAGCAGTGACGCCCTCATAAAGTAGACTGGCAGAACTCGGTGCCCAACTGACACCGTGCCCTTCAGTTGCACCAGCCACAGCTACATCTCTGAAATGCGTGTGGCTGAGTGAAGCTCACCAATCTGCCAAGTACACACGGACCATCTAAGCTGCACCAGAACCCCACATTCAATGCTGGGCGTGCCAAGCGGAGATCCGCAAAAAAGTTTTGGTTACAGTTTGGATTTTTTGCCTGCGGCTTCAATCGCAGCAAACCACCAAAGCAAATAATCCAACCTTTGAGGCCACTCGTCTGGGCCCTTCCATTGAACCAAAAGCCCTCCACTGGTATATCAAGCTGTATCGAGCTCCCCATTGGCCGTCTTTCAGTCACCCAAGTACTCCAGATCGCAAGCCATGTCAACCAAGAGAAAAGTCGCGACCATCGCGGCTCCAGTCGTCAGGGCCAGCGCAAAGGCACGCTCCAAGGCCAAAATCGACGAAACCAGAACCGCCGTGTCCACCGGCTTGTCGAAGCAGCCTGACGAACCCATCGAGCTCTCAAGTGACGACGAGGATGTGAAGGATCAGCAGCAGATCGAGCAAGTGGCCGAGGAGACAACACAGGGAGATGTCGACATGGACATGGACATGGGCGGCGATGTGGATGATGCTGAGCCTGCTGCTCCGGCTGCTTTTGGCGATATTGTGCGCGGCAACTCGACGGTCGATGTGGTAGCTTCTCTTGCTGCTGACACTGCTGGCCCTTCTTCGCGCTCCGATTTGCACCAGAGGCAAGCCGGCCTCATCAACGCCGCCTCGCTCGGCACCGTTATCAACCAAGCCCTCCGAACCAACGATGCGCAGCTCCTCGAATTGTGCCTCCAGACTAGCGACCTCAAAATTGTAGAGAACACAATCAATCGCATGGACTCGGCCCTTGCTCTCGAACTCCTTTCCAGGCTTGCCTCCCGCATGCACCGTCGCCCCGGCCGTGCCATGAACCTGATGAGCTGGATGAAGTTCACCATGATTGCCCACGGTGGCGCCCTTGTCACACAGCCAGATTTGACTGCCCGGTTAGCCGAGCTCAGTCGTGTTTTGGAGGAGCGCGCGAGGGGTTTGCCAGCGCTGTTGGCGCTTCGAGGCAAGTTGGAGATGCTGGACGCTCAGCTGAAGTTTAGGAAATCTGCCAAGCTGGCCGGTGGCAACCGCGATCGTCTCGAAGGAAAGGATGAGCTGAGCGAGTCAGAGGATGAGGATCAAGATGAGGCCCAAGTGGTCTACGTAGAGGGCCAGGAAAGCACCAAGGCGCTCACAAACGGTGGTCCGAGAGTGGGGCCTGCTGATGACGAGGACGACCTCCCCATCAATCACAGTGCTCTGCCAGATTCTGATGAGGACGATGATGAGGAAGAGGACGAGGACGAGGACGAGGAGGATCTGGCGGCCATCGAGTCTCTTGACGAAGACGAGGTTGACCACGATGACGTTGATGAGGAGGAGGAGGATGACAGCGAGGGTGAGGATGCGGGGCCGCCAGCCAAAGTCCAGAGAACATTGAGGAGCAGAAAATAGAGTGGTCGGTTAGAGTGGTAGCATATCCTCCAGGCGTTAGTTTACATGTTAATACAGATACCTAAAGTCCATGTAACGAAACGTCTTTTGCTTTTCATGCTACTAGATGGGGCCTCTGCGTATTTTATCAGCCTCTGTCTTGATTATTATTATCATTACCACTTCGATCCTCATCATCACTCGACCCTGTAGTTCCCCAGGTCTTTCCCTTGCATCATTATTCGCTGCCAGACCCCTATCTTCGACTCCCCCCAGGTGTGCCAGTACCCCCATTGCTGCCACGACTGCTGACCTCCCAATAAGATCCCAGCCCTGGTCCAATCTTTCCTTGTTCTAACCCTGGCGCATTCTCCGACGTAGAGTAAACGGACCCTCGAGATGATGCCGACGAGGCAAATGGATACACATACACCCGCTTCCAGTCCCAGTCCAAGCTTTCCACTACGCTCTTGGCCTCTCGCCTGTTGTCCCGTCTGTCTTGCTGGTAGCCGAACCCCAATGACTCCATCTCTAGCCTCTCTCGCACGACGTCAAGAGCACTGGGGCTCAGAGGTATTCCCTGTTGTTCTTGGCCGGTTCTTTTGGAGTTAGAAAAGGGGAAGGAAAGCGGTGTTCGGGCGCGTTTGGGTGTTTGGAGTGTGGCTTGGCTTGTTGGGCTGCTGATGAGGTGTTGATTGCTGGGGCGTGTGGTTAACCCAGAATGGGCATTGATATCGAGTGGCGACTGTTTTTTCCTGTTCCTGAGGCAGAAAAGATACACGGCGAGACTGAGCAGGAGGAAGAAGAGAAGGGCAGAGCCTGTTATGATACCAGCTTGGGCCCCGGTGCTGAGAGTTGGGCTGCTGCTTGATAACCATTCGGAGGGATTTTCCGCTGCTACCGAGGTAGATAGAGGTGTTTTTTCTACGTTTAAATATCGTGTATCTTCATATCCTGACTGTGTCGTGGACTGTGTCGATGGTTGTTAGTTGAAAGGCAACACAAACGCCGACCCACTTACTCCTGAAGGCTTGGCGATTGCCCCTGAGGTTATCAATGGAGGAGGATCATAACGAACATGTCTGGTATTTGAAGCATCCTGTGAAAGCCCCGGACATAGGTGAAGAAGCCATAAAATAGCTAGTTGTGATATTCGGCCCATCGTTGTCCCTTTTTGTGAGAGCTGACTTTTAGTTCGTGGTGATTCTGGTGTTTAGATGACTCGGCAGTAACATTGAGGAGAGCTTTGAAAAGGGTAGCATCACTGATTTTGTCCAGAGGGAAAATCCAAGACCACAACATCTGAAAAGGATGGGGACTCATTCTTCAATAGCCCTCCACCGCCACCTCCACCTCCTGAAATGGGCGCTCAAGGACGCATTTCTCCTGCAATTACCGTGGGACATTTTATTTCTAGACGTGCATTGCCCCTGACTGGTTCGAGCTCACGGCTTTTCCAGCACGACTTGGCACCCCCACGGCAATTGACTGCCTTTCTGTGGCCCCTGAGAGAAGAAATGTCAAAATAGTGGCGCAATCCGACACACCAATCACCGTGAGGCATCCAAGCTCGAGAAGGCCGCTGGGCCAAGTTGAGACACTGCAGCACAGCCAGCGCCAAAGTCTGCAGCTCGGGAATTACACAGTCTCAAACGCTCGGTGCGACAGTTCTCACGGCTGACTTTCTGGTATCACTCTATCCAACCAATGATCTACCTATCATCACGGCGGCCATCTCTTTAAGCCACACATATCCATACCAAACGGGCTAGGTAAATGACATTAGAAAGAACCTGAAAGTCAAAAAAGCAATACATTAGCCCAAGCCCCTTTAAAAGACAGCCAACAGGCTCAAAACATACCTAGGCCAAAGGCCCTATGGGATAACTAAGAGACCATTCTCTGTTTGAGTAGGTCTAAATCCACAGCGCTACACGTTTTACTTCAGACGGCGGGCAAACATAGTAACTGGCACGGCAGGCCATCCAACCACCTTTCGATAACAGGATGACCAAAAAACGTCAAAATCCACCATTGAACCCTCCACCCATGACTGTTTGTAGGTGTCCTCACTCCCTTCTCCCAAGTAACCATCATCTACTGCTAGCTTGGCCCACAAATCTACCTCAATCACAGGCTGAGAATATACACCTGGACAGCTTGCCACCCCCAACTCCGCATCATCCTTCTCCATAGGCTTTAGATGCACAGAAAGCGCAAATGTGCCATTGTACCCGCTTGCTCTCTGTCCATACGCATTCTTGATCACCCTTCCATCAGTCTGCATCTTCCTGACTTGCTCATCAAGATATGCAACTTCTACCCCAATCTCTTTTAGCACTGTGCCTTTTTCTCGTGTAAGGTGTCCAGAGACAAATGTGTGGAACACTGAGAATGCAAACCCGTGCGGCATGTACTCAAAGGGAAGCCGTGCCCGGCAAGATGTGTATCCAGTTGAGGAGTTTTGTCCTTCAAGATAGGCCCTGAAATCAGGAAAGAAAAGCGCCTGGCCAGACAGTACAGTACGGCATGTTGATGGTGTGGAAGTGGTGGATGAGAGGTCTAGTTAGTCAAGGATGTTGGGAGACGGCTGGGCAAAAGTAAGAGGTATTGCAGCAGCCATAATTATTAACAAAGGGCGTCTGTATATCATTGTGGCTCTCCTTAAGAGTTCTAGGCATTTGAGGAATTCAAATGTAGGATTTCTTGCAAGGTTGGTCTGTTTTCTCTGAATTTGGGATGTTCTAATGAGTGCCTGTATGCATCGGAGCAATCCTGGTATGGATTACAACATGAAGGCTGGACAGGCTAAATCGAGAAGAATCAAACGGGCCGGATTTGCGGCGTATTCGATCACTTGATCATTCTCCAGTGTGGCAATAGCCGAGATTTCTGCCAAAAGCTTTCGAGGGACAGGATTTGGGCGCCTTATGCCTAGAGATGATATTTAAAGTCCAACTCCCAGTCACCAGTCTTTACCCTTCTCTTGTCTTGCACTTTGCCACTGGCAATCTGCTCCTTGAGCAAGTTGCACCGTCCAATGTACAACCAGTGAATCAGGATTAGTAGTTGAGCCAGGCCCAGAGCGCTGACCGAAAAGATGTTGCCCAAGAGATACGGTGAAGTCCGGTAAATTTGGCCTGCGACGATGCCAGCTGTGTTGCCGATGGTCTGTTGGAATCCAATCGAAGCTGCCCGGCGATAATGGGGTGCGACGTTTACATTGAGCCACGTGAGATTGAGTCCAGGACCACTGTACACTGCAATTGCGCACAGAAACGTGCCAAAGAATTTGACGGCGTTACTTGTCGGGCAGATGATGAGAACATAACCGACGATGCCAAAGACGTTGGCAAAGGCAATGAACGGGCCTCGGATGCACAGATGGTCGGAGACAAATGCCAGGGTCAAAAAGCACGCTCCTCCGAGAATATAAACGGGGATAGTGAGGTATTGAGCTTCGATGCTGCTATGGCCCATACTGGTGATGATGGAAGGGAGAAACGTGCTAAAACCATACAAAAGTATGTCCTGGCAGAATTGAATTGCTCCGCTTTCGTCAAGTTAGAACTGTGTTCAGGACATGAATAGGGGTTGGTAAGGGATAGAAAAGGGGCTTTACCTGATCCACAATTTGAAATCCTTCAAAGCTATTCTGATCTCTTCCCAACTGAACTCCTCACTGCCCATATACTGTGCCCTCTGCTTTGCTCGTATCTGCATCATTTCCCTTTCTCTCTCGTTCAAGAAGTAGGCGTTGGTGGGATCGTCTGGCAAGCCAAACCAAATCAACAAGCCTATGAGGATGCTGAAGATGCCTTCTATGATGTAGACCCATCTCCAACCAGCATATCCCCCTATGCCGTCCATTTTCAGGAGCACGTATGCCAACAACCCCCCAAACGCACCCGACAATGCCGCACAAACAAACAGATACGAGACCCTGCGAGCTTGTTCTTCTCGTTTGTAAACCATGGTCAAGTACAGATTTAAGCCGGGGAAGAGGCCGCCTTCACATGCTCCTAGTATTAACCTTGCAGCATACAGCCCCCCGATATCTGTGATGAAACCGGAGAAAATAGTAGTCAAGCTCCAGACCACACAGAGGCCTGTCAACACAACTCTTGGAGTGAGTTTCTTGAGTAGGATAGCCCAGGGCGATTCGAATGCGACATATGTTGCGTAAAAGATGGACACTGCGGTCGAAAACTCGACATCAGATGCGCCGATATCCTCCGGCATCCCCGCCACTTTGACATTGCCGATATTAGTGCGGTCAAGGAAGCAAGAAAGATAGACCAGCATGATGATTGGAACGAAAACGGCATCTAGCTTCAAGAGAAGCCGCTTTTCTTCGTGACGGTCGAGGGTGGGGATGGCTTCTGAGACATGATTGCCGGTGTCGGATAGAGTTGGAGATGCTGGCTTCTCCCCGTCAGAGCCCATGCTGCTTGCATTTCATGTCAAATTCGTCGTGGAGTTTTTGCCTTGGAAAAGCTTAGCTTCGAAAGCTGGGACGAGATTAGACAAATAACACAGTCCAAAGCTTGCAAGGTAGGTAGGCAAGGTTGTTTTTCCCTTTTTTTTATTAAAAAAAAGGTTCGACGGCGTGGCAAGGTGCATGTGATGATATCATCTACAGATGGTGCCGATCCTACCTCATCTTACCCCTCGGCGTGATACAACGAGGCTCTGCGGTTCCAAAAACACGCACAGCAGGCCATGATTGGTAGGTGGGACAAGGTAATGTCGTTCCATAGTACCACTATTGAAACCGAGCGAATATGACCAACAGTGCAATAAACGAAAAAAACATCGGCAGGCAAGCAAAAGTGTATTTATTCTTCTTCGAGGCTTTGTTCCAATGAAGCGAACCTATGTGCAATCCTGCGCAACCCGTAACTCCGGAACAATTCTTGGACCTTTGCAAAATCAGAGTTGAGTCTGAGCTTGGTCCAGCAAGACAGCCTAGGAAAAACGGCCATCATCCCATTTGCTACAGAATTCCGTGCTGTAGCTTGTTTGATGTTCGGTCTGGAAGAAAATCAGTACAGGTCTATTTAATAGGTAACTGATGGCCGAACCCACTTCATGCGGTACTGCACGTACAACCTTGTCTCTTTGCAGGGTCAAAGCTTGGGTAGGGGACACAGAGCCATCCTCGAGCGCACACTCTGTGACTCGCACCGCAGTCGTTAACTGAACATGGCCCGGTGTATTGGGCAACCGAGGCAGCAGCAAAGAAAGAGAAGAATAGAATTGGCGCCGAGAGCTTCATTGTACGCGATGTGGATATCCGCAGGAGATGAATGGTCAACTGGGCTGAGAACAACCACTCGACACAGAGGCAACGGGCTCTCACATCTTTATAGGCGAGTATGAGCAAACAGATCCGACTCTTCCGAGCCTGTGTCCCGTCGGTCAGATTGAAATGGGTGCACCACCCACGCGGCCCCTCGCCGCTTTAAGCAGGATCAACACTTGGCTCGTGGCTAGCTTGTGTAGCCGAATCGGCCATGTTCAGCCGGCAAACGTTAAGGGGGATCCAGTGGTAACAAACTCAGATCTTTTGTGTCAGGTTCATGTTCTCTGAGCTGAAACCATCAACATTTTATATTGATGTTATTTGGAACTAGCCACCATGATTTCACCCACCTAACGTCGGATAGTTGTCCGATGTCCGGTTGCGAGAGACAACTGTGCCTTTCGCATTCGTTGGAACCTTCCAAAAACTCCCAATATAGGTCAGTCCGTCATCCATCCTTCCCGAAGTAATCGGATCATGCGTTCGAATGCTTGGATTTTTGGTCAGCTCTGACCCAACAGATAATGATCCTAATAGTTGTACAACCCGCTACAGAGCAGGCTCAGCGCAACTTTCATGCAAGTGAAGAAAGCCATCAGCTGTACCCACCTACCTAGTCTAGGTGAATCAAAAGGGGGCAGCCTCAAAAGATGTGTAGAAACCAGACTAAAATGCAAGCAACCCTCTGTATTCGTGTCCTGGGTTGATACTTGGCCTGTGATGAAAAGATAGACAAATTGAAGTGGGCATCATGTGGAAAGGTGATCTGGTTTCGTATGTAGTCGTACAACTTTCAGATATTTGTTTTCCGTCACTACCTACCTCTCTTTCGAAGGTGGACACTCATAATATGGAAAAACCATCACAAGACCCGGCCATTCTTAAAGCGGCAACTGATACACAAGACCCACGATCAGCGTCTCGTGGCCCCGTTCAGATCCTCCCTGCATCCCACGGCTGAAGAAGATCTCAACAGGAGTGGGCGAAGCTTCACGACACCGGCTTTTTCCGCCTTGGCCCTTATACTCCCTACATTGCCAAGTCGGCACTGATGCTTATCTCCACACAATCACCCCAAGTCAATCAAGTGCGCAATCAAGCTTTTGATTTTCCCTGACAACCTTCTATTATACATGCATGTGGGATGCTAACCGATATCAAGATGTTGGGGGTGCTGCTCCCTCTCTATCTGCCACCCTTCTTCTTGTTGAGCTTGTTCATAGCCTTGGCATGACCATACACCAGCTCCTTGGCCTCGGGGTCCTCCAAGTAAATGGTGAAGCCGTCATTGTGGTTGCGCCCATATGAGTAACCACCGTACCCAAACTGCCAGTACATGGTTCCCGCCAGCTTCTCCTCCACCTCGATCTTTTGCCAGCTGCCAATTACCTCCAGACGGGTAGAGTTGTGTGTCTTTCCGAGGTACTCGAGTCTGGCCTCGGGCGTCATCCAGCCGTACTCCTCATGAACAACAGGCTTCTTGGCCTTGCGACCAGCCGCGGCGTGGTCCCGGATCCACTGCTGTGTCCATTCCACAGTCTTTGACCACCAATCCGGGTACGAATGGAACACACCAAAGTCAATTGTGTCGATGGCGATCTCGTGGTCAAAGTCACCGCCGTTCCCGCCAGCGTAGGCCCAGTCATCAGAACCCTGGGGCAGGTTAAATTCACCCTCTCCGCCCCAGGTGACGAGATGGTGGGGATCGAGCGACTTGATGTAGGCGCTCATCTCCTTGACCCAAGCGCCCATGACGGCCGGGTTGCAGTTCGGGCTACGAGGAAGGTTGCGAGTGCCGTCAGCACCGCAACGAGGCTCGTTGGCGAGCTCCCAGCCAAAGATGGTGGGGGAGTCCTTGTAGCGAAGAATCATCTCCCTGACGTAGCGCTTGTAGGCGTTCTTGATCTTGGGAACTGTGTAGAACTGTTCACTGTCAGTTATCCCACCACCATGTGAGAAGAAAGGCAGCTCCAAGTAAGGTACATACATCATCGTGATACTTTCCACCCAGGTTGACGGTGTAGACGTCCATGCCTCCGTAATCCGCCCAGTTGTTTGTCAGGGCAACCAACAGCTTGGTTCCGACCTTGTCAGCGGCCTTGACAACCTTGTCGAAGCCGGCCACGTTGATGGTGGAGGTGCCGTTGGGATGGAACCACTGGAAGACCACCTCGGAAGGACCAGCGCCTTCACCACCATACTGTGGAAGACCACCCGGGATATATGTGCTGTTCTTGTCGTTGAATCCCCAGGTGCGGAAGACGGTGAGACCTGCCTTCTTGGCGGCGGTCAACCCCTTTTCGACATCTGATTGGTCCTGATTGTTGTTAGCATATATTAACTGATCGTGACTGGAATGGATGGTGATGACATACGCCATTAAAGGGGAAGTAGTACGCATTGCTACCGGCAAAGTAAAAGTCCTTGCCGTCGAGCTTAAACTTTCCGTCTTGCACGGTAACAAAACCCTTGGGGGTTTTGCCCTTGTGAGGACCCTTTTCACCTGGGCCGCTGGGGGCGGCGGCAGCGGTAAGGGCTAGTAAGCTGAGGACGAAGGACTTGGCGAGGACCATGATGGTGACTGGAAGACTGTGATGAAGCAGCTTGCCCCTTCTAGAGGCCAAACCAAAAGCAAAAGGCCATGATGGTATTTATCTTTGTTTAGTTCCCAGCACATAGCTGATTGCCATATTCACGATGCGGAAGTCGATGAGCCGCCCTTCAGGGGTTTCGTGTGCTTGGCACGTCTTGGCAACGCCGTTTCCTGCACTCTTGTCCGGCCCGAGAGGTCGGGGTGATGGACGGGTGGATTTTCCCGGGACGGTTTCCGGGTTTATCAGTGCCATAGAAGCTCGACGAGACCACGTCTGGATGCTGTTCGCCAATCGACACCGGGAACACGCAGGGTCGGAAAGCAATGGGCCGCCCTCCCATTTTGAGAGCTTCCTTCCGACGGTCTGGATCCATCTTCAGCCTTGGGGTGATGAAATGGAGACGGGGATGCGATCATCATCAGAGCATGTGCACATGGCGGAGATCGAAATGTAACGTCGGGTTGCCACTCCATGATTCCCTATCTCCATCGCGAACCTTGCATAGAAATGATGAACATGAAGAGAAGAGAACAAATATGTACAGTATAAAGTGTTGGAGACAGATAAAAGATGCAATGCCCGATGTAATGTGACCTCCTTTGTGACCCCTTTTATTTCCCTATGCAATCCGAACGCCCGATGCCGCCCGACTCCCATTCATCCATCAATCACAATTTAGCGCCAGGTGGAATCGACAGCCACGCTCTGGCCCTGGCAAGCAGCAGGAACGGTGTAGGACCTGTTGGGATCGCTCTCCCAGGTCACAGCGCCGT
Source organism: Podospora bellae-mahoneyi (assembly GCF_035222275.1). Lineage (NCBI taxonomy): Eukaryota > Fungi > Ascomycota > Sordariomycetes > Sordariales > Podosporaceae > Podospora > Podospora bellae-mahoneyi. The sequence goes on along the minus strand of NC_085882.1, from coordinate 3,892,594 downwards.
TGCTGTCCACCCTGATGAACTTGTAGGTGAAGGAAGTGCCAGGAGCCAAGTTGAGGGTGGTGGACCAGACGGGGTTGGAGTTGGTGTAACCGGCAGCAGAGAGGGGCACAGCGTTGGCCGGGTTCCAACTGCCGAGCGCGGCGATGGAGCCAACAACCTTGATGTTCTGGCCATAGGCAGTGGTGGCCTTCTCGTTGAACACGACTGGCACCGACGGGGCGGCAGCACACGAGGCACCGGGGGTGACGACAGTCGAGAAGGTGGTCGAAGCAGGCGGGTCGACGGTGCCGCTGCCCTCGCCGATTGCAATATCTGCGCAAGACAGGTAGATCTGACCGGTCTGGAACGAGTTCCACTTGAAGCTCAGGAGGGTGTGACCGACGTTGATGTTGGGAAGCTTGATCTTCTTGGTGACGGGGAAACCTCCAGCAATCGAGGTGTAGCAAGACCCGCGGGGAGCATTGTCAACGCCCTGGCAGGCGCGACGGTCACCGGCATTGAAAGCATTGCAGGTGAACCAGTCGTTGCGCCAACACGGCTGACCGGGGGAGCAGTCAGGGCTGAAGCCGCAGTTCTGGCCCGAGACGTCGGTGCAGGGAAGGGTGCCCCTCTCGAAACAGTCCTCGGCGGCCTGCTTCTCCTCGTCGGTGGGGAGATAGCCAGGTGTGAGGAACTTCTTGACGAGCGCCTGATCCTGGCAGATACGGTAGGCGAACATGCCACCGTGGTCACCATTGTTGTCGACGCACCACTGGACGTCGATGGTCTGGCCAGGAGAGTAGCGGGCGACGGGAGAGTTGCCCCACAGCCCAGCGCGAGGCTGGTTGTAGTCGATGCTCACGCGGGCGTTGTAACCACAGGGTCCACTGCGGCCAACAGGAGCAACGTCAAGATCGGGCCAGGCCGAGACAGGCTCGAGAATGGAGCACTCGGGGCAAGAGTCAAGGCCAGCCTGTTGGGTCCATGTGTCAGTATTGAGCTTCCAGAGAACTCGCAGCTTGCAGCTCTTACCTCGGAGCCAAGACGTGTCCGACTGGACGGGATGGTCAAATAACCATGGCCGTGAACCACAGTGGCCACCGTGAGGACGGAAAAGGTCGATGACAGCTTCATTTTGGCTAGTCGTTACTGGATGGGCTCTTCGGAGGCGATGAGGCTGGCTGGTGGTGTTTTGGAGCATCATGGCAGCGAGGGTCCGGGACCTAAATAGGTAGATTTTTGCTTGATGGCGACGACCACGGCAACCTACCAAGCCTTCATCTTTGGAGGTGACATTGTCGGCGTCTTGCTCGGCCCTTCAAAAAAAACTATGCTGCCGAGGTAGGCCACCACCTGGCTCGCGAAAACCTTGCGATGTCGCGTTTCAGTGCGTCTTCCAGGGCGAATTTCCCCAGGATCGTCAACGTCTTTTCACCGTTACACCAGATCACTCCCGTGGGCGCCACAATCCGGGGCCCCGCGACCACAACAAACCCCGTCTGTGGAGAAGGGCACTTGGCACGGCGCACCTCGGTTAGTAGTGCCGGGCCATTGCACTGCAGTCTGCGGCCGGAGTTGCTGGTCTGGGGAGCATGCCCGCAGTCAAACGGACCGAATCTGGCTGGGAATTGTCAACACGTGCAAGCTGCACGTCATGCTAAGGTTGACCATGCACCGTCATGGCACCGACAAAAGGCCGTTGATCCTCGTTGCCATTGGGCCAAGAAGCGCCCGAGTGAGTCGGTGGTGAAGCAGGCTTTGCCTGGTGATTCTAGTGTCCTTGATCCGGGGCATGGCACGGCGTTGTCTTTCTCTGGTATGCCTATACTTACCTAGGCTCGTTAGATAAAAGTAGGATTGGGCTTCGGCATAGCAGCCTACGTCAACAGTGAGTTTAGTCTGTGTTCCCGCCCAATTTTCACTTGGGGTTATTTCAGTCGGCTCTCCGAAGCAAATGGAAAGGATCACCATGGCTTGAAGAGGTTTGGAGGGTGAAGGGTTTCCACCAATAGGTCTAGTTGGCAAGTCGACTCGAGCTGGCCACCTAGGCTGGTATCATGAGCTCCTTAGATAAGGTAGGTACCAAACACGTCGCTTGAATTATCTGAAAGGCATAGTTCAATCATCATTATCTCCGTAGTTTGACTATGACGTGGCGCCATGGCTTCATTGAACAGCGAGAACCACATCTTTAGACTCTTGACAGGTTTCACCTGAAACATTCCATACAACCCAGCAATAAAGTAACTACGTCATTTGTTTGACATTTCCGAGTAGGTACCTACTTGACAAATCTGACATCTAGAATACTTGCCCGGATACCGTACCTACCTTGGGTATTGTGTTTCGAGAATCCATCATGGTGGATTCATGTAACCCAAGAGGCTGCGGTTTGGGTGGACTCAGTCGGCCCGTTACCTTAGGTATACTGAAACCCTGGGTTGCATAACGGGTAGAAAAGCTGCATTCGATGCTGAATTTCAGGGTATGATGACGAGCTAAAAAGCCCTGAGAGAACCGGTCACGAAATTCCCTGATCTTTCAGTTATTGATAATTTGAACTTACGTTGAGAAGTAGCCCCGAAAAGACTCTCTTTTCAAGCAAAAATATCTCTGTAATTCAGTGTTAACTACCTACCTTAGTATAATTGGAAGTGGACCGTCCCCTCTATGTCATAGCAAGACCATCATCCCAATCACTACCACTAACCAACTCCACACACCTTGCCCGACCAAATTCCCTGCCGTCCCATTTACCTTCTCTTCCTTATCACCATCAGAAGTCAAATTAGCCTCATAAAACCTCACAGTAATGTTGCCTCCCCCGATCCAAGGCCCGGGTATCGGCGTCTCTACTATTTTTCTTTCCACCTTCGAAGCTGGAATCTCTTTTGTTTTCATTGTCGCCGTTACGGAAGGACTTGGTGCTAGAAGTCGATCAAAGAGACGTGGCATGGCGGAGGAGAATGCCTCGACCACGTCCGCTTTGTCTTGTTCTTGCAGTATGTATGTATTGACTGGGTCTGGGGTGGGTGTTGGTGATGAAGGGGTTATAGTTTGTGTTCCTGTTTTCGTTACGTGGTTGAGAGTTGTGTAGCCCTGGAGGTTGGTGGTGACGACGGTTGAACTAGTAGTTATGATGATAGGTGTGGGTGCACGCGTAGGTTGAGCGCTGACAGCTACCGAGGTCTGTTTCGTGTTTGTGGCGGTTGCGGTTGCTTTACTTCTGCTCCAGGCATCGATCCTGCTGATGTGCTGCTTCATGGGCGTCGGGATGGGTCTCAGCGAGGTTGAAGTCAGTGGATTGAACAGGCCATTCTGACATTCCATATTCTTGCACGTGTCCGTGTCGTTCGCTATCAGGTACCCGATTCCAAAAAGATCGTCTCTGGGGAGAGATAGTACGGCCAGGAGTGCTAGTGGGCCTTGCTTTAGGTAGGGTGAAAGTGACTCTGGAAGGAGAGCCTTTTGTATGAGGTTATCGATGGCTGAAATGTATGTGGAGTCCAAGTATTCGACGGGCTCCATCTCCTCGGGAGTTTGAAGTGGTACAACTACTCCAAGTTTTGGCAAGCAGACACTGGGGTCCTCCTTGACATACGTATCAAGAGTAGCCTCTATGTTGCATGTAAAAAGTCTCCAAAGCTCGAGATTATTCTTGATATAATCTATCTTCGATGGGTACTTCGCAACTGTGGTGGTAGGAGGTCTCAAAAGTGACGGAGAACTGAGAGGGCGCGGTATTTGGGGATTTGTTGCGTAGTTTCTCACAGCCCAGCGGCGTCTCTCGAGGCTCCTATTTGCCGGTTCGTTACCTAATTCTTGTTTTGAAACACTTGATAAACAGGTTTTGGACACTTACCCTCGCTGTTGGGAGGACTCAATTACCCCAGCGAAAGCCAGAGATAAAGAGCAGAGGAGAAGAAACGATTCGCCTGGAAACATGGTGTCGGACTAGCTAGATTCCCTTCTCTTGGCCAGAGCGCGATCTGTGTTAGGACCAGACTATCATGGCCTGACATCGACCTATGATGAGCGAAAAGCATCGGCTTAATATCCTCTCGAGTCTGATTGTGCAATCTGCTCCGCCTCAGACATTTTCCATCTTGGCAACGCCATTCCTGTCCCCTTAGGTGCCAAGAAGGAATTTTTGGTCTGGTTGACGTGTGTGGCACAGCCTACCTCTTCACAAGCAATACGATTCCAAGTTTCCGGTCTATAATCTATCCAGCTGGGTTGGCGAGAAGAATATGATATAGCAGGGCAGTTATAAGCGTCCTTCTCTCATAATCGGAGGTTCTGTCATCTGCACACTTATTGAGCAAATCCTTGAATGGAATTCATCAGTTGTCATCAACTGCAATGCGCATGAACTTCTCATTCAAAGTGACTTAAGGTAGTTATCAACCCTCTGCCTGACAGCATCGCAGTCTTCTGGCATCGCAAGTCTAAGCCTCAGCCTCCTCTTCACCGACGGGCTGAACAGGTCTGGTCTTTCTGCGCTCCGTCTGCTGATGGGGCTGTGCATGCTCGGCCTGGCTTCCTCCTCCAGAAATTCTTTTGCTAACAACCTGATCAACCCCGTCCTGTCTGTTCTCGGCAGCCACTTCTCTCTTCTCATCCTCTCGACCGTTCGGCCAGCCTTCGGGCAGCACCACATCTCCGTCTGCGACACCCTTGATCCCATCGTCTTGGCAGACCATCTTGTCGGTCCACTCCTGTGGGCATTCAAGGTACAGTTCGGTTTGTCCTACAATCCAAGCGTCGCTGCTCTGATGTTAGCATTCGTGTCTTGTGCGCCCCCAATCATTGGTCAAAACATACCCCCACTCAGGCCCTAGGCAATCAGGAAGGGTCTTGTTGAGGGTGAAGCTTGCAACGTTCAGGTTGAGCTGCAACCAGATATCGAGGTTCGGATCAGACGGGATCCCATAAAATTCACAAATGTAGTTGGCTCGTAGGGAGCAACGCAGGGTGTCGGTAACTTCAGTGTTGGTGTTGGTGAGCGTGAACGTGGCGTTGCCGCGCTGGAGCACTTCGTCGCCAGTATATTCCACCTCGAGGTTCTCCACCACCCACAGGCCAGGTTCGCTATCTCCTATGCACCTTTGCTGTCTTGGTGACAGGTGAGACGAAGCAGGTATGGCCGAGATGGAAGGCAGCAACGGAACGAGCGCGGTGAAGAGGGAGAGCTTCATGATGGTGTCTATCAATCTTGTGTGGTCGGACAATGCCTCACCGTCTCAGATAAAAGACTTTTTCCAACTCTTTATATCCTCCTGTCTCGCATCTACGTCACCTCAAAATACCCTTGAGGTGTAAGACAACCCCGCATTGGTCTCCAATTCATCTACAATAAATCGGGGGGGGGCAATCTATGATATCGCGGGAACCTGCCATCATCCGCTTTACCCGACTTGCCAAGTTGAATGCGACGCCGGCAATAGGAAAGATTGTCGGCAGCGTCTCGGCGCTTCCGCTGTTAGACGTCAACAGGACAAAGGGTACCTTAACCAAGGTGCTGGTGCTAGGCAGCGCCACTATCGACTGTTGCGAGACACCAGAGAGGGCATGAGCCACCAACAGTCCTGGGATAAAACTAAGAGAGTACCGGATGTTACGGACGAATGACAGTCGGAACTTTTGTTTACAATAGAACGATGCTTGCTAGTTACTTTGCAACATTGTTGTTCTTCAAACCATCCTACAAAACAAAACCCCAAAGGCCGCCTAATCCAACACAACCAACCCGCCGTACGCCTTGTGAGAAATGGCCTGCTTGACCTGGTCGTATGGATCTTTTCTACGCTTCGCCTCTGGCTCTACCGTGACCTCCTCCCCGTCCTTGGTCACAACCACGGCCATCTCCTCATCCTCTTCCTTGATCTCGTCAAACCCAGCACCACCTAGGAAAACCTTGAGCATACCCTGAGAGTACCCGCTGACAAGAGCTGTGCCAACTTGATCAGCGGCCACGGGCTTGGGGGCGATGTCATATGAGCCGGAATATCCACCTCGACCCCCGGCCAGGTTCCAAAACACCAGCTCGGGCATCTCATAGCCCGCATCCTTGAAATCCTGTTGAATCCGCTCGAAGCTCGAAGACCACTGACCGGCACCGTACTGAGCCGAGTTGAAGTGCATGTCGCTAAAGACAAACACTCGCTTGACCATGTCCTCAGGCTTGACAGCATTCTTGATGGCCATGGGCAGGATCAGACGGCTGAAGACGGCACAGAAGTCTGTGCTGGCGCCCCAGTCCGCCCTTACCATCTTGGTGTATTTCTCACCCAGACCCTCACTGAGGTCAACCTTCTCAACTATGGGATCTGTGGAGAAGGTGATGAAAGCTCCACCAAACGGAGGCTTGGTGACTTCAGCCACCAAGAGCGAAAGGCCAATGGAGCTGTCCATGGGGGTGGTGCCATCTTGGAAGACAGGACTGCTCATGCTCCCAGAAACATCGCACACGGCGATGCAGGATTCCAGAGTGCCAGAGTCTTTGATGCGCTGGACAAGTGTCTTCCACTGGCCGTCAATCACCTTGGAGGTGGCAGCACCCACGACATCAGCCTTCATTTCCTTAAGCGTCCGCTTCTTCTTGGTTTGCGAGCCGAATGAGTATGTTGAACGCTCTGATGCCTCACGTGCGGCCTTGATGAGAGTGCTGGGAAGGAGAGTGGCACCACTGATCTGGGTCTTGCCAGTTGAAACGTCATCGAGGTACTTCATGAACCGAGTCTCGTCCTTGGCTGCAAATATTGGGGTGTAATTGTTCATGGCCACAGACGGGACGTGGTCGTACTTTATCTTGTCGAGGGTCTTGGCCGACAGCTTGCGTTCGACAATGTCCAAGTGCTTGCGGAGGGCGGAGATATCCTTTCGATAGGCCTCACGTGCATGACGAAGGTACAGCTCACGATTGCCCGCAATGTCAGAGCTAAACATGGGTGCAGGATACATCAGCTCAGCGATGGTCGAGACGACAAACGTGTGCTTGTCGTGAAAGCGGTCTGTTGACGGAGCCCACTTGCCGCAGAGCGAGATTTGCTTCTTGGCCTTGTTGTCGCCGTCTCTCAGGAGGGCGATGTCCTTCTTGAGCTGCTCGGCAAAGAGACGCGAGACAGTCAAGTGAAGTGCGCGGTACGTGGCATCCGATTCCAAGAGTGTACAGGCTTGATGGTGACGGGCATCGCGGGTTTTGGCGCGCTGTTCTTTGGCCTTTTCCTGGTCGTATCGCACCGAGGGTTTCGTTTCGCACTTGATATTGAGAACGTCGCGGGGACTGGCGAGGACGTTGAGCTTTCCGTTGGCGGCAAGAGCGAGGAGGTTCAAAAGATCCTTCCAATAGCCATGAGACATGCCGGTGACGACATCAAGGCCGGGGGCGTCCTCTTCTGTCGTTTCGGCTTCCACCATGACGAGATCCTCTTCGACCGCTTCGCTCTCTTGCTTCTTGGCCGACGTCGGCTTTGGAATCACGGGGCTGCTGAGCAAGTGGATGTTGCTGACCAAGGTGAAGGGGTGGTGCTCAGCCAGCCATCCGGCGCACCGGTAAAAGGAGATGCGCGAGCTCTTGCCGAGATGTATCGACCGGGCGTTGAAGATGATCTTGAGGGTGGCGAGGGGGTCCTCAGCCCAGGCAGCGGTGAGAATGCTGTCGAGACGATTGCTATCGATGACTTCCTCGAGCTCGGTGAACAGATCGACAAGAACACTGTTTGAAGACCGGAAGGTGACATCGCCATTCTCGGTAAGCATTTTGTCGTCGCTCAGGTAAAAGTCATTGACGCCGGTAATATGGGCTAGAAGGCCATCCATAAAGGCGTTTGTTGTTGGCTGAGCCGCGGCAGCTGCATAGCTCTTCTTGTTTTCGACCTTGACGTCGGGTTTGGTGTTGCGCTGAAGCGTCTGTTCGAGATAGGTGGAAAAATCCTCCTGTGACAGTCGCAGGGCTTCAAGCTGGGGGAGGAGAACTGGACACTTGGACTTGAGAAACCAGGTCTCGTCTTGCTGCTTATTGTTGCTCTGATCTGCCATTTCGATTGTTGTGATGGAATGACTGTTGGTCGACGACGAGATGGTGAAAGAGTGGGAAAGACTGAAGTGTTGAAGAAAAAGGCAGCGAGGACAGCTTCTGGCAGCACCGACTTGACTCACCGCCGAAGAGCTTCTTTGAATTGAAGATTAATTGTTGGTTGCTGGTTGGAAGCTGCAGGCACACAATCGATTGCTCCACATGAGGACGGAAACTAGGTGTGAGGACGACGCATTGCCCCACCCTCCCCCATTCTGCCGGGTACCCCTCATCAGCCCTATGAGCTTTCATCTTCATCCGCGTCATCTTCGACGATCTTGCTCCCCTCTGGAGGGAAGCGGGAAAACAGCAGCATGCCGTACGCGAGAATGGCAATCGCCTATGTCACATCAGCTCTTGGGCCACAACAGTCTTGATCACTTTCGGCACACTCACAGCATTGACAAAAAAGGTAAGATGCGGCTTCCCGACCTCAGCCAGAGCCGCAAATACAAAGCCGAACAAGCCCTGTGTTGACAGCCGAGCAATGTTTTCCACCAGACCCAGTGCGTTTAGTGCGTCCGCACGTTGAGATGGGGAGCACATTTCAGTCATGACTCCTTTGGCCGCCGGTGCTGACCCAGACGCCAGCGGGAGCAGAAACGCAGCAAGAAATATATGCCACCTCTCGGTTGCAAAGGCCGTGCACATTGTCAGTACCCCGTCCACCACAAGGCTGATTCGCAAGAAATACAGGTCGAATTCGGTCCCCTCGTCCTCCTTGACCGGCTCCGCGTCCACTGGCTCTTGCTCGGCAAAAGATCCGATAGGTGCTTCAAACTCTTCTGGGTTGGTTGCCAGGTGAGCCGTTTCTTCATGGCCATTGCCGTGGTCATGGTGCTGTTGCGCCTCTGGATGCCGTGTCATGTACCAACATCGTCCCCTGTTGATGATGCGGGGGAAAGCAAATATTAAAAACATACCGCGCATAAAGGCAAAACCTGACGTCAACCAGCCATTCTCGGTCTGTTTGAAGTCAAACTTGGCTGTGGCATAGAGCTGCATAAGCAGCGGCGCATATCCTGTTGCCAGCTGTTGTCGTTTTGTCAGTCTTAGAAACACCCACAGGAGGAGACGGGAGCAGGCATACCACACCGAGAAAGATGCCGGCGCAAAGAACCATCAGTCCGTAATGTTTCGTCACGGTCCCGTTCCGAGACAAGATTCGCTGCGGCAGCAACACTCTCAGGGGTGTAAACAACTGGGAGATGCCCTGGCCTCGAGCTTTCTTTGCACTGCTGATGGTGCTTGCATCAATGTATGGCACCACCATGGCCACATAAAGCGTGGACAAGAGAAACGCGCAAAAGGCTACTTCGAAAGGCCGGCTGATGCCCCAAATATCACCCATCATGCCGCCGGCTAAGTCACACAGTTAGCGTCATGGAGAATACAACTGAGTAAAGGTAACTCGCTCAAGTAACCCAGGCCTTGGCCAAGCATGATACAGCCCTGCAGCATTCCAAACACGGCTGTCCTTCTCAGTGGGGGCACCACTTCGCCAGCGATGATGTTTACAATCAACAGATACCCAGCAGGTCCCCCAATGACCGTGATAATCTGCGTGCACTGGATCATCAACATTCCCTTTGCTCCTCCAGCCATGAGCCCCAGAATCTGCGTCGACACTCGTATGCCAGGGACCAGGGTTTGAATCATCAAGGCATACTTTGGGCCAATTTTTTTGGCTGTCCAGCCAGCAACAAACAGGTTGATGGTTCCGCAAAACGTGGTAGACATTCCCAAGATGGAAAACTGCGTGGCCATGCCGGCGGCGATCTCGTCTATGTTGCAGCGGTCACCGGGGCCGGTGTAGGGTGGGTGAGTGGAGTAGTAGTGATCGCATTGCATGAGGTGGAAGGCATAGAGGATGCTGCCAACGTGATTCGCCCACTCACTTAGCTTCACCGGGAACTTGATCATCAAAGCTGGGGCACTCACGGGACTTGGGTGAAGCTGAAAGACAGGGTGATGAGAAAGCCAGAAAGAAGAATCTGACTCTCGGTCGAAGGTTTGAGTGAGGTCCAGATCTTTTTCAACCGCCTGCGATGTTTTCTGGGCTGGATGACATCATCATCGTCTTCGCCTTGGTGGTCTCTGGGAATACCAGGGCCGTCAGGGGAAGCACCCGAGTGAGAAACAGTGGTGTGGGAGACGCTGGTGGACGACAGTAGGGGGGTTCTCTCATCACCTGCTTCAGCCATGGTGCACCCGTTTGGCAGGGTTGTTTGGCGGCCAACCTCAGAGCGGTCCATGGGGGGTTTTGGTGCCGCTGCTGGTGCCGGTGGCGTTCCTTGGCAAGACTCGTCAAATTGAGGCTCTGAGAGCCGCAAAGTCACAATCTCAAAGAAACAGGCGGGACGGGAAGGTGGGTGCCAGGGACATGGACATGGCGCGAAGCCCAACCTAGGAGTTGTTTGGTTGCGGTGAAAGGCTCCCCTGCTTTGTTTCCCTGTGGAGCGTCCTCGTTATCGGCGGATGGGTAGTGCGGATCCCTAGCGGCGGGAAACTGTGGATAGCATGTGGAGGCCAGAGACGATGACGATGGAGTGAATGCGCAGCGCAGGTTATTTCAGCTGACTCGGCTGGTATGGATGGATGAGGCTCTGGCAGTTGTTTTCAAGTGGGAAAACCAACTTGCCGATGGGGTTTGTTGACTTTTCAACCTTGAATCCGAACCTGCAGCCGATATCGCCACCCCACATGTCTGCTGGACGAGGGCCAATTACATGCCAGGCATTTCACAACACTGATTTTCAGTTTCACGATACAATCGCAAAAAAGATTGTTCGAAGGTTCAACATTATGGATTCATGCAGTCATATACTCGCATTATATACACCGTCGTCGTCATTAAATTAAGTTATTTACAGTCATCCCCCTCGCCCCCTAGGCTCACAACAAGCGTCTCTTAAAGCTTCTTGCAGAGTCTGGTGTCCTGGATAACCTCCCAGTCCTCGGTGCCGGGGGTGGCAATTGAGTAAAAAACTCCCAAGGGATCCCACTTCTTGCGGATCTGCTTGAGGCGGGGGTACTCGGAGCCCCAGAAATGGCCCTGCCAGTTGGGTTGGTAAGGGTCAGCCTCGTTGACATAAGTGGCCCCAGAGCCCGAGGCGTCGCGGAGCGCCTGGTCAATGGTGTTGGTCAAGACGTTCTGGTAGTCGGCCTTGACCGCCTTGCTGGCACCCAGAGGGACGGGCAGGACAGTGATGACAAAGTCGGTGGCATTGCGCCACGAAGGGTGGGTGGCGCTGTTGCTGACAGGAGCGCCGTAGCCGGGGTTGAACAAGTGACCGACAATGAAGGAGAAGATGTCGGGGCGGGGCGAAAAGACCGTCTTGAAAGCCTCAATGATGCCGTCGTTGTTGGTGGCAACGTCATTGTGGTCAAACAGCCAGCCACCCGTAAGGGCAGAACCACCGGCAGCCTCGGCCTCGAAAAGATCGACATAGAGGTCGAAGAAGGTCGGGAAGGACTTGGGGTTCCACTCATAGGGAATTCCGTTGGCGGTGAGCTCAGCAAGCATGGGGGCAACAATGGCATTGAGCTCGGCAACCGTCTTTCCAATGGCGACAAAAGGCTGAGCGCGGAGGGTGAAGGGGAAGAGCTCATAGTAGACATAGAGCCCATTGTCGACAAAGTGGTTGGACCACTTGTGGAAGATGCTGGTGGCGTTCCAGTAAGCGTCATTGTCAAAACCAATGTGGGTGTTGTTGACATAGAAGGTGGCACCGGCAGACGAGACATCGTCAAACGTCTTCATGGTGACGGACAGGATGACGGCAAAAGCCGAAGGACCACCGCCCTTGAGAGCCCAGAAAAGATCAGAGTTTTGGGCCTCGTTGGCAGTGACAAAGTGGCCAGACGCTGTGATGGCCTCAAAGGCGAGAACATTGTCGGCAGAAAGACCCTTGAGCGTAGTCCAGGGACCGTGGCCACCGCCCTGGATGAAGCCACCAGCAACACCAACGGTTGGGCATTCGCCAGTAACAATCACCTTGGGAGGAACCTGAGCATGGCCCTGCTCCAAGATGGAGCGGCCCTGGACACCGGCAGCAATGGTCACGGCAGGACCAGAGTACGAGCCGGGACCGGCATACGACGAAATCCAGTTGACATCCTGGAAGCTGTGGGTGTTGATGATGAGGGAACCGGCACCGGTGCTGCGGCCGATAAAGTCGTGGCCGGTGTTGCGGATGACCAGGCGGATGTTGTTGCGGCGAGCAAAGTCAATGCCGGCCTTGATGTGGTTGCGGGTGGTGGCAGAGATGACATAAACGCCATAGTAGCCCAGCGTGCAGCTGTCGGTGGGATTGAGAGTGGGCCGGCAGGTCTCGTTGGTGAAGTATGTCCAGAGGGCGGCACCCGGCTTCTCAACACTAATATCATCCAATGTCAGTCACGGTCAGGCTTTGGCTCAAAAAGGCCACAACTCACGTCCACATCTCATCCTCCCAGTTGGCATGCACGTCAGCGCAGGCGGCAGCATCGTAGGTGTTGACAGTGCCCAAGGGACCGGTGAAGGTGTTATAGCACGACGCAGCAGGGGGTATGTGAAGTTTCAAGTTGCCACCCACGGTGGTGTTCAACTGATTCCACTTCCATTGCTGGGGCCAGCAGAGCTGACCGGGCGAGCACTTGCAGCCATAGAGCTTGCCGTTGTGGTGGGTGACGGTGAGGTTGGCAACGTCCAAGAAGTCAAAGAGACCGCCGAGGAAGGACGTGGTCGACGCGGTGGAGGTGCTGTCGGTCGAGGCCTGAGGGGCGGCAGTAACGGTCTGGAGAAGGCCAGAGGCGGCAGCAAAGGCCAGCCCAACAGAAGGAAGGTGGACCATCTTAACTGCGGTTGACTCTTTTTGAAGGGCAAAAAGAGGTACAGAGAAGAATCGACGGGATTGTTGTTAGTTGGGAGACACCGTCATAAATAGTACATTTTCCTTCCCCCCATCACTGCCTCCTCTGTGTATGTACCCCCTCATTCTCCCCTCACCGAGCAGGGAGTGGCAAAGCAAGCTGCCGCTGGAAAGGTTGAAGCGTCCACCCCCAGCCAGAAACAACTCCAACTCGCGATTCTTCTGAGGGGCTTCTGCAAAACGCCATGGAGAGGCTCCACCGGGAACATCCCGAACCGGCAATACGAGCGAGTCTAATGCAAGTCAAACACTCGGGAATCCCCTCGGATTCGGCATGGCAACCGGGGGGGGCTGGTATCGACTAACCCCCTTATGAGCTAGGGACACCGCCAAGGGTGGGATTGCAACCCTTCGGGCCGGGAACCGAGGAGTTTCTTTTTGTCTTGTTAGCCTGGGTGCCTGGCGATCCGGCTTGTTCGGCGACTATCGACCATCCTCAGAGCTAGAAAGAATAGTGCGTCTATAGATTTGGGTGATGAGGAGGGGACATGGACATCTAGACCATGATGCATGGTATCATGGCTCGTGGCATCATGCAGTCGCCCACGAATCTGGAAAGAAACATCGCGTGGCAGTGTACATTGATGCAACTCTTCAATTTCGTTCACCGTGGTATCAATGACACCCCCGGCATTGCTTCCTGTGCATATCAAATCTCCCTGCTGATTGATACCGAAACATGCATCATCAGTTAGTTTCTCTCTATGTCCTAAGCGAACTAAAATAACGTAGTCCATCTGCTGCAGAGAGAAGTCACAAAACGTTGCAAACATGATATAATTATGTTCCTCAGTCTCTGCACACTCTTCATCTTCACCGCTATATACAGATATAGGATGTCCCCACACCGTGTCCACCGCGATTGTAAATATTTTCAGCCTGTCTCGCCGTCTCATGCAGCTTGTCTCCATACTCGCTCGCCCTACTCCAAGTGGTCCCCGCTTACGCAGTACAAGCTACCCAGATGTACACACCCTGGCTGCACTTTATTCCCGATGCCCACGTGGGAATATCACCATGCATGTCGGTTTCTCCGGCACCTGGCACCCGGACAACAACCCATCACCGGCAGTTGGCCACTCACACAAGTACCTGCAGACCCTTCTTCCTTCTCCTTTTGTCTTTCTTCTTGACCACCCACATCCATACCCCGTACATGATGAATACCGCAACCGTGATGGGAACAGTAACGGCCCAAAAGAGCGCAAACTGTGGTCTTATCCCCACCCTCATGGTAGACTCTGACTCTGCCGCTGCCGCTTCATCCCACTTGAAAAGCGGGGTGCTGAATAGTGCCGCGATGAAGCTACCAGGCAGGAAGAACATAGCTACCAAAGCCAGCATCTTCATGCTGCTCGAGTCCTGAAGGCTGGAAGCAGCGATGCTCCGAGTCGCCGAGGCTGTGTCGAAAGCGATGGCGTTGTCTTGCTGTGCAATCAGGTGGAAGAGGGCCCGGATCTGGATGTCGATGCGGGATTGTGTGTACGTCAACTCAGTCTGCTGCATGGTGGCACGGTGGGAGAGCAGGGAAACCCATGCTGTTGGCGCGCCAGCCAGCTGTTGTGCCGTCTCCGTTTGGAGGGGCAGGGTTTGATAGAAGCGATAAGAGGCCACATTCGGTGGTTGCGTCTGATTACGTTGCGTTGCTGCAGGTAGCGGAGGAGAGGAAGAATGGTGACTGATGAGATGGTTGATTTCCTCGACTAGCTTCAGCTTGCGAGCACCATTTGCCAGCTTGGCAGCGCACCCGCTCATCTGAGCTGACAGCTGACCGAGTTCCCCCGCCGCAGGCTGTGTTTCTCTTCGACTAGTGAATCTGTGGTGTCCCGTACGAGCCTCCACCTCACGAACCACCTTTTTGATATCGTCCAAGGTGCTGTCTAGCTCGTGGGCCAGTAGTAAGCTGCAGATAAGAGCCGGGAACATGGCATCGGTGGCCAGTGCCGGCCCCCAGGTTGACTTGAGAATACGGGACAACTCGGCCCTCTCTTCCCCCTCAGCAAAGATGACAGCATGAGTTCGAGGGACTCCGATGGAGGTGATGTTGTAGGACCATGAGACTGCCAACTTTGGGTGATAGGTGACGGTGAAGAAGGTGGAGTTATCCCGGCCGGGGCATGCGGAGACACCAGCAAAGGAGCTGCGAGCATAGTCCATTGCAGACCGCAGTCCCCACCTCTCCGCCAGCTGATCCAGAATTCTGGTTGATGGACCAGAACGACCCCCTCCCACCACCACATCTTGACCAACCCACACGATGCGGACCACCCGGGTGCCTGTCCCGGAAAGGGAGGGGAGCGACTGACAAAAAGGTTCGTCGAGCCAGTTGTCGACGTCGGGCGAAGAGATCTTTCGATTTTGAATAAGGCTTTTATTTTTGCCCTCCGAGTCGACCCATATTTCAGTCACATCAAAGGTGGGGGACTTGAAGACATCGTGCTTGTCCCAAAGACTGTGCCGTCCAAAGTGTTGGTAGACGTCCTCCATGCTGATGATGTTGGCTGTTGTTGGCTGGTTCGAGGAGATGTTGATCTTTTTTTTTCAAATTCAAGTTGGGTCGACTTGGGGTTATGGTCTATCGCCCATAGAGGCCACCGGGAGCAATGAGTTCTTGGAAAAGTCCTGAAGCAGGGGCTGTGCAAGCCACAAGGCTGCGATGTGATTTGTGGAGATTGTGCGGGGAGGCCCCTGCGCAGCTTTAGCTAAAACTACCTGGTAGGCGTATTGGTCATTTATTGCGCAGACATCTATTTTTCTGCTTCTTCTTTGCCAGGTACAGGAAATAGACTGTTGATCAGACCAGCGACGTCTCTCTCGTGAAGGCTGGCTGGTAGATAGACCCATTTCCCATCAATCCAGGAGCGATTGGGCAGGTAGGCTTCGAGCATGTAGTAACTGTCTCTGTGGAAGGGATAGTCGATGGTAGGCGGCCCCTCGGCTTCAAGAAAGTGGTCGGTTCCTTCTTGTAGGTCTTGGTCAGTGAGTCGATAATGCTGGCGCTTGTTGCTCTTGTTGAGCACCTGGCGTCGGATGGCGCGCGTAGTCGACTCCAGGTGCTTTTCGAGAATGCGAGCATACCAAAGAGGATCGCGAATGCCCTTCAGAACAACCTGCATGTTTCGGTTTAGCAATACCTTGTTCCACATCGGACGCCGCCCGAACGGTATGCGTGGAATTGCTTCGCCTTTATCTAGAAAGTCCTGCCAGTGTGCAAAGTCAACCAGCAGCCCAAGAGCGTTCCAACGATGATAGCATGTCGGACAGCTGCAGACAAGCTCGCCTCGGATTGTGGGTATGTGGTGAAACATGTGACCTTTGACTCTGCTCGTCACTTTCGGATGTCCCATGTGCCTGCGGACTCCCAAGTCTTGAATGTTTTCCAAAAGGACAGGCCGAAGAAAACAAGCTGCCAAACAGGGATATCGCCGCTCGATGATGGATTTGGCGATTCGGGATCCTTCCTGTTTGATAAAATCTCGGTAGCCCTTTGAGACACGTGACATGGCGAAAAGATCGCGAGGTTGACAGCACAAAAGGATGGCGTCGAGGATTTCAAACGGCATATCCTCCAAGCATAATGGTGTGGTCGCGGTCCGTTTTTTTCTTGCAAGCTTCTCCTCCAGACGCCGAGTGCGCTTCGAGCGAAGTGGCAGCCTCTCGGTGTGATCAACGAGTTCCACATCGAGTGCTGGGTCGGGGTCGTGATGGTGGCCGTGGTGTTGCGAGGTGTGATAGTGGGATCTTGGCGCTGCTTCTGGCGGGGTTTGGGGAGCTTCCACTGGAGGAGCTGCTGGCTTTCGCCAGGATTTTCGGTCTGCGACTCTGGGCATTTTGACTGTGTTTGGTGTTTTGGGAAAAGGGCAAAGAAGGTGGACGATTTTAGGGTATTTATGGCTGCGCGGATAAAAAGTTTATTAGGTGCTTTTGTGGCCGAGTGAATCCGGCACCAGGACTGGTGGGGGGGACAGGTGGTGCAAAGACGTCATGTCAAGCTACATACCCTAACCCTGACATTACGTCGTTGCAAAGTTTAGTGGTCCCGCCCAAATTCTCAGCCTCTTCCCCCACACTATCAAAGCGACAATGAACAAAATAGCACCGCCGCAGATGCCAGCCTGGATCCCGAAGCTCTGCTTCGTTCCCTGAGCTTCGGCCCATCTGACCTGAAAATAGCTGACGATAAACCCTCCGACAGTCCGGGCCATGTTGAGCCACGCCGAAACCTCGCCAGATGCCTCCGGGTAGCTATCAAGGCAGTAACTACTCAGTGCTACTGTGGTGATCATCATGCCGAAAACATAAAGGCCCCAGCAGACGCTGGTGGCCATGAAGTGCCACTGGTTCTCAAAGCACTGCCCGATGAGAACTAGGCCGACAATGACAACTGGCATTGCCAGAACTACGGCTCGCAGGCGCACCTCGGGCTCAAAATGTCCCTTGTGAGAGCGGATATACTGTTTGGCGAGAGAGTCATGCAGCCAGTGGCCTGTTGCCTCCCCCAGTGCCACAGCAACCACCGGGGTGAAATAGAAGAATCCCACTTGTTTTGGTCCGAAGCCGTACAGTGGGGTGACAAATATGGCCAGCGTGGTGTTGATGCCCACCGCCCATGCAAACGTCTACGATCGTGTCAGCTCATTTGAGGCCAGTTGCTGACACGAAACAGAATTAAAACAAACATACCAAGGCGTAAAAAACGCACGAGAGAGCTACGATTGGCTTGAGAAGCACACTGACGGTTCTCCAACAAGCTTGGCCAAAGGTGTTGCGGAGATGTCGAGACTTCCATTGGGCGGTGCCGATCAGTCTGGCAAAACGGTTGCCTCGAGCAGGCTGTTGGTCCGATGGTATGGTCCTGTCATAGTATGTCTCTTCCAGAAATGCAACGACCAGTGCCATTCCCAGCAAATTCATGCCAAAGTACACCCAAAATGGCACTGACCAGTGTAGTGTTTCTGTCATGAAGGCGGCAAAGAGAGGACCGACGTAGGGGGACATGACAATAAATGATCTGTTTGCAAAAACTTGTCAACAAGTCTGGACTGAATCCATCCATGAACAGAAAAGCTCACGCCCAAATGTTGATCTTCCTCGCCTGTTCATGAAAGAAAAACATGTCTTTGATAAACATCAACCCCCCTGCCTGGCTGACTGTCGAGAAGAAGCCGTTGAGAATACGGGCCGCCATGAATGATTCGAACGTATCTGGTTCGGCACACCAGGCTGCTGTTGCGACGGAGATGAGGAGGAACCAAAAGACGACAGGGAGACGGCCAAAGTAGGCCGAAAGAATCACGACTGCTTCGGGGTCAGACAAGTTTTCTTGTGTTCAAGTTGCTGAGAAGGTCGGTAGGTACATACCAACCACGCCACCTGCGCCTAACATGAACACATTGCCGGCTTGTGAGTGATTCACAGTGTCTGGGGTGGTCCCCCACTCCACGGCTTGCGGGATCAGAGTGACGGCCCCGGTTGCGCTCCCATAGTCAGGCAGAAAGGACACCCAAGACACGATAAAAAGCATGAGGTGCTTCTTGTTCCACGTCCAGTTCAGAGGATCATGCTTATCATCACTGGGCTGGGGAATCAAGACGGTGTGGCCATCCTTGGCAAGTTTGAGCCCTGTTGGCGCGGAATCATCCTCGGCGATGTCAATAATGTAGCCCTCGGTTTCCTGGAACTCATGAATGCGGCCTTTTCTGTCTCTCTTTTCGTTGTTATTCTTGGTTCCTTGCTGGGGCTCGACCACTGTCGAAGGGTTGGGTTTGTCGGTCATTATGAGGATAGGGAACAAGTGGGGGGTTGAGGGGGAGCAAATTGCAGATTATTTGCGACAGTGACGGCACATTATATATCTTACCGATTGAAGGGTCCCTGCAACTACCGGTGCATCCCGGCGGGCATTAATCATAGGTAAGTATGTAAAGTTCTTCCAACACACAAGTTCAAGGCATGCATCTGTGGGTCTTGATGTTACACGTACATGGCGATTGTAGGTATCGTACATCACTCCGACCGGGTAAATTTCTTGTGTGGATGGCCCGTTGGCGTAAAAGTGTTAGACCATCAGAACCAACAGACCTCTCACCCGTCTCACGGGGAGGTGTTCTATTCGTCGTAATGAACACACGAGCCCAACTTTAATGCATATGACCTCTTACGGTTATCTTTGAACCTTGCATCAGGGATGATATTGCCTTCAATATTGAACTATTAAATTTTCTTACCATGATGAATCATTCAGGCAGGTAGGTCGCAGTGATGGAAATCACCCAATTTTTGCAATGATAGGTACCTACCTAGCCGTGTGACCCCAACCCCCCAACCGATACGCATAAAGATTTGGTTCAGTGGTCTCTCAAGAATAACCCGGCTGCATACCCACGAGGAGCCCGCCCCTTGGTTCGTCAATCAAACATGTGGGGATTTGGAGAAAATCTTGTCGAGCTCTGTCAGCTTCGGCAGTTGGCTCACCCGGTCCTACCATCAGTCTGTCTGGACCCAGCTGCTTTTCCAAGTGGGAAGGAGTCCCAATCACGTCGAAGCTTGATTCTATTGTTGCTCAAATATGGAATAGGCCACAGCCGCTTCTCCTTTTCTGTCAAGGTCTCCTATCTTTTGCAATCGTCGGACTATCCGCGCTATACCCAAGGTAAGATTGGGCCCTTCTGCATGACTCCATGCCCGGTTTCCCACGTCAAATTAGTAACTTGGAGTGCCACCTCTGTTATCCCTGAGGGGAACTGGCAAATTCCGCCCTGGCAGGCAGTTTTCCCAGTTAAGTCTGCTTGAGCGCTGGCTTCGAACAAGATGCTATATCTCTGTCAGCTCTCATTCAAAACTTCTTGTTGCCATGGGCAACCACTCAGGGGTTAAATAGGGATTAAAACCTACGCATTACTTGGATCGCGATCATCACAGTACCATGCCAGATCAAAGCGGATTTCGGGCGACTTTTCGTGCAAAGAAAGTGCATAACTGCATCTGGCCAATTGCCAAGGCAGTTCTGTTCCCTTCCCAGGAGTGCACTCATGCCAAGTTGCATCGTTGAGCACAGGAATCTGGGACAGGCTCCACGTTTCTCCGGGCCCAGGATTATAGAAACTGAAAGTCCCCTCGAGTTTTCCGTCATCAGCCGTTTCAATCTTGTACTCGTTCAAGGTAAGAGTGTGGGTGTTGCTGATGGAGTTGATTGTGCAACTTCTGTTGTAGAAAGTGTGAGGGAAAGGCGGGAGCACGGTTTTGTCGATGGCAGGATATCCAGTAAATGTCAATGGTGATGCGGCAGGTAGGGTACAAGTATAGTCTTTGTGTTTTTTGTCTGTCGGTTTGGCACAATCAAGGCGTGCCTGAATCAATCCCGTGGCACGATATTCTTCTCTGTTTCAAATGCGTTAGCCGGCCCTCACATGGCACAAACTAGAAGAGACAAGACCTACGGCTCAATATCCTTGACATTGTCACTACACTTCCACTCCTGGCGAATCCCCAGGATATCATACGTCCTGTCCAGCAGAACGTCGAGCGTGGCATTCTCAGCCAAACACTTTACCCACGGTGTTGAGCCATCGGTAGGTAGGCCCCTCTCCTCAAGTATCTCGGATTTGCAGACTGTCCTTTCGCCGCTGGAATGATTCTCAAGATCCAGAGTAAACTCGTATGAACCCTCGTGATGCTGGTATTCCAAGCTGTGGACAGTAAACTCGGGATCCCATGAGCGATCGACGCATCTCCACGCCCTCTCAAAAGGTGTGTAGGGAAGCAGGGGCCATTGAGGTTGTAGATCCATCGGACTAGTCAGCGTGGCAGCGACATATGATCCTCCCATGATGCAAAGCGTCTCTTGGCCACGAGGTGTATTCCACTCTTCCAGACAACCTTGAACGACAGGTTCTTCCCAGACACCATGTCCGTGGAAACTCAGGCTTTGTCACACGATAAGTATCAGTTTGGATGCTCTTGGGGGTTATGAGTACAGCACTCACTCAGAGTCAGCGCACTTCCATCCACCCCTCAGTCTCACCTGAAAGTCATCGAGAAGAAACTGAAATTGCAAGTCTGTGACATTGCAGTTGTACCAAGTTTCCAACTGGGCGCCCTTTGGGTTGAGTTCGATATTGGTCACTCTGCAATCTGCATGTTGGCCAGTAGCGACGTTTCTGGTGTAGAAGCGAATATCGCCTTGAGTGCCTCCATCTGAGACATTCACTGACAGCAGTGCGGGATCGTAGATGGACCACGCTGGCTCGCTGAAGGATAGCCTGAGGCAATCTTCAGGAGACGGGGGAAGAGATGGGTCGTCGGGATCCGGATAGTACTGACGGGCTCCCACAGGTTGGCTGGCTGAAGTTGGAAGGCCGTGGATGTGCTCGAGGGCAGCGATGCCAAGAATCAGTGCTTGAAGCAGCATCTTGAACAAGCTGCCTGCGTTGGTCTGGTATGCGCCATCATGATAAGTTTCTCGCTCTACCTGAAGCTGAGGATCCCATTTTGTTATCCGACATCGTTGTCGGGTAAATAGATCAGGTGCACATAGGCCTGACTCAGGCTAATCGTGGGTGTAAGTTGGACTGTGTTAATGAGCCATATTGAGACCGGGCTTACATCTCTGGATCCTGAGGTATGAGGCCCTCCGGGATAAAGTGTCAAGTATCTATTAGCACGCATGAGCGTGGCAACTTCTTACCCTGCATGCATCCCGGGAGAAACGTGCGCATATGCATCTGTATGCCAAGTACATACCCGTACTCTGCGATTCTAAACATCCACGTCTGATGGTAAGAAAACGCATTTGCGCGCATGCGCAAAACCTTACACAGAAACAACAAAAGTAGCGGACCAAGCACAAGTACAGCCAGTCCAGCGTGTCATTCGGGTAGGTATCCGTTTGCCCTGCAGTTAGTGGCATGCAAAGTCAGCCAATCTCTGTGAGCCTGGCGACTTTTCGATCCAATGAGTGACATGGTTTTCTACGCAATTGCGCCAGCTCGCAATTGGGTCATCTTTTCCCCTGCTATCGTCTCCATCGACACAAAACCACAGGATGACGGTGACGGAGGCTAAGGGGGTAAGAAGCCCTAATCGGGCTGGTTTGGTAGGGTATTTGGAAATGTTGAGGGGTTTGGCGGGCCAAAGACCAAAAACATTTATTCCCAGTTCCAGGTTGTTTTCTTCCCAAACCTAGTTCTCGATCTTCGCTGTCACGAGCCTCTGTCGAGCAAAGTGGCAAAATGGACGGAGCCGAATCATACGTTCACCCTCTGCTGTCCGTAATGAGCTTCGATGATGAGTTCAAACTGCGCGCAAACTGGGTGAACAAATTAAGCTCACAGGAGCAGTCATCAAGATCCCCCAGTCCAAGCAGCGTCACTCCGTCAGAAGGCAGCTCGACCAACTTTTGCGAGTACGCCGCCTCCACAACAAGCAGCTGGGCGACCTCGGCCGGACCAGGGACGGAATACGGGTTTCATGAGGAAGAGGAGGTCAAGCCTGGGGCCAACGAGTAGGTGTCCGATTCAGTGTAAACCGTGCGGCAAAGTGACGTGACTTACACAAGCAAGATTGCCCAAGATTCCACCCCAACGTCCAGAAACACCAGCAGACCGGTTAAACCGATCCCTTGGTCGAAGTCACTCACCGAGTCTTCCCAGCTCTTTACGAAAATCATTCTCGGCTGCTGACAGAGAAGGCGACGAGGCAGACGAGATCGACGAAGATGTCGAGTCGGATTTCGATGCCGATGAGAGCGGGTGTGAGACAGCCCGGCTCGATGAAGAGGACGATGAACAGGAGGATAATTCCGACCAGGATTATGACGATGACGAATGGAGTGGTGAAAACGGGAATCTAGAGTCTCTTGTGATCTCGGCTGTGGACAAGGACTATTCTCTGGCAGCCTTTTTGATTCCGCTGCTTCATCGCGACTTCAACTTGGCTCTCAAGAGTAAAGTGGAAAACTGGCGATGTGCAGCATCTCATGCCGGAGCTGGGGATGGAGCCAAACACGGGTCCTCCCCGGCCAATACTTCGCCGTCCCAGGGTTCCGGTTCGGGTCCGTCTCGCAAAAGGAGGCGTACAGACTCGGACGAAGGGGCGAGGGACGGCCGAGACAAGGATCAAGACGAAGAAGACCAAAAGGACCCTGGAGGCGGCAAAATGGGACCTCCTTCCACCCCTCTCAGCGGAAACACTCGCGAGCCGCTGCTGGCTTGTCCGTTTCACAAACGGGATCCAATCAAATACAATGTCCACGGCGATTCCGGGTCTGGCAAGAAGCATCGATACAGACCTTGTACAGGGCCAGGGTTCAAATCTATCCAGCGACTAAAGTAAGTCGCCGGGGTGGGTCTCTTGGGAAATCTGCTGACTTGTTGTGACAGGGAACATCTCAAGCGAACACATTCTCCCGTCCAATGCGAAAGATGCAAAGAAACGTTCAACCCAGGAAAGGGTGGAGACCGTGCAGAATCCCTCAACAAGCTAGCCGAGCACCGCAAGAGCGAGGTCCCCTGTCCTCTTCGGGATGCCTCTCTCAAAGAAGGAGTTGACGAAGTTCAGTGGGCCATGCTGGACAAGCAGAACCGCAAGAAGAACCAAGAGGTGCACCGGGTGGAGAAGTGGTTTGAGATTTGGGACGTTTTGTTCCCAGAGGTTGCCCGGCCAGAAAGCCCATGGCACGAGATACCCTCTTCGTTCACCTCGGGAACCCCAAAGGACGGCGAGGATTACTTTGTCGATCTCTTTTTCAACATCCTCGACCACAAGATCCAACAAGGTGACATCCCCCTACCCGGCTCTGACCCTGCCGACCCCAATTCGTCCAACAATCGCAACCTGGATCTCCTCCGGGACCGCCTCAAGACCGTCGTCCAAAATACCTTTCGGATGTACGTCTCGATACGCGAGAACCTGTCCCCAGAGACATCGTCCAGTCAAAGCCAGAGCCTCAGTCACGGCCACAACCGCCAGCCCTCATCAACCTACCGGTCAACCGGCACGGGCAGTCTCAGCGCGTCACTTCTCCAGCCGCCATTACCTTCCACCGCGCCAACTTCAGTCACCAGCGGAACTCCTCAGCAGCAGCAACAAAGCCCCGCGGCGACCTATCTTCCGCCGGGGGCTGCGTATGGGATGGCTCACTCCCAATTCATGCCTGCCGTGTCCCCGGCGGCATTCACGGGAATGGCAGACGACGGGTCAGCCACAGCCATGACGGCAAGCCCCTATTTCTTTCACGCGGGCAACAACATGTTTACGCCACAGGGATACTGGCTTCATCAAGTCCCGGCCGCGGCCAATCACCCGCATGCCGTGTCGTTTCCGCACCAGGGGCATCTCCAGACCGCAGCTGAGACGTGGCTGAACTGGGGACATGCTGGTGGAGATGGGGAGCAGTGAGTGACCTCCTTTGTCTTTGGCGCTTGGGATGAGAGCTTTCAACTTTGCATCTACATGTCTTGTGCAAACAACTGATCTTTATCTTGGGATTGTCTTTTTCGGAGCTGCCTCTCATCTTCTCCGTAGAAAACCCAGGAGAGCGATAAAAGGCATACAGGTCAGGCTGATCTTTTAAGCGGCGTGATTGTTTGGGTCTGTGAAGAATGATGAAAACAAAATCTCGCTTTGATTGCTCAAGGTAGCTCGAATGATAAACCCGCCAGCCTCGTACAACAATACAACAGTGTATACTTATACCCAAAACAGAAGCCCAGCCCCTCCCAAATGCTATGCTATGCTCTAATCAAGTAGCAATACCAGCTTTTTGCTTGTACCAACAAAATTTTCCATGATCCAAAATTCTATCCAAAGACCTAAGACCTGTTCACGGCAACACGCCCTGCCGCCAGCGCTCCACCATATCAACCTGTCCCACTTGGCCCACTTGGCCAGGTACTTGCATCCCGTATCCACCACCATAAACACCATTCATCGGAATGCCACCACCATGCATCATTGGTTGTTGCGGCGTCAGCAAGCTCAGGTTGCTGCCGTTGCCGTAGCCTAGGCTCATCCCAGCAGCGCCGGCCTGGCCCACAGCATGCCCCCCCATTCCGTTGTTGAACATGCCATTCATGTATCCGCCACTCCTGCCCCCGGACGAGACGGCTACCAGACTTGTGGGCATCTGAGCTCGGAGCGCTGCCATTCGGAGTTCTTGCTCCTGCTGCACCCTCATTGCTTCGGCCTCCCGGTTCAGGCGCGCTTGCTCGAGGGGGTTCATGTGACCCATGGGGGTATCGATGGGATGAGCACCAAGCATGTTGGCCATGGAGAGCGGGCGGGCTTGAGGGTTGGCTTGCAGGCCGGTCACGCTTGGGAAAAGTCCAACGGGCGTAGCAGCACGAGGTGGATACATGCCGCCTCCAGCAGCCATCTCGCGCTCCCGTGCCTCCCTCTCGGCTTGTAGTCTGCGTCTTCGCTGGCCCAACGTCTCTTCTTCCTCGGGCACATCCACCACCCCGGCAGCCTCATTGCTCACTCCTTTGCTCTTGGCGTCGGCAGCCTCCTCGTTGGCGCCGCCAAACTGGCTGAGAAGCTCGGCCGAGAACATGCCGCTGACAGGACGGGTGCGCGGCAAGGGGTTTTCGGCTGCCAGTCGTGCTTTGCGGGCAGCCAGTGTCTCCCCCTCCACCTCGGGATCACTCTCGTCTGCGTTGGCGCCCATCATGGAGACTGGTCGTTCTTCTTGGGGAAGCTGAAGATTGAGCCTCGACTGGGATCGCATACCCATCAACCCAATGGGAGCGCCGTTTGTTTGTGTGAGCGGCATGTGGCTCATTCGCTTCTGAATAAGGTCCAGAGACAACGGAACATGGCCGCTGTCTCTGCCCTGTAACCTCTCGCGGCGGCGACTGAGGGGCTCGTTGTCTTCGATTTCCCGGCGCTCCATCAAGCCAAGGGGGCGATTCACCTCGCTCATGAGAGCGCCAATGTCCATGGTTGACCTTTTGGTTCCGTCACCAGTGGCCTTGGCAAGCGCCAGCATGCCCAGCGGCACGTCCTCGTCGTCCATGTCGGAGCCTTGATACGGGTTGGCGCTTGGGTCCTCCCAGGCAAGATTGACACGCTTGCCCTTCCTGGTCTTCTGTTCCACCTGAGCAACAGCGTCCAGCTCAAGAAGAGTGGTGCCGTGCTGGCCGCGGGGAAGCTGGGTGCCGTCCTTGACTCGCTGCTGATTTTGGCGCTTCCGGATCTGCAACTCTGCGAGCAGCGTTGTGGGCGGGCCTCTGTAGACAGACCTTTCGTTCTCACTAGACTCGTCGCTAGATTGTTCACTGGACTCTTCGTCGGCACCCGGGGCGAGGGGGTTGGGGGACTGCAGAGGGCCATCGCCGGGTGAACGATCACCATTTCGTCTGATCCGCTCGTCATCGTCATCGCTGTCGTCGTCATCGCCTCTGCTCGGGAAAAGGGAAAACCGACTAGATCTCTTCTTCGGTTCGTTCTCGTAGTCAAGCAGAGCCGAGCTCGAGTTCCTCTTGACAAGCGTCTTTCGTTTTGGCTTGGCCACCACCTCCTCCTCCACAGGCTCTGCGTCGGACTTCTTGGACGGCTTCTTTGATTTGCGCTTCTTCTCAGTCCCATACACCTCATCACCCAAGGCCCCGGCAAAGGCGTGGTCGGTAAAAGCGCTGACGGGCGCAGCGGCCGAGGCGTCGAGGATGCTGTCGAGCGTCGCCATGGCAGATCCGTCCTTGACCTCAATCTTGGGGAGATGGGTAGAGGGCAGCTCGAAAAAGGCGCTTGCACGGAGCTGCGGTGGCAAGCCGTCCAATACAGTCGCCCGGGATTTGCGGTTGTCGGTCAAGCGTTGAGGACGACGGAATTCTCGTTGCTCTTCCACAACGGGGGCAGCTGGATGGATGGTGCTCGCCTCGGACGCGTGCCTGGAGTGGCCCGAAGCAAGGGCGGGCGCTTGTGGTGGCGCCAGCTCGTCGGCATTTGATGTCTGGGGAGCGTAATCTCCGCCGAGGAGCTCCGGCATGAGGGGCGCGTTGTGCTGGCTACCTCCGCCCACAGTATGAGTCGGATCAGGAAGCCACACCCGTGATTCCCGCGTTGTCACCATCGGCATCGCACTCATGACCTGGGACCGCCTCGCGGTTCTGGGTCCCGCCTTGGGCTTTTTGGACAGCTTTGGTGGCAGATTGAGCATGGCGGGGACCGGAGCTGGGTAGTAGAGCATCTGCTGCCCGGTAGATGGGTCAAAATACGATGTCGGGCGGGGCCCCAACGAATTGTTGATGCCATGGTGCTGCGGTTGCTGTTGTGACCGAGGCGGAGGCAGCTCAGGCTCCTGGTGAGGCACAAACTGGTCGGCTTCGGGGTCACAGTGGACGCCGTCAAAGTCACCAAACGCTGTCTGAGCTTGATCAAACGTGGTAACGGAAGCGGCCGTCGTTGGTCTTCTCGCCTGGTCATTATTCTGGTCCCAATACTGCGAGTACTGGTCAGGCTGGTGGAGCTGCAGCCGCGGGGCAGGATCATCCAGAAAGGTTTGGTTCTCATTCTGGGGTGTGCGCGCTCCTTCCCCCTCATCGGCAAACTCTGGCTCGATATATTGGTGGGCACTCGCTAGTATGCGCCTCTCCTCCTCCTCGTCGTTGTCCGGCACTCCCAGGTCGGCTCGGTCCATGGCATCCCGCGTCAGGGCTGTTGGGTGTTCCAGTTCGGCAATCTCGGCAAGGGACAGCTTGCTGGCTGCACTTCTCGTTGACGCTTTTCCTGGTCCACTCCGAGACATGAATGGAACGTCGTCGCCGTTCTCCAGGCTAGACGAAAGCGCAACGGACTCCGGAGCTGGCAAGCCACTGGAGCTGGCCTTGCTGCCAGAGCGGAGACGGGCCGACGCGCCAGACAAGGAATGTTGGGGACTCATGACATAACCGCCAAAACGGGCTGCGTTGTTCGTTTCCACCACCGAGTTCTTTCTGCTTCCGAGATGCAATGCCGAACCAGACTCGGAACCGGCTGAGGTACCCCTCGCACGTTGAAGAATCGACGACTTCCGACTCTCGGACCGCTTGAGCTCGTTGTGCTCTTCGCGAATGGCGACTTCGATGGAACTGGTCATGGACAGGCGCTCGGCCGTGGCTTCGAGGGCGGCAATGTTGCCGAGGTAGGCGCCCGACTGCGATCGCTTGTTGAGGTCTGGGGTGGGGTGTGTCAGGCTGATGCTCGCGGTGGAAGAGGTTCGGGGCAATGGCGATTCGATCGAGGTGGTGGGAGAAGGAATTGTCGTGGGAGTCGGTCGGATCAGGGGCGTCTGGGCCGTCACTGAAAATGGGGAGCGGATCGGGGACTCAGGGGCGGCCTTCGCATTTTGCGCTGGGGGGTCGGGATTTGAGCATGCAACGGTTGTCTGCGGCACGATGGTCGTATCGGCGGCGCCAACAGCCCCGCCAAGACTGGACCCTAGATGTTGCTGGTGCTGGTGCTGGTGCTGGCTTGCGTCTGTCAGGTCTGCATTTGGAGCTGGCGATGTTGTCCTTGACACCGGACCGAGAGACGGGCGAAGACTGGCACTGCTCTTTTTGGCCGCCAGTTCTCGTTCTTTCTGAACCACTGCCGCGTGCAGGGCTTCAAAAGATTGGACCATGGAGCTGACAACCGTCACGCCCCGGCCAGCTGCCGTGGCACTGGACGTGCTGCTGACACTGTTGCTTCTGCCAATGGCACCGCCCACCTGCAGAAACGTTTCGCCTCTGGAAGTGTTGGAGGTGCTCAGCATCGATTCGTGTTCGAGGGAGAAGGACGACTTTTTTCTCAGCAGGCGGTCGGTGGCCGAGTGGTCCGACAGGTAATCGCTTTCGTTCATGGAGAGGGGAGTAAACGTCTTTTCGGCCAAGCTCGCATGGGCCATGGGATTGGGCGACTGGGTGGGCGAGGCCAGGCTGGTCGAGGTGGACTGCGACGTTGGCGAGAGTCGCGAGGCGAAGGAATCTGGGGAAAACGGCGGGCGCTGGCCGTGTTGATCAGGCGTGTCGTCATCAGCCTGGCCGGCCGGCAGAGTGTTATATCTTGACGCCGCCATGGTGGACGAGGACGAGCATGGACAGAACGGCCGCGTATTGCTCTGCTCCCGTCGCTCTGGGCTACCCTTAGTGTGCCACGGTTGGTCGCCGTTCTGCAAAGGGCCCGCCTAGTGCAATGTAGGATTCGGTGTCGGTCGCTTTTCGTGCGCTTGTGTCGTGTGTCCTCGTCGGCAGAAACGTTGTCCTCGAGGCCGACTGATGGAACGGCAAGCAGTCAGTCTATCATGTCCTGGGTTCTAGATAGGTATAAGATGATGCAGCAGGAAAGAAAAAGGCCAGGGCGGGATCTGGTGTTTCTAAACAAAGCAGCCCGTCGTCGGTTCCTGGGCTTATTTCATTTTAATCTCATCTATCAAAGGGATCCTGGTTCGCGAATCCAGTTTGGCGGAGCGTTGAAGTCTTGGGCTTGTGTCACTGTGGGCCGCGAATCAGCGATCCTGTTTTTTGACCTGCATCACCAAAACCACCGCAACCACCATTGTCTCTGCCTGACCCAAGCTTATCGGCTCAGAGTTGCACCACGACCCTCGCCGAGACGGGCGCTCGGCAAGCTGTATCGACCAGCGGTCCGTGATGCTGACCCGAGAGAGGTCCAAAGACTTCCAGGTACCCGTCATCAGGAGACCACTTCGTGTTCTCGAACATGCAAAATGGGGCTGTTCTTTATTGCATTTCCATCACTCCCAATTTTAGCTTTTTCCCGTTGTTCCGCCGCCGGGGATTCCCCTGAATACGGTGCCACTGGTGCCCACCGTTCAGCTCATTTGCCCATCTTGCTGGCCCCGCCTGGCATCCAGGAGACGACGGGGAGAAACTTGGCTGCCGAGATGTTCTTTTGTCGGGCTCGCGAGCCGTGGTTGGCCAGGGGCATGAGGAAAGATAGGTAACGGGCATTCGCCGCCGTCTTGCATTGGCCGAACCAGACACGCGACATGACGGCCAGACTGCACTGGCACGACATGCTCCCGTCTCTCGACAGCAAAGTTGTGTGTAGTAGATAGCTGTCTTGGCCCGTCAAAGCTCAAGACCCTGGCCATGGACATCTCGAGATCCTCCACTCATTGTCCATACCATATGCCGTCCGCTTATCGTGACCCACCCCCTGACATCTTTGCAGCCGTGTCACAGCATTTTCCACGCTGTCTTTCTCGTCGACAAAAACACAGCAGCAATGCGAGGACTTGCAGCTTTATCCAGCCGAACCAACATCTCTACTCTTGGCATCAGCCAGCAGGTTGAAAAGCCTCGCCGTCATCCGCTGCCACGCGACATTCGGGAGAGATTCTCTTGGCACAGCCAGGGGCTGACCCCCATTCCTAGGTTCCCGAGTCTGGGAAGCCAGGCGTTCCCGGAATCGTGCTCGTGATCGAAGACGCATCCGAGCGTGTCTGGAGCCGCGTTTCAATCGACAACCAGGACCAGCATCTCTTTCTGTGGTTTTTCAGAGACGTTTCCGGGTGGTAGGGTTGCAGCTGTCACAAGGCCTTGGACGGTGCCCCCACGGACCCTTGAGAGATCGCGCGCGTTGAACGTGGCGGCGTCAACGTCGGTAGATAGCAAGGCTTGGACCAACCATTCAATCATCCGTTACATTGCAATCTCTCAACCGCTTGAGACATTAACGCCCAACCCGGCCCATTTTCGATAGCGGTTGAGCACTCTCAACGAATCCAAGTCGGCTTATCTCTTGGTTGACCACCCATGATTCAGCCTCAGGCGCACAAGACTGCTGCTCCCAGTACGCATATTGCTTGCAAGACAGCTGTAGATGAAGGGTGGTTCTTCCACGGGTGATTGCATCAGCCAATGTGGTCATGATCATTCCTCCTCTCTGACGTCAAATCTTCAACTCTTCTACTAGTCTTCTACTAGAGGTGACTGTGTTGTCACTACCTGTATTGAAACAACGGTAGCATGGCTGATAACCTGACAGTTCGCTCGTTGTAACTTTGGAAAAGGAGTGAGGTCATGAGAACACACTTTCGTGGCCTTCATGATACACAAATTCATGCTGTACATACTATCCTTTGCATGATGGTGTCACCGCATTTGACAATCCTATCTATCCGACGCCGGGAAGCACGCCTCCTGAGTCCTCCTGGTCCACAAAGTTCATCTAATCTCCTTTCCCGTCGACGCCATCTTTCCATCCTCATTTCCAACCCATATGTGTCTGACGCAGGATGACTGTGGCGTCTGTGGTATCGTCTTGATGAACCATTGTAATGCCGGACACTGAATTCAGGTTGAGTAGAGAGAATGCTCGCCAGGTCTGAACAAGTCATGTCGTTTGAAACTGTGATAAGAATTCTAACCAGCGCACTTATCACTACGCCGCGTAGATGTGCATAGGCCGAAAACCTTCTGCATGGGAAGGGGACAGGCTTCTCTTGTATTTCAGATCTGATAGGAAGTGGTGGTTGTGGCTGAGTAGTCCATTGCGCACTGTGGTCGCATCTTCAAACCGACATCCGTGTCTTTGTGGCACTCTGTCTGGGTGGCAGTAAATGCGGGGGATCATCACATATCTAGGCAATCTATACTTGAAAAGTGAAACCACTCCAGAGTAGCAGCCTCTAGGCAGTCGAGTCAACCTGCCTTGGTGATTGGTCTTGAAGTATCACGAACGACTCGAGAGGAGTTCAAGACAGGATGACATAGCCAAGTGCCCTGAACAGCACATCGATAACGGTATACTTGAAAAGTCTCGAGATACTATTTCCCGTTTTGTTCCTAGTATTGATCGCACATCGTCAACAACACTCTTCTCACTCCAAGACATCATACCTACCTAGGTACCTAGATTGGAGTCTCTTGTAATACGCAAAAAAACGGAGAGCCATGCGACGTAACACGTTGATGGGCACCGTTACGAGAAGCTAGGCTCACAGCATGGGAGTCAGCCATGATTATTCTATGCATCTCGAATACCTTTCCTATCATGTTACATTAACACCCGAATAACCGAGACTGCTATTTGGGAGGAGAACGCTCAATGATGCCATCTACATAGATAGTAGACAGAGTTGATAGACTTCTGAAGATAACGAAAGTCTCGAGGAGGCAGCTTTAGGGAGTCATGTCCTGAGAGGCGATTACACGCTGGGGTCTCTATATTTCTGTGTACTTGTCTTCTCAATGACACTCGCTCCGGAGAGACCAAGCCATCGGGCCTTGATAGTGGAATGTAAATATGGGATATCCGCATAGCACTAGCACGTCTCGTGTCGGCCATAATCCGTGTCGGGTATGCCGTCTTCCCGGCCAGGCGCCATCATAAACGACAAGGGACGTGAGATAACAACCAACTGTTTAACGCCATTTGCCACTTCCCCGCAAAATGCCAAAAGACGATCTCGTAGCGGCCAAGAGTCTGGGGTAAAAAGCGGGTTTTTTGGGCTGAGGTCATTGGTTTGCGGATACTACATATACTACTGGCCGCTCGCTGCTTCTACATTGGATATGTTGCTTTACTCAGAGACGAGAAACTGTCTGCGTCCCAGTGCTCGGTATGGAGATACAAGGGGATACCCGGAATATATCAGGACACCCGACCCCGTGGACGCCATCCTGCCGATTGGCCGGCCGGAGTGTATTGGAGGAACTGCGAAAAGTGGCATGTGGGTTCAAACTGTTGTTGGTGACCTAAGGAGGGAGGTGTGCAGTGTCTATATGCCCGGCAGGGGATGCTGCATAAGTTCCCTTGCATCATCTCCAATAAGAGACAGCCACAAGAAAATCACGCCCAGTCACGGGAAGGTCATTCATTGCGTGTGGCTGACCGAATGGCAGTGTTTTCTGGCGGCATCGTGACATTGGCAAACATGAGATGAACATGTTGTTCTTGGGGGCTTGGGTAGGTAGGTACACAACGTGAAGTGTGTGAGCTGTCGTTTTGTAGTGTTAGTCGGCTATCGGCGATCGGGACTTGGTGAAGGTAAGCTCTCTTGGCTGGTGGCGGTTGAGGACCCTTCCACCCTTCCAACCGGACAGGGGTATTAAAGTTGGCGAGGGTGGGCGGTGTGGTTGGTGTCAAGAAACGGGCGACTCTGTGTGGGGGTTGCACCCCCGCGCGGGTTTATCTCACCTCAGATGTCACGAGTCTAGAGACCAAGGGTGATGGATGGGCGGAAGACTGTCTCCTCTCACGTCGAAACTGGCAGTAACTTTTTCCAAGCCGACTTCTGGGCTGTGTGCGTGATTTCGAGTTTCTTGACAACCAGAGTTGCCCACCGCTCACGGGCTCGGGTTTTGATAGTGGAGCGTCACCCGATAGTGCCCGTTGAAATGGAGGCGGGTTTCTCTAGCGGCTTGGTCCCTGAAGCCACCAGCATGGTACCGAACAGAGGACGGGGAAGTCCTCGAGACTCGCCGAAGGATAAAGGACGGGCGAGCCAAGGCTGGGTGAAGCCAGCGCACCCTCACCGACTTGGACCCTGAAATTGACCATTTCCATTCCGTAAAGACTGTGACGGGCACCGGACGGGCACTTGAGCGTCACTTGACCTAAAAAGTCAAAACATGCGCTGGCCCGTAGGGAGCTGAGCCGACACCGCCTACCTAGGGAGACAGACGGTGAGTCTACTTTGTACTTTGTTAGATGTTGTCAAAGGAGATCTCCTTTGGTTCTTTGTGGACCCTGATAGTCAGTCCCTTTGAGTGCGCCAGGGCTTGTGATCATTATTGCTCTCCAGTCCCCAGGTTGATGAGCCAACAGCAGTCAGAAAAGATGCGATTACCGGTGGATGATGTCAGGCTTCAAGCTCGCAAGGCAGGACGACATGGATAGAGACTGCAGCTCGCACCCCGCTGTTTGCTTGATCTCAGGTGCTGGATTTGGGGTGCATCTGTACATTGACGGTGTGCGAACGATAAGCATACGGTGCGGATGGCCAAGTGTGTGGCAGCTGTGGCTTGAAATACGCCTGGCCAATGGATCACGCGGGTCCGGCTGAGTTCCGCAGTGGCTTCTTCGCACAGTGCAGCGACATGGGCAATGCCCCACCATTCATCCCACTCTGGGGTCTCACGCCCACTTTCTGCCAGCTGCGGTAAGCGCTGGTGTTGGCTGCGTGGCTGCTGCTATCGTGGCCCACGCACCACGGACATCGCTCCAGCAATGTTGCAATACCCGCCTCAGCTCTTGTGACCGCCTCCTCCGAATCCTCGCATCCCTCTGCCGACTCGCCCCCGCTCACGGCATACAAATCAAGTTGGAAGCCGTCTGGGTGTGCCGCGCCGCTGGCCTGTTCTTGTGCCAGAGCTTCATGATTCACGACGGAACCTGAAGTCATCCAACATTCCAAAACGTGGTTGGTGGGTGCGCCCTCCTGCCCTCCTGTTTCCCTTGACCGTCAAGACTAACTCGACAGCCCAGTAGAGTACTGAACGCATGGTGTAACTCCACCCGGTGGTTCCAATCAGAACCTGTAATGGCCAACACCAAAGATCGGCCGGGGCCAAAGTTCGCACCCAAGTTGATAGAGACCACCTTTGAACGCTATCGAAAGTCCATACCGCCCAACGAGCTGACCCCGAGTCCATCCCCGAGGTCGCCATCACCACCTCCGCGGGAGCGACGCAAGTTTGCGCCGCAACTGGTAGAGTCCTCGGTCCGAAGATCTAGGCGAGTCGGAGACGAAGGCCCAGCCACCCGTCCGACAGACAGGACAGATATCACACCCTACACAAATCACATTTACGCCCCCAAGCCCCGAAGGAAACGAAGCCATGGATCCATCCCAGCAAGCCCCGAGAGACAGAGGGCTCATGCCCGGCGCGAATCGTGTGATGATGAGATTGCCGGCCCCTTGTTTGATCTCGTGGCCCGCGATGCTCAAAGGAAGCTCCAGGACATTGCCATGAGCGCGTTCCCCAACAGCGGCCAGCGCATAGGCGGTGCCGAACATTTCTATGTCAGGGAAGGGTCAGAAGACGACGGGCCCCGCGGGAGACCTTTGACGAGGGGCCCATGGAATCCCATGCACTCGAGACGCAACTCGTCCGAGGAGGACATTAGCTGGGCCTTCAAGGAGATGCAAGAGCATGCGCAAATGGTGAATGCCCACAGGCGGCGTGACATGAGTCGGATAGACACATTGGACCTGGACAAGATGAGCATTGATGTCCCTAGCGATGCCATAGATTTGACGAGCAGACAGAGGTCGTCCATAGCCAACTCTCCCCTGTGGAGGCCACGGCCGTCATCAGGCTCGCTGGTGGCCATTGGAGAGACTCATATGCCCTTGCTCCGTGCCGAGTCGCCTCTGCCGCCCACTGGAGAGAGTCGCATGTCCAACATGGAGCCAGACTCTCCCCCGGTCCGACCCATTGGCGAGAGCTTCATGCCGTACATACCCTCGGCGCCTGCTGGCAAGGCTGGCGACATGCCTTATGCCCCGGCCTCGCATATACCTCCGGAAACATCTTTTGGGCACCATGCACCTTTCAATCCCTACGGCCAGGAAAGAGACATGTCCCTGGAGAGGGCGAGGGCCGCCCATCGGTTGCGACTGAAAAAATCACCTCCCATGCTCGGCCAGGATCTAACGTTTAGAAAGTGCCCGTCCCCGAAGCAGACCAAGCTGGAGCCGGATCATTTGTGGGATCTGGAGACGGGAACGACGCTGGAGGACCAGCACCGTGACCCGACAGAACAGCATGGCCTCTGGCGCGGTTACTGCTACACGA
This sequence comes from Podospora bellae-mahoneyi, assembly GCF_035222275.1. Lineage (NCBI taxonomy): Eukaryota > Fungi > Ascomycota > Sordariomycetes > Sordariales > Podosporaceae > Podospora > Podospora bellae-mahoneyi. The sequence goes on along the minus strand of NC_085882.1, from coordinate 3,856,901 downwards.
GCAACCGGAACGAAAAGATTGCTCATGTGGACAGGCCGCTGATGATCACGACGCCCATGCCCGACGCAAGCAACACAGATCCATTTGACCGAGCTTTTGGAACTGCTCCGGTCGAACTAAGCGAGGAGCCGACGCCGGTTGGTTCGAGGGCCGACAGTCTGCATATCCCAGGAGGAGGCTCTATTCAGCTCCAAAAGAAACCACATTCGGCGAATGGGAGTCTGGTCGTTCCCGAGCACCGAACCAAGAACAACGCACCCAAGGGCCTTCACATGCTCCACAACCTGCACAACCTGGACGAGAAACTGAAGCAAGAGAAGGCTGTGGCTGACCTCGAGGAGAAGATTGCCGCCGAGTTTGATGACAAGTTTGTGACGCAGGTGTACAATTACTTGTCTCTTGGATACCCGGCCACGGCTAGGCTCTACGATGAGGAGCTGAGCAAGATCAGCCGGATTCCCGTGGAGGAACTGGAAAGGGACGACGACGCCATCATGGAGGATCTATGGGGCGCAGAAGCCCACGGCAATTCTCAATCCTCTGGCTCGCAGTCCCAGAACAGTGAGGACTCTGGCCCGAGAAGGGCGGACGGGAAGAGGATCAAGGCCACCGGACATATCATGCTCGATAGCGAAGAGCAGGACAATGTCAAGGAGGAGGACAGGTGTCCAAGATGGAAGGCGCTGAAGCTCTACATCTATGAGTGGGCCCGGCAACATCCGGACCTGAACGCCATCAGCCCCTTGGCCTGGGGTGTGCGCGAGCGGAGGGGAAGCTGGGGGATTTGACTTTTCTTCTTTGCTTTCCCTGGGGCGTTTAATAGCGGGCTGTTTTTTTCTACATCTAACCCAACACTCACATTTCGAGTTTACAATCCTTTACTGTCTTTCTCATAGCCTAGGCATTTTGGAATATTCACTAGCGACACTTTTGTTTTGAGCTTGCTGTTATCTCTTTGCGGGGGGAAATGGGTCGGTGGCGGCTACGATTTGTCCTTTAAACATTTTTGGGCCTTTTGTGGTGGTAGAGGCTCGGCACAAACTGGGATGTGGATTAAACAGAAACAGCAATGGCGGCTTGTTGCCACTGGGCATGGTATACACAAGAACTCTACGAGGATAGACGTACTGTAGAAACAAAAAAAGGTGCGTGTATGTATCCAAACGGGCGTGGAGGTGGCGGAGAAAAGAAGGAGACTGATCGGACATGGTCGGATCATGTTGGTTATTGAGAAGGGGCGCACCTGATAAGTTTGACAGTTCTAGTAAACATGGTCATATATTGAGTCTAGTTCTTCACCGGCTTGTCTTCAGCCCTATGAGAATGAGGCGGTTGTCGGTTGTTTCGCCCGCACTGTCCCGTCACCGCCAAGAAGCGCCCAAAAATAGCAGCCCCACCTAACTGACGCGCACTGTGTTCTCCGTTTCTTTGATGATGGAGACAGGGAGCCAGATTGGCGGGTTCCCGACCGAACGCGACGCTGTCCCGAATCCCGACCCCAACCACGACCGCTCGTACCCCAATTCTCGACCGACCACAACCGAGTTGACTGCGGGAAGTTATATGTAAACCCATGGAGCCTTCTCCCCTAACACACCAGCCCCGGCCCGAGGTTTTCCAGCCCAAAATCGTCCGGCTCTATGAAGCCCTATTCAAGGTTCGTCCGCAGCGGTGGGTGCCTGGTGAGGAACAACAGCTGACACTTGTCCCGGTTCACAGGTTAGCCCCAAGTGACCGAATTATCAGACGCAGAGGTTGACAGACTGTGTGCTAAAAGGACGATGAAGATGCACCGGCCGAAAAGCCCGAAGGCTTCTGGAAGGAGTTCTTTCTCCTGCGGCCCGACCGCGCCAGCTTGAAGCGCATGCTCGACGAGACCCCAGTCGGCGATTTACTCCATCTGTCGACCCAGACAAGGCAACTATTCATCAAGGCGGTACAGGCGTTGCGGCGGCCATATGGAGTCGGGGATCTGCATGCACTCGACACCTTGTCCACGTTCATGACTTGCGTGCTTGCAAAACGGTACACAAACCCGAGCTCGGATATCATTGAGGTTTTGGCCGGGCTGGATCAGATCGATACCGTCTTTGGGGACTTTGTCGCAGCCCTGGAGGGCCTCATACGCAATGGAAGGGGCCCAGGGGTAGAGTGTTGCCCACATGGGGTTGGTCATGCGCAGGACAAAAGGCAGCCGGCTGATGGACAGGAACCACAGCAGCAGCAGCAGCAGCAGCCAAAGGGGAAATCCAACTGCACTTATACAGCCGATTTGCAGCAACGAGCGGTAGAACTGGCTCTCGCCGTGTCCTCGGGGGCGTATCAAACGAGCTTGCTCACGTACTTTATTCAGAGGGATCTGTTCCCAGCGATAATAAGCGTATGTTACTAAACCCCTGATGTGAAAGGGCCGTGGTGCTGACCGAGACAGTGTATTCAATCACAATCTTCACTGGAAACTTCTGGCGACGAGACGAGGATAACGAGGCCGTTCATGCTGCTTGGACTGCTGGCCAACTACAACAAGTTTGAGTTTCAAAACCCTTATCAAATGCGCTTGAACGATTTTGTCAACGAGCGAGTCATCAAGGATATCGTCAAGGGCGTGGGCAAGACGTGCCAGAAGCTCCGGGATCAGTATATCGATGTCCAAGAAGACCTACCAGAAGGATGGACGCTGGCCAACACGCTCAACAAGATTGGGCTAGGGGCTATTGCGCCAGGGGGAAAGCCCCCGCCCAAACCGGTCTACGACGCAGACACTGCCAAAAGAATGTTTGCCGAGCTGTGAGTGCACGTCTGTTTCTGGTTGTGGGAAAATATTGCTAATGATCTTGTAGGCCGGGAGAGGAAGCTGCCGTCTTGCTTGCCACATATGATTTTTCTCACGCCAACAAGCTGTTCAGTCTGGAGCTGGTGACCGGTGCCCCAAGGTCGGAAAAGGGAGAAGACTCCCCGTTTGCAAACTTCATTTCTCTCACGTCCTACCTCCTCCAGCACGCCCACCTCTCCCAGAGAACAACCTTGTATTGTCACCTCAACCTGATGGTGTTCCGGTTACTGATTGAGGACCCTGTCCTATGCAAAAGGATGTGTTCAGACGAAAGCAAAGTGCCGGTGAGGCTTTGCCGGCAACGATCCCCTTATTTGCCGCTGGTGCGGTCCGAGAGAGTGATTGCCACAGCTGTCATGGACACCATGATTGACGCCATCAACCACAATCTGCGACGCAGACTGGACGTCGGCCTCTACACGCTGTGTGTCGGCATTCTGCTGCGAATCATTAGCTACATGTCCCGGTCGCGAACACGGCTGCAGTACCACTGGGCTGACCTGTTTCGGTCTCTACTCAGCCTGATCCGATTCCTGACAACATATGCCTCTGATCTCAAGGGGCTGAGTCACATCAACACGCTGTTAGATCATGTAGTCAATTTGCTCGCCTTGGGACTGTCGGCCGGTGAGACATTCTTACCCACACCGGCAGCGTACGATGATCTGTTTTACAAGATTGTCGAAACGGGGGAGGTGCTGGTGAAGTTTAGAGATACCTACGGGCTGGCCAACAGGGCGAGCAACTCCATAGATACGCTTGTCAGCGTCAGTGTCCACTACAAGGAGATGCTGGGAACTGATGGATCCAAAGCGGTCAAGGGCAAGAGAACCGGGGGGCAGTTGACCAGTCTGCAAGTGGCCGAGGTGATCAAGCAGGGCTACGAGACGCTCAGCATCCAGGCAAAGGAGGGGTTGGATAGCTGGGAAAAGTACAGAGAGGCGGATGAGCGGACGCTGCTGAAGAAGATGGGAAGGCAGGCGGTAGGAGACGTAGGGGCGCTGATTTCAAGGTGACCATGGCGTAACCGAGTTTGAAGAATGGGTCAATGGGATGGCGTTACGGTTGTGGGAGCTGAGTATACCATACTGTCTACTGTTTTGATCTGGTCGAGTCTTTGAGAATATTCAATTCACTTGTTGTTATCGAGAGGGCCCGTGCGTCTTGAATGCATTCCAAATGCACGATCGTTGATTGGCTGGGCAGAATCAGTGTCTGTGTCGGCTGGGCTCTTGGCGTCATGTCATCACTCCGGCTGATTGATCAGAAGTTGTCGCTTGCTGCTTCGCATTTGCCGCTTCACCGAAGTTGACAAATGCCCATCTCTGCGACGCAATTCCCATGCTGCCATAACCTCACCCTCACCAAACCTGCGAATACCCTCGAGATATCTTTTTTCCAACTTCAGAATGAACGCGTCTAGTTTACTAGCCAGGAGAGCGGCGTGTCTAGCTTGCCGCCGCAGCTTCTTTCGAAGCAGCAACCAACAACGTCAGTTCTCGTCGACGCCGGCCCAGCTCGCCGCTGCTTTTCAGTCCTACTCGTTACCTTCTCACCCACCCCCAGCGCCACGCAATGCCACGGCTCCTGATACCTCCATCACACACAATGTTCAGTCCCCCGCGTTGCCGAGAGTACACGAGACCCGGCCGCCGAAAGAGCCGCAGGCGCCTCTAGACCCAGCCTCGTCGCTCCCCGAGAAAGAAGCCCAGCAGTCCAAGTCAAGTACACAGCTATCAGCGCCATCGCCAAGGCTGCGGTCCAAGTTGCGCACTCCCCGAAAGGCGGCAATGAAGCTCACTCCCGCCGCCGTAGACCACCTACGCGCGCTTCTCGACCAGCCGGACCCGAAGCTCATCAAGGTCGGTGTGCGCAACAGGGGGTGCTCTGGATTGGCGTATCATCTCGAGTTCGTGGAGAAGCCTGGGGCTTTCGACGAGACGGTTGAGCAAGACGGAGTCAAGGTGTTGATTGACAGCAAAGCACTCTTCAGCATTATCGGGAGCGAGATGGACTGGATAGAGGACAAGCTTAGCCAACGTTTTGTTTTCCGGAACCCCAACATCAGTGAGTCTTTTTTGCCTGCGCTTTTAGTCGACCTGAGCGCACATGCTAACAGCAAGCAGAGGAGCAGTGTGGATGTGGCGAGTCGTTTATGGTATAATGCTGGTGGTCAAGCGACATGGAAGGTTACCTGGGGTGGATCTCCGATTTGCTTTTACATACACCATTAGACCCCGGGAGTCATGGCAGACATGTACAAACCGTTGCATCAGATTGGGCGTTTGGCTAGGCGTTTGGTGTTTCCTGGGACTCTGTTTAAAATTCGAACTGGAATATGAACAGTCTTTCAAGACTATTGGCATCTGGAATACAGCATAATGACAAGGCACGCCCTGAGTGGTTTCTTTTGTGCATACTTCTTGTAGAGCATCATCTGCATTAATTTCTTTGTCTACCATCGTTCATCAATTGCGCGGATGTTTCTTTTGAAAAAGATATCATCATCGGCCGCGGCATAAAACGGGTAATCTGCCCCACACCGCCGAACCAAAGCGGCGGAACCTCCAGAAACACGTTTTGCAGGGGCCTCTCTGGACCGTCCCGCACTGAGCCCCCAGATCGCGTCTCCCAGATTCATTAAACCTTCTTGCCCCAAGACGCGCCGCCATCGCCATTCTGTACGTCCTCTTTTGGTGGTTTGCCTCACCCTCGATCGCAGTACAGCGCAAGACTCAACTTGTCACAATCGTATAGTGATTATTTTCGCCACTCTTTTCTACCAAGGTAGTCACTGCATTCTGCCTCTCGAGAACGACAGGATGGTCGTTTGCCCCATTTGCCAGCGGGGCGTCAAGACGCTCGAAATCAATAGCCACATCGACTCGGGCTGCCAGACCTTCCTTCTCGACGACCAAGCCACCGACCGGCCATCTTCTCCACCAAGCCACACTCAATCCCAGCTGCCATCAACCCAGCAAAAGAAGCGAACCGCCGCCGACTTTTTTGCAACCCCAGCTGCGAAACGGCAGGCCATCACCAATGGATCAGCCGCCTCGACACCACGGCCCGTCAACGGTTTTGGGATAACAACCAACAATGGCAACAAGGGCGGACAAAAGAGGACCTGGGATGAAGCTAATAGCTCACCAACTGCGGACAACAGACCGGTAGGGGCCGAGACGAGCACACTCTCGACAAACGGCACGGCTGAGCGAGATCCCGGTGCTGCCCCTCTCTCGAAGCGATCCAAGACCCATCGAGCCGCCCCCTTGGCCGAGCGAATGCGGCCCGACTCCCTCGACGATGTGTTTGGGCAAGACTTGGTTGGGCCCAACGGGGTGCTGAGGTCTCTGATCGAAACAGACAGAGTGCCATCCATGATATTATGGGGAGGTTCGGGGACAGGCAAGACGACGATAGCAAGGTGCATCGCCCGGCGAGTGGGCAGCAGGTTTATTGAGCTCAATGCCACCAGCACCGGCGTCGCCGAGGTCAAAAAGTTCTTTGCCGAAGCAGCCAACGAGCTTAACTTGACGGGGAGAAAAACCATCATATTTTGCGACGAGATTCACAGGTTCAGCAAGTCTCAGCAGGATGTGTTTTTGAAGCCGGTGGAAGCGGGGACTATCACATTGATCGGGGCCACAACGGAAAACCCGAGTTTCAAGGTCCAGGCGGCGTTGTTGAGTCGGTGCAGGACATTTACACTGGCATCGCTTACGAGGGAGGATCTGCAGAGGATATTGGTCAGGGCAATACAGGCCGAGATTGTGGAGGAGGGGATAGAGCTCAGCCCCCTAATTGATGAGGAGCTGTTGACGTACCTGTCGGCCTTTGCGGATGGAGATGCCAGGACCGCGCTGAATTTGTTGGAACTGGCCCTCTCTCTGACGACGAGACCGCAAGGGGGAGGGGAGGCTCCATTGACAAAAGAGGACATCAAGGCTGCGCTGACCAAGACGTTGGTGTACGATCGGGCGGGTGATCAGCACTACGATACCATTTCTGCTTTTCACAAGGCTGTCCGAGGGTCAGATTCCGATGCGGCATTGTATTATTTGGCGAGGATGCTGCAATCGGGAGAGGATCCATTGTTTATTGCGCGAAGAATGGTGGTGATTGCATCGGAAGATGTCGGCCTGGCAGACAACTCACTCCTGCCATTGGCCACGGCGACTTACACGGCCACGCAACAGATTGGTATGCCCGAGGCCAGGATTCCTCTGGCACACTGCACCGTGGCGCTGTGCTTGGCCCCCAAGAGCACGCGAGCGTATAGGGCCCTGAACAATGCATTTTCGGCTCTCAGGGAGCCCGGTGTGGCCAGTCTTCCGGTTCCGCTGCACTTGAGAAACGCACCCACCAGGCTGATGAAGGATTTGGGGTATGGTGCCCAGTACAAGTATCCTCCTAATTACAAAGATGGAAAGGTGAGGCAAGAGTATCTGCCTGAGGAATTGAGGGGGAGGAGGTTTCTGGAGGATAGAGATTTGGGGACAGAGGTGGATCCGGATGTCGAGATGGAGGGGTGAATGTTGGATATCGTGGGAGAGTAATACCGCAGCCTTCCGTGTCTGGATAAACGTTGAGGCTTGTTTACTTGGGAAGCAACTGTTCTACGTCCTTGTTTATGAGATTCCAGATTTGGCCTGGTGGTGAGGCACGTTTCGGTCAGCCCGGTTTGATCATCAAACTGTATTGGTTTCCACGAGCGGGCTGTCTGTTAGGCTAGGCCCGTGAAACTTTGGCCACGTCACCCACAAAGCCTGCTGAGACAAAAAGCTTCGAAATGTGTCTGATGTTCAAACTCACCTTTAACGCGCCCACTTCAGCCTGGGTTGCAAAACTGTTCCGAGTCCTGACCATGTATGCCACGCCAACTGTCAGCTGACCCTAGATGTTGATCTTTTAGCAGTCACACCACAACAATGGGCAGTCCTCAAGGAGAAAGGACAAGGCCGTCTTGATGCAACAAGGGGGTGGTATCACATCTGGGATGTCTTCTTACCAGGACACCAGCGGCCGTCCTGTATTCATTACGACAAAGCATCCGAATTTGCTGAACGTGTGTCGGGGTAACGCACGCTGTTTTCTCAGCAAAGGTTTATTCAGAATAAAATCAATGAGGCTCTTCAGGTGTCAAGCCCGTGTGATCCAAACATACCTATTTCATCGCCATTTTCAATTGTTTTCAAGATGTGCTGGATGACTTTGAACAAAGGTTGAAACAAGGCTCAACTTTCCAGCAACAACCAAGCCACCGCAATCAACGCCACGCCTGTTCCAATACAGCTGCATTTCCGTCAATCCCTTCGGCAGCCTATGCCTCTTCTGTGGCTGATTCCTTCCTGTTGTCACCAGGATTCCAACTCAAACCTGCACTTTCAACTGCAAACATGCAGGCTGCCAGCCCGTCATTGGATACAGGGACGTCGACGTTCTGGTTGGATAGCATTTGTTTCCCTGGCATCTCAGCTGGCGGTGAAATGGACGCGAAACAGGGCATGCAGGTGGATCGGAGTCGACGTTGGGCTGGGCAGTATACTGGCATAACGGTGGAAGCTGGGATGCTGGAGAGGTACAAAATCAGCTACGAGATGAGAAGTAGAAAAATCAAGGATTTTGTTCCTCGTATGGAAAAAGAATGTGAATCTCAGTGTGCAATAATTGTTGAGGGACCAGATTTCCAGGACAGTACCAGTAGAAGAGACACGGGAAAGTATAGTCCAGAACTCTCAACGAATCGCAGTCAGACGTTAAAGCATGAAAACACCTTTGTAGATTCCCGCTTGCCCAAAGCGCGTGGTAGCCCTGGCACCTTGCTGAAGCCCCGAATCGATAATACTTTGACATTCAGAACCGAGCAGGTAATCCTTAAAGATTTGCAACGAAAGACCCACCCATGGCTGAATGAGAATCTGTCCAGAGAGGTGGGACTGGACCCTGTCTGGTGTGCTAGATACGAATGCCTCTTCTGACCTTACTTACGACAAAATATCATCAGACCGCAGTCACACCTGGCACTCAATGTTGAGCGTATGGTAGGCATGCCACAGGTCTGCCCCCAGCTTCCGTATCTCTGGTTATTGTTCGGAAACCCATTTCCACTTGAACAACCCGCAAGACCTGACATTCCTCTTTTCCAAGAATCCGCAGCATTTCCCAGAGACAAACATTAACAACAACAACCCAGAACATTGGATCCAGCTACCAGACTCAGTGAATTGGAGTGGAGAAAAGGCGCCGGTCTTGTCTTCCCTACCGAGTTTACCCACCCGTCTGCTTCAGCAACCCCTACAGACTTATTTAAGGGTTTTCGGCCGAAAAATGGTCTCCTCAAGTAAGTTCCCCCCTGAACAGGGTGATATTATGTTGGCTAAAATGCAATCTCGCAGATACGTTCACCGGACTGATGCCTTCACCGCCCTGATCTTCATCGCTGGCACATGTCCCGACCGTCGCATACCGGACCCAAAGGCAGGCTGGGCCCTTATACATGCCCGCGCGCCCGATTACCCAAAAATCGTCTCTGCTCGCCTGGAAAGGAAGGGGCCTTTTGGCGACGATGGCTCCCAGACCAGCAACCGGGCGGAGCTTCGCGCTGCCCTTGCCACCCTGCGTTTTGAATTCGGACCCAACGAAGAAGGTTTCCGCACACTTGTCATCGTTATCAATTCCAAGTATGTGGTTGAGGGCTCTACCACATGGGCCGAAACTTGGATCGAAAAGCAATGGAAAACGAGCAAGGGGGAGGACGTTGCGAGCAGGGATTTATGGGAGGCATTGTTGAGTGAGATTGAGAAAGCCAAGGAGAGGAACATGGCTGTTCAATTTTGGAAGATCCCGAAAGAGTGGAACGTGGATGCTCATGATGCTGCAATGAAGGCTACCGAGCAACCGGCGACTGATAGTTTTCAGGACCTGATTTAGATCTCTACGTCTCCAGGGATTTAGAATTCAGCGTAGGCTTGAGGTGGATGGTACCTGCCCTCATGTCAACATTCCAATCAGCGGCTTATGAAAAGTCACAAGGACGCAGCGCACTCAATATGCATCATTGCAGGTAGTTTTATACCACGTTTAGATAGCATATTACCCATAAAAGATTTGTCCATTAGCCAAGCTACGAATCGTATATTCCCTCCATCTTCAACCAGTGACTGGGACAGCATGCCATCTTCTGAATGATCCATGCCCGGGAACAGAAAACAAAGCTTCTCGATAGAGACAGACATGGACAAGCATGGAGAAGAGCCAAAAACCTCACTGGCGCAGTCACGTACGCCGCCACCTTCTCCTGCCTCCACGGTGAAGTCTTGCCGATAGCGACAATCACGACTGCGAAAGGACCGTAGCAGTACGAGTTACACAATTCGTCGGCCTGGTCATGCTTTTGCAATTCCCACCCACCTACTGCCATACTCCTGCTCCCTTGACTTTGACAGGCACCTTTAATAACCTCATGCCGGAGTCGTTTTGACTTGGCAATCTTCCAGCTCTCACATTCACCTGTAGACTCTCATGCAGCAGTCTTGGGGCAGCCAGATGCTCGTCTCTTTCCTTTCTCATCTTGACAAATTCCTCTTCAGTAACGCCATCTCTCAGGTGCTTGTTCTTCTGGCGGTGCTCGCCAACGGTGACAAATGGCACAGGCTCTCTCAAACCATCGGGTGGATAGTCGTGCCCGGTCCAGATCTTGACATTATCAGGCAGAGACAGGATCTTGCGGGCTGACTGATACAAGGCGTGGGCCGATCCGCCGGGAAAATCACACCTTGCCGTGCCAATGTCAGTATGGAAGATGGAGTCTCCGCAAAAGATATTGTCTGGGCATCCAAGTTAGTAGGGTTCTTTACGTGGAAAGGAAAAGGAAACAAACCTCCGATCTTGTATCCCAAATGATCTGGGGTGTGGCCGGGAAGATGCAGGGCCTTTGCCTTTAACGTTCCAATAGAAAACTCTTCATCGTCCTCGAACAGTTTGTCGAAAACACCTTCATACTCTTTGGCGTCGATCCCATATCTCTGCCCAAACAAGGTTTGTACCTGTCCAATCCGCTTGCCGATGCTCACGGGGGGTTTCAGGTCCTGCTGCTTGACCAGCTGCCGTTGGAGATAAAAGGAAGCAGTCAAGTGATCGGCATGGGCGTGGGTCTCTAGAATGCGCACGATCCTGTATCCCTTTTCACGGACCAAAGACAGGAGGCCGTCAGCCGCGGTGGTGGTAATGGTGGTGCTGCACTTGTCGTAGTCCAAAACAGGGTCGATAATGACTGCGTCTTTGGTTACTGAATCGACGACTAGATATTGAAAAGTGCCAGTTCTCTGTTCAAAGACTGGATGAATGGTAGGTTCTGACGGAGCAGGGGAAGTAGCTGAAGAGTAGGTCTTGCGTAGTAGACATTGAGACAGTCGAGGTGGATTTTCAGATTGTCGACAACAGGGTCTCCCTGCCGCCGCTCGGTGGAAAGACCGATGTTGAGAGTGGTAGAAAAATTGGGTGCGTGGAAGTCGAAGCGAAGAAATGACCAGGGGGGTGAGGAGCAGGCGGGTGGTCGCCTGGCATCTGATGGCGTTTTCAACGCATTGCTGTACCTGAAGGGTGTTCATGGTGGTCTTGGTGAGCGTGAGGGCAAAGACAACACGCTGATCAGTTGGGATGGGAGTCGGTCTGTTTAAGCTTTGTGTATGACAAGTGTTGCAGGGATGTTGCAGACGCCGGCCTACTGGGCATTACCGGGAGGCAAGAAGCATGGGGGCTAAGCTGGGAACCCTGGCCCGTGATATCGCCGTCAGTCCATCGTGGCACACCACCTCCGGGTGACTTACAGCGGCCCGGCAACTGGTGGTCCGTGCTGCCGGCCTCGCTGTCTATCGGCCATCGTCAACGGCGACATCAGGAAATCATCGTCGTCGACGCCAGCTTGTTGATATGAGGAACAAAAGAGAAGCCACTTTACTTACTGATTGATCTCGCCATATTCAGCTTTTTCTCCTTAGAAACCGTTTTTCAGCACCACGATGCCCATCATCCGCCGAGTTCCGACGCCGCCGACTGCCACCGACAGCCGTAGAGACGGCGATTATTGCAACGCTGTGACTAACCGGGTCGCTCGGCCCGGGAGAAAAACTTCATCGGATGTGTGGAATGGCTGTTTTCGCCGACCGAGTATCATGGGAGGAAGAGAAACTTGCTCACCCGGTGGCCGAGTCATCACAAGTGCAGTCAACTCGACCGGCGACAAGAAAAGTTTCACAGCTCCGGGACTCGGCGACTTGCCCCACATTTGGCCGTCTCCCTTGGGTAATTCGCTCACGCTCGAGCACACCATTTCAGCTCTTTGTCCTCCATCTCATTCAGCACACACCTCTCCTGTTCCTGGATCTGAGATCTCAGACCTCCGTTTGACAGACCTCTCGTCATCACCATCCCAACATGTCCAGCAGTCAACTATTAGTCACCACAGCAGCCTGTGCTGCCCGCCGCTCAGTCATCACGCAACTGGCCCCGGCTGCCGTGCGCACTTTTGCGAGTGTCGCCAATGTCACCTCCACCACCAGAAATCACAAGGTCGTCGTTGTCGGCGGTGGTTCAGCTGGTCTGACCATCAGCCACCAGCTCCTGCGCAAGGGGAAATTCTCCCAAGACGACATTGCGATTGTCGACCCGGCAGAATGGCATCACTACCAGCCCGGATGGACCCTGGTGGGCGGCGGTCTCAAGAATAAGGAGCAGCTCAGGAAACCACTCAAGAGTTTGATCGATCCCAAGCTGCGATTCTACAACACAGAGTTGGCATCCTTCTCGCCAGAGTCCAACACTGTCACTCTCGACAACGGTGACAAGCTCAACTATGAGCACCTCGTCGTGGTGCCCGGAATCAAGGTTGACTTCAACAGCATCAAGGGGCTTCAGGATGCCCTCTCCAACCCAGATTCGGGCGTCTCCTCCATCTACGGCTACGACACGTGCGACAAGGCGGATCGCACCATCAAGGCACTCAAGGGCGGCCAGGCCATTTTCACCCAGCCGATGGGTGTTGTCAAGTGCGCCGGCGCTCCTCAAAAGATCATGTGGCTTGCCCTTGATCACTGGAAGAAATCCGGTCTTTACGACCCAGCAAACCCCTCGTCATCACCCATCCACATCACATTCGCGACCGGCCTTCCCGTCATGTTTGGCGTTCCCAAGTACTCTGCCGTGCTGGAAAAGCTGCGGAAAGAGAGAGGAGTAGAGGGATTGTTTGCGCATGATCTGGTTGAAATCAACGGCAACGATGCCGTGTTTAGCCATGGCGAGAACCAGAAGCTCACCCGCAAGTTTGATCTGATGCATGTCACTCCCAAAATGGGCGCTCACGCCTTTGTCAAATCCAGTCCTCTTGCCAACGAGGCTGGATTTGTCGATGTCGACGAAGAGACGCTCCGGCACAAAAAGTGGAAGAATGTGTGGAGTGCCGGAGATGCTTCCAGTTTGCCCACATCCAAGACGGCCGCAGCCATCACGGCGCAAGCGCCGGTTCTGGTCAAGAATGTGCTGAGGTCAATGAAGGGCAAGGAGGCGGACGAGGAGTATGACGGCTACACATCGTGCCCGCTGTTGACAGAGTACGGCAAGGTGCTGCTGGCCGAGTTCAAGTACGGCGGCGTACCCAAGGAGACGTTTGGAAAGGCGCTGAGGATTGACCAGGCGGTGCCGAGACGGGCATTTTATCACTTGAAAAAGGACTTTTTTCCTTGGGTATACTACAAGTATATGGTTAAAGGCACCTGGGGTGGTCCCAAGGGCTGGCTCAGAGATTAATTAATTGACAAATTATGCTTCCCATTGCTTGGCGCGCCCACTTATAAACCACCTTCTGGATCGGGCCTTGATTATGTCATCTGAATGGGACGTTGAACAACATACCTGCCGTCCTCGGATGCTAGACCCGGCTTTCCCTTCCGGGCAGGAGATTGTCGATCCGAACCTTAAAACCAAGAAATGCTGCCGCTTTCGTGTCTCTTGCTCTCGGCAGGCGCTCCCAGTTTCCCCTCCTCCCACGTCAACACCATGCAGCGCGTCGCAGCTCTCGTCGGCGCTGCCGCCGCCCTGTTGGGCGCCGTCTCAGCCATCGACCCACCTCGCCCCCCCCACCAGCCCGTCGGAGGCGGCTCCAAGCTGCTCACGTACAATGTCACCACGGGCAGCCCGGGCGCTCTCTCTGTGTCCACCACCGGAATCACCTGGGCCCAGACCGACAACGACGGCGACTTCATCACCCTCGCCTCCGACGGATCGCTTGTCTTTGAAAACGTCGCCAGTGGCAACAAGACCACATTCCTCGCCTCCAGCAAGATCCCCGCCGACTATTGGGACTACTCCATCTCCCACGACCAGACCAAGGTCTTGTGGGCTGTCGACTATACTAAGCAGTATCGTCACTCCTACTTTGCCAACTACCTGGTCCAGGATGTGGCCACCGGGCAGACCCAGCAGCTCGTGCCTGGTTCCAAGGGTGATATCCAGTATGCTACCTGGAACCCTGCGTCGTCCTCCCAGATTGCCTTTGTCCAGGGCAACAACCTCTTCCTCTGGGACAATGGCACCATCAGCCAGATCACCACTAACGGCGGCCCTGATCTTTTCAACGCTGTTCCTGACTGGGTCTACGAGGAGGAAATCTTTGGCACCGACCATGCGCTCTGGTATTCACCCGACGGCGAGTACATTGCTTACCTGAGCTTCAACGAGACCGGAGTCGACACCTTCACGATTCCTTACTTTATGGACAACCAAAAGGTCGCCCCGGCCTATCCCCGTGAGCTGGAGCTGAGGTATCCCAAGGTTGGCACCACCAACCCCACCGTGACCTTCCACCTCTTGAGCGTCAAGGACAAGAAGACGACCGAGATTCCTGTTACTGCGTGGGCAGCCGATGACTTGATCATTGGCGAGGTTGCTTGGTTGACCGAGGAGCACGACAAGGTCATCTACCGCGCTTTCAACCGTGTTCAGGACCACGAAAAGCTCGTGGTTGTTGACACCACCACCAAGACCTCCACCCTCACCCGCCAGCGTGATGGATCCGACGGCTGGCTTGACAACAACGCGGCCATCAGCTTCATCGGCTCCATCACGGAGCAAAAGGGCAAAGGAAAGGGCAAGGCAAAGGGCAAAGGCAAGGGCAAGGGCAAAGACGACGAAAAGGAGTACTACCTTGACTTGTCGGACGAGTCGGGGTGGAACCACATCTACCTCTTCTCGGTGGACGGCAAGGACAAGATTGCTCTTACATCGGGCAGCTGGGAGGTTACCGGTATCAACAAGATCGACACCTCCAGAGGACTGATTTACTACACGTCCACAGAGCGCCACAGCACCGAGCGTCACATTTACTCGGTTTCCTACATCACCAAGAAGAAGACTCCATTGGTCGACGACAAGGTTTCTGCCGTCTGGTCCGCTTCCTTTTCCACCGGCGGTGGCTATTACATCCTGAGATATGCCGGCCCCAACGTCCCCTACCAAGAGCTTTACAAGATCGACTCCAAGACCCCCCTCCGCGTCATCAACAACAATGACCGTCTCCTCAACAACCTCAAGGAGTACAAGCTTCCCAACATTACGTATCACGAACTTGACCACCCTTCTGGCTTCAAGCTCAACGCCATGCTCCGTCTCCCCGCCAACTTTTCTCCCGACAAGAAGTACCCCGTCTTGTTGACTCCCTATGGCGGCCCCGGTGCTCAGCAGGTCAACAAGGGAATGCAATCTTTTAGCTGGAACGCCTATATTGCTTCCGATCCCGAGCTCGAGTACATCACTTTTACTGTTGACAACCGTGGCACCGGTCTCAAGGGCCGCGCTTTCCGGTCCGCGGTCGCCTCCAACCTGGGTGATCTTGAGGCCCAGGACCAGATCTGGGCCGCCAAGTGGCTGGCCAAGAATCCGTGGGTCGATGCCTCCAAGATTGGTATCTGGGGCTGGTCGTATGGCGGGTATCTCACGGCCAAGGTGGTCGAAATTGGCGATCCCATCATCTCTCTGGGTATCGCCACCGCTCCCGTCTCGGACTGGCGCTTCTACGACACCATGTACACCGAGAGATACATGAAGACACCCGCGCTCAACGCTGCTGGATACAACAAGTCGGCGGTGCACAACACGGACGGCTTCAAGAAGATTGCCGGTGGCTTCCTGATTCAGCACGGAACCGGCGATGACAATGTTCACTTTCAGAACGCTGCCGCCCTCGCTGATCTGCTGATGGGAGACCGCGTCAGCCCAGAGAAGCTCGAGGTGACCTGGTTTACCGATTCTGATCACAGCATCCGCTACAATTCGCAAGGCACGTTTGTGTACAAGCAACTGAGCAAGAAGTTGTTTGAGGAGAAGAAGAGAACCGGCACCGGCGGCAGCCACCAGTGGAGCAAGAAGGGTATGGGCAAGAAATGGGTTGCCTGAATGTATGATATCATTGAGTGATAGATGTAATAGCATAACGTTAATAATATTTGTCAAAGTCCTTTTACGTAGGCAGCAGTGAATAAGAGCCATATATGTGTTTTTAGTTCGTATTTAGACGTGAAACGGTTGCATGGAGGATTCGCTACGACACTACAAGCATGCCGAGCGATACTAGAAGAGGCATCGGAGGAGGACAGCCGTCCTTCACTCCTCCCCGTCGGTGTTTTTGACATTTAACGTGGCATTGGCGGGCAAGAACCATCTCCGACAGCATCTGACTGCGTTCTGAACATCGTGTATGCCCGAATCTCTCGCTCGAAAAGATGGGCCGATTTACCCGGCGCCCCGTCAGCGTAGAGCTCGTGTTTCTCCATGCGGGGAATGAGCCAGCCAAGCCAGTGGAATGCATCCTTCTTTTTTTAGATTGTCTCTTTGAAATCATGATATAAAGACCACCTTGGTAGCGTCCATCGTCGGCCGTGTCAACAGAACCAGCCACGCAACTTCAAACATCTTCACCATGCAACTCATCACTTTCCTCTCCTTGGCCGCCACCGCCACGGCGGCTGCCAGCTCACATCTCACCAAGAGATGCTCGCCAATGTACGACCCCGAACTGGCACTCGGATACCTCCCTCCTGCTCCCTGCTGGCAGACCTTTGACCCCACCTGCCAGCCCCAGCTCAAGAATCCAATGACACTCATCGCCAATTACAAAATGGCCGTTATCCACGAGCTGAGCAGCAGTTGCGTTGGCGAGATCGAGGAGGAGCTGGCTCGCGAAGCTGCTGGACGCAAAAACAACAACTGGACCAGGACGCAGGGCAATCTCCACCTCATTGGAGATGGAACGCTCGTCATCTCCAACATGAGCGATGCTGCTGTGGCGAGATATGCCGGGCTGCGATATTCTGGTGTAGGCCCTAGCGGCCCCAGCGGCATCCGCACCATACCTGTGCCAACAGCGACGACAATCTAGACCACGAGAACCCGGGGGCTAGGGATGTGCGGGAGTAGGCATAAAGGGTACTATTAGGAATTAAGCTCTAGATTATGTCTATCTCTTATCTCTAGGATTTACTTCTTTGTCATCTTTCTCACCCTGAAGATGTAATAAACTCCAATCGCAACCGCAATGTTGAACGCGATATACGCCCACATGATTCCAAAATTCCTCCACCTGTCCTCCCAAAAGATGTCGACCCCGGCGAGATATTGGTCCGCAACGCCAAACCCGCAATACCTGCACCCTTCAGTGTCGAAGGGGTTTTGAAGCGAGCCCGAACCCTGTCCGGCCAAGGGAGAGAGATACTGCGCGCAGTTCATTCCCTGGGGCGGGTCAAAGATCAAGGTCTCCGACACGGAGCACTCGACTGGCCTCTCGTGCAGCACAGTCGAAACGATTCCGCTGATCCAGTATGTGAACGGGCTGACGTAGTACATAAACACCCAAAACCCGGGCAATGCGATTCTCGTCTGGAGCACACCGCTAAAGATGGTGCTCATCATGGTCAGGAGGATGACGATACCAGCTGCGGCGTGGGCATCCGGCATGGCGACGATGGTCATGTGCGCAAAGGCGCTGGCGTATATGAACAGCTGGATGATGAAGAGCAGGATGAGGCCCTGGCGGGAAGATGCCTGGCCTGTGCCGACAACGGGATAGTAAAAGCACGCATATGTGAGGATGCCCGTGAGGATCTGATAGGGAATCTCGACGACGATATTGGCGATGAGGAACGCCTTCCAGGAATACGCTTTGGAAGGGCGCTCACGAACTTCGTAGAGAGATCGTTGGGTGATGAAGAGGGGTTGGATCTTTGAGCAGTCAGTAAGCTGGCGGACACTTCAAACAGTTGATAGGTGAACGAACCTGCTGCACAAGTGTGGTAAAGATGGTGGTGACCATGAACACGGCAAAAACAATATTTCTCATACCACCCTGGGTCCCGTCGGCTTGGTAAAAGGTGAAACCAATAAAGAGGCCGGACATGATTCCCAGTGCGAACTTGGCCAGGACATATCCCGGCATTCTCCAGTACTGCTGAAAGATGCGCCGTGTCACCTCCCAAACCTGCGCATGGAACGGCATGGCAAACTCTGAGTTTGTCTCTTCCGCAGCAAGAGCGGCGACGGTGTCTTGTTGTGAAGAAGAATGGATCCTGTCAATCTCGGCGAGAACATCCCTGAACTCGTCGCTGTCCTTCCAGACCGAATGCCAATCCTGGCCCTTATTGTTGACGCCTTCGGCCACAATCTCGAGCATGTACTCGGCAGGATTTTCATCGTCGCCGCAGTGCCTGGCTCCATGGTGCTCAAAGTATTCCAACAGGGACTTGGAGTTTTGTCCAATGTTTCCAAAGTAGACTGTCTTTCCCCCCTTGGCCAGGAACAGGAGCCGGTCAAATTGTTGAAACAAGATGGCATTAGGTTGATGAATAGTGCACAACACAGCCTGGCCAGCATCGGCGAGCTTACGCAGAAAGACGCAAATGGCCCAGGCGCTCTGCGAGTCAAGGCCGCTGGTGGGCTCATCCAAGAACAGCAACAGTTTGGGTTTAGCCACCAGCTCAACGCCAATCGTGAGAAGTTTTCGTTGTTCGACGTTGAGGCCCTCGCCTGGAATGCCAACAACAGCGTTGGCATATTCCTCCATGCCGAGCATCTTGATGACTTCTTCGACAAACGCAAACTTTTCTGCTTTGGAAACTGTCTTGGGGCGGCGAAGCATGGCGCTGAAACGGAGACTTTCTCTCACAGTCGCCGTATCCAGATGGAGATCTGATCAGGATTAGAAATAGTTGGCAAGGGCGGGAAACAGAAAACATACCTTGTTGTTGCACATAACCGGTTTGACGCTGAAAGTCGGCCCCGAATGGCCTGCCGTTGACAAGCATGTCCCCGGTGACAACGCCGATGCTGGTGCGCTGGGCGAGAACGTCCAATAATGTCGTCTTGCCGGCACCAGAGGCGCCCATCAGAGCCGTAAGCGTACCTGGTTTCACCCATCCAGAGACATGGTCCAACAGCCGACGCTTGCCCTCCTTGACATCAATATCGTACACCACATCTTTCCAAGTGAAGATGTCCTTCTGAGGCTCAATGGCACTATTCTCGGGGTCTTGAGCTCCCCTTTCCGCCGCAGCACCGCCCTCTCCCCCGCGCTCTTCGTCTCTACCCTTTTGCAAGTGAGAGGGGACATGGCCACGCTGAAAGACCAAGGCTTCGGCTGTGCTTGTCACGGATGAGTTGAGCTCCACGGCGGCAAAATACACACCCATGAAAAAGATCAAGAAGCCGATAAGGATGCCAAAGTTTCTCCAGACGTGATCGTACGTGTACTGGTAGGCCACAGAGATGTATGCATCTCCGTTGACGGTTGGCCTTCCAGCGACCGCTCCAGCACTGGCACAGATCCAACTTGAGCCTTGCGGAGGAGAGTATGGCGGAATAATGTCCGAGCAAGTGAATTCCCTCCCATGGAACTCGTTGGCGACCAGGATCTCGAAAGCGTAGTAGATGGGGTTGATCCACCGAATCCAGCCAAACCAGGGGTGCATCTGCGGCACAGGAATAATGTAGCCAGTGTACATGACCAGTGCCAAGGCCAACACACCAGCCAACGCCATGGCCTGAGAGACGGTTCTGGTGATGGCCGCCAGAGTCCGGAAAATGGCGCTCATGACAAAAGTCGAAATGTACGAGATCAAAAAGTAGAGAAAGAATTGAGAGGGTGTCCGGCCAAGGCCGGCTAAAAAGTAGGCAATGAGATTGAACACGACAGCTGCGGCAAACTTGATGGGCAAGTCGGCCACAATGCCAGCTGCTGCTTCGGTGGCGGGATGGTAAAACGCATAGGAGTGATGTTTTTCGACAATGGGTCGCTGATCGTAAAGACTGTCGATTTCCGAGATGGCGGTGAGGGCGTTCAACAGGATGGCCATGAACAAGACAGATCCCTTGCCTTCAAAACCGACAGTGGCATCGGGGTTGCCGTAAAAAATGGAACCGATAATGAGGGCCAGGATCAGATTGGCACCGACATTGACCAGAGTGGCCGAGATATCGTTCCAAACCCTCTGATAGGCGCGAACAGTGTTGTGCTTGATCTGCATGGGGATGCTGATGATGTATGGGGAGCCTGGGCGGACGTGTTTGGCCTGCTTGTGATTCTTGGTCTCTCGCAGATGGCTCAGACTTTGGATCTGACGCTCGCCCTGAAACTCTTGGTCATACGCGGCCATTTCTTCTTGAAGGGCCTTGAACTCGGGCGAAGCAAGCCAGTACTTCTCAAAGTCCTCGGGCGTCCGTGGCACCTTTTGTTCCATGCCAGGTCGAGGGATGCGTTCTTCGGGGTTGGTAACTGATGTCAAAAAATCACCAGTGGTCTGACGAGGAGGGCAGAACCAGCCCTGGCGCTCAAAGAAATCTTTTGCCGCATTGGCAGGGCCAAAGTAGATTTGACGGCCGGCATAAAGGACTGTTGTCTTGTCAAATTCGTCGTAAATGGCTTGACTGGCTTGGTACATGGCCACGGCGTTTGCCGAACCAGCAATATTGGAATAGAGTCGAAGGGCCTGGACAAATTTGAGGGCTGAAGTCGAGTCCAGACCTCGTGTGCTGTTGTCCCAAGCCGAGATGGGAGAGCCGGCCACCATCATCTCGGCAATACTGACCCTCTTTCGTTCGCCACCAGAGACACCTCGCACGTAGTCATTTCCCACCTTGGTGTGATAGGTGTGACTGAGGCCAAAAACAGCCATGACGACGCGGGCGATGTACTGGCAGTATTCAGATCTCGACATGCCCTCGGCCCGGTTGGAGGGGGTGCGCATTGCAGCGGCGTGTTCAAGGGTTTGACCGACTGTGAGATGGGGAAAGTGCTTGTCGACCTCTTGGTTATACACAACCTCGCCCTTGAACTCCTTCTTCATCTGAGCCTGTGAGGCGCCATTGTAATGAATGACGGACCGCTTGCCGACGTCCAAGCCGTAGAGCTCTCCGCAGAGGCTCTTGAGAAAGGTGCTGCATCCTGATCCAGGACGGCCCAGAACAGCGAGAAGCTCGCCACTCTTGAGCAAGCCGTTGAAACCATGCAGAATTTGCTTCCGCTCCTTTTTGTGACTGCCGAATAGTTCTCCCAGTCGAAAGGGGGCGAGAAGGACTGAATCGACCGTCTCTTGAAGCTGCAGAGCTGAACCCGACCCAAAGACATCCAGGTCCCGAAAAACAACACCCAGGTTGGTTGCCTTGTGGCCTTGCTTGTTGAGTTGTCCGACAAAATGGCGTACCCATCGCGTCACATCGAAATGGTCTGATTCGGGATCCAGTGTCGGGTCATCCTTTGCAGTCGGTCGACGCACATGAGATTGATGTCGCGAGAGAACAGATGCGATTCTTTGGAGTTCCAAGGCATCGGCGTCAACCATGAAGGAACGACGCCTGTCCTGGTAAGGATGCTGGTCAGCCAGTGTGTCGCCTGTCCCGACCGTGCTCGCGGCACCGCTCGGTGGTGCTCCCGCCATGGTGTCGTTTCTTGGGCCTTTGGCTTGACCGGCTTCGCTCGATGATGCTCCTGACGACTGATCTTCCCATTTTGTTTATTACACTTTTGACTGTGTGTATTCCGTCTGATGGTGGAGACGTCATCTCGGCATCCTTCCGTTTCCATGTCACGCCATTGGCATTGCGATGCCGAATGTTGGCGGAGTCGACCCGGGGATCCACAAGCAGAGCCTCAGCGATGCGTTATCGACTGGAATATGTGGGGCTTGACTTCGGGATCAAACCGATGCTGTTATCTCGAGAGACTGTCGGTCCCTCTCTGCCCCGTCTTTCGGAGAGACGAGCTGCCGGCTGCCTTCCTGGCAACATTTTTGATGTTTTATCTGTCATTCAGGGTCAGCGGATGGATGCAACGCTTCGATGACGAACCCCTTTCACATGTCAGCATGGTCTGTCTCGTCTCCAGGCATGCAATATTTGCCCGTGTCAGTTTGCTAGGCAAATCTTGACTTTTTTTTTCGTTTATTCCTATCTCGATCAAGGTATGCCATGCCGTAAGGCTGAAGACACTGCTGACTAAACTTTGTTTATGCTTTTTTTTTACTTGGCACTGTCCACAGCAGCGATATTGTAAGTGCACTTCTTTATTCCTACACATCCCAAAAATTCAGAAGACTTTTGCTTTCGGCAAGCAAGCATAGAGTTACCAGAGTCTTGCTTTCACCGTAACCTGCATGCCACGATTAGCAGCTTCCCCTGACGGTTGAGTCTTGGGTAAAACCTTTTCATAAATCCTCTGTGCCTAAAATCACAAATCTGGTAGCTCTCAACAACCCATATCTCTCCCGACGAAACACTTTCGTATATGCCACCTACAAAATTGCAGGATCCGTCGATTTATTTGGTTTATTCCGCATGCAAACCCTCTCTTCCAGGCCCTCCATTCTCATCTCAATTACCTCTACGCCGCAAATCAAAGAATGTACTGACCTTATCACAGCAATCATGTTGAATTGAGAACCGGTTATGCTTAACCTCAAAGAAAACCCCCTCTCAATCAATCTGCCTTTCCTCAAAGCCGAACGTCTGCCACTGTAGTGGATCTAGCATTTTGAGCTTCCTTTTTCAGAAACTAAATCGGGCTCTAGGTTTCCAGCTGCTCAGTTCTGTTGGTTCTGTTTCTCCGTCATGGTTGGTGATACCCCGCGCCACTGACGACGTGGCAACCACCACCACGGTTGTAGGATTCCAGGGAATAAGGTTGACGATCTCGCCCGGTCTAGGCAAGATCGCGGGGAATAAGCTGAGGATGCGGGGGAACGTGATGCGGGGGAGCGGGACGTGCAAACCGAGGTGGCCCGGGATTTGGATCATCATCTGAGGAATGCCAGGAAATAAGCATATGTTGGCATGTGGTATTAAAAGAAGGGCGGTTTGCCTCCTTGGTGTACTAATTCAATTGCATACATGTCACCTCTCCCACCAGTCAGAATGAGTGTTCCCGGAGCTGCTCTGTCCGAAAAACACGATGGCGGTTCACAGTCTGAGGAAGCAGAACGCAGCGAGATCGAGAGGACGGGAGAGTCGTTTGCTCACTTGAATGAGAAGGCAATTCTCCGCAAGGTAGGTACCTAACATACCTAAAGTATGCCCGGCCATTGGAAGACCCTACATGCTGACTATCGACAGATGGACATTCGCTTGATTCCGATGCTTGCCCTGCTGTACCTACTCTCTTTTCTGGATCGTCAGTATCTCTTGTTTTCCCAAGTGTCCAATTCTGACCTGTGTTAGGTGGTAACATTGGCAATGCCAAAATTGAAGGCCTTCAGGAAGATCTTAGCTTGACGGATGACCAATACAACTGGTGTCTCACAGCCTTTTTTTTCACCTATGCCGCATTCGAGGTTCCCAGCAACCTGATACTCAAAAAGATCAGGCCTTCTATCTGGTTGCCAGCCATCATGGTTGCTTGGGGCGTGGTGATGACCTTGATGGGCATCGTGCACAACTTTACCGGACTCTTGACAGCTCGCATCTTTCTGGGCGTTACCGAGGCCGGTCTGTTTCCCGGCGTTGCTTACTATCTCACAAACTGGTACAAGCGTGAGGAGATGCAGTTGAGACAAGCCATGTTCTTCAGTGCAGCTTCCATCGCCGGCGCATTCAGTGGACTTTTGGCATTTGCCATTGGGAAGATGGATGGTGTTGGGGGACTGCATGGCTGGCAGTGGATTTTTATTCTTGAGGGTATGTGCAACCCCTGCTTTTTGGAGTGCGAGCTAACAACCCAGGCATCGCAACCGTCCTGGTCGCCGTCTTGGCTTTTTTCACTCTGCACGACTTTCCCGAGACAGCAACTTTTTTGACCGAGGAAGAACGAGCATTTATCGTGTTCCGTCTCAAGTATCAAGGGCAGAGCAAGAGGAACGATCACGCTATGGTGGCCCAGGCCGATGATTTCAAGTGGAAATATGTCAGACAGGCATTTTTGGATTGGCAGATTTGGGTCAACATCTTTGTCTACTGGGGGGTATGTTGCCCCTGAACCCCTGGATTTCTCCAGTGCTAACATTTCCAAGATTGTCTGCCCGCTCTATGGCATCAGCTTATTCTTGCCAACCATCATTCGCACGCTGGGGTATGAGAGCAGCACCGCGCAGCTCATGACCGTTCCTATCTACATCACTGCCGCCATTCTCGCCGTCATTGTGGCTTACTTTTCCGATCGGGTGGGGCGAAGAAGCCCGTTCATCATTGTTCCATTACTTATTATGGTTGTTGGGTTTTCCATGTGAGTTTCCATCTGCTTTGGGAGACAACAAGGTAACTAACCAGATTAGGTGCATCGCCTCTGGAAACCCGCGTGTGGTGTATGGCGGAGTGTTTATCGCAGCATGTGCCATCTACCCAGCTTTTCCAGGCGTCATTGCTTGGCTCTCCAACAACTTGGCAGGGTCGTTGAAGCGTTCAGTCGGGATGGCGGTCCAGATAGGTGTCGGAAACCTGGGAGGTGTAAGTAAACAGGTTGATTACGGGAACAGGACTAACACGATATCAAGGCAATGGCATCCAACTTTTATCGGGCAAAGGATGCTCCCAGATATCGACTCGGTCATGGTTTGGAACTTGGGTTCATTGGCGCCGGTATCGTCGCTTCGCTCATCCTGCTAGTTGGGTATAGCAGCGCCAACAAGAAGAGGGCAAAGAAGATTGAGGATGGGGATTTGGGTCGTTATACGCAAGAGGAACTGTCTGAGAAGGGCGACAAGGCCATTACATTCCGATATGTGTATTAGAGGTTACAAGTTCAACAGCGAGACCAAAGCGGACAGAATATGACACCCATTCCCACACCGATGACGCCCGTTCCACTCTCTTGGTCACCACTTTTTGAATCTCCATCCCCAGCCTGTCCATCTTTGTTGTCCACCCCGGTTCTAGCAGCAACATTCGCAGGCACAACCCCTGAAAAAGAAAACCCTTCCCTGTCCCCACCCCGTTGGGAGCCACACAGCTCATCCTTGCCATACCGCCTTTGCGCTCGTAGTAGGGGTTCACTTCGTCCACCGTGAAATTCACCATCACCGTCAAAATGGGCCAGTAGTTGAGCACATAACTATCCCAGTAATCGTGCAGGTCCTAGGTCGAGTTGTAGTAGATCCCCGCATCTGCCTCAAACTCCCACTCGTCCGACGATGTCACTGATCCGTTGAGGTATGGGAGTGATACCCCAAGCCAAGCAGCTGACTCGCCACCAGAGTTTCCACGCCCTTCTTTTCCACACTCTTCGGGGATGCGAAATGAGTCGCACTTTGTAAGCGATCCAGATGCAATGCAGACTCGGTCTCATTGGGCAGCGCAGCCGAGCTTCTGTCCAGGCCAAACCTTTCCAACGTTGAAATGCAGTCCTCGGAGAGGACTCCGCCGCATGAGCCATACTCGGCGAGAGGGTTGTTCTCTGGGTTGTGTCTCGGTGAGTTCCCAGATTTTCTTCTGCAGCAGCCCGTGAGCAAGCCAGGCGAGTGTCGGGAAGCGCTTCAAGGCGTCGGCCAGGGCTCCTTGATTCAGAGCTCCGAGATGGGTGGTGATCCAGGGATGTTCAACACCTAGTTACATGCCGTGTCATGAGCAGAAACAGCAACATTTGATCAACCGAAAAAAGAAAAAAAAAAGACAAAAAAAGCCTGACTTACCAATCTCAACACCTTTGAAGTTCTCCCCAAACGCCAGTTCGCCAATAATGTCGAACGTCATAATCTCGAAACTCTTCCCCATCTCAAACCCCTCTTTGCGCGACCCCTTTTTGAGCAAGCTTTCAACCCAAATATCCATGGTTCGCGCAATAATATCTTCTTGCCCGCGAGCGACCGATCAGAAAACGCATGCGACAGATAGCGGCGCATCTGCGCGTGGGCGTCGCCATTGCGTTCGCTGACAATGGAACCGACGCCCCGGCTGGCAAAACTTCCCCCGTCGTAGAAGGCACTTTTGACGAAAGCCTTGTGGCCCTGTCTGGAACCGTATATGTCTTTCCATGATTGGGTCGTGTTAAAGGACAGGTCATTTGGGGCTGTTCGCACCACCGGGCCTAGGGTTTTTGGGGTTAGATGGTGGGTGTAGAACGAGAATTAATGTCATTGTACCGTAACGATTATGAAGTTCAGGAATTTTGTATGGTTGGCGTCCTCCTAGAGACCACAAGCAATGGGGAATCTGCTGACTGTGTCAGTTCATTTCCCAGGGACATTGAAGAAGGTTACTGGGTGACACACGTCACTAATGGCGCAGTACAAGGGACCAGGGAACTTGGAAAGGGGATGGAAGTAGACATTGTATCTTGCCCTGGTGGCGATGAGTGTTAGGAACTGTGTCTATGTTGTCAGAAGTTTAAGCACTACTGATATTGACATCGCATTGGCATCATCAGACTCCTCGCGGCACTGATGCGCTTCACAATGGGCTTGTCTATCCCCTTACCGGACCTCGACCTCGTCCGCCCCGTCGACATGAACTGCTCGAAGCATCTTTCAATCATCAACGACATCTGGAGCTTCGAAAAGGAACTTCTCACCTCACAGATGGCACATGAAGAGGGCGGGTCCCTGTGCACAGGTGTGACCACGATTGCAGCAGACGCTGAGATATCAACTGCTGCTGCCAAAAGGGTGCTCTATAGCCTCTGCCGGGAATGGGAGGCGCAACATTTTGGTCTGGTCCAAGCGGTTCTCGCACGCCAGGATACGCCAGAGCTGAGAAGGTATTTGCAAGGGTTGGAGTATCAGATGGCCGGGAATTAGCTGTGGAGCCGGACGACGTTGAGATATCTGGTGCCGGGTGAGTGATGGTTTCCGGGTCCCAGTTCTTGTCACAAGGTGTGCGATATTAGGTCATCGTAATAAGAGAGAAGTCGGCTGTTTGATTCCAGTGCCAAATCAATGCAATGGGAGTCTAAATATATGGATAAAAATGGACGAGGAACATGAGCTCTTGTCTTTACCGTTTTCTGTATGAGCGGTGCCCCTGTCGATCTACCCACGCGATGTTTTACAACTTACAAGCCCAACCCCGTATGTGCGAAGTTTAAGTTTCAACATCTAGAGAAAAGCTAAGCCAGGAAGTCTTCCAGGTTGGTTATTCCTTTCCTGCATTCTGACAATGGGAACCGTTAGCAGACTGGATACCTAGCTACAACTTTTCATTCATCCTCCGCAGTTTCCGATTGCCGGCCATCAAAGTCAAGCAACTCACCTTCTACGGCTGTTTGGCGGTAACATTCTAGGCACCGACGATCATCGACATCATATTCATGTCGTCTACAAAGTAAACATAGCCAAGATATCGATTCATGGTGAGACCTGTATCAGACTTCTCCGTGACCCAGCCAAGCTGGATGAGGCAATGGGTTACGGTCCTCAAGTGATGTTTGCACCCTTGAATCCACCTTTTGCATCGTAAGTCATCTTGTAGCGGTGCCAACCTGAACCAATAACTGCACCCAGAATATTCTCCACTGTAAAGCTGGACTTCACAGTTCTGGTCTGTCTGAATATGACACTACTTCCTCTACCGATGTAACGGGTCACTTTGGCAATGTACGTACTTATGTGCCCAGTTCTTTTTGCTGTCCATGCTGACTTCCACTTGTCCATTTGCTGAAGGGCATCCCAATATCATAACCCAATGGTTTTGAGATCCGTTGACGGAGCCATCATCTTCAAAAATTGGACCCAGATTGTCGACGTCGTGGTGGACCTTGGCAACGGGCCAGGTAAGGAATGAGCTATCAGAAGGGATCCCGTTAGCAGGTAGCGTGTCGTGGATCAAGTCATAGGACTTACTGTTTTTCGTGGAGATGGCCATGATGTTGCAGCAGGATGTCGATGCTTAGCCTGGGATACCTAGTCCCCTTGAGGGGCAATAGTGCGGAGTGGTCAAGTGGCTCAGATGACTGCTCCTGTGACTTTCAGACTTTTAGAAGTTTGGGCTTACACGGAGTCGAAGTCCCTTATGTACATACCAATCATGTAACCTACCTACGTACGTTACTGTAGGGCGGTGGCCTAGTGAAGTGAACTGCCCGCGAAAGAGAGGCCAAAAGGCAGGCCCTTTGTAGGTGCCCCACACTTACCATCTGTAGGCCTGTTTCTGAAGGCAAAGCAGACGCACTGTCAACAGCCCATAGCTAAATTTAATAGTCCTTGGAACAATGTATTTGTACCTATTCCCAATTTTCTCAAGATAACTTCTTGAGTAACAATACAATGGTGAAATGACAAAGAACGGGTTGTTACCCGTGAATAGCATTGCTATCA
The DNA here is from genome assembly GCF_035222275.1 of Podospora bellae-mahoneyi. Taxonomy (NCBI): domain Eukaryota; kingdom Fungi; phylum Ascomycota; class Sordariomycetes; order Sordariales; family Podosporaceae; genus Podospora; species Podospora bellae-mahoneyi. The sequence goes on along the minus strand of NC_085882.1, from coordinate 3,828,296 downwards.
CTTGCCAAAAATGTCACGCTTGTCTGAGATTGTGCCGTTGGGCTCATTACAAGCGGTTTTAGTAGCCTTTTGTATCCGACAGCTGGGCAAACCGCCTACCTACACAGAAAGTTGAGTGGAACATCATTGCCGACCTGGAAGCCAAACGTATTTCATTCGCTAAAAAAAAAAGGGAGACTCGGGGACATGGATCTAACCTGATGCTGACAACTTGACCACTTGATATTGATATTGAGATCCAGCTTTCCAAGCCGCAAGTGGGACATGATTGCAGCTGAGGACGCCGCGACTGTCGCAACAGGAGCTCAGAAGTTTTTCAGAAGTTTTACGCCAGTATTGCATGTGTGCATCGATCCGCAGTCACCCATCGACTCTTGAATGATCATAATTTTAGGATAAATCGGGCTTGAAGCTTGAACACTTTACCTCGACGCGATGTCAATTGCAGAGAAAGCTTTCCATGCTCCAACACTGCCCCAGCAACTACATCGCTCATTCGAGTGACAGCACAAATATGCTGCAGCCAACATGTCGGGCAGAAAGTTTTACAACCACTTCAGCATGAATTTTCACCATCCCTCTGCTCAAGCATATCAGGACCCTAAGGTTATGTCGTACCCTTTTTTCACCAGGATTTACCTTATATAGGGCCCCTTCCTCTCTCATTGCCCATCCCCAGTATTTCATCCCTTGGTCTCGCTTGTCCTAAGCCTCTCTTACTGGCACCCGGAACTGGTCTTGTCTAGCATCGACTCCCTATTACTTTGACCCCTAAACCTCGCAATCTTTCCTTCCAATTGTTCGTGACCGGGCAACACTTGGTCACTGCTAAACATCAACGCGTTTCAATATCATCTGGGTCAGTCATCACAATGCCTACGGCTGAGCCTCAGCCATTGGATATCCAACAGTCAAGCTATACAACAACAGATTCAGCCTCGGGATCAGACATCCACCACGGTGCAGCAGTCGACTTTCAGGTCATCTTTAAACATCGTCGTCACTGTGGTGGGCATTCTCACTCTGGGTGTCGCTATTATTCAGCTCAGTATGACATACAAGCACCGGGAAGGTTCAATGAGAGCCCATTAGTTTTGAATTTTCAACAATGAATTTTCTTGCCTTCCGTACGTACCTTACACTTTCATGCATTTCATTCCGCCTTGACGCGGACCTCCTTGTTATAGCATTGTAATATACCGACTGACAGACGCTAACATTTCTTACCAGTATGGGACAGTCTGCCTTACATGCCTAGGTGTACTTGACACACAAGTTTGCAAGGTGCAAAGAATGGATGTTGAAGCATACCTCAGACAAAGGTCTACATCCGGGCCTAACTCAAGGCCGTTGTGACTATCGATTTACATCAGGCCTCTATTCTTCATATTGCCTTGGAATGCACCTTAGATAGAAATCTGTTTCATCAGAAAGGAGCGACACGTTATCTTAGTACAATGCTACATCCCTCGTTCCTGGCTAAGGTATCACTAAATACTAAACCCAGGATGTTATTTCGTCACGCCAAGTGCATCCTCTAGAACTCACCCCCACAACCCCTAGCCAAATAAGTTTATCCTGCAAATCCCCCACGGTTGCTTGGCATTCGAGGTCAGAGTAGCTATGCCAAAAGAAGAGATTTGCAGCATAGGAGGCATGATAAATATTTTTTTTTAAAAAAAAATTAACAAAAAAAAGCGCCGGAGTGCAACACAAGAGAAGGGAACAGTAGCCTTACCCATTGTCAAAACGACAAAGTTTAAAATATGTGACGAGGAATACTTCCTGGATACATAAAACTTCTGTCCCAGGTAGAACTTTTGTCCTGGCATCCTTGAGGGGGGCGATCACCCAGCCAGATCATCCTCCGCCGCCGAAAAGGCGCAGTGACCCGTGACGAGCAGCTTGGCGGTGTTTGCATGTTAATGATCCGATGTAGCTTCGCGGGCGTCTTAAGCCACAAAAAACTTTTCGGGGGATATTGCCAGGTCCAAAGAAAGAGATGCTCTTCACTTCCGATCGCTGACTGGAACTGCCACTCAAAAGCTCACGTCGATCAACAGCCAACTTTTGACCGTTTGAGTACCGGTTCCAACAGCTTATGGAGTCCTGAGATTTGGAACAAGTTTTAACTGCCTGGGCAACGATTAGTTTGGGATAACGATGGAGGCATACATGCTCCAGATAAACACCATGGCAAAGCGGTGCTAGAAGCCAAGAAAGCTCGAAAAGCCAGGTTCTCGCCTTCCTCGGGCCTGCAAAGTTCCCGATGCAGAATGGACAAAGTTCAGGCGAATAATTGAGGATCTCTACGCAAGGACTGACCTTAAAATGGTGATGGCAACTATGACATCTGGACACGGTTTTGATGCAAGGTGTGTATTCCTTGCGGGATTTCATGCTTGCAACCACAGACGTATGGAGAGCAAGAAGAGTTATCTAACTTGAGTCTAGCAAACAACAGTACAAGATTCAGTTTGCGAAATGGGCTTTCAACAAGAACCGAAAAAGACCAAGGCCTCAACAAGGGCATATGCCACCATCATTATCATCACCGTCAATAGCTTGCTTACCAGCCCTACGTGAACCCTTACCATCATCGCAAACATCACCACCCTTGAATACGCCCTCATGGCCACTTGGACCGCCTGAAGCACAACAGTCACCATCTGCACCGCTGCAACGGAAAATACCTACAGCAACATAGGCAGCGCCGATTGGCCACGTACAACCCATCCAGCCTCTAGAAGCTTCATTTCAAGTCAATGCGCCAGTACTCATGCGATCCAAAGCTCCACAGAATGGGACTGTCACCATAGTCCAGTCACCGGAAATGACGCCATAACTGCCACAAATCATGAGTTCTTATCATGAAGGAGCTTCGATCAAGGAATCCACGATCTCGAACTTTATGCCACCGCATATGTGAGTCGCAATACCGGGTCGTCGAGCGCAACGACTCCTGATTATGACCCTGTCCACTACCCTATCCGAACCAGCTCCCTTCCTACCATCATGCTAATGGTGGACGACAACCCACAATGTGTGCACGCGGTCACGAAAAGTGGGAAAAGTTGCGTTTATCTCGCTGCGGAATGTGGCCATCTCGACATTCTTGTATTTATGATTTGGTACAAGGTGGACCTTAACCTCGCCATTCCACGGTTCAGATGGTATCCCATCCATATAGCAGCGTTCAAAGGTCATACCGAGGTGGTAGACCTGTTATTGAAAAGGGTAGCAGAACTCGATGCCTGCACTGCTGATGGACGGACCCCCCTGTGGTTGGCTGCACATCAGGGACATTACGAAATCGTCAAGCTACTTCTAGATACCAAAACGTCCATCGATATTGAAGCCAAATATCAGGACAGGCGACCACTGCACCAAGCTGCACAGAACGGACACCACGAGGTAGTCCAGTTGCTTCAACAGTCTGCATCATCGGCAAACGAGAGCCTGGTTGACTTGAATTAAAGGGTTCAATGACGGGAGCATGCACAACTAGGTATCTCTTTACACATAGCCACTTGAAATGGTGACTTGTGGACGCGGCTAGCAGTTTGCACTGGGGGGTTTTACTCTAAGGATGGTTAGAGGGACTGCAATCTCCCTACTGTTAGGGTGATGTCACTGTTATTAGCGGCTTAGACATTATCTATTTTGCAGGGTTTTTGTAGCGATACTTGGTGTGTCGTACCTATTTTTGTCTTCGACTCTCATGCATATGTTGTGAGCTCAGTCTATAGATCGGTATGTTCCAACCTTTATTAACCGACAACAGCACTACGATCGTATCACAAAACTACGGACTGGAAACAGCTTCCATAATTGCCATGATTAATGTAATCTTCATTCTAATAAATCTTTTGCTTGCTTGTAACGTCAAGAACTCCTCCGCCCATACGGCTCAAAAGGAAACAAAGCAGCCACCATACCCATTACCGCCAAGAGACCGACACAGATATAAATGGGTACAACCGTCGAAGTATCCGCGACGGTGGCAATGACGGCCGACAGTATGCCCATGATCCGGTTGCATGCCACCGCAATCCCGTTGCCCGTGGCCCTGTGTGCACTGGGAAGCACTTCTGGCGTGTATGCATACAGCGTCCCATAGTAAACATTGAGACTGAAAGCAATGGCGCAGGAGATTCCGACATCCTGGGCCGCCGTTCGCACCTGCGTGTACCCAACAAAAAAGCCCGCTGTCATGAGCCCTCCGATGAGCATGGTATATCGCCGACCGAGAAAGGAAAGGTTGCACAGCCAGCCGGCGAGCAAGGGACCAAAGATGGAGCTAAAGTTGGTGAGAGCATAGTTGCGCCAAATCTCAAACTGGGACAGGTCCAGCTTGGCTCCGCGAGCCTCGAGATAGCTTGGGAGAAAGACGTAAAACAGGGGGTATGCAAGACCCACCATTGCCCAGGACAGCCATATCATCACTGTCGAGACAGCAATCGTGTGCGTGGCAAACAAGCCTCTGAGATGGACCATGGTTTCCCCGATTGAGAAGCGGTTCTTGCTGTGAGTGCCAGTGACCAGACCACAGACCCCTAGCTGGTTCAATGTCAGACTGCAGGGCCGGTTGTACTTCCCTGCAAGATACTGCAATATCTCGACGACCTTGGCATCTTCCCCAGCGCCCAGGAGGTACTTTGGTGTCTCCTTCAGGCGAATAATTGTCAATCGGAGAATCGACAGCACCAATACTAGGGCGCCGCTTGTGAACATGACATATCTCCAGCCCATATTGTTGGCCATAGTGCATGTATCGACCGAGGCGCAATTCCATCTCCTCGGGACTGATAGCAAAAGATTAGCATCATTGCCTTCGATCATTGCAGGAATATGTACCCAGAAAGCCCCAAGCAATGAGGCCTGTGATGGCCTGGCCCAGTCCCCACCACGCCGCCATCATTGTCAACACCCATTGTTTACTGCCAGGGAGATACTCCAGAAACACAGTGGTGTCCAAAACCAAGTTCCCTCCGCCACCAAACCCAATCAGTGACACAAAGAATCCCAGCGAAGCCCAACTTGGCATTCCTCCCGCAATGATGGCCGAGAGCGAGCAGATCAGGAGAGATAGGTTGAATGCATATCGCCGTCCAACGATATCTGCGCCAAATCCCCAGAACAGTGCCCCTATCAACATGCCAGAGTACACCGCGACCGTCAGGCCTTCTTGGTAACCTCGGTTTCCGAATTCTCGGTAGGCCGGGCCGGCAATGACAGACTGGAGGAGGAGAACCAAGGAATCGACTGCGTATCTGGCCCGTTATTGTTAGCTACACTCTGCCCATGACTCCTCAGCAAGGGCAAAAGATGACGTACCCAAACCCGTTGAGGAAAAACAGCTTCGTATGGTATGGCGTCCAACCAATATCATCGATAGCCTACCCACCTGATCAGCGTCCTTCCGACATCCTCTGCCACTCGAACCCACGTCATTGACCAAATGCATCTTCGAGTTCAGGGCCGGATCCAGATCCTGCAGCGCAAGGATATCCTCCCCTGAAACCTTGGAGCTCGACCTGCGCCATCTTGACCGCCTCATCAGCGGGCTTTTGCTGTTACCCATGGCGTCTCTGCTACGTTCTTGACGGCTCTCGGCGCCCTTGCTGAACCAGCTCGAGGTGAGTGTGTGGGTCGACGTCATTGTTTGTATATTCAGCAATGGTGGTCTTTAAAATGCTGCATTTTTTTATTCGTGCTCATCAAGGCTACAGTCTACTCTTTGACAGTGGCAGGGATGGTGGTGTCGACGGGAGAAAAGACCGCACAGCGGAGTCGCGGGAGATCAGGGCCGAGACGAAATGGAAGTGGTGAGAAGTAGGAGCATTGTAGGAGCTTCAGGTTGAGTCGCGGTAGGACAGGCAAAAAGAATGGATGCCACCATCTTCCTGCATTGGTGGGGCTGCTTGCATGCATGCCTGGGAGGGAGGGTGCAACAACCAGGGCATCGCGTCCGGTAGCTTGGGCTTGCAATTGCAACAGAGGGATCGGCACTCAACAGCCCCATTGTCTGAAGTGTGGCTAATCAATTGACAGCATGAAGCACGTTTCTCTCCCGTCACCCATGAGATGCAAGACACAACCATTCAGCTTGTCTTTCCAAATGTATCACAAGCATCAAGTGCAACACAATGCCGTAATGTGGACCGCATGGCCTCAATTCTCACTAGACTCTAGTCTTATACCAACAATCCCTCCTCATAGCAAATAATGACCGACGAGCAACACCATAACCAGATAATCTACCATATAATTTCTTTAAACCCCTCACCCCAGATGCTTGACAGGCAGCCGCAAATCAGGCACTACAATCTCCCCCTTCTCCACCTTCTTGTCCTCATACGCAGGCCACACCCCCATCTTCCTCTCCATGTCCACCACATACAACACCGTAAACCCATTCTCCACCCCAAAAGCCGAACTCCACCCCGCCGACACTTCATACGGCCCACAAACCAATCCCTCGACATTGTTCTGGTTCGCAGGGACCTTGCGTTCGAGATCAGAGGGGATCTTGACTATGCACGGCACAGGGGCGTAGACAGAGTTGGTGTTGATGGTAAACGTCCAGACGCATTCCAAGTTGTCAGGTTCGCACACGCGGCGGGCGCCTTGGATGGTCCAGACCTCTTCAATGGGCGGGGCAGCATTGGGGACAGCCACAACAGGAACAGGAGCTGTTTCGAGAGCAGCGGCTGGTTTGGCATCTGTGGTGGAATCGACCGGGAGGGCTGCTGCTGGAGGGTCCACGGGAAAGGAGAGGCAAAGGGGTGCCAAAAGCGTGAGGAGGACTGTGGTTTTGGTGTACATTCTCCCTGAGTGGATAGCTACTGCGATCGAAGTAAGTATCGTGGTCGGTCAGAGATAAATAGACAACGTTGTCGTGGGAATGAATGCCAAAGACAAAAAAAGACACAATGAAAGGATGCTTGATGTGGAATTCTTCTGTTGGGAAAACTTGTTGACTGATACTGTGTGTGAATGAAGAAGAGAAGAGGGAGAAGAGCTGGCAGCGGAACCGTAACCGAGTTTTATCGTGCGCAGAGGCTGGCGAACACCTTCCATGACAAGCTTGCTGGCCGGGAACAATAGAGCGAAACTTGCGAATCACGGAAGGCATGTCTCGGGCCCGAGATACGGTGTGCAGTTGCCCGTTAGACAAAGTGTCAGGCGAAACTGGGGACAGCCCTTCCCATGACTGCCTTGGCCGGCAAGAGACAGTGTGGCAAAGCATCTCCGTCACACACCCATTGAGCCTTCTCGATGACAGGAAGATATATAATCAGGAAGGTGCGTGGCGGTCGCAAAACATTGTGCCTCGGGCCTCAGCTGACTGTTAAAGCTGTTTGGTACAATGCTCTCGACCAGAATAAGGATCAACAGATGGTTCTTCAAGGAAATCATTCGAGTTGAAGAGGCCCGAAGGGTTCTCTCCTCACGCACCATGGACAGGGGTAAATCATTCAGATGTATTGGTATCATTGCCAACAAGATATATCCCAACAAACCCATGGGTATCTCCAGTGTACAATAGCCAAGGGAACCAGTCACCCTTTCAATAGCCATAACCTTGCCATACACAAAGGTGACACCAGAAGTACCCAAGTACAACGCCCGCTCCACCAAATCAACAAGAAAACACCTCATCAAGACATCGACTCACGCAGTCTCCCTGCTGGCGTCCGTTGTAGCCCTAACGTCCGCAATGGTCTCATCGCTGAACTTCAAGTCTTCTTCGGCAGTCACGGTGTCTTTCACCTTGAGCCAGATAACAGGCGCGGCGAACAGCAGCGCGGCAGCAAGCAGACCCCACTAAAGACGACGTGTCAGCAAGCCATAACTACACAATGATAGCCGAGGAACTCACGGTGACCCCAAAGATGGTATTGAACGGTGTCTTCAACCCGTCCAACCGCCAAAAGACGGCTGCACCGGCAGACTGAATTCCCTTGTAGAAACCAGCGAGATTGGCAGCTTTGCGACCAGAGTTGCTGAGAGCACCCATATACCTGTTGCCAAAATGTCAACATCATGTTCGACAGTCCTTCGGGTCCATCAACGTACCAGTAAATGCAAGTCTGCCACGCGGCATCGTAAAACCCATAAAACATGAACAAAAACATGGGTCCGATGTACTTCTCTCCACCATCTTGCCAGTCAATTCTTCTATGCTCCAAGCTTTCATCCTCCAGAATTTCTCGAGGGACTTGCTGTTTCTGCCAGGCCCAGCCACCGCCCCAAATGACAAATGTCAAGCTGAATAGCACAACCAAGCTCGCCTTGGCGCGCACCGACCGACGGAACCTGGTGATATCAAGAGCGTAGCCAAAAATGGAGGCTCCAATGATCTGACTGGTCCAGTACAGCAAACCATTGAGCGTCCGGGCACGCGTGTTGAATTGGAGGTTCATGTCGTTGAGCTGATAGGTGTAGAAGATGTTGGAGGCGAAAAACATGGGGAACAGCAGGATGACCCAGGGTGCCAGGGTGATAGTCTCGACCAATCCCTTGATCTCCGTCTTCCAGCTGGGGTTCTTCATCAAGATGACCTTGCTGCCGTCGTGGCGAATGACGCTCCTGGCATTACAGAGCAAAAGGGCGAGAGCAGCGCCGATGAGCATGAGCACAATGAAGCCGATGTAGGTACCGTCGTTGACCGCGGTGGCGCCTATCGCATCGATATTTTGGCCGAGCGGCACCAGCGACCCGATGACGGCTCCGAGATTGAAGATGATCCAGAACCAGGATATGTACCGCCCCTTCTTGTCTTCGGACGGATAACTCATCATGATGGTTCCCTGGGCGGTCCACAGCAGACCGGCGCAGATACCGAGGAACGCTCCCGCAAAGACGACGAATCCGCGGTTCTGGTTGTGATTGTAGCTCAAAAAGCTGGCAGAGTAGATGCAGTATCCGAGGGCCCCAAAAGCCAGTGTTGGTTTCACTCCAAAGATGTTGGTGACGGTGCCCGAGAAGAAGGCGACCACGGCAAAGGTGGAATAGAGGGCCGTGTTGGCGTCGTTTTGCGCGCCTGGATCAACCTGCCCGGCGGCACCGAGACCAGTGAGAGCGTTGAACATGCCGGGGCACAGGAAGCAAACCATGGCTACCATCAGGAGCTGGACGATGGGTGACGCGAACCACACTTCCGACTTGCCCAGACGGAAACCTTTGTACATCCATCCCGAAGGTCGGTGGGTGGTGCCGGTAGGTGTGCTTGGTCGGACGGCAGGCGCCTCGACGGTCTGCCGGATTTCTTGCTTTTCCTCCGCCATTTGTTGTCAATATTTCGAGGAAGCCAAACTTTGTTCTGTTCTGAAATGTCGATAGAAGTAATCGTTCACAATCTTGGGTCGGTCGGTCGTTCCAGTCGTGGGAGAGGCGACACGTGAAGATGAATCTTCAGGAAGAGGAGGTCGCGAAAAAGAAAAAAAAGTCGGAAAAGATCGACAATTGTTGTCGATCCAAGGGAGGGAGGGAGATGGTAGGTGATAGGTAGGGTGTTACACGGCAGAAGATTAACCAAGACGGCGGGGGCCGGGAGGACGCAGGGATTTAAAGTAATTCTTGAATACTGCCGTGGGAGAGGCCCATGACAGGTAGATTGAGATTGGGACCAAGAGTTCTGGCTAGTACTTGGAATTTTCGTTGGCAAGGTCAGGTGTAGCTGTGTCAATGGATACGACGCTGCAAGAGCGCTTGTTTGAGTGCGAGCAGCTACTACTACTGTTTTGCTCCTGTGTTTGCGGTGTGGTTGCAGAAGGATGCTCTGGACTGTCTGGTAGGTAGATCCCCAAGTCCGGGAAGCAACTGCCTGATGGACAGCTGAGATGCTCTGCAACGAACAGCTTCCATCCTTGCTACGTATGACTGGGCTGTGGTGTTGAGCTGAGAGGTCTGTGATGTGTAGGCTAGGTAGTACCGACGCGCCATGAGCAGACCGTGGCGTCAAGGTGCTTCATTCCACGATGTCATGATTGTCTATCTCTCCCCCATTGAATAGATATCAGTCCCTCTTGAGAGCATCACATGGTGGTAGATGATGCTCGTGTGCTCGCAGATGGGAGCGACTGGGCAGGATCACAGACCGGACCGAATGGACATGGCAAGGCTTGTGGACGCTGAGCAAAAGACGTTGAACAATTGGATGATTGATCGATGGTAGGACGTTCTGTTTAGGAAGGAGCCGAGAAGTGGCGGGGAAGCGCCGCAAGAGCACAGATGCCCAGGCGTCTCTCCCCGCTCTTTTGAAGCCAAGATTGCGGGAGCCAAATCCCCGCCGCATAAAACCGTTCAAATTGTGGGCAGCGTGGGGTAGGCCGTCCTCGAGTCTGACCAATCAGACGCGTTGCTTCACGCGTCATGTAACGTTCCCTCGACTGAACACGCCCAAGTGCCGTCCACCGACTCCCACCAAACGAGCTATCTCAACTCCCGACTTCCGACCGCTCCAGCCTCCCAGTGCCTCCATCATGATCGTTATCGCTCCCGGTCCCTATCCCTATCTCGGATCTACCTATCTCACTGCGCCCGCAACCCGACAACGAGCCATTCCTACCCCGCGATACATCGACCCTCCGTTCACTGAACTTCGGATTCGAACAGTAGCCAAACAGACGAGCATACAAACGCCCTGTAGATGGATCCAACCACCAGGTGCCATACGGAATACATGGATGCGATGTTACACCTCGTAGACAAGCTGGAATGTTGGGCGGTGGGTGGCAGGGCTGCGATTGGTATCACTGTTTTGACGAGAGACCGCGGTGATACTGTCGACTCGGGCGTAACCCTCACCCAACAGCGATAATTGTCCTGGGCAAATGGACCAACATGTCCAACAAGTCCATACCACCAACAGCCTGTATAAGGTATCTGACCAGATCGCAAACTGGAGCAAGGTCCTTCAGTGCACCACGATAGTAAGCGTCATAATATGCTTTCCTCGATTGATGGCTGCATGTAGCAAGGACAGCCCCAAGGCTCGGGGAACAATATCCATGTGTAATCTTTGCAGCCATAAAGCATAGCAGTTACACGGCGGTGTCGCCTTGTACAACCCGGCCTCTCGGCACTCCGAACAACCCAAAGCTCCGGAGCAGCCTGCAAGACGCCATGGCCGGTTGACGGGCCCGCCAAGTAGACCAAACCACCGGTGACCAGCGACTACCCTCGTGGCGGGAGTTAGTCTGGAAGCCCGGTGTCCCGACTCCGGCAGCTTCCAGAATTAGCGCATCCATGGCTCCCGTCGTGGGGGTCAGCGGTGTCAGGCACAGCCGGGTTACCGTTCATAAAATGGTCTTCAACCCCAGATTTTCAGATTTGCTTGCCCATGGGGAAGTGGCCCTGTTCATCATCAAAATGATCCATCTTGATGCCTTTTCTGTCCACCTTTGCACCGTCTCTACCATGCACAACGCCTATCGCTGGGGACACATCGACAGGTGCGCCCACGGGGGCCGGTGGGCCGCACCATAAGGTGGAGCTCTTCTCTCGACGATGGCGTGGCTCGATGCCGGTTTGAGCTTGGCGCAACACAATGCCAGGAGCGGGCCTCCTTCTTTCCGCTGAGGGCGACGCAAATAGCCGTGGGCGCGAGGACTCGACAGTCAATCAGAGGTCGGAGAAGTATTCAGGCGGTTGTCTCGGATATCATCGTGGATATTCCCTCTGGAATAATACATTGGGGGTTGCTTGTTCGCTGAGTCAAGCCGGGACATAGCCGAGCTTAATACCCTGGCTGCGGCTCAACGGAGCTCTGGGATCCCAAGGACAGACGGAAGCGCCCGCAGAGACCGGTGCTGGGCTGCTGTGTCTGGGCGCTGAATGCCTGCCGCGCCCGTTTGCTGCTTCCTGATTGGTCATCCCCCTCCGTTCCCCCGATGACATCACAGACGAGCAGATCTAGAGGAAAAGATGGGGGGCTGTTTGCAAAAGTGGCAGTCTTGAGCAAACAGATGAGGAAAAAGAACAATTGATACTGGAGAGAAATGAGCCGGCTCCACTGCTTCAAACAATCAAAACACGGAATCAATGGCAGTTTTGGAAGGATGGGGGAGAGGTGGCAAGTGAAAGAGGTGAATGGGATGAGATGCGGGGCTCTCGAGTTTTGAAGGCTTCCGCGCCCGCCGGCGGCCCGCCCAGACAACACGGCATGGAGACCCTGAACCGGGATGAACCTGTTGGGCAACTGATGATGTAGAGTAATTAAAGTGGGCAGACTGCCGCTCCTCCTGTCTGCGCGAGTTTGTGTCGAGGGAACTAATTCTGCTCTGCATCTCTGGTGATTTTCCTGCGGCTTTTCTCTGTTCTCTTTTCTTCCTTCGGTCGTCTTTCTGTGTCCGACTGCCACCTCCTTCACCACAACCCGCCCCATCGCCATCGCGTCAGAACTGCCCTGACCAGCCAGCCATTGCGGACAGCTTCGTCGCTCTGAGCAGCCCCACTCTCTTTTCCCGGCGTTTTCAGTCTTTTTTTCTCTCTCTCCCACAGCCCAACTGCTCAAAATGGCGTCCAGAGTAGCTTCGGCTGCGCTCAAGGCGCGCGTCCATCGCCCGTCGATGCTCAACAAGCTGTGCCAGCCCGAAGACCTCTTGCACCACTTCCCCAATGGCTCCTACATTGGCTGGTCTGGCTTCACCGGTGTCGGCTACCCCAAGTATGTCTCTGTCAAATTTCTTTTGCCAGGCACTAGCCGTCCATACTGACCCTCTTGCGCAGGAAGATTCCCGTTTTCCTCGCCGACCATGTCGAGAAGAACAACCTCCAGGGACAGCTCAAGTACAGCCTCTTCGTCGGCGCCTCGTCCGGTGCCGAGACCGAGAACCGCTGGGCTGCCCTCGACATGATCGAGAGACGGTCTCCTCACCAGGTCGGCAAGGATATCGCCAAGGGCATCAACGAGGGCCGCATCAACTTCTTCGACAAGCATCTGTCCATGTTCCCCGTCGACCTTGTGTATGGCTACTACACCAAGGACAAGCCAAATGGCAAGCTCGATGTGGCGGTTGTTGAGGCTTCTGAGATCAAGGAGGATGGCAGCATCGTCCCCGGTGCTTCCGTCGGTGCCACTCCCGAGCTGATCCAGATGGCTGACAAGGTAAGTCATCTGTAAAGGTCTGGCGTGGTTAGCAACGAACTGACATGGTGTGTTTCAGATCATTATTGAGGTCAACACCTCGCTCCCGAGCTTCGATGGCCTGCACGACATCACCATGACCGATCTTCCTCCCCGCCGCAAGCCCTACCTGATCACCCAGGTCGAGGACCGCATTGGTACCAACTCGATCCCCATCGACCCCGAGAAGGTTGTTGGTATCGTCGAGTCCGACTACCAGGATCAGACCTCCCCCAACACCCCTGCCGATGAGGGCTCGCAGCAGATTGCCGGCCACTTGATTGAGTTCTTTGAGCACGAGGTGAAGCACGGCCGTCTTCCCAAGAACCTCCTTCCTCTCCAGTCCGGTATCGGCAACATAGCCAATGCCGTCATTGGTGGTCTGGACAACTCCAACTTCCGCAACCTCAAGGTGTGGACCGAGGTCATCCAGGATACCTTCCTTGATCTTTTCGACTCTGGTCGCCTCGACTTCGCCACCGCTACCTCTGTCCGCTTCTCCCCCGACGGCTTCAAGCGCTTCTACAAGAACTGGGAGTCCTACAAGGACAAGCTCCTCCTCCGCTCTCAGCAGGTGTCCAACTCCCCCGAGATCATCCGTCGCCTTGGTGTCATCGGCATGAACACCCCCGTCGAGGTTGACATTTATGCTCACGCCAACTCGACCTGCGTCATGGGCTCCCGCATGCTCAACGGTCTCGGTGGCTCGGCTGATTTCTTGAGAAACGCCAAGTACTCCATCATGCACACTCCCTCGACTCGTCCCTCCAAGACGGACCCCCACGGTGTCTCGTGCATTGTCCCCATGTGCACTCACATTGATCAGACTGAGCACGACTTGGACATTGTGGTTACCGAAGCTGGTCTTGCCGACGTTCGCGGTCTGGCTCCCCGCGAGAGAGCCCGCGTGATCATTGACAAGTGCGCCCACGATGTGTACAAGCCTATCCTCAAGGCTTACTTCGAGAAGGCCGAGTTTGAGTGCCTGCGTAAGGGTATGGGCCACGAGCCTCACCTGCTCTTCAACAGCTTCGACATGCACAAGGCTCTGTTGGAGGAGGGCAGCATGCGCAAGGTCAAGCCTTGGTAAATGGCTGGATAGGCTTTGAGAGGTGCAGCGAGGAAAGGATAATCGTTGTGACCACGGGGCTCTGGATACGGGCTGTGTAGGGGGTAATGAGGGGGGCAAATGGGGAAAATCCATTGCATCACTGGGTGGTGTTGTTTAAGGTTGCATGTGGTTGTTTTCGTGGTGGAGAAAGTTGGATATCTTCTGCATCACATATCTTTTTACGAGGTCGGTCAGCGGAGCGGTCTGGTTGGGCTTGTGTGTTGGGTTTTGGCGTTGAAAATTTATGATGTACATACTGTGGGAAAATTTACCAGAGATTTACCATCTGTGTGGCTTTTCGTATCTGTGCCGGACGTGCTGCCTGGCGCCGGAGTTGAGAACGGTGGATACCGTGAGGTCCGGCCCCTTTGATATCAAGGAGAAGCGGCTAGGTAGTGTTGAGCGCCGCCACGACTTGAACTGCTGGGAGCTAACAGTCAGCAGTTGGCCAGACTTCGTCTCCACACGAACTGAGCCCCATGCCCTCAACCAGTCCCTCTCGCCCATCCCCGCATCGTGTCCCATGATGGATCTCTATCCGGTAGGTTTACAATCCGGACTCCGGAGGCATACCAATACTGATAAGGCCGTGACCTGATGACAACACTGGCCTCGTGCTACAATAGCAAGCGGACTGAAGAACAACATTTCCCCCTTGCGGTGGGAAATGTCTTTTCTCTTCCTGCCCACGACTTTCCGTCAATCGTTTGACGGGACTTCACAAAGTCAGACCTTGCGATGAACACCGACGACCCCCAACACCCCCCACCTTGGGCACAGAGGAGACGCGGGACCGGCAGGACATCGTGTTGTCTCTGCCTCGCCGCTCTCTGTTTGGGCTGGGCTGGTTTCTTTGCGATCACAGGGCAACTTGTTCCCTTCTGGGGACACACGCACCACGAGAGCAAGTCCTCGGCAGCCGTACCAACCCCTGAGCCAGTGCATCAAGTAAACCTCCAGGCTGTTCTCGGCAGACGCGACGCCGTCCTCCCGGGGCCGCCATATCCTCAGAGGGTACCTAACCCCCGATGCGAAAGAATCAACGAGCAAGTCTACAAGGATGGCGAACTCGTGCCTTTTGAGAGGAGGAAGAAGAAGAACAAAATCGTGATATTGCCGATTCCTTTTGGACCTCATGTTATACCTCTCCCTTCCCCGTTCAAACCGGCAACCAGGACGTACGACCATGATTTGGTGAGCGGTTTTATACAAGTGGACTTGCCCATGGCATTTATCAAGCCCAGCAGTCCATCCGTTACACCCCCGTCATCGACTGCCTCGAGCGCACCGGGCGCTGAAGAGGCCGCCAAGTCGAGCAGGGTGAAATCCTCGCAGAGATATCAACAAGCTGTCTGGAACCGGGCCGTTGCTCGGTGGGATAAGGAAGAAAAAAGTGAGACCGCTCGCATGGTGGAAAACAAGAACCTTGACGACCGGTTCACGAAGGACTTGGAAATCTGGAACCAGTACAGAAACTGGTTTTATGAGGAAGCCAACGACCGCAACTTCATATACAAGCGAGACTTCATGCACGCCGTGATCCAGCGCTATCAACTGTGGGTGCCCGGGACCTACCTGCCAGAGCAATGCCATCCCATCATGGAAACAAAGTACACTGAGTGGGATAATAAGAAGGAGTTCTCTTGCATTGTGGCCATTGCCCGCCAACACAAGTACAACATGGTCGAAAAGACGCCTACGAAATGGACTTGGAAGAGCAGCAAGGTTGACGCGCCGATCCCTTTCATCCTGCCCGTTAATCCAGTTGGCGGCTATGATTACCTCTCGTGCGAGTTCCGCATCAATACAGGCGGCAACATCGAGATCCGCTGCCCGGGTTTGTTCAGCACCGACGGGAAGAGGTTCGAACCACCGGCACCCCAGCAACAGACGGCGTCATCTGTCCCGAGCGTGACTTATAAAAGTTCAGCTCCCGTTGCCCCCTCCGCGGTCTCCCTTCCATACCGCTACTATTTTCCTGGTTCGGGACCTGTTGGTGATACAGTCAGCGTCAAGACCATCGACAATGATTCCTTACCAACTCCCAGCAAAGCGTCCACCACCCGTCTGCCACCGCTGCACTTGCCAAACCACGGTGTGGGCCCATATGTCCCCAACATCTCTCCGTCATCACCCTCCACCGCGGCTAGATTCCCCGCCTGTCGCGGCCCCGTGGCACAGCCCACTCCGACTCCCAATTCTGCCTCGTAAGGTAAGGTACCGGGAGATGATCATCAAGACCCAGATGTGCGCCGTCATTTCGCCGTCTCTGTCCGCCAAGTTCGTCGACGAAGAGAAAGATGATTGTTGAAGACTGTGTGAACGGTATCTTGAGTTTGGTGTAGGAGTTCGGTCTGTGAGGAGTAGGGAGTTGCGGTGTTGGGTTGTGTTATCTGACTTTCGGAAGAGGAGTTCAAGGAAAAGGAGACAGAAAATGGAAAAAGTAAGCGACAGGAAAAGTCGGCATGGGTGGTGCTCTGTACGGAGTTTAAGCGCTGCTTGTACCGATGCCCATTTGTTTGTAATGAACGTCAATAGCACCTGTTGTCTTCCTCACTGCCATGTCCAACCCTAACCCATATGAAAGTAGAGTTCCAGTGACCAGGCGCGTGGAGAGGTGGAATCATCCGACTTCAGGCAAAGTAGAAAGTGGCCGCAGAACCAGGAACAGATGGTGGTGACATCCGGAAATCTGTGGGCCTTAATATATCCAGTATGCGACAGACGGAACCTCGACATCCAGAGTGATGGGGGAGGTGGAAGGTCGACGAGACAAGCTCTCCAAGCCCATCCAAGCCCTCCAAGCTTTGCCTGGCGATCTCTTGGCCAGCCCGGCCACAGTGTTATGGGCCACTGCGATTGGTGCAAATCAACATTGGCATCGGGAGCAAAGCCGGGCGCCATGCACCACTCCCCACTGTTGGGACCTCCGAGGCCCTTCCCCACTGCGAGACTACGACCGAACAGGAAACCTCCAGCACCACCCTCCGAGAGTGCAACTCTGACCTTGATGCCGCCTCCGTCCTGCACCGCCGAGCGGGCCGTTGATCCAGCACCTCATGCACACAAGAGCCTCTCATATAAAATGCCAACGACCACGCTGTCGTCACTCTTGACCAGAGGATCTTTCTCGGCACCCCTGGTCATCACCTCTGCCGTCAACCCTTCCCTGCTGCCACCATGAAGTTCCACGTTCTCTCCGGTCTCGTCGCCCAGGTGCTGTCTGTCTCGGCAGGCACCATCCTGTGGGATGGCCGCTTCAACGACATGACCTCGTCTGCCGACCTGAACAAGTGGTCCTGGGGCAACCAGGTTGGCCCATACCAGTACTACATCCACGGGTCTTCTCCTGTGTCGGCCTATGTCAACCTCTCGCCCGACTACAAGAACCCAGCCGACACTGGTTCCAGGCAGGGAGCCAAGATCACGCTCGACAACACGGCCTACTGGAACGGCCAGAACATGCGCCGCACCGAGCTGATCCCCCAGACCACCGCTGCCATCAACCAAGGCAAGGTCTACTACCACTTCTCCCTGATGAGAAAGGACGTCAACGCCCCGGCCACCACCAGGGAGCACCAGATCGCCTTCTTCGAAAGCCACTTCACCGAGCTCAAGTCCGGTTGGCTCTCGGGCGCCCCTGGCATCTCGGACACTCTGCTTAGGTGGTGCGTTGGCGGCCAGACCCAGTGGAGTGTCGAGTGGGTTGCTGATGTCTGGCACAACGTTGCCTACGAGATCGACTTTGCTGCCGGCACCGTCGGTTTCTGGCACTCTACCGGCAGCGACCCCCTGACCAGAAAGGTGGCCCCCGTCAAGACCAGCACCAGCTCCAACGGCGCAGACTGGCATGTTGGTGTCTTGGAGCTCCCGAGAAGCGGCTACCCTGATTCCAACGAGGACTTTTACTGGTCCGGCGTGTATATTGAGAGCGGCAGTTTGACCACCTCGGTCGCCGGTCCTGGCCAACCCATCCCCGGTGACGGTGGCTCCTCCAGCAGCAGCAGCAGCAGCAGTGTCCCCAGCAGCACAAGCACCAGAGTCAGCAGCACCTCCACCCCGGCCCCCGTTTCCTCTACCACGCTCGTCACCTCCACCACCCGCGTCTCCTCCACCAGCACCAGCTCTGCCGCACCCGTTCAGACCACCCCCAGCGGTTGCACCGCCGGCCAGTACGCCCAGTGCGACGGCATTGGCTTCAGCGGTTGCAAGACTTGCGCTGCCCCCTACACCTGCAAGTACGGAAACGACTGGTACTCCCAGTGCTTGTAAGCATGCGGGATCGAGATGGCTGTGATGATGGGACTCTGTATATAGATTAGTTACTTCGTGTCAATACTTGAGCCTGGATGGCAAGCATCTTGGACGCCAATACATACATATTTACATACGCTCAAGGGTTGTGGCTGGGTTTGTTACTGACATGTGACTCAAGATGGTGTGTGAAGTATCCACAAAAGGAGCGCTGGTTGTTCCCAGCCCCTACCTACATGCTGATAGACAATGCTCGACAATTTTGCCAACTTTATAGTTTGGCTCAGGAGCGTGCTTCTGCTTTGTTAAATACCCGGTAGCCTCTCCCAAATGCAATGAAGGGAAGAAATTCAAGAAACACTGGTTGGCTGGTATTCCGGGAGCATTTGTTTTCCAGGTTACTTCTGAGCTGTGGTTGATGTCGAGATTGAAGAATTATCTTATATCAAAGTGAGGGCACTGGATCTTAGGTGGTGTGAAAATCTTCACGGGCACAACATAGCTTCAGCTTCCACTGTCATATAGGTACAAAAACTAGTTTTGGTACCTAGTTTGATTGTATAACCGTAATCTTAATGCGGCCCATGTTCGAAAAGTTGGGAGATGGTGTTAATAACCCGCCACGAAGCTAATTTCTCTGGATTCAAGTGGAAGCAGTATCGGTCCTGCAATAGGTGAGTGTCTGATAAAACCATCTTTCAATACATCTCGACCCTTCCTGAAGGTGTGGTTCGGGCTGCTTTCCTGTATCGACTATCGAGTTACCTAGTGCCAGGTACGTTATTTTGTCCCAACCCCGAATGCCCCGGAGTTTCCCACGCCCGTCATCCAAGACAACTAAACTACCAAATCTCGTCAATCTCGTGAAATCCCATGGCGTCGGGAACCAGATTCTCACCATCACATCCCGAAAATGTCTCGGGTCATGTACGATATGCCCCCCTTCCGATGCAATCCTGCCAAAGGCCACCAAAACCGCCCCATCGATCAAATGTCATCAGCCGCCTGGCATCAATTTGTGCTGACGAATATGCATATCGGCTTAGGTATTTCTTCTTTCTTTCCCACTGTTTCACAAATCACAGAAAAATGTGCATTTTGGCAGCTGAATCGGGGGACCTAGTGTACCCCTCCTTTTCCCCAGTTCACCCCCCGAATTAAAACACGGCCTGGGTCTGGGCCTGGGTGATGGAAAGTTCCCTCTTCCCATTACCGCGTTGAGAGGGATATGTCTGTGCGCGCATATATATACATGGTCTCGGACACGGCTGGGTTCCAAAAGGACCCAGACCCCGGATTGTAGTGTCGGAATCTGGGCTACCGATACATGCACTGATTTTCCCGATTCTACACGCCCCGTTGTCTGACTTGAACAACTTGTCAACCACCAGGCAACCCTGAAGTAAAAGTGGTCGTCTCCCTAACCAACCACACCTCTTTCGTAGAGGATGGCAGCCACGGGAACCGGGTACTCAGCCGGCCCGTTTTCTCTGGCCGTGGGAGGGTGGGGTGTGGCGTGATGGTTGGTCAACCACATTATGGACAGCCATGTCACTCTCTCCCCGCCACACGCAGCAAAATACGAAAAGGGAAATTCCCATTTCACAGGCACCTGGTCTGTGACAGGAGCTAAAGCCTGACGCCAGGTAAAGGGCAGTTGGCAGATGCTTTGTGGCTTTGGCTCTGCCTGGTGTTGTTCTATAGCAACAGCTTGCCTCTTTCGCAGTGCAATCCCATTGCTTCATCCCACACCAAAACACACTGATCACCAGTATGATCTCCCCCCGAAGCACAATACTACACACCTGTATATCTATTCCTAGATCGCCATAAGCAGCCCGGTCATGTGACAAACCTCCTGTCACAAACCCTTCAATGACTTGGTGTTCGGACTGGACCCGGAACACGGGCAGAAGGATGAGACATCTTTCGTCTGATGCTCATCCCGCCCATGACGTGCGCGTTTGGTTTCAACAAGTTAACAACCAACCAGTGCTCATCCTGGACATGTCGAGAAAATAGAATGATCAACGATTGAAACATAAAAATTGTTCGAGAAGATGAGACTCAGATTCTGGGAGAGGATGAGCCGGGTTGACGCCGACACGGCCCCACCCTCGCCCGTCCAGGGGGCTCCGGCACCTGCCGTGAACCCGGCCCACCGCCGGAGCCGCGAGAGCCGATAGCAGACCCTCTTCTGGGAAACCCAATGACATCCCCACATCGGCCCACGCGGCATTCAGATCTTAAAATCTTCGTCCACGCGCTCATCTCGCGCGATCCGGTCAAGGCTGGGCAACGTCATGTAGGGCACCGGTTGAGGTGACATCGCGCCGGACGCCCATCCTCAAAACCAGGAACCTACACCGACGAGCGAGGAGCAAGAGCCGAATTCAAGGCGGGGAGCCGTCTGTCAATAATCTCGGTTACGCATGTAAAGACACCTCCAGCTCGACCAAAAGGGTGGGTAGTACGAAAGATATCTCGAATAGGTAAGACTGGCCATGCCAAGGACGGTCGTTAAGAGGACGAGAGGCGATGGCTGTCGATGTATAAGGGCGGGGTGGGAGGGGGGGGAGAGCGTCTTTCTGCGTGTGGCTTGTTAGGTAGACTTCCACAGCCAAACCCAGCACCCTACCTTTGGAGTTTGACCATCTTGTCAAGATGAAGCTGTCCACATCAAGACTCGCGGCGTTCTCGTCAGCGTTGCTGCTAGAGGGTGCCCTCGCGGCCACGTCGGGCAACTTTGACGTCCTGACCATCAATGTGGCCGGCCTCCCGGCCATCCTCAACGACAATGGTGTTCCCGGCGACAAGGCGGCCAACGCGGCGGCCATGGGTGCAAAGTTCTCCGAGTATGGGATCGACGTCGTGCAGCTGCAAGAGGTAGGTCCTTGACTCCTTGTTTCAAGATCATCACCCGAATCGGAGCATTGACACGTTGGTGACAGGACTTCAACTACCACGCTCACGTCTACCGGACCAACACGCATCCGCACAGGACTGCCACATCGGGCGGTGTTCCATTTGGTTCGGGTCTCAACACCGTGTCCTACCTTCCCTGGGTTGACTTTCGGCGTATCAAGTGGAACAAATGCTCCGATGCGAGCCAGTTCGATTGTCTGACGCCGAAAGGCTTCACCTTCATGCGTGTGGCCATCTCATCCGACAGCTCCACTGCGGCCTATGTTGATTTCTACAATCTCCACGCCGACGCCGGTGTCGAGCCTGGTGATTTTACTGCCCGAAACGACAACGTGAAGCAGGTGGTTGACTACATTGCCACGTGGAGCAAGGGCAATGCTGTCGTTGTGGCTGGTGACTTCAACAGCCGCTACACTCGGACAGGCGACACGGGCATCCGAGATTTGCTCGCCAGCGAGAATCCTTCCGGCCCCCGACTCAAGGATGCCTGGGTTGAGCTCCTCTACAATAACGTCATTCCCCAGTCCCCCAGCTCATGCGGCAACCCCGCTGCCAACGACCTGTGTGAAATCGTGGACAAGGTCTTTTACCGGGCTAGCCCGCTCCTTAACCTCCAGGCCACCGACGTCCGCTACGATACTTTGCGGTTCCTTCAGGCCGACGGCAACATCCTGACAGATCACAACCCAGTCCTTGTCAACTACACCTGGTCCTCTGGAGCGTCCCTTCGTCAGAGCAGCTTGTTCGGCGGTCCCCACGGCACCTGGTTCAGCGATGTCCCCGTCCTTGCCGGGACCAACAAGCCAAAGACGGCAACCATCACTTTCCGAGGAGGATCCCGTCTTGATAGCGTCGGACTGACACTGACAGACGGCACCCTATTCGCCCACGGCGGCACCGGCGGGAGTGTTGTTTCTCTCGTCCTGGAAGCGACCGAATACTGGACCCAGGCCGAGCTCTGCAGCGGCCAACGTAAGGGGCAAACTCGCAACTTTTATATCCGAGCTGTGACTTCTTCGGGGCGCAGTCTCACAGCGGGCTCGGCGACTAGTTCCTGCCAAACATTCACGGCTCCAAGCGGGTGGCAGATTGTCGGGTTTGTTGGGCAGGACGGAAGTGAAGTGGATCAGTTGGCGTTTGTGTATGCGCCACGATGAGAATGGAATTTGATGCGAGTTGCTGGTGTCACATGTGGTTGATGATCGGTGTAGTGTAGCGATTTTCACCGATAGTTCATGCCGAGAGACGGAGTTCTCGAGCGTTGTGACGCTTGGGAACTACGACGGCTCCAAAAAGTATCAGATCATAATCACGCCCATCGTCTATCTTACCATCTTGCTTGAAATCGTATGTAATGCCTGAACCCGAGGTACTCTGCGATGCTACCAACATCTCACTCACGCCTCTTTGCCAAATGAGCCGGACAGGTAGTGATCAGCACAATATCGCGGGCTCCAGTATGGCGGTTTTGGGTGTTGATCGTCCAAGCTCGTCTCGGCCGCCATGCCGAGGAGAGCAGTGATCAACGCCGAGCTCACGATAGCGAGTCGGCCAGACCGCTGGCAGCTGGTGGAACCTTGATGGGCAGCCACAAGCACTCAACAGAAAGGAAAAGACAGGCATGACAGGACCCTGGGGTTTCTGCCAGGCCTGCCAGGAAATTGACAACCAAGGCTGTCCTTGTCAACCTGGTTGCCGATGCCCCACGAGAAACGCCTTTCTCCACCTGTGTCGAAACAAGCAGACAAGCAACCTTGTCGATGGAGGCGGCCAATTATCAGGTGGGACTGGCCAATGAGAGTACTAACCCCCGATGTGAATGCCGGGAGGGGGACGGAATTGAAGTAAAATGCAGTGTTAGTTATTAGGGTGTGAAATGCCGCAAGATGGGCATCGTGGTGGCCTGATTATCGAGGACTGCATGGTTTCCGATTCGTTACTGATCTTTCACATTGTTGATAGGTGGTCTTCGGCACTAGAAAACCGCCGCCATTGAACGCCAAGAGGCAGCCGGTGGGCGGGCGGTGAACGGTGGGCGGTCGGCGCCGTTGGGCTTCCAAGGTCGTCCGTCTGTCTGTGTGCTTGATGCCCGATGTTGAGGTTTGACGACATTGAGTTGATTATCGCCCGTGGCGATTGATTGATTGATCTTAATTGCTGCTGCTGGTGGGGTGGTGGTGGTGGGTTGCGCAAATGCAGGTCCCGGGTAGAATTTCACACCGAGTTACCCCGCCTTCCCGCACCCAGTTGCTGACGTCGATACCATTGACCAATCGTGTTGGCCGAGGTGATGGCGGCAGACGCGGCCTGGTAAGTTTGGATAGGCTTCGACATTGCCCGGAAAAGAGCCGATGTGCCGCGATGCCGTCCCTCCATGTTCGTATTGATGTGTCCCTGTGTTGAGGCTGAAGTGGCGAGGTCTTCACACCGAGTTGGCTTGTCGCGCAGCTTCCCCGCCGCTGGCCGGCATCGACGTGCTGCAGTAGGTCTGCATATGTAGGCACCTTGGAAAAGCCCTCGAAAAGGAAAATCAGCTCCATAAATTCTCTGCTTTCGGAGCTTGCACAACGTGGGATTGGACCTAATATGGAAGGTTGAAAAGTGAAACATGCAACCAACACTGGGTGTCCAGCTTGACAGCTCGTGGGATGTGTCCACTCGCTTGGGCTGCTCGCTTGATCTGTTGATCTCTGTGGTTTTCGCCTGGCAAAAGTCTCCGCAGCATCGCGACGACTCACGGGCTTCATTCATATGTTATACATTGGCTAAATGCTGGAGTTGCTGTCGAGCACAAGACATCTGCTGCCGCCGCTCACATGGTTAGGGGGTCAGGGTAGGTGAACGTGGCCTGGCCCTGATGCTGATCTGGGGAATCCCCGTTTTCCTGTATCTTGATTTGCTGATCCCGGGGCGTGTTCGTTTGGTGGAGAGTTGACGTGATTTGGGGGGTCCCATCAACAAGCCTGGGAGCCTGGGATTTTTGACACTCGATCATCAGTCGGATCCGCCAGGGTATACAGATATCAGTGAGTTGGAGCGAGAAAAGAATCTCATGCTCGCCAGGACGCGACATGGCGTGCCTTGCCACGCTAAGAGCGAACTTGTGCAGGTGTCAAGGGTTCACCCCCATGTACCTTCCAGGTTGTCCATGATTGCATGACTGCACACGGGCAATTCCGCGTCTTTTAACAAAGTAGTGAAAAGTAGCTGCGTTGAAAAGGAGAACTCTTTCCCTTGGGCTGCGGCCAAGTCACCGGCGGGTGAGCTGGCGCCGGCCCTATACACTATCGCCCGCCCGGTCCGGCTTCCGCGTCTGAGGCCGTCGCGGTCGTTTTTACGGCGCCAGAGCACCGGGTCGGCATTGTCCGGTGGGTCCGTCCAACCGGACGGATGGCCGCAGCAACCTTTGTGCAGCATCCGAGCAGAAGCTGCTGATACCAGGCGAGGCTTGACGTCTTCAGCTTCCAGGTTGCAACGTTCAGACGAAAAAGGTCGTTATCCGAGACAAGGCCTTGCGTGAAACGTCGAGGCGCATTTGGGGAAGGCTGTGAAACTTCAAAGGTTCGAGTACCCAGAGAGCCAGAGGCCAAAGTGTCAGATCATGGCGCAGGCTTTGGTATTCGAACGGCACTCCTTTTGAGCATTCAGATCTCTCAAGAGAATGTCAGGTTCGCCTATTCAAATCAATCGGAATCTCAATTCCCTGCAGCTATCTTCAGTGCCGCTGCAGCTGTGGTGTGGGGAAGAAGCACAGGGCATCTTTGGACGCGTGCTCTGCAGGTCTTCAGCGAACGGCAGAACCAGCCGAGACTTGATGGGACGCTGAGAGATAAGAGGATCCCAGCAGGAAGACTGGCGATATTAAACGGTGACGCCGTCTCCATTATTTGCTTGTTTGCAGTAGCATTGATGTTGGCGCGTGGAAATAACCTGATGGCACGAAAGAAAAACAAAATGCAACTGAGAACAATTCGATGGCAGACTGGCAACAACATGACCCTGGACGTTGCCCTCGGCGACACATAAACGCCAAGAAAAGAAAGCTTGGGGCGTGTGCTTAACAAGCAACTGCCTCCCGTTCGGTGGGGAACACGGGGCATCCTGCAACGTGGGGTAACCTGGAAAGTGAGTGAGGTGCTTGGACAGTGCTTTGTACAGGACGACGACAACAACCGGAGATGAGGGCACACAGTATCGGCGAAAGTCAGGTAAGGTAGCCAAGCTATCACTGCCCACTGTGATCAGAGATTAAAAAGCAGATTCTCGCGCAGTAGCTCCATGTGAAGGCGATCAGCCACTCTCCCCGGTCGGAGAGGGAATGTGATATCAATGCATAGCGAGAGGCACACTGCAGCAGTCAGCTTTTGGCCGGTATCGCAAGAACGCAACCAAAACCTGACAAATGCAGTAAACGATCGAGATGTTGATGGTAGCGGGATGTCCAACAACTGATCGCCACCAGTAGAATACTGAAAAGTGCACTTTTTGACCGCGAGTGCAACCGCGGCAACGTCGAGACCCTATCAGAATTCATCATGACCCGCGGAAGGCACAGTTGGAGCCGTCCCGCCCACACCGGACACCCGACCACCTACCTCTCTCTCACTCTCCTCAAGAGACAGAGAGAGACTTATTATACGAAGTCAATAAACTCCGAGTCCGAATGAAAAGAAGTTCAAGACATGCGGAGAGAGCTGTCCAATCGACCTCGAACGTGAGGCGAAACACGTGGATTACAGATAACGATCAAAAGCTGCGATGTGATGGTATAATAAAAACACGCCCCGGGTTGGTCGCTCCAATTTTGGGATGGAGTGAACCGGGGGAGAAATCCATGGTCCCGAGCTCTTCCTCTGAACGCTCGTTGGCTGCCGTTAGCGTGTACCGGGGGGCTACCCGCAAGACCCGCAGCGTTCCCCAACGGGCAATATCGCGACGAAAAATATTGCAGATGAACCCTGCCAGGGTGCCAGTCTGGAAAGAGGGAGTGGAGTCATGAACCATCGCTGCAGCCAGGGGACCACGACAGGGGAACCACAGACAGAGAGAGGAAGTAGCAGTAGCAGCGACATCTCTTTCCATCGTCTGCCTCCTTCCATTCTCTCGAGTCTCGAGCTTTCTGGGTTTCATCTTTTTTTTTTCTTTTTTTCATAACTTGAAAAACATCAAGCAACAATCGTCACGCGCGGCTGGTCGCAACTTGGACATAGCACCACCTACCCCCGGATTCTTGTAAATTACCCACACGTACCAACTACCAATACAGATACCCGACTTTGGATCATCACCACGGTCGACCAGGACTTGGACAGCTGGACTCACACGACTGACCTGCATTGATGTCCGATACGACAACAAGGTGCATGTTATAACCGATCCGAGCAGCCACTCGAGTTCCCGACGACAGCGACAGCAAGAAATAGCGACAAGTCGCCCTGCTGCTGCTGCTGCATTCTTGCTTCTTCCATCCATCCCACAGCGACGATCCCGCAACACAAGACCGCATCATTGGACTGGCTGCCCACAACAGACAGAAAAAGGTATGAAATCAAATCCTGCCCGGTTTGCACATTGCCGTCTGCTTCGTTCCCCATTCCGAAACTTCGTCACCTGGGGCCTCTCCCTGGTATGCAGCTTCTCATTCCTGCCACCAAGGAAACCTCGCTCCCTACATTCTTCACCTCTTCAACACTGTCACCAAAAACAAGCTGGTCCACGAGGACGTGCCGACCGTCGCCCACTTCTTGTACTGACACTCTTTCCTCCTCTAGCGACCCGGACTTGCGCCTGAAAACACTGGCCCCCATCTGGTCGCAACTGCGAGGCCTATGTGTTCTTACCACCATCACCGACAGCAATGGCAATGCTGAACAGCCAACCCGCGAGATCAAGCCTACAAGTGGCCCCCTTGGCGATACAGAAAACCCGCAGCAATGGATCAAGTGTGGTCGACTCATCAGACCCATATTCGCAATCACAGATAACGCCGCCAGCGACCCCGAATGGATCCCAGGAGGACCTCTACACGCAGGCGCAGGAGCACGTTCAGATGGAAATCGAAATGGCCAACGAGCCGCCCATCTTTCATAATTTTCTGAGGGCCTTTTATCCCTTCCAGCCAGAAAACATTGTGAACGACTCCACCGTCACCCTCCCGCTGAACGAGGGCGATGTTGTCCTGGTCCACTCGATTCACACCAACGGCTGGGCCGACGGCACTCTGCTGGTCAATGGTGCGAGAGGGTGGCTTCCTACCAATTACTGCGAGGCGTACGAGCCTGACGAGATGAGGAGCTTGTTGAAGGCGCTGCTCAACTTTTGGGACATGATGCGGGCAACGTGTGGGAATGACAGCGAAATGTTTGGAAACCAGGAATTCATGAAGGGAATCATTGCCGGTGTTCGCTATTTATTGGTACGTTTCTATCAGGCGCCGTGATCGGGCTGTTGCTGGATGGTGTCATCTAATAATTTCACAGGAGCGTACACACTGTCTGACAAGAGAATCACCCCTCGTGCAACAATACGATGGGCTACGGCGAAACCGGAAGTCACTATTGTCAGAATTATCATGCCTGGTTAAGACAGCTAGGCGGCTGCATGATGCCCAGCGCATGGGAAACGTGGAGGAGGTCAACGAAGTGGTGGACGAAATGATTCTGCGTGCCTTCAAGATTGTCACCAAGGGAGTGAGGTTCTTGGACGTCTTGGAAGAGGAGAGGAGGCCGCTGGTGCCCACAATCGCAGCCATAACGGCAGCTGAGGACAACCAGGTTCCACTAACGCCACCAGCAGAGTCATCCAACTTTGATGCCGGTTATGGCCCGGCAACGGATGCAGGTTCCCGCGCCGAGGACGACGGGGAGACTGCCGAGAGGGCACAGTACGCGGCCAGCGACGTGGCACGAAGTCTGACCCCAGCCGAAAACCGTTTGTCTTCAGTTTGCGCACAGAATACAAATGCCCGCCGTCTGTCTCAGGTCGGCCCACTCCAGATTCATCGCCCGTCTTCCACCCTATCTCATCGTCTCAGCATCGCAGGTCCCTCACCCCTGGCGCACTCGCAGAATCTAGTGTCGGAAAAGCTCAACGCATGCCACGATATTTTCCTCTCGCACTTGGGCTCATTCATCGGGCGGCTACATCTCCAGTCGCAGTCGAGGCCGAGTCTTGCTCGTGCCGTCAAGCAGTCGGCGACATCGGGAGGGCAGCTTTTGGTGGTGGTGGATGTTGTCCGCACACACAACGCGGCAGTCATCGATGTGTTGGAGCAGTCTCGTGCGGCCATGTACGACCGTATCCAGGAGCTGGTGCACACGGCGCGCGATATACTCGCCAATGCCACATTGGACATGGAGGAAGACGTGATCGTCCCTCAGGATAATGGCCGGCTACTGTGCGCCGCAACGGGTTGCGTCAAAGCCACTGGCGAATGTGTGGCCAAGACAAAATGGGTGATCGAAAGAATCGGCGACTTCGAGTTCGAGTTTGACAATGGGAGTCTGGGCGTCAACTTTGACCTTTCAGCATTGACGCTGGTTCGGGAGGAGAAGGACTCCAAGTACTGCCCATCCGAGTCGGCAAGCATCGCTGGATCAACCGTGTCCGAAACACCAACGGCGTCGACAGCAATTTCCGTCACATCTTCGGCTCCCGTTCCGTCTGTCGTGCTCTCGATCGACAAGCCACTTCCCGATGTTCCGCAGGCCACCTCGCCAATTACCGAGCAGCCAGTTTCGCATCTCTTGCCTTCAGACTCGCGATCACAATCACTCCCGATGCGTGACCGTGCCTCCAGTGTCGTCCAGACCGCGTCCTACAACCGTGCCGACCTCCCACCACTACCAAGAATATCAACCGCCTCTCTCCCAATGGATACCTATAGTCCCCTCGAGCCATCCAGCACGAATGGAAGCGATTTCCGCTCCTTCCGCTCGGAAAGCATGACCGCCTCGAGCTCGGGCTCGGGTAGCACATATCTCAGCCGGCATTCAGAGTCCAGCATTCTGTCGCAGACCTCGACGCGTGCCACCACACCCGACAGCACACAAGCTCCAAGGAACCAGCCGTCATTCTCCGATTTGAGCACGACCGAGACCACGAGCCAGGCCGAGGAGGTGGATGATGTCGAGTCCAGACTGATTGAGAAGACGTTTGCCCACGAGCTGGTGTTCAACAAGGAGGGCCAGGTCACGGGTGGCTCGCTTCCCGCCCTGGTCGAGAGACTTACCACCCACGAGTCGACACCCGATGCCATGTTTGTCTCGACCTTTTATCTCACCTTTCGGCTCTTTTGCACTCCAACAGCGCTTACACAGGCTCTCGTTGAGCGTTTCGACTATGTCGGTGAAAGTAGCACCATTGCCGCCCCGGTGCGCTTGCGCACGTACAATGTCTTCAAGGGCTGGCTCGAATCACACTGGAGGGAGGAGACAGACCGTGAAGCCCTTGACTTGATCAAGGAATTCGCCCAAGTCAAACTAGCGGCCATTCTTCCCTCGGCCGCCAAGCGCCTCGTCGATCTTGCCGAGAAGGTGTCTGTCGCCGATGGTGCGTTGGTCCCTAGGTTCGTGTCATCCATGGGCAAATCAGGCGCCACGGGCACCCACTACATCCCCGCCGAGACACCAGTTCCTGCGCCTGCCATGACCAGAAGCCAGACCAATGCCCTGACTGCTTGGAAGGCCGGGGGCAGCTGCCCATCCATCTTGGACTTTGACCCTCTGGAGATTGCGCGCCAGCTTACCATCAAGCAGATGTCTCTCTTCTGCTCGATCCTGCCGGAGGAGCTCTTGGGATCCAAATGGACCAAGCTTGCTGGAGTTGGTGCCCCCAACGTCAAGGCCATGTCGGCTTTTACCACAGGTCTCTCCAACCTGGTTGCCGACACCATCCTGCAGTACGACGAGGTCAAGAAACGGGCGTTGGTCATCAAGCACTGGATCAAGATTGCCAGCCAATGCTCCTCGCTGCATAACTACGACGCCCTGATGGCCATCACTTGCGCACTCACCGACACCAGCATCAAGCGCCTCAAGATGACATGGGACACTGTGAGCGTCAAGCGCAAGGAGATGCTCAAGTCGCTGCAATCCACAGTGGACTTCAACCAGAACTACAAGGCCCTTCGCGCCCGGCTTCACGATCGTGTCCCTCCATGCCTGCCATTTCTGGGCATGTTTTTGACTGATCTCACCTTTGTCGATGTTGGCAATCCTGCTACCAAGACCAGCGATACTGGGCTGGTGGTCATCAACTTTGACAAGCACACCCGCACGGCCAAGAGCATCGGCGAGCTGCAGCGCTTCCAAATCCCCTACCGCCTGACTGAGGTGGCCGACCTGCAAGAATGGCTGTCCAGCCAGATCGACCGTGTCCGCGAAAAGGACAAGGCGGGTGCCAACACGCAGGCTTCCCACTATCGCAAGAGTCTTCTTCTCGAGCCGCGCGAAGTGCAACAACTCCGAACCCCCGTCGAACCACCCACTCCGGCTGTCACAGGCAGCGGCATGTTTGCTTGGATGCGTAGCAATAGTGGTACTACCACCGCCACCCAAGGCTTATCGGCGCCCCTCTAAACTACAATCTCTACCAAAACCATCATCTTTCCCAACATCACACATCATTGACGACGGATGGCGGCTGTTTCACGTTTTACTCTTGTTTTATGATACCCCTATTTGCATACTGGTCTGCTGCACTATTTTTTTACGACATGAAGACAGGACTGCCATCCGCTACCTTGGCCAACATCATGCCTCAAATGTTTTATTTCTACCTACCTTACTCAGAGAACATCTCCTGCGAAGGAAACCTGTACGGCAACCGTCATATGCTTTTCTCTCTGGAACTCGCCTCGCTGGATACAACAATCTTGGCAAAGGGACAAAGTGGAGGGTCGCTTGTTTAGGCCGGACAGGGATATCGGAAGGGAAAAGCCTTGTACATAGTTGTTTGTTGTCTTTTTTTCTCAAGCTCTTCTTTCTTCATGTATAACCCTTTTATGCGCATCGGTTTCTGGGACACTGGGCTGTGGGGCTTGCTTTTAGTGGTCATCGGCCGTGAGATGGAAAAACAGGACATGGATGGCATTGGGCCGGGGAGAAGGGGAAGACATCATCTGGATTTCGACCTGGTTGGATGGATGAATGATAGCACGACGAGCAGAGGACCCAGAAAGTACTCAATACCAGCTTCAATGGAAGTGTTCTGCTCAAAACCCGGGCCCCTTTCAACATGGCGCAGGCAGTTATATTACTTGTCAGCCACATGTTCGGCTTGATGTGACTGTCACTAAAGCATGGGCCGGTCAGAACCACGTGTCCCTTATATTACCTGACCTTGGCCAAGCAGATCATGTCTCTCCCATTTAAAGCTAATAATCTATACATGACTTCAACCTCATTAAGATTCCTAACTTCAGTCCAAAACCACATGATGACGCACTTGTGAGAGCGACTTGAATACACTATGAATTTCCGGAAGTGTGTCAACACTTAATGTAAGATTCATGTCACACTGGGTTTATCTACGACACCCACCACGAGAATGAAGCCTGTAGCAAACTTCACCACCAAACAGATTGTTGTTGGACAAGCACATCGATCATATCTCACTTCACAACCCTCTGCTGTATAACTTTCTCGGTCGGCCCCTGACCTTTTGATATTTTGTTCTAGCTGCATTGTCCCTCAGTCAAGGTAGCACCGCTATCACACGTCAAATGACCTACCGGCCACACTACGGCCCAATTACGATCTACCTGCGCGTCGAGAGCCAGTAGTTGGAAGTGAGGCAGGCAATCAAGTGCCTCGCGGCTATCAAAGGAATGGTATTGGCCACAGAGTATGCGTCCTCAGGGCCTGTATGATGCCTAAACTAATGTTCTGAGCCCTTGTCAAAGACACTCCCAACCTGTGCAGCAATTTCTGGGCTGCTGAGCTTTGGTGGGCTTGCCTTTGGTGGTTGATGGCTGTCAAATAAAAAGGTTACCGAGGATAAGGTAGGTCTGGAGGGCCGGCTGATAGGAAAGCAAGCCGAAAAGAATTTGTTTCCACAGTCTGGTCAAGTTGATTGGCCTCTTGAAATGCTGGAATTGTCTTGAAATATGACTGGCATGAATACCGATGCAAACGGACGCAGTTTGGTTTGCAGCACAGGCGACTCAGGGAAAACACTAATTTAGGGCCGGACTGCACATTTCTCCTCCCATTTCAAACGCAAGCAAATTCCTTTTTTGATCAGAATTTCCCTGTCAGACACGGAGAGATCATGGACGACTCCGACCCCGACCAGATTGACTACAATGATCCCGCTTGCTTTTCACGGCTTTTTGGACCCGGTCTCCCCGTTCCAATCTGCCAATCCCCAGCTGCTGTCCGCAAGCAAGCCAGGGAGCGATCGCAAACCATCCATGATACATCCGCAGCTCTTCGCGACGTTGTGATACGGCATGAGGACACTATCCAGAAGCGATGGATGAAGAAGTCCAGGCAGCAGAGGCTGAAGATCTTGCTTGAGTGTTGGCCTGGCATGGCTGCCATCCACCGCCCGGACTTTGATGCCTTTCGGAAAGAAAACGGCCAGCTGCGCAGCGGTGGGACCAGATACCGGGACCATTACCTGTGGCCTTACATCAACCAGGAGGACTTGTGCAAGCCCAAGAATATCCTGCTCCTTCTCAATGCGCGGGCTCGCCATCATGCCTCCGCATTTGCCGCTGCCGACATCACCGCCATCCGTTTGGGCATGACCTCAACCGCCATCGTTCCGATCTATCTCAACGAGTATGTCATGATTTTGAATGGCGCCACCGACGTCGACAGCTATGGCAAAGTCATCAACTGGGATGATCATGAGGACGCGTTCGACTGGATGCATACTCAAAAACAGTTTCTACCTGGTGAAGGCCTGCTCGTGCTGGAGATCCAAGAGCGCATCCTGAAGTTTCTGCTGGCTTTCTGCAAAGCCGTTCTTCGTGATATACCAGTGGAGGCCTTGACAAGCGATACCTACCAGATCCAACCTGAACCCCATCTCAAGACGGAAATCGAGACCAACGGATTCGACTCGCTTGCCGTCATGGCCGCCGAAGCACCCTATCGACTCCCAGCCCGGATCGACTTTGCGCGGATTGACTTGCTGCTCGAGGCCAAGGTATCCGCCGCCAAGGATCACATATGGGCGTTGAGAGAAGACCCCGACTATTTTGCCCACCGGGTAAACGACATCAAAGACCACAGACAGGAGATGCTGAAGGACACCAAGGGCAACATCCATCCGGCTCTTCGCCCAGGTCGGCAGAACATCTTAGGGGCACGCGTCGTTGGCAATCTGATCGTTGAAGCCTATTGTGAGCTTGAAATATTCGCTGAACTGCAACGTCAAGGTAAAGAGCTACGCCTCCTACATGAGAAGTACGCCAGCCAGCTGTCACCCTCTGAAGACCTGCCAAAAGAGCTCCTCGGCCACATTCTTACGTTTCGCTATTTTCTCACCCAGGCGGCCAAAGGTCCACTGTCTCAGCTGCTTCATAATGTCTCTGCCTCCCCCCCGCTGCGCAGGCTATTTGTTCGCCAACCGCCCCCCGACGCCACTACTTCCAAAATAGCCATCATGTCCGTCAACGAGTCCAAGCGAACCGCGGTCGAAGGCCGTCTGCTGTGGCTCCTCAACACCCTATGGGAAAATGGAAGGACATTGTTTCTTGCTGGAATGCCCTTGATTCTGGATGAACTACAGCGTTTTCTGGAAGCCGAACCCGAAGCTGCGAATCTTGTTTCATCTCGTATTGCCGAAATGATCAGTAATGCTTCCATTATCAGCCAGTGTCTCAGCCAGCTCGATCAATTCCAGCCTTGGGCGCGAAGCTTTGAGAACGCAGAGGAGGACCAGCTGGATGAGATTCAACAGAAATTTGCGGTCTGGGCCAAACCGCTTGGGAACATCATCCATGGTCTTCAAGAGCAATACTTGCTTCCTGTAGCCGACTTGGCCAGCACCTCCCAAAAGCGTTTCTTCTATCCTGTTGAGAAACGCCGAACAAAAGACACAGTGGAGGCTTTGCGGCAAGCAGAGGGAAACCTAGACCGTTTCTGGCAGGCGGCTGACAAGATTGTGGACTCAAGGTGCAAGCATTTGGAGGGCACAGCCGCCAGAGCTCTCTTCTCTGGAAGCCGTGTGTTGCAACGAACCCCCGAGTGGGTTCCGCAGACCAGTACAGAAACACCTGCGGACAAGAAGGTTGGGCCCGTCGAGACCGTTGACAGTGTGGAGGAACTGAGCAAACCCCTTTCGACGCTGTACTTTGGATCTAGCTCGGGCCAGAGGATATCACAAGAGCCCAAGCCAAAGACCAAGACCAAAACCAAGGGGTTCCCGTCGTCTGACCAGACAGCTCCCTTGACGACTCCTGTGCCTATCGAAGCCTCCGAGCCGGCGCCCACCATCGCCGTTGACCCCCGCTCCCTCAAGGTTTTCCGTACATTGTTCTTCAACCCCGGTGTGACTTCCTCCCCAGGCGAAATCCCTTGGCAAGACTTTGTGCACGCCATGACCTCGACTGGGCTGTTCGCAGCTGAAAAGCTCTATGGCTCGGCCTGGCAGTTCCAGAGGCTGGACAGCAAATCGCAGACGAGAATCCAGTTTCACCAGCCGCATCCTAGGGGGAAGATTCCGTTTACGAATGCCAGGAGAATGGGGAGGAGACTGAACAGGGCATTCGGGTGGGTTGGTGACATGTTTGTGGCGAAGGAGGAGTGACTGCGAGAAGATCTGGTTGTCCAAAGTACCTAGTCTAGGTAATTACAGCAGTACGAAATATATGGCTGCTGTATTCAGGATCAATGGATTTGAGATCGTGAGCACTATCCTCTCAGGACTCAATTAGGTAAAGTTAGGCGTATGCAGCATAAATATCTGTTGGTTTGTTGGTGGTGACACGGCCGTTTGATTGGTTTGTTCTGTTCATGCTGCATCGACTTGTTGGGTTTGGGTGTTGGCCTTTTTGGACCTAATCTGCCGAGCTAGGAACTGCGCCACGGTTTTCTCACAACCTCGAGGCCACCACCCGTTCTCCATCTCTCTTTGTCTGGAATTTCCGGTGCGTCTTCATTCTAGGAGATGGCTTCACTCTCAAGTAGGCCCCAGTGTGGCATCAGTCTGTGGGATCACCGCTTGTGGACCCACAAAAAAAGCGCCCTCGACATACCGCCGGACAACTCTGACAGGCTAAAAGACACCCATCTCGAGGACAGTGAGGATGACGATGTGGAAGACGACGGCGGCGATTCGGGACTGAATCAAGACATCAAGAGCCACCCGGACGACGCGTGGCTTAAACACATGGACGCGCCTCACTCTTGCCATCTTTGCAGCAACGTCGTCATTCTGGAAGATCGACTGCCCGTCCACGCCTTCAGTCAAGGTGGTCGGTGTATTCTCCGTCTTTCCATGTCAGACAAACGGATGTGGAAAGCGGGGGTGAAGTGTCCGCTGTTTCGCTATCTCTGTTCGGTGTTTCAAGAGAGACGGCACCTTCGCCCACATAGATACTCGACTTATGCTGCTGTGGCGAGCGATGTGGAGGTTGGAAAGAGTGCAAGCGCGGGGACGAGCCCAAGGAAGGACCTGTTTATTGGCGTTCGAGATGGGAAAATCAAGTTCTTGTACCGCTGGCCCAGGTTTCGATGTGATGACGAGGATTCACCCGCTGGCGATGCCCTTCTACCGCTGCCGGGTACGTGTTATTTCACTTTTGGGATTCAAGATCTTGTTAAGCTTATATTCTGCCTTAGAAGCTCTCCTTTATACTCGTGTGATGTCCGACTGGGCCTATTCCAAAGCCAAGGCGTGGATTGACGACTGCACCTTGCACCACGTCAGCTGTCGACTAGAGCCATCCAGTTTTGTTCCTACAAGGCTGTTGGATGTCGCGGCGATTATCGATAACAAGATTCGCCTTGTCGAGTCGAAATCAGTGCCGAATATCGGGAATCATGCTAGATGGGCGGCTCTGAGCTACGTCTGGGGTGGTTTACAACCCGTGCGTACCCTCAAGGCGAATATCGAGGACCATCACAAAGGCATTCCGCTAGCCAAACTTCCACCCACCATTCAGCACGCCATTGCAGTCTGCCAAAACATTGCAATCCCCCATCTCTGGATTGACTGTCTCTGCATCATCCAAGACGACAACGACGACCTGGCAGTCGAGCTCCAGTCCATGGCCCAAATCTACCAGTACTCCACAGTGACCATAAACGCCGCCTCCGCCGACTCGGTTCACAAAGGATTCCTCCAAGACCGCCCCATCTACTTTTACGAGGACACCGTCCACCCAGTGCAAATCGGTTTCCGGCCGTCCAAGAGCAGCCCCAACCCCAACACCACCGCCCTCCTCCTCAAAGCCAACAACAGCTACGGCCTCGAAGACCTGGACCCCATCCGCACCCGCGGCTGGACCTACCAAGAACGTAAACTCCCCGTCCGCTCCCTCCACTACTCCACCGCCGGCCTCGAATGGTCCTGCCGCCACGTCGTCGCCACCACCGTGACCGGCGCCAACAAACGCGCCGATCCACTATCGCCTGACCTCCCCATTGTCCCCGGCCAAGCGCTCGCCCCATGGTCGAGGATTGTATCAGATTACACCAACCGCAAGCTGTCCTTTCCCGGCGACAAGATCACCGCCGTGTCCGCCATCGCGGCGATTTACGAGCAGGAGCAGAAAAAGACGTACGTGGCTGGGTTGTGGAAGGAGGACATGCCCGCCTGTCTTGTCTGGTCTGTCATGGCGAGCGGGATAAGGCCCCGGTACGGGGTGTACACTGGGCCTAGCTGGTCCTGGGCGTCGACGGACTCGAATGTGTCGTTTGAGGCGGATGATGAAAATGAAGAAGGGGTTGTGTTTTATGGGACGATACTCAAGGCTGAGGCTGAGCCGGTGATGGCTAAGGCGAGGTTTGCGGCGGTGAAGAGTGCCTCGTTGGTGATTAGGGGGAGGGTTCATCGGGTTAGTTTGAGGGTTGATTTTGAGACCGTGGAGTCAGACATTGAGGGTGTTGTTTCGAAAGAAAAGAAGGCGAATGTGACGGTCACGGCTGCGAGGGCATATGCCGATAAGATTGCGGTTAACCTTGATGCTTGGGAGGATGGGTGGGCAGGGGATTCCGGGACTGCTGTTGCGGACGTGTTGTTGATGCCATTGTTCGAACGGACAGTGCATGATCCGGACATTGGGATGCCGAACTGGGGAGGTTTGGTGGTTGTCGAAACTGAGAAGGGAGCTTATCGCAGGATTGGATATTTTGAAGAGTACTTTTACAAGAGGACCGTCGGGAGAGTGACGTTTGCCGATTTTATTGTCGGGGCTGAGTTGAGGGATGTCTTGTTGGTGTAAAGTGGTGGACCGAGAGAGGACCAGATCTGTGTCTTGTGGCTGAGGGTAGCTTCCCTAGGAAATAAGACGCCTATCTGATGTTCCTTAGAGTCAAAGTTTGAGTAGAGGGCGTAGGATGATGCTTGGTTTCATAAAGTTGTAAGATACCTAGTACAAAGAACTACCCAAGAAGACCTCTTTTGTTGACACCCAGGGCTTTCTCCACTTGCCTTGACCGTGGATTTCCGCAATACAAAGTAAAAGCCTTGGCCCAGAATGATTTATTAAAGTTTTGCATTGAATTGAAGTTGAACCTGAAGAATCCGAAAAGCCTGTTCCCACAACAACATTTGTAATTTCTAGCAAGAATGCCTAAATTGACATTCCTATTCCGGAGCCAGCAAGGTTCTTCCAAAAGGTCCAAGTCAAGAATCTGTTGAGGAGGGTGAAGCAAAACACTGTATCACGCTGGGCCGTCAGAATGAAAAGAAAGTTCGAATCAAGACCACATCTTGATGACTTACTGCAGATCACAATCGAACTAACTCCCAATCCCGAGCAGGTCCGGCTCTGGATTCAGATTGTGTTTGGTCAACCTCACGGTATCCATAGTGCCGCTCAGAACGTTGTGAGTTGAAGCTGTGTAGCTTGTTGAGCGTGACTGGGACGCCGAAGATTCATTTCGAGCAACGACACTCGAAGTTCGGGTTAGGTTTATGCTGCAGCAGCAAGGGTGATTAGACTCGACAGTATGTTAAAATCAACCCTCTTCACCTTGCCGCGACCTTTCTCCATAGTGGTAATTGTTGCGAATTGATGTTGGAGCTATTGATTCGGCTCCAGCCTCGTGACATCACTACTGGGACCCGAGACAACTTTCAGCATACAGTACTGGACACTCTCCTGATCACCATTCTCCGATCACACACTACTGTTTGGCCTGATGAGGTTAGTTTGGCCTTTAACCCGCCCAACCGATTCCCAGGAGAGGAAAAGGACATTTGCGGCAGATGGGATTGCGACTCGCCAGTTCTTCGTTCTCTCTTCAGGCGGGGATATGCCCGTGTGCCAGACGACTGGAAGCATCCATTCTGCCATACATCTGTGCCAGCGGTATGTCACAGCATCATTACCGTGACCACTACGCCTGGGTTTACCGACATCAACACTCTCAGCGGTCTGTTCGTCCGGCGGTGTGCTTGTTGTGGTTTGGAGCTCAAACTCAGCCCGCTTCAGGCAGTTGTTGTAGTGGCCTTCTACCTCGCGCATCGCGGAATGGGTGGAAACCCTTTTCGGCCCACTGGCAATGGTCTCCTGTCTGCTTTCTTCGGGAGCAGACTCATCGCTAGAAACGGTTGTGTCCATCCGCGACATTTGGAGACCCCCAAGCCTGGGCGATGCTACCATGAGTTACTCGATGCCTATGGATTGATGGCACAGGTTCTTCAGTCTTTGAGGCATCACTCTGGCCCCGGATTGGGAGATAATATGATGCAGTCCGGACTGCGTAGTACCGTTATTGTGTCACCCCAGGAACTGATCTGGCGAGCCATTCAGCTGGAGCTACCAACATACCGCTGAGCAAACGAAGGAGACCCTTGGCTATCTCGACATTCCCGATGGGAGCTCTCAAGTCTTGGTTGGATACTGGATCGTCAAACCTTTGTGAGGATTTTGGAGCACGGCTATGACATCTCAAAACTGGAAGATCAACACATATTTTGTTCTTGTACCTTGGGCAGAGGGTTTATGAAGGCTGCAACAGCGATCTTGAGGAGAAAGATTGGAGAGAACCGCGGATAAGTAAATGACCGCTTCTTTGGCTAAATCAATTACGAACCGTGCCGTTCCATCACAGTCATTATTCATTATTCGCGCTGATGCTTTGTGACAGAGAATGTAAATAGACAATTCTCTCCATTTGATTAAGATATACGGAGTCCCAAAGCTGCTAGCAACTCGGTACCTACACCTCGGTCTCAATCCCCTGCTCCTTATCACTATGATGCACGAGCCCCTGAACTTTGCTCTTCCCATCCTTGACCTTGTCCGCCATCCAACCCACCGACCTAGCGGCCTTCCACTGCATGACACCTCTGTGTTTGCGGTGAAGCTGCTTGTGATGCCTCTTGTAGTCCTGCAGCTGAGAAATCGGCCCCCGTTTCCCATCATCATCGCTGCCGTCCTTTCCATCCACCAACGATGACGCTCGCTTCTTGATCTTTGTTTTTGCCTTCTTGACAGGCTTGATGGGGTTTCCATTTCCCGACGGTCCGTCTTCTTCTGAAGAGTACTCAGTCGTACTATCCTGGCCCGCCTTGCGAAGCATCTTTCGCTTCTCAGCTTCCTCATTTGGATCTCCCTTTCGTGGTGCACCCTGACCGCCGTCTTCCCCAAAGTCCGAATCTGAGCTGGAAGACGACTCTGAGTCTGAGGAGGAATCAGACCCTGACTCTGAGTCATCATAATAGTCAATCATCTTCTCGTCATTCACCGTGTCCAAGACTTCCAGCACGCTCCTGATACATGATGACTTGTTGCTCGACTTTCCTCCAATATGCTTGTGATAACCGCTCAGTCCTCTCCACAACCTGACCGTCAGCTCCACTTCACCGAAAGGCTCTTCACCGTCCTCCAGTCCTTCATAATCGGCACACCCCCTAGCCCGCTTCAGGTGCTTTTTACCGCCCTTCCAGACTTTGAGCCTGACAGTCGTCTCCTCCTCATCGGGGATGTCTCCCAGCCACAAGACAGCCAAGGCAACGGCATCCTCTCCCATCACCTTGCTCGTATCCTGGAACTCAAGCACTAACGAAGTTGCATATCGGTTCGAAACGCCGACAAAGACATTCTCCTTGCTCTGTCTCTTGGGTCTCCACGCGTCAATTTCTGAAGAGAAGTGCATCTTTTCCTTTCCAATCTTGGTCTTGATCTTTATTTTGTTCCACTTCTTCATGAGCTCCTGATCCAAACCACCCGCAGGCTTGATGGGTGCTTTGACCTCCAGCGTCCCATACTCCCATCCGGTCCCAATTTCCTTGACCATGTTCAGCTTCACGCTCCTCCAGACCATGCTGATCCTGACACGGCCATAGCCGATCCCACCCGCAAGAGGCCATGTTCCCATGACTTGGCTCCTGTCAGCAAAGACCTTTCGCAAGGGCAGGTACACCACTCCCAAAAGAGGATCGCTCTCCCCTTCTCGGCTATCTCTGACAGAGATCATAACCTCGGCAGTCTTCCAGTCCCTGATAAACCGCTCTGTTCCGGCGTTGAAGAAGGGATGCGCATTTTTAGGCTTTGTTCTGGTCTTGTACACCTGGACATGGTTGAGGATGATGGTGCAGTAGCCGTCGGGTGCATCCCCGTCCCCAGCTTCCCCTTCTTCCTCAATCTGGTTTCCGCCCGAATTTGAATCGGCCGAACGGTCGCGGTTGAGCTTGGCCACCTCCAGCCCCGTGATGTTGTGAATCTGGATACTCAAGATTCCGCTCGGATATCCTTGTGGGGGAGGAGCAGAGATGATCATCATATCTTCCATCTCTTTTAGATCCTGTACCTCTTGCTGGGCTAGTTCGTCCGTTGCTTCTTCTGAGCCGGCGTCAAGCGTCTCTCTCAGCTTGTACTTTGTCTGCTCCTTGGTTTTCTTCTTCAGATCCTCAACGGTCCGAATCGATGGGTCGACGGTTTGTCGGTCAAGTTGGCACTGTTGGATATGTGCCTTGGAAAAGTACCCCACCGACCACTTCAACTGCCCCGGCAGCTTCTCGTCAGGATCGTCCGCGTGCAGGTCATCCTCCCTCTCACACATCTTATTTCTCGTGTCTTGGCCGTGCATCAACTCCTTCAGAGTCACTTCCACCTTTCCCAAATCGTCATCGGCGGTATGCTTGTCCGAGTCCCAGAGCTGAATCCTGAGTGTTTCCTCCGCGTTGATCTCATCTGGCGACACCAGCACAAATATCCACTCGTTCCAGTTTGGCGATTGGTCGCTCTTGATGATTCGCGTCGAACCAACCGGCTTCCCAAACTTTCCCCAAGAAACCGAGACATACGAATCGCTGGAGCCGGGCTTGATTAAACCGAAGCCACTATCACCCTCCTTGAACCTCCTGGCCCGATCGATATGCACCGCCACGA
Organism: Podospora bellae-mahoneyi; assembly: GCF_035222275.1. Classification (NCBI taxonomy): domain Eukaryota; kingdom Fungi; phylum Ascomycota; class Sordariomycetes; order Sordariales; family Podosporaceae; genus Podospora; species Podospora bellae-mahoneyi. The sequence continues at coordinate 3,786,353 of NC_085882.1, read as the reverse complement.
CGCCCCTGGAGACGGTGTCCTTCTTGAAGTCGTCCCCGACAAGCATGTCCTTGAGGTTCAGCGTCAGTGACTTGGGAGCAACGTATTCCGCCAATGCTGCATCCATAGCCGACTGCACGAATCCCGAGATCAAGGGCACGTTCATGAGGTTGAGATTGTGCTTCGACAGCGGTACACAAGAGATGTCCGCCCTGGGTTGCCCTAAGAAGGTAAGAGTGCAGAGCTCAAAGAATGGCGGATCAGGGGTAAGCTGCAGCCTGAACCTCATCACACCCACCAACCCCTTCAGTTCCACCCAAACAGGCACAGCCAGCCCACCAGGCAGGTAGAATTTGAGGTACAGGTGGGCGTTTTTTGCCTTGGACTTGATCGTCTTCCCCGACTTCTGCGCCCGGTACGCAAATGCCAGTTCCAAGTTGACAAAATCCCCTTCCTCGGCCTCCATTTCTTCTTCTCCATCCCCATCGTCATGGCTCACTGACTCGGCTGCTTTGCCCGTGGGCAGCCATTTGACACCCAAGATGCGCACACCTTCGCTGCCTTGACCGATGTCATCCACACTCACCATCCTGATGACTTTGGGGAGGGAGGCTTGCATGACATCTTCCAGTGTATCGACCAGGGAGGCAAATAGGTCTGGGTTGATGAGTGGCCAAATGGAACCGAGCAGCGAGTTGAGCCAGGCAACAGACTCGGGTAGATTGTCGGATGATCTGTTGTTCAGCGACATCTCTTGTTCTCGATCCGCGTCCCAAACTTGATCTTCTAGAATTTGGTCGACTTTCTTCGAGATCCAGAATGAGAGACCTTGCGCGAGTCCGATGGTAGCGAGAGCTGTGACTGCAATGACGGCGGTTGCTGTGATGAAAGTGGACTGTGTCCAGTTCTGTCGTTGTTCAAGGACCGCTCCCCACCCTAGGCCTAACACCACCAACCCGAGAATCACCCCAATGGCGATGCCGTAGACACTCACCGCCTTCCTGTATACCCTACCCAACTCCTTCTTCGTGTGCTTCAAGTCCGGCGGCGGGAACAGTCCCTGCATCAGCTCCTCATCTCCACCCTCATCATCACTTGATAACCCCGACATCCCTGAGTCCGACCCCACGGCTTTCAAATCCCCGTCCGTCATGTCGTGGATCTCCACCGGTAAATGCGTCACCGGATCGGTAACCTTTCTTCCCTTTCTTCGCTTCTTCCCCTTGTGTGCCTTCTTCATCGCTTTTCGCTTTTCTTTCGGTGAGATAGTCGCAGCCGCGGTTTCTGTTGCGGACTTTTCCTTTGGATCAGTTTCCAGCTCGTCATCCCCGTCAGTTGCTGTCTCTTGGCCGGAAGTTTCATCGGCATCTGATTGCTGTTTGAGTGCCTCTCTTTCGTCTTGTGGGATGGTGTGTCGATTGACTGACCGGTAGGGCGTTTGCTTGTCACTGTTTTGATCCTCATCTTTGGCGATGGTTTTGATGGATTGATAGGCTCGCTTGCCTTTAGACTTTAAATCAGTATTGCCGTTTGCTGGGTCGATGCCACCGGCGGCTGGATGGGTCGTGTTGTCGTCTGGGTCGTCTGGATTGTTGTCACCTGTGGGAATGGCCTCGATTTCGTTGGCAGCGGCCTGCTCCTGGCGCTGCTTGATCTCAGCACGGTGTTCACGGTATCCTCTAATGGTCGGGACTGGGTGTTTGGATGTGTATGGACCGCCATGGGCGCGGCGGGGGCCGCGTTCTTCAACCTCGTCCATTTGTAGGTTGTTGTCAACGGTAGAGCGATACTAGCGTTGAGTAGGTAGTTCAACTGAGAAGGAAAATAAATGAGAACAGTAAATGAGTCGGAATAGGTAGATTCCAACGTGTTGGTGACACGGGTGTCGTCACTGGGCTGGGTACCAAGGCAAGCACTCAAAGCAAGTATGAAACAATGCCATTGAGTGAGCCGAGTTCCGAGATTGACTGGCTAATTGATGCACGGGCAGTCGACAGCTGCAGCGGAGTGCAAGTGGAAGAAATGCTGAAGTGCTGCAAACATGAACTGCATTGGTGACGTCACTTGCCAAGCTTGAAGCAGGAATAACAGAACTAGCCAGGTAGCTAACCCCCCCACTGACTCTTGCATACTCTATGCCAGGTCCAATGTAATGCACAAGCTATCACCCCCATGCACGAGTTTCTTGTCATCTTCAAGTCTTTCTCGGTCAACATAGAACCACTCCTCCAATTCTTGCGGAACCGGCGCAGGAGAGAGATTCTCATCAGCCGGCAAACCGACATCCTTGGGATCCAACTTTCCAGGTGTGCCTGACAGAGTTGTGTTGTGGCTGAAAAATTTGTCAATGCTTTGCATCCACGGTGAAACAGAGAAACTCACAGTGAGATACCCCCCTTCTCAACCTTCCCATGCACCAATCTTCTCCACGCCTCACTGCACTCCTTCACAACCTTGAGGGCGTAGGCCTTGTCCATGAACTTGCCTTCCAACGCATATTCATTCGGAGGGTACCCATTAGGAACCATATAGATCCTAAACCAGTCTCTTGTCGCATCCAACAGTCCCGGCAGATGCTTCTCTACGTCGCTAATGTCGTGCAATTTGTCGGCCAACGGGTCAGTCACATCGATAACAATCAGCTTCCAGTCTGTCTCGCCTTCATCCAGCAGGCCTAGGACTCCAAGAATCTTCACTTGTTTGACGTCTCCAGTTTTCGCTATCGCACGGCCGATCTCACAGGCGTCGATGGGATCATTATCACCCTTGGCATCAGTGTCGGGGTCTGTGTAGTGCGGGTCTTCCCATGTCTATCTTGAGTTGTCAGCCCTGCACTCGCAGAGGACCATGAGTGGCACACCTGAGGAAGAGCACCATAGTTCCATATGTACCCTTTGTAAGGAAAGCAACTTCTCGTGAATCGTGGGTTTCCATCCAAGGTGTCTTGTGTGATGGGGTTCATGCTCTTGCCTCTTGATATCTGGATGGAATTTTCGTCAGCATCGTGGTTGGGGATGTCTTGGTCACTGTGATCAAAGGGTTACCTCAAACTTGGCATTCGTCCATCTTGGCACTTCAACCACCATATTGAACACGTTCCGGGCTTCATCGTGATGCAGTGGGATGTCATGGAATGGAGAAACAGCGATTTTGTCGGCATTGCGCTCAAAATAGACCTGGTAGTCCTTGGTGAAGGGGTGGCCGACTCGGCGGAGCGAGTATTGTGGTTTGGACGAGTCCATGATGGCTGATACAGTCAACAGTCCAGCAACTGAGGGGAAAGTCTTCCAGTATGATGTGGTTCAACAAGCAGAGATTGGACGAAATGGATGACGTCACTCTGTGCTTTTTCCAGGTACCTATAGGTGTAAGGCAACACAGCACACATTTCAAAAGACTTCAAGCGAACGGAGATTCAGTTCTTGTTTTCATTGGTAGAATATTGGGCTCATAACTGTCAAAATAGTGGCTCTGTTGACATGCAACAAATCCTGGCCAAAGCAATATTGTTAGAGATTAGGGGTTCAGGGGCTCAACGAGTAGCTGGCCCCACAAGCCCGCATTGTCAACCCCTTGAGAGTCGTGTGTATCGCTCACTGTTCAACCTCCCTCCAATACCGCCACCAGGCCCTCTCCCACCGTCCCTTTAACCCTTCCAGCCAATCACTAAATTTGATCTCCTCCCCACCATACTCCAATACACCATCCTTACGCACACCCTTCCACCCCTTCACAGGTGACTCAACCAGCATATGGCCCCAAGGACAGACCTCGACATAGTCGTTCACTGGCCTCTTTGCAATTACTCCCGCCTTGCCGTTCAGACCAGCTGCCGAGGGCGAGATAACATCACCATTCTCGAGAATCCGCGCGGTGTCGTAGTGGCTCTCCCTCACCCGGTAGCATTCCTCACATAAATCCACATTGGTGCAGTAAACACACGTGTAAACCTTCCCCTGTGAAAAGTCGGTCAGGATCTTGCTGCACATGGCGCACTCCAAGCCCGCAGACTTGTTGAATGCGTATTTCCCCTCTGGCTTTTGCACCGGAACAGTAGCCTTGGCCGGCGAGACCGTCCGCTTCGGCGAGTCCATCCTCCTGGGCGAGTTTGTTCCCTTTGGTGACGTTATCCTCTTTGATGACAGCGCCCTGTCGACTTTGGTAACTTGCTGCTGGGACGGCCGCTCAGTACTGACTCCACCGGCAGAAGGCAGCAAATAAAACTGGCAGCTCAACGCAACCTGCGCGTCCTCCTTCAACAGGCTCTCTCCGATTCTGCCTGGTGGCGGTAGCACCAGCACCGAAAGCACCTTTGCCAGCAGCCTCAAACTAGGGGCGTCGTTGACCTCAGTTCCATCAGTCAGAGCCTGGCAGCACGCCTCAAAGCTATCGTTGAGATCGTTGTAGAACTGCTCCGCCGGCCCAACCTTGCGGCGCATGACCGCCAATACAACGGTGCTCGTCTTGGAAAGCTTGGGCTTGAACTCCAGACCTAGCCTGTCTTTGAGCATTTGGACGACCGTGCTCTCCATGTCCGTCAGGACACCTAGCTTGTAGGACAAGCTGCGGGATATGCGGAACTCCTCGAGGTAGATGTCTGCCAGATGTCTTGCCGCCCTTTCTGAGGCAAAGAACGAGATCTTGCTGGGCGGATTCTGGACAAGCTTGAGCAGCTGGTTCTGGGCCTTGCGCGGCTCGTTCATGACGAAACGGTCAAACAGGGAGAGCCAGATTCGGATGTCAGATTCCTCTGTTGACGTGTCTTCGGCTAGGGTATCTGAAGAGGCGGCTTCGACGTAGAGCTTCCGGACAAAAGACTTTTCGTCGGTGGCCATGGCGGCGCGGTGGATATGGCGGTGTGTTACATCCGTGCAGCGGATGGTGAGAGGGTTGGACCATTCGGAGAGAGCCTTGAGAAGCTGGATAATCTCAGCGTAGAGCTTCTTATCACCGAAGGCCACGACGAGTTCTTCAAACACGCGCGTGCAAGACTCGGTGGTTTGGAAAGTGCCTGCCATCTGCATGGAGGCGAGCGCATCTCGGTGGTGAGCGTCCAGGGTGCTTTCTACGCGTGCCTTCATTTGGTAGGCTGCGTTGAGCATGTTCTTGAAAGGTTGGTCTTTTGGATCAACAGGCGGGATATCACTGAGACAGAGGTTCCAAGCAGCCAGAACAGCTTCCGGTGTCACCCCCGGGCCGCTGCTTTCGTGTTCAGGATACACCCACTCATCGAACCTGGCACGAGCGATGCGATAGCGGAGGTCGAAGATGTCACGAGAATCTTTGGCCAGTTTGAGGCCTTTCTCTGCCGCCCTCTGTGCGCCCATGTTGCGGAGATCGTAGTGAAGGGCCTTGGAGATCTGTTTGTATTCTTGTGGACCAAGCGGTTGCGGGTAACGGCCGATAGTCGCCACTGCCTCAAAGTCTTCATCCGGCCATATGTTGACCCCCGAGTCAATCTCTCCTCTTTTCAGCTTTAGTTGCGGCCCTTGGATCAGTCTTCGGAGAGCCGGTGCCGTGAGCGAACAGAGAGCCACATGCGCAAAGCGGAAACCCGCAAAAGCTTTACTGGAAGTAACAGTCTTGTCACTGTCCAACCAGTTCCGCACATGCCCCATGGCAACTGTGATGAAGATTGAGTCGCTGTTCCTCAAAGTGGAACTGACCCAATGTGACGCCTTCTCAGACAACTGATGTTGGGCTGGTAGTTTAGACACTTGTGAGCCAACCGCCAAGAGGGCAGCGACGACCTCGTTGACTTCATCCCTCGTGAAGCCAAAGATGCTGCAAAAGTCCTCAACATCTTCCGAGTCTTGCTGAAACTCGAATTGGCCTTCGATTGTTCTCAATGCACCATCGCCGCAGCCGAGAAGAGCGTATAGGTCCTCAGCCACTGCTTTGACTTCCCCGGGTGAGTTCAAGGGCTGTGCTTCGACCAGGTGATAAAAGGCGTATTTCGATGCCACGGAGACAAGGGATGGGCTTTGTGCCGCCTTTGGAGTGGTGAGTATGGTTGTGGTTAGTTTGAACATCATGAGGCGCGCCTGATGCTCTGTGGGCTGCAAGTCACTACTCGTTGCGGGATCATGACGTCTAATAAAATAGTCTCGCAGTGAGTGTTGTTGGAAGCTTACCAGCACTTCCGGTACGGTGGTTTCTTTTCTGTTGGGAAAACGAGGGATACCATCATTGTTGTCGTCGTCAACTTCAGGACTTTCAGGGTACAGGGTGTTATCCTCGGGTTCTGAGAAGGAGAGAATTCTGAACATCAAACGTGTTAGCTTTGGCGGTGTAAAGAGTCTGGGTTGAAACTCACTTTGCTAATCTTCCCAAGATCTCAGTCTTGATGTCCAAATGGAGCTTCCTGTCGCCGAGCACAGCAACGAGTACCAAGTCGACAAGTTTCTGCGCAGCATCAAGGCTCACACGATCGTACGAGTACGCAAGCCAGATAAAAAGATAGCCCAATGCCCTCTTCTCGTTGATGTTTGTGTAGTATTGCTCACATTCCTGAAATAGTTGATGGTAGATAGCATCGGTATTCTTGGGAAGCGCAACTGGCCTGAGCGAGCTTTCTATCAAAGACGCAATCTTCATCGTGTTGAGTTGCCGAAGCATGTAGTTGACGTAGAAGAATGAGTCGGCAGACATTTCCATCGCCGAGCAGAGCTTGCGTTTGAGTGAGGATCGAAGTCCCACAAGCCCTGGGTATAGCTCGACACGGGACTCTGTCAGCAGTTTGAAGTCACCAGACAAGACCGCTTGATCTAGCGTGATTGTGTGGTCAACTCTGGGAAGGCGTCTCTTCAAATCCAGGGTACCGGAAATCACAAAGGTGATACGCAATCCTGTGGCTTGTTTGATGTAGCGGGAAAGACGACTAAGCTGATCGTTCTCCAGTTGGTCGATTCCGTCCAAGACGAGATAAAGCCGCCTGCCTTTTGTAGCAGTTTTTGCGAATGTTGAGCCGTACAACTTGTCCCAGGCATCCCTCTTCCACTCTCCCTTCTCGTCGTCGTCAACCAAGCTCTGAATGTGCTGGCGATAGCTGTTGTCCGTTGAGGCGATCTGGGCTGAACAGAAGTAAAGCACATTATCCACTCTTTCCAGTTTCTCAAAGTTCTCATCGAAGATGAATGACGCCACAGATGTGAACGGGTCGTTCTCGAACTCCAGGGCGAGACGGGAGTAGATAGCGAAAGAGAAAAAGCTTTTTCCCATGCCGGACTCTCCACCAATGTACCACACGCCGCCGTCCATGGTTTTCAATTTCTCAAAGTCGTCATTAAACCAAGCAAATGTATTCTTGACGAACTCTCTCTCCATTTTCACCCATCTCTGCTGGATTAGCTCTTCGGCGCCAGTAAATAATGATTTTGTGATGATGGCGAGGGAGTTGTATCTCCTAGCGTCGGAGCTGCCAGTCGACTTGGCGTTCTTTCCCACAAGAATATTGAAGATTCTATCATTGTGCTGGCGGATCTCTTCCCGGAAACCGCGTTGCTCCTCGTCTCGCCTCTGTCCGCGCTGCGACTCGTAGCGCTGGTTGCTCAGGACTACAGATAGACCGCTGTTTACCCTTCTGAAACCACTGTCCATCCGGGAAAAGCCCCGCTGGAGCATCCTCTCGGTCTTGTCCTCAAAGTCAAGCACCGAAGCCAAAGTCTGGGCGACGATGGCGGAACCCATGTCGTCAATGGCTGTGACGACTCGGTCATAGGCTTCTTTGAGCTCATTATCTTGTCCTCGGAACAGAGCCTTCGCCCATTCTTTGACTCGATACTGGTCCTTCTTGAGGCGCATGTGGGCTCGGGTGCAGAACTCCAGCATGTGGGTGAAAGTCTTGAGGATCAAGTTGCGGAACCGCTGCTCCTCCGGCACTCTCTTAAGGAGTCCTAGTCTCTCAGCAAAGGACCTCATTATCACGAAAAGATTTTGTATGAGGTCAAGATCGGCTGACACCTCGGTGAAGGAGGTCATGATGTGTGTAAATGCGACGGCAACTATCGCTGCGGGCGTGTCTTCGGCAAGCCTTTCAAGGACCGGACCGACGCCAGCCATGGCCGAGGCAAATTTCCCCAGGCCATGCCGAATCTTGTCGATCTTCCCGCCATCATTGCGAAGCGACTGGAATTGCTCATGTTCGGCTGTGAGTTTGTCGACCAACTCGTCGACTTGCTGTTGCTCTGGTTTAATGGGCTTTTCGTCGTCGTCGTGATCTTGGTGCTTGGTGCCCTTTGTAGAAACCAGTGATGATATCTTCTTTGGTCGAAGGCTGTTCCAAAAGGAAACAAAGATGGTGGTTTTCTCCTTGTTGGCCGTACTCTCCAAGTCGACTTTGGTTTTTTCGCGGTGTGCAGCGACTGCTTCGTTCCAGAGCTTGACTATTTCGGGGTCCGCAAACATATTGGCCATGACTGCGAACTGATTAGAATCGAGGGAGTCGAGGAGGCGAAATGATGTGGTCGTCTAAGGTTCCATTTATGAATGAACGTAACGAGCTGGATGGAGCCTGAGGCATGCCAATTTCTTCAGTAGTGATGAGCCTCATCTGGTGCCAACACTGCCCCACGCAAGTGTGAGGCGGCGGTTAAAGCGGATATCCTACACGATTGGTTCATTGGCTATGACCTCGCTTTGGATGGCTGACTGCATATACTGGGGCCTTGGCAGAACATTCACTGACTTGGGAAACTCCATTCCCATGCATGACGTGGATCGTCGTGGATTGAGGCGACGTAATTCGAAGCCACCATTGATGCAAATTGCTGAACCTATCCGATCAATACGTCGCACGACTGACTATTGAGCCTGAGCTGCTGGTAGATCTAAATGAATGCGATCGTTCAGAAGTACCTTGAGTTGAAGTGGCCACTTTCCCACTATTGAAGGCACCCCTCCTTTCCTCAGTCAAAGGTTTCTGGCTTTTCCTCAACTTCCCCACGGTCATATGAAGCCATGAGCTCAGCCTCTCTCTGTCGGCGTAAGCGTAATCGTCTTTTTGCCGCCAGTTGATCGGCACGGGTAGGGAAATTCAGAAAGTCTTGCGAAGCTCTGTTCCTACTATCCGGCCCATCAATGGGAAGGTCTTTGCGCTCCCAAATGTTGCGATAGATGCCCGTCAAGCCTAGCGGTTCCTCCGGATCGACTCGATGAGTATTTTCATCTGTTGGAAGGATGGGTAGCGGACACTCTTCCGGATTGTCCGCGGTCAGGAAGTCGAGAAGGGCACGCTTCTGGCCCTCGAGGAGACGGCAAATTCGGTAAGTCACGAGACCCCTGTTTGGATGGAGATATATCGCGTGTTCGTCAGCCTCCGGTGTGTCATCAGAGGAGCGTCGGTCAAATAGCACCACACCTCCCAAAATTCTTGCCTCAGCCCAGTAACCAGCCATATCAGCTACACCGTCGGGATACTGATCTTGGTCGACATACCAAGGATGTCTGAAAAGTGTTGGGAAAGGGCCTTTTGGGTAGAAACGCCAGTATAGGTCATCGTCCTTTGGAGGCGCCCACTCAGTGATGCCATCGTGTTTGTGAAGACTTGTGTCGAGCTTGAAGAGCATTACGGCTGCTTGGTGTAGTAGGATAGCAACAAGCTCTACCAGGCGAGTCTTAAAGGCTCGAGAGCCGGGCGGCGAAGTTTGATAGGAATGCAGAAGTTCCGCGTCGATTTCTAAGGTTTCGGGTTGGAATGAGTCGCGAAATTGGCGTACCTTGTCCAGCACGCCAGGACAAAGTTGGCGATGTTTTTCGCGCAAGGGATGGCCATCCGGAAGCTCACCATCCGAGCAGTCATCGCCCACCTCAGAAGTGGGAAGTCCATCGAGGATCTGTGCGAATGTAGTCTTAGCGATATCAGTCGCGAGAACACGTGAAATGGCTCGGATTAGGAGATGGCGGTGGTGGTCGTTGAGGGCATGAACTGGAAGTTTCCGTGGGTCCATTTCGGGGATCGATGTTCTAGGATAAAATTATTGTGTGTTGTTGTAGCATGAGAGGGAGTAAGCCTGATGATTGATTGATGGCTAATGGTTGTTGGAAGCTGTTTTTTGAGAGAATCCTAGCGAGGGAGAGCTTCAAAAAGGCCGGGCCCACTTTCATGCACCAAGATTAAGCGGCGGGGTGTCCTGTAGCCACCGCGGCACAGTTTAGCGCCCATATCTACAGCCGCTAATAAGCAGGTGAGCGATTGCTTGTCAGGGGCTTCAAATGCAGGTAACCGCTGGTCTGTGCCACCGAGACCACAGTGAGACCACCACATGGAACAACAGACGGTTCCGCTCTAGCCATGATTTTGTCACAGAATGAGAACTAAACCATGCAGCCAACCGCAGATAAGATCGGTCATGGGTTATGTTCGTGGGTACGTAGCCAATTGGAGCAATACTTGGGACTACCCAGAGGGATCAAAGGCAGGTGTCCGGGTTCTTCCTGTCTGAACAAAGAAGCCAACCATCTATTCATATCCTCGCAAGGCCGTTAAGAGCCTACCATTCCTAGAATAACTAGCTTCACGTCGACACTGCACATCCCGAGAAATTCGAAACGCCAGTTAACAAGCGCCTGGCCTTGCCGGGCCGGGGCAGAACAGCTACGCGCTGCCTACCTGCCCCTTGGAATGATATGGGGTAGTGGGACTCCCAACAGCTAAGTATGAAAGGATCAGATTCAGGCAGGTAGGCAGGGAAGTAGGTGGTATAAGAAGTACCATGAAATCCGCATATCAGAGAGAGCTGAACCGATCATACCGAACCTTCTGCAAGCTCCCTTTTCTGTCAAATTTGTTTGCACCCGCAATACCCAAGACATACCCTCTTCGCAAGCAGGCCTTGCGTACCCCATCCGAGTTATACATCATGTCGAGAGTTGGAAACCTTGTTGTCCACGACACGGACGAGCCCGATGAGACTGGAGAAATCCCCACACTCCCACGAAATTCCTCTCGGGTGAAGGTCATTGAGGCAGTTGTCGATCTCGCGTTGTCCATACTTGAAACTACCGAGGGGAAGGCTACTTTAGTTCGAACGGCAACTGATATCGTCACGGAACGCACTCGCCTAGGACACCCGCTTATCTACAGGGACTCTGTGGACAGGCTACCTGACCTTATCAACCGTTTTCTAAGGGAGATGAGAGTAGACTTTCCTTTCGTCTACCTCAGCATCATCCAAGGAGAGGGCGAAGCCGTCAGAGTCAAAGATCCTCACTGGCGAAACGACTTGACTAAATGGCAACCAAAAGCCGCCGGTCCTCTCTACCTCCACCGCCATATCATCAACAACATGATTGCCTGTCTCAGAAAACCCGACGAGGCAAGAGAGAACTACAAAGTCTTCAAGTTCCAGATGGCCATTACAGTTGCCCACGAAATCGTCCACTTTCTAACTGGTTTGCTGATTGATCCTATTCCACGGCGCCAGTACACCCCTCCTCGCGTTACTCTAGAGATTTATGGTGACAGGGCAAAAGGGGAAGCAGGCCGCTTCTTCGAGAAGATGCTGCTAGGCGGTGTTTTGGAGTGTTATGAAGATCCAACCGACCGTCTGGGAGATCAACAAGCAGGTGAGCCATGGGTGTTTCCGGATTCCAAAAACAGCAGCGTTGGACACCGCGTTTCCATGGCCTATATCCACCGGTTTATCAACAAAGGTTTGCTATGCCCTCCGTTGAATGTTCCACCAGGCAATACTTGTGTATTTCTAACAAGACCTCACTCGGACAGATTTTTCATTTCCAATCCAAGTCTCAGCCAACTATCGCCCCACGAAACGGTCAGAGCAAAGGGAAAGGAGCAGGGAAATGACATTTGTTCGAGAGAAGGAAGCTTATGCTGCGGCTGCCTCGCCAACTTCAAGTCAGGACTCACGATACCGCCGGCTTCCCGCCCAATCTTCCAGTACTGCACACCCCGGACTGTCTGCCAGATCCCGCTTTGTTCAACGCTTCTCAGGACCAGCCCCTAGCAGCGGAACCCGTTCATCGCCCTCTGGAGCCGGCCAAGTCAACCGTGCCCCTGCACCTCGAACTTCTTACTCTGGTACACCACCGCACGCTAGTCATCCTCGTCCCTCATATGTTAGCTACCCTGCTCCTGATCAAGCTCGCGGATCATATATTTCTGGAGATAGGTACATCCATCAATACCAGCGGTCTTCTGAAGGAGCAAACTGAGAACCAGGTACCTAAATCAAGGACGCTTTACACGTGCATTCGGTCAGTGGAAGGTGGCACCTCTTGAGACACAACCAAGTAGCTATCAATGAAGACTGACGCCATGTAAAATCGACGCCTCCGGAGATATCGGAACCGAATATCGTGAACCGTCTCTCGACTTTTTGCTACGATCTGTTAGGTACCTTAATGTGTGCCGCGCCTGGGCACACCTGGTTGCTTTTCGACCTACACTTCACTTGCTCTTAGGGCTTGATTGTTGTTTATATTTCCCACCCTTTCTTTAGCTCTTTTTCTTCCTGTAGAGTATCATCATCACCTTCATCACATTTTCAGGTTCTTTGCTTCACTTTTGGCGCCGGTGACTCCGTCTTTCAAGACTGTTGCTCCCCCTGACCCTTTGGGCTTCTTGATCCCAAAATTGTTCAAGCTCAAATTTCAAAGAATCAATTAGGATGAAACAAGCTCTTCCAACCTCAAACGAAACCGAGTTCGTGTCCGTATTCTACAGTCTTCCAGGCCCACATGTCGCGCCAAGTACAAATGTCAAGACTTGAAAGCCCTATCAAGGTCCGACATTGTAGATCTCATGCAGCCATCGCCAAGCTCCGATGTGCTACTGTCGCACCCGCCGCGGACCGTGTGATACCGAATAACTGGTATCTCCTGGGAGTGTCACCAGTTTCGAGAGGTAGGGCTGACATGCACGTTCCGCATGTGTCTATCAAGGTGCTGCGGAATGGCAAGCCACGTGGAGGTAGGTAGCCCACTTCGAGTGATGTAAAACTTGAACCATGAGGAAATTCCACCCCTACGCCAGCTATGGCAATCAAAGCCTGAATACTTATTGGCAAACGTTGCGAAATTTACCCAATAAGCAAGCCCAGCATGTGTTTCCGCCAAGTCCATATGTAAGAGACCTACAGTACTTGTCTAAGCTAAAGAAAGTCATGCCATATATCCGGGCAACTTTCCTGGCTTACAGAAGAAAGCAACATCGAACGGGGTAAGCCAAGCCCAGAACTCCACATGAAATATACCTCAAGCCTCACATATACCCCCCATGCATAGCCTCATAGCTGTCCCCACCACCCAAAATGGCAACAGAGTCCAATGATAGTGTCACGAATACCTGTCTTGCTCGACCTCGGCCCGATCCGACGCTCGATCTCTTGAATGCACTGTGCGTTGTTAATATGGACATCAGCCCGCCGAGCAGCTTCGAGAGTCCCAGAGAAGCAGGATGAACTGACGGCGCGTGGGCCCAGCCAAACTATTGATTCTTGTCGATCAAGGCTACCGTCATATTCTGGAAGGTCTCAGCGGACGGTGTGATGCATACCAGCCCCAACTTGGCATGTGTGATGGCTGCTGTCATCTGAAGTGGCCGGTTCAGCTCGCTGATATCAGCCAACAGCCCGGATCACCCCGTACGTCTAATGCAGGAACATGCAGATGGCGCACCACCATAAGCTCATTTTGCTTGCAGAATCGGATACCAAAACGCCATCTTGTGTGGCGCAAAGGAGGCTCTTTACGCCTAACCAGATCTCGTCTTCTGTTATCTTTGACATGCGATATGGGCCAACGTGCCAGGAGAGAAGCAATCCAGAAAAGAGCCACTTGGGACGATGGCTTGTGGAGAGACGGGACGGATAAAAACACATGTGATCAATGATAATAGGTTGCGATGTTATTGCCACGAATGAGGTGACTGGCCCGCCCAGACTTGGCTCCAAAATGCATTACTCCAGGACAAGCAGGTCCAGGGGTGTTGATTGCGGCCTTCCATAACAGCGGGCGGGGTGAAGGCGTTCCGTGCCGAGGAAATAGAACAAGTGGGCTGGGTGGGAGGCAACATTGGGGATCGGGAGAAAGTCACCAGTCGATAGGTAATGTTGATATCCGAAACTTGTTGGGCCATCTGATAGGCCAATGCTGAAGCCAACGAGATCAACCCCACAATCCCCAGCTTCAAGCCAAGCCAAAGCCAAGGCGCGCCGTTGGGACCTGCCATTCACGACTTAGCGGTGGTGCACGACATGATGTGGGACGATTGCTGAACAAGGCAGTTGGTCGGTCCAGTGTTACTCCAGCTGCCGCAACGGGACACCAGCCAAGAGAGACGCAGCTTCCAGAACTAAGAGATCGCCACCACATCACCAACCACTATCACAGCTCACCATCCAAGCCAACCAAGCACACAATCAATCCGGTGCTACCTCGACCGAACTACGACTCGACGAGCAATCCGTCCGAACTCAAAATGGCCAGCTACCCCCCGCCCTCTGTCCAGTCTCTCCCCCTTCTTCATCCCATCGCCAACCCTTCCCTCTTCGACAAGTCCCCATCCGTTGGTTCAAGATGAAGACTGCCACCGTCTCCCTTTTCGCGCTCGCCCTCTCCGCCACCGTCAGCGCTGGCGACGGCAAGGGCAAGGGCAAGGACAAGAACCCCCCCAAGAAGCCTCTGGTCAGCTCGGCCAAGCTCCAGTCCTACGTCAACAAGCGTGACCTTCTCAACGACGCCAACAAGCTCCAGTCGTTTGCCAAGGCTCACGGTGGTAACCGCGCTTTCGGTAGCGGCGGTCACAACGCCACTGTTGACTACATCTACAACACCCTCAAGCGCCTCAACTACTACGATGTCGTGAAGCAGCCCTTCACCGAGATCTTCTCCGAGGGTACCGCCACCCTCACTGTTGGCGGTGCCGATATCCCCGCCGCCATCATGACCTACACCCCCGGCGGTGAGGTTACCGCCAACCTCGTTGCCGTTCCCAACCTTGGCTGCACTCCCACCGACTACCCCGCCGAGGTTGCCGGCAAGATCGCCTTTGTGTCCCGTGGCACTTGCTCCTTCGCTGAGAAGTCGCTGAGCGCCAAGGCTGCCGGTGCCGCCGGCATCGTCATCTACAACAACGTTGCTGGCTCTCTTGCTGGCACCCTCGGCTCCCCCTTCCAGGACTACGCCCCTGTTGTGGGTATCAGCCAGGAGGACGCCGCCCCCATCCTCGAGGCTCTCTCTGCTGGCCCCGTCGAGGCTTCCCTCGACGTCGATGCCACCGTTGAGCAGCGTGTCAACTACAACGTCATCGCCGAGACCAAGGGCGGTGATCACGACAACGTCCTTGTCGTTGGTGGTCACTCCGATTCCGTCTCTGCCGGCCCCGGTATCAACGACGATGGTTCCGGTACCATTGGTATCCTGAACGTTGCCAAGTACCTCAGCAACTTCAGCGTCAAGAACGCCGTCCGCTTCGCCTTCTTCGGCGCTGAGGAGTTCGGTCTCCTCGGCTCCTACTTCTACGTCAAGTCGATCAACAGCTCCGAGACCGAGTTGGCCAAGATCCGTGCCTACCTCAACTTCGACATGATCGCCTCCCCCAACTACATCCTCGGCATCTACGATGGTGATGGATCCGCCTACAACCTCACCGGTCCCCCCGGATCCGACGTCATCGAGAAGGACTTTGAGGACTTCTACAAGTCCAAGCGCTCCCCCTCGGTCCCCACCGAGTTCTCGGGCCGCTCCGACTACGCCGGCTTCATCCAGAACGGCATCCCCTCCGGCGGTCTCTTCACCGGTGCTGAGGTACCCAAGACCGAGGCCGAGCAGAAGCTCTTCGGCGGTGAGGCTGGTGTCGCGTACGACATCAACTACCACAAGGTCGGCGACACTGTTGACAACCTCAACTGGAAGGCCTTCCTCATCAACACCCAGGCCATTGCCCATTCGGTCGCCAAGTATGCCACCAGCTGGAAGGGCTTCCCCGCCGTCAACCTGAACGAGAGACGGTGGGCTGGCGACCGCGCCAAGGCCATGAAGCGCTCCCTCGGCGTCCACGGCCACGGTGTGCACACCCACTCCGGGCCTTGCGGCGGTGGTGATGAGATCTGAGCTTTTGAGCTTGGGTAGGGGATGAAGTCATGTACATGATACGATTATGAACATAATGTATATATACCTATTTTGAATAAGATTTTTATGAAGCAATACTTTTGTGCCATTTCCTCTCATCGGGCCGTGTGACGTTTTCAAGGTGTGCTGGAGTGCTAAAGGATGCAGGTTGGTTTGCGTCCAGTTCACATGATGCAGGCAATTTGGGGATGGGATATTAACCACACTCCCTCTCCCCCGGATGGATAAATTGAGCTTGGCCACCCTCCAACTCAGCTGCGAGTGCTATTTGTGAAGAATACAAGATCGGAAATTGAACGAAATGCACGCAAGCGGCAAGACACCCGCTCCAACTGAATGTCAGAGCTGAAATGTGGTAGCGAGAGAAGGTAATACAGAGCCGGTATAGAGGTTGCCGGAGCCGGGGAAACTCGGATCCGGGTGGTGGTACTCAGCCTGCTCACAGTTGCGCCATCCACAAACTCGGACGTGTTTTCGTTCACTGATACCGATCGATGAGATCAAATCATTATGGATGATGACACAAAATGGCAGCCGAGTCCACAGAGCATTAAAATTACCTTATAGGTATTCAGAGCGGCTACCGGCTGCGATCTATCCTAATGCTGACATCTAATTACCATGAAAGACCTATTTACCACCTACTGACCAGCCTAGCAAAGCTCTACCGGTACGCAAACAAGAGAAAGCCAATCCTAAAACTGCGCCGTATCCAACCCCCCTTGTGTACAAAAGAAATGACCGACGCAACACCGGCCGTCTAAAACAACTCGCATGCCGGCTCCTTGACAGGACACTTGAAGGCCTCCCTAAAAGCGCGAGAGTTGGCCGCGCCGCCCATGAGCCTGTGCACGTCGGGGGCATGCTGCTGACCTTTCAGAAACTTGTCTACCCTTTCCTGTGGGCTTCTGGAATCGCACCAAGCGTTTCCGAACATGATAAAGAAGAGTTGCTCGTGGGTGAAATCGCCCAGGCCAGGGAGTCCCTGGTCCCACACATCAGGCATGGACTTGCGCTCCTTGACCCAGGCGTCATAGGCCACCGCGAGGCCGCCGGCATCCGAGATGTTCTCGCCCACGGTCACGTTTCCGTTGCCGGGGTACTTCTTGCCGTCGGGGCCGACCAGCTCATACTTGCTGTACTGGTCCACAAAGCACCTTTCCCGTTTGGCGTATTCCGCGAGCGACTTCTCATCCCACCAGTTCGTCTCCAAGGCGTTCTCGTCCTTTTTTCGCCCGTTGCTGTCGAGGCTGTGGGTGATCTCGTGACCAATGATGGATCCCAAGGCTCCATACAACGCCCACTCAGGGAGGTCAACGTGAAAAAGGGGGGCCAGTGATATACCGGCAGGGATGAAGAAGCTGTTGGTGAGACTGCTGTAAGCGGCATTGGTCATGTGCGTGTAGGACTCCGACCACCGAGACTGTGACGTCGGCTCCAACAGGAAACGTGAGTCAGTGACTACCTGGTACCGCATGCCCTCGATTGCGTTGTCGAAAAAGGAATCCGTGATGTTCAAACCGCTGTAGTAAGCGGCCAGGTCATCCGGGGATCTCGAGTCTGGGCTGTGCTCTGGGTAACCAATATTGATCTTCATGTTGTCCAACTTCTTGATGGTCCGCTTCCTTGTCTCCTCGCCCATCCAAGATAGCTTGTCCACGTGCACCTTCATCTCCTCACGAATATTCACAGCCAGCTTTGTCGCGGTAGATCGCGTTGAATCCGAGTAGGCAGCCTTGACAAAGTAGTGACCCAGAAGCCACCTGAGGGCAGAATCGACATGTTTGACGCATGTGGGGTACTCATTGGACGCCGCCTCTCCACCGAGCTCCAGATCTTTGAGTTCATGGGACTCGACCTTGGAGCCCAGTTCCATGATGATCTTCCAGAGAAGCCATGATTGCACAACAACTTTGCGCTGCTGCTTGACGACTTTCTCAATCCTGGGCCAGATGTAAGGACCGGAGACAACGACCGTCTCTGGGGTGTGCCCCTCCGGAACCAGTGCTTGAACAAAAGCGTCAAGACCGAGCATTGGTGCCAAAGACGCCAGTTGCGACATGGACAAGACCGTCTGGAAAGAGTCAGAAACAACAACGGTAAGCCTGCTTGCGATCACTTGCCTGTTTAAGTGCCACCTGGGGATCCTGTGTAGGGTCGGCTCTTGAATGTAGTCCTGCGACAGCGCTGGAATTGGCCGCTGCCGTGGGACTCCCGGACGCCAAAATAGCGATCTCAAAGGCTACAATGTCCTTGGCAAGTCTTGCCGCTGTCTTATCATCGAGATCGACTGGGAACACGGCACGGAAAGCTCCAGAAATTTGCTTTTCGAGTTTGGCCGTCTTGTTTGGATCAGCGTACTCGTGGCCCAGGCCTTTGAATGAGAGGTTGGGGTAGTAGAGCGTAAAGCGTTGCGTTTTCTACATCAACCCAGTTAGATAAGTACTGGTGTGCAAATGATCAAGGCATCATACCGGGTCGGTGGGATCTGGCCAGCAGTTGCCGAGGAAGTTATCCTTGCTATCAGGCGATGCATTCCAGGTGCGGATGTTGAGTTTAGCCAAAGCAGTGGCAACCGCCAGGAGGCCTGCCTTGTCGTCTTCTTCATCAAACAGGTCGTCGGCAAAGTCCATCTCAATCGGCCAGTACTCGTTGAATTTGACGAGGGTATCCAGCAGTGGTTTGACGCCAGCCTTTTTGATGGCGTCCGAGTCCATGCATGCAGTGTATGTTCGGTGGACCATGTCAAAGTTGTGTTCATCGACATTGTCACGGCGGCTTAGCACGTAGGGCTGCACCTTTGTCGCTTGGTCGTAAGGTTTCGACAGGATTTCTCGCAAGAGTCTGTTCTTATGCGCCTCCTGGAGAAACACGCCGTTGACTTCCTTGTCCGAGTCGTGCAACTGGTTGAACCCGTGGCAGACCACTGCTTGATGTCAGTCGTACACACGTCGGTATTCAGGTTGGCTTATACTCACTCTTATCAAAGTCGGTGCAGGGATCCATGTCTTTCCAGTTGGGTGCCAGGTTTTCAAGAATGTGGGAAGCGGCCTGGATGCATGCCGGTGTTGTGCACACCTCGGCGCTCTGAAACTGACCCATGGTGGGCAAAGAGGGAAGACAGCAAGGAAAAAAAGAAAAAAGGAGGAAAATGATGAGAAAGTGAGAGTGACAAGTGAAAAGTTCTCAAGGCGGTCGCGTATGGTGAGGTGGTGGAGATACAGATCCAAAGCAATCCCCAGCTGGAAGCGCCATGATGCCCGGTATATATGTATCTGTATATGCCAGCACAAATACACATACTCCTATCCTTGCCCGTCTGATGAATCCTCCCCAGCGGGAACTTGAGTTGAGGCCAGCATCGGGCTCCCGTGGCTCAGCCTCTTGGAGATCGACGGGTGAGGTTGATGAAGGGGTCTGACAAGCTCAGCCCAGTCCCACATGCTTAAACACAGGTCCGCCAATAGGTGCCCGACAGCGAGAAGCCAAGTCTCGGGACGAGGTTGCTTGTCAGCACTACCATGCAGGCAGTTGCTGATGTAGCGCTAGGAAATCCGCAGGCAACTGTTTTGGCAGGGGGCGGGCTTTGGGAACCTTGGCATCCCATCAGCAAAATTATCAAAAGGCTACGAATAATAGTTCAGACTGTTTGATGATCCATGTGTTTTGGACTGAAGGAAAACGGCGATGCCTGCTCACCGATATCCACCAAGTTCGACTGGGGACTTTACCGCCAGGACCAATCCCCAAAAAAAGACTGCTTCGCCATGATGGGCGGATAGCCGATTGTCGATAGCCGCGTCTTGAGCAGTGAGCGCGTTTGTGTCGCCTGTTTTGAGCTCAATTTTGGAGCAACCTTGATGTGTGGTGAGCGGCCAAAGTTCACTCTTTCCATTGCATCGTCCCAAGTCTGATACAGCGACCCAAAGGAAAGACCGCGGCATCGATCCTTCCTTCCCGCTCCGTGCCACAGCGAAAGCCCTGCTGTTACTCCTCTGTACCCATTATCTGCTATCCGTAAGAGTGTTTACATTCAACGAAGCCCACGCAATAGCTCTCAACACAGCATGGTTTCTCTTATCAACAGCCACATTCAGTAGTCCATGCCCAGAGCTGTTGACTGCTTGATTTACACAGAGGCTGTTTTGTGCAAAATCCTACAGATGCACACCCGTCACCGTGGGTGGTTTGATCACGCTCGAAACTCTCGTCAGTGAGATCAAAACTCCGAACCCGGCCATATGGCGAAACGCCCCATGTCTAGCAGCTGATTCACTACACCCACTTCGGAATAAACCCGCTCCGATAGAAGGACACCAATGGAAAGCTCCGAGGCCGCCACCTCCAGCCTCTCAGATCCTAAATCAGGCATCGAAGAATGAGGATCATCTTTCAGGGTCCTCGGCGGATGCAACCGCGCCATGATATCAGTATCACGCTGGAGATCCAGTCAAAGTGCAAACCTGCCGAGGCTTCTTGTCCATCTAGCTGCGAGTAGCACATGTATTCAACTTTTGACCCGAATCGTTCTTACATGGCAGCACATGTCGTTGAGCTCCAACAGCCTCAGCTCACCTCTACCCTCCGGCAATAATCCCTCCCCCGCTGCACCTGCCAGTCACAAAGCCACACCTCCATCGCCATACCAATGAACCCGGCGATGCATATGCCCCCACTGTCGCTGACCGAGGTGGCACCCAGACTGAACTCTCTGTCCTCTACAGGGACGTTGTCCATAATCTCGGCAAACGTATTCACATACACCGCCCCTCCCAGCAGCCCCTCCCAAAAGATGACGACAAACACCAGGTAGACAGACGGGATAAAGTTGAGCAACGCATGCAGCGTAAGCAACACCAGATTTCCGACTTGAAGGAGCGACGGGAAGTAGAGGTGGTGTATCCTGAACCACGGCGTCGAAGAGCGGGAGATGAACACGCCTAGCTGATACAGGAAGCCGTAAAAGGGGTAGAAAGAGCGGTACTCGTTAAAGGGAGATTGCTCAAGCGGGAAAAGGAGGGTGGGTGCGACGCCTTGGTTGATGGTGTATTCTGCTACGTAGACGAGCAGCAGTGGAAGCATGTAAGGCCAGAAGAGTGACTTGGCGCGGCGGAGATTGACCCAGAATGAGGCGGATTTGTCGCCGGGGTGGTTGTTGTGGTAGGCTGTGACGGATGACGGGCCAGGTTCAGAGAGAAGGGCTGCTGATGCAGCAGAGGCATCGATTTCGCGTTCACTGTCTGGCGAGTCATCTCTGTCGAGACCGGGGAGTGGTTCATATCCTGTTGTTCCAGTCTGCTGCTTTATCCTCTCTCTAGGAAGGATGACAAAAAAAGACAACAGCATGACCCCGGGCATCAGTGCGCTGACTAGCAAGCTGTTTTTGATAGACATACCCAGCCAGTCAGTCATCAGGACGTACAACCCTGCCCCGACCAAACCCGCCGCTCCCGTCCCGCTTCCCCAGGCCGCAAGGCTGTTGACGCCGTAATAGTGCGTCAACCCCAGGAAACTGAGTTCTCCTCCGCCGGAGCTGATACTGGCTATTATCACGCCGACCATTTTGACCCCGACAGACTGTGTGTTTGGAGTGAGTGCCACCAGTAGCATGCCCCCCGATGACAACGCCACAAACACCAATATGCGGATCGAGTACGGCACGAGGTGGATGAAATACGGCGCGACGAGTTTTGTCAGAAAGGAGGGCATCACGTCTGCCAGCAGGACGAGAGCTTTTGGGATGGACGGGCCGACAAGGTCTTGGGCTGCGGTCAGCAGGAGAACGTAGAGGATGTTGTTGATTAGGCCTGCATGCAGTTACACCGAGAAATGGTCAGACAAGAACACCGCAAGAGCAGGGACTTGTGGTCACAAACCAAACAACCAAAATGCCGCCAAAACCGAGGTATTGGGATCCTGCATGAATGCAGACAGCCGGGCACGGTAAAGGCGCCATGAGGAGGACGGGGTGCCGGGAAACGGCAGGGGGAGCAGCCCCGAGGAGGAGGGCGAGCGGGAATTCATGGCGACGAGGAGCGCACGGCACTTCAGGTAACTATAACATTTCGTAGTAATACAAGGTCGCGATATTCAAAAGCCACCGGTTGTGCCTGTGTCGCTGTGTCGCGCCGTGGGTTTGTGATGGTGTAAAAGTGGTGGATCGATGCATGGGGAAGATGACGTTGTGTCGTGCGGAATTGCCTGCCGAGATCCTAAACATTCGCTCCCAGCTTAGAACCCTAACCCTGTCTGGCCAACTTTCACTTTCCTCCCTTTGGTCACGGCGACTTGTATGGGATGGGATACTTTTTGTTGCCAGTCTAGCAGACTACTTGCCCTTCTTGAACAAATCTTTCCAAAACTCCTTGAACCCATACTTCGGTTCATTACGCTCCCACACCCGGCTCTGTTCGCCCATTCCAAAGGTCCCCCTAAGCCCCCCTCTCTGTAGTGGCTTTCCGCTACCAAGAAAGTCATAATCGACCATTGACTTTGCCGGCGCTGTTGCCCTCGCCTTGATCTCCTCCGCCACCTGCGGCGCCACATCCGCGAAACAGCTGTTGAGTTCTCTTTCCAGCGAGAAATACGGCTTCTTGGCGAGCTCCGGCGCCATCAAGTTGTATGACCTGGTAATAGTGTTTAGGTTGGTGATGGCGAGCTCCATGTATGACCTCTCGGCTGCTTCCCAAGCTGGATCTCTGAATGGCCGGCCGACGGGCATGTTTTCTTCTGTTGATTCTTTTACTCCCTCAGTCACCGGTGTGGCATCCGAAGCAGCCTGTTGCCTCATCTTCACCATCACCGGATCATCCGTCGAGTTCGTCGACACACTCATCTCTTCCACCTTTCTCTTTCTCCTTGGGTTGTGCACCTCTTCTGCTCTTGCGTACTCCCTCGCCCGTCTCAACTTCTCCTCCAAACTGCCTCCCTTGGCAGATATCATGCGCGCCATGTGCCTTTTCCAATTAGTCCGTATTGTCAACCTGAAATTTGCAGCCGTCTTTAGCAACTCTTGTTGCTTTTCTATCCACGGCGGCACAAGGTCTTGTCGTTTGATCATCTTGTTCATTATGTATTCTGTCGTATCGATAAACGGATTATCCGCCCTCGTGTCTCTTTCAACTCCCTTGCCTCTCGGGATATGTTTGAACTGCCCTCTGGCAATGGCGTTTTCGATGCGCTCATTAGCCAAAGCCGCAAGCCCGGTGATGGTGTTGGGCATAGCTCGTGCCCCGGGAGTAAAGCGCTCCCTGAATTCCCGTTTCATAGCTTCTCTTTCTTCATCGCTCAACCCAACATCCTTTTGTTTGTCCCCTGAGAGAGAGGTGTACAAGGAAGCCTTGTCCCTCGCCTCGGCTGCTCTTTGCCCAGCGCTGACATTTGATCTTGTTTTAAATCGCATGTCAACTGGCTCGGGGACAATTTTGCTTTTACCTCGAAGCCCGGGGGCCAATGGCTTGTGGGCGTCGTTGAGCATTCGTAACACAGCATCTTCGGTCGATTCGGTGCCTGTCCAGGGCTGCGCTGTGGCGATGGATCTCGTACCTAGACCGGCGGAATCGGGTATTTTCGAACGGGAAAGAACCGAGGCGGCGGCTGAGTGTTCTCCTTGGAATTTGGCATCGGCCAGTTTGTTCAGCAGTTTGGCTTTGAGTTCTTCGGAGAATCCGGCATCTTCGAGCACAGCGCGACGGCCGGCTCGCCCTCCCTCCAACAGAGCCTCTTCGGTTGCCTCTTGAAGGCGACGTGTCAGGGGGCCGAGTTCTTCTTCGTCATTAGATTTCGGAGAGGTATCTGAGGGAGGATTCGAGGCGTCGCTGGCAGCGGGTTTGGCAGATAGGGCGGGGCAGGATCGTGAGAGATTGCGGTGGGTAGAATAGACGGATATTCTCGAAAGAAGAGCTCGTCGCATGGCGCGCAAACAGAGACCTCAAATGAAGGCTTCACGGGGCATTAACTTGAATGAGGAGGAGAAGGGAGCTGGTGAGACAAGGTAGGGGGCAGATGGAAAGTTGCGATTATGGCGATGATGCGCTGACTGGAAAGATAAGCACAGTAATCGTTTACAGTGCGTAACTAACTATTACTGTGAACATATGGGTACCTTGATGGCCAATGCGACGCGACTACTGATTTCCTCCAGCATCACCATTCACCAACACCTTCATCACGACCTTCTCAAAGTTGAGCTTGTTAACTGTCTCCATTATTTCTTTCTTTCTCATCTCTAGGGAATCAAGCACTCTCTTCTCACAGCCGTAAGGTCCCGAGGCGATGACATACCAGATACAGAATATCGCCGTCTCGTTGCCAGTCGCAACACGATTTGGCTCCCCTCCGTCTTGTTTCTTTCCTATTTTCATCGACCTCACCCTCTCTTTGGCTCTTGTAAACTTCCGCGATGCTCTTTACATGCAGTCAATAGTGGACCCCTCCGGTGCCGAAACCGGCCCCGACACAACCGGGCTAACGCTTTCCGGCCCCACCAGCGACCGAGGTTTTTTGCCCCGTTCGGTCGTATCTCCGACGCTGCCATCGCCGTGGATGGCGAGGACGGGAGCTGTGTGAACCTGCTGTGTTTTCTCTCTTTTTCCTTGAGCATCGCATATTTTGTTTTCCTAGCGTTTTTTCTTATTCTTCTCGTCAAACATGGCCGCCCTCAAGTCCCTGGGCCACCGCGCTTTTCGCGAGTCTGGCCTGCAGTCAGTTTACACCACCGGCCTCGATGCTTACCTCATCATCCTCTCCCGAAGCTGCCGCATGTTCGCCTACGGTGCCAGCAGCTTGATCCTCGCTCTGTTCTTTGCCGAGCTTCAGTTTTCCGACTACCAGATTGGACTGTTTATGAGTTTGACGCTGCTGGGGGATGTCATCTTGTCACTGTGCTTGACGCTCGTGGCTGACCATGTTGGGAGGAGGAGGACACTGTTCTTGGGGTCGATACTGATGATCTGTTCCGGGGCTACGTTTGCTCTCTGCGAGAACTATTTCGTTCTTCTCGCCGCCGCCGTTGTTGGTGTTATTAGTGCCACGGGAGGTGATTTTGGACCGTTCAGGGCAATTGAAGAGTCGACCGTTTCCGAACTCACCAACCCCGACACAAGAGCCGACGTGCTGGTTTGGTATGTCACCACCGCCAGCCTGGGATCAGCAGTGGGGACTACGACATCAGGACGCATTATTGATTGGCTCAGTGCAAGAGAGGGATGGGCGCTTCTAGATGCCTACCACGGGTGCTTCTGGCTGTACGCTATTATGGGACTGGCAAATATGGCCTGCAGTGCCATGCTGTCAGAAAGATGCGAGCTCAAAAAGAAGGCTCCAGAGGGTGGCAGTGGGGAAACAGCGCCACTGCTTCAGGAGACAACGGATGACGGTGTTGCCAAGCCCAAGGAGAAGGCAAGCTGGGTTTCCCAGATATCTAGGGAAACATTGGCCATTGTGGGCGTCTTGTGGTTCTTGCTGATGGTGGACTCGCTCGCCGACGGCATGGTCAGCATGTCCCTGACGACCTATTACATGGACAAGAAGTTTCACCTGCCCAAGTCGACGCTCGGCGATATGCTGTCGACCTCTTACATTCTGTCGTCCGTCACCAACATTTTTGCCGGCCCGCTGGCGCGGTATATCGGCCTCGTCAACACGATGGTTTTTACGCATATCCCGTCCTCCGCCGCTGTCTTGCTGTTCCCGCTGCCAAAAACCGTTTCCCTGACCTTTGCTCTCCTGCTCCTCAGAGTCGGCCTGAACAACATGGATCAGGCACCTCGGGCAGCGCTCATCGCGGCCGTGGTGAAACCAGAAGAAAGAACTGCCGTCATGGGCATAACAGGCATGCTGCGGACCCTGGCTTCCACCACAGGTCCAAGCATCACGGGCGTCCTCGCCGGCAACAACCGATTCTGGGTCGCCTATGTTGTCGCTGGTGCGTTGCGTTTGGCCTATGATCTTGGCTTGTTTGCCCTGTTTATCAATATCAAGCTTCACAAACATGAGCCAGCCGGTGAGCCCACAGGGGAGGAGAGGAGAGAAGCTGACGAAGAGGAACCCTTGGTGCGGAATTCGGCCGAATGAGCACATCAGGAACATAGATTGGTGCGTAGGGTGTGGTGGATAGAAAAAAGTAGTTATGATTAGTCTTAAAAGGAGCTTCGTATATTTTTATCAAGTAGGTTCGAAAGGTTCGTGTCACCCAAGCCTCTTGACATGTTGCACCGACTGTGCCGGCATGTCTCTATGCAATATGTAGGGTCTTCTTTTACCTCATGGCATTGTAGCTGATTCGCTCCCCTTGCCAGCCGATTCTCACCTCAATATAACCCCACGGCATATTCGTGCATCCCTGACCGCCTCAGTTGGGATGCAACTTGTGATCTATGGTGTGGCTTGTGTTACACGGGGCGGGCAGCCTTCTCAGTGGTCCACCACCAGAGTGATCCATGCTGCCTATGCCCCTTTGAGGGCTTCGATGCTGACATTGCTGAGTATGTATATAAATATTCTTTCGGTACTTTCGGCATGCATTGTCCGACTTGCCCGAGCCAGGAATTTGACATGGGATTTGGGGAGCATAAAACCAAGCAGGTCATGTTCTTCCTCCTTTTCGACCTCGACTGCAACTAATCAAGTCATGGCTCGAGCTGCATTATTGTTGGGGTTGACTGTCCTAGGCCACCGTTTGGCATCTCTTCATTCCTACTCGTTGCTTCATAACCGGGACGATGCTCACGATGTTTACGACTACGTGGTGGTCGGTGGGGGGACAGCCGGTTTGACTGTTGCGGATCGACTGAGCGAGAGTAGAAAATGTAAGTCTTGGGTCAGAGATGGAGGGGATCCTCCATTGACATGAATACAGACACTGCCTGGCCATCGAATATGGGATCATTGGTGCGTCTTCCTAGAGACCCTGCATTGCACTGGCTGACGAGTGAGCCTGGCAGAACCCGATGGACGCCGAAACCGAACAAACATGTACAACATCACCTCTGTTCCTCAGGTGAACTTGAACAACCGCGCCTTTCCGGTCGATGTCGGGTGCATTGTGGGTGGCAGCTCAGCTGTCAATGCTCAGGGGTTTCAGCGAGGGACCAAGCGTGACTACAACAACTGGTCTGTACCTCTTGTTGAACACAATTCGCACTCATTTGGCCTGGTCTAACAATACCAGGGCTGAGCTTTCCGGTGTCAACGACAGTAGCTGGAATTGGGATGATCTTCAGCCTTACTTCAGGAAGGTATACTCACAAATCAGCGAGCCGTAGATTAGAGTCTCTAACAGTCTAGGCCATTCAACTTGGTAGCGGGCCTCATCCAGACATAGCCAGGGTCTACAACATGACATACAACGCAGGGAGTTATGGAACTAACACGAGCAAGCACAGCACTTTGCCACATTTTCTAGGGGCCATACGCCTGCTATCAGTGAGTAACCTCTCTTGTCCAAATGCTGGATGAGGATCACGGGTTGACAGGTCCCAGTTCCAATCTATCAAGCCCTGCGTGGATATCCTGGTGTGGAAATCCCCATCGACCATTCGGTTGGCACCCTCGGACTAGCCTGGACACCAAGATCAATGGAACCGATCTCTTTCAACCGGTCATATTTCTCGAAGTGGACACTATGACGCTGAAGCACACGAAGGGCAAAGGCAAGGGGAAGGGCAAAATTCATCGGAAAGGGAGTGGTAAGAGGCTTATCAGAGCTCGGAAAGAGATCGTCCTCTCCGCTGGAGCCATCCACACCCCCCAGATCCTCCAGTTGAGTGGAATTGACCCTGCTTCTCTTCTCAAGCAAGCGAAGATTCCCGTCGTAGTCGACCTTCCCGGTGTTGGCGCTAATTTGCAAGACTACGCTTACCAGCCGGCAGTTCAGTTCAACTGTATGTCTCCGTTTTTTATCCCCTCCGATGAAGCTAACAATCCCAGGGACAACCCCCCCACCCTACCCAGAAGTAAACAGCACCCTCCCCCCCATTGAAGCCTTCCTCTTCGGCCCCGGCCTCAACCTCATGCTCGGCCTCCCAGGCATCTCCCCTACCCGGTACCAATCCCTTGCCGCTTCCTACCTCTCCCAGTCCCCCTCCGAATTCCTTCCGAAACACATCCACCCCACCATCATCGCCGGCTACGCCCAGCAACAACGTCTCTACACCGCAGGCATGCTAGACAAAAACTTTGCCTTCTCCGCCACCGGCGTCGGCGCCCTACCCGTTCCTGCTCCTCAGCTCATGCACGGCCTATCTCGCGGCACCGTCACTCTCAACCTCTCCTCTCCGCTGTCAGAACCGATAGTTGACTACCGTTTTGCTTCCAACCCGCTTGATCTTGACATTGTCGCTGAAAATATAAAGTTCTATCGAAGGTTTTACACCGGTCCGGATAGTACACTGAGGCAGTACGTTAATTTGACTTTGGGGGAAAGCCAGCCTGGTAAGGGGTACCAGTCTGATGAGGGGTTGAAGGGGTGGTTGAGAGAGAACTTGGTTCCGAGTGTGTATCACCCAAGTGGGACAGCCGCGAAAATGGCTAGGGAGTGGGGGGGTGTGGTGAATGAAGGGTTGGAGGTATATGGAGTGAAGGGGTTGAGTGTGGTGGATACGAGTGTTTTTCCTACTATTCCAGGGGCGGCGACGAGTATGACTGTTTATGCTGCTGCTGAGAAGGTATGTGTCTTTTTGCTGCTGTCGCGATGGTGTGCTGACGAGTTGGTAGGCTGCCGATCTGATCAAGGCGAGGGCTGTAGTTGTTGTAGGCTTTTGAAGATAAGGCAGTTGAGAGGCTTGAAAAGGCATTTGAGAGTTGTGAGAGCAATGGGCGAGATGTGTCAACAAATCCCTTGATAGCTTTTCTTAAGCTCTACTTTTCCGTCCGCAGCATGGCAACGTTACACCTGCCGTTGTACGCATATCGGTGGAAAATTCCACGCATGTGGTGACTCGCAAACGAGTAGGGCGTTTCACCGGCGTTGTCAAAAGCATTGGGGTCGGCACCATGATAGAGTAAAAGTCCAACAATCCTCTCGTATCCGCCTATGGCTGCATGTGTCAAAGCGGTTCTCCCCTTCATATTCCTCTTGTCCACTCTTGTGCCTCTTGCCAGTAGAGCTTCAACCATAGCTATGTCTCCCACCTTGCAGGCCAGCAATAACGGCCTCTGCTTGGTCTCGTCCTTGAGTTCGAGCCTGGCCTCGTACTTGTCCATAAGAGCTGTGGCGAGAGCCAGGTGACCTCGTTCAACTGCAAGTAATAACGCTGTTTGGCCCTTCCATTGCTTAGCATCGACATCGGCGCCACCTTGAAGAAGTAGCACCACGACTTGATCAAGTCCACGACAAATTGCTGTGTGTAGAGGCAAAAGCCCCCTTGTCGGAATGCTCATGTTTACTCCCTTGCCTAGCAACATATCCGTGATAGGAGCACGCTCAAAGTACAGAGCCTGAAGTAGGCCACCCGCTAACATGTCACCCTATTTAACAGATTCAAGCTCGAGGGTAGATAGCGCTTTAACTACTGTTCGTACCATAGGAAGACGGCAGTATTTCGCAGCCAGGAGAATCAACAGTCTCATAGTTTGCGAGCTATGATCGGCCAAGGGGAAAATTAGTGACACGAGCGCCGTTTCTCCAGACAGTAGAGCTAGAAATACAGTCTTATATCCAGTGTCATCATGGTATCGGATGTCGGCCCCTGCTTCCAATAATAGCGATGCTAAAGACACTTGGCCAGCTGCGGCGGCGTAGTTGATCGGCCAGTCTCTGTTCACATTGATCCCATCTGTCGTTTCTATTATGTGTTTAGCGAGGCCGTAGTGTTCTTCGCGGATTGCCAAGGAGAGCGGATGGATTTTTGGACTGACTGGGCCATATTTCAGCCAAGTCATTAGATGTTCGTTTTTCTCATCCAGCTGTAACAGTGTCCTCACCACCCCACGATCGCCTCTCTCTAAAGCAGCGAAAAAGGCGCTTTTATAACCAATTCCATCATCGACCACCTTAAGATCGCTATTGGACCGAAGTGCCGTGGTTATCAAAGGTTGGAAATCCCCACACTGCGAGAAAGTATGGAATATTGCTCGTAGGACAATCTCTTGCTGCCCTCCATTGCTTGAAAACGGGAGAAAATAAGCACGTCTCTGAGAAATCTCGCAGAAACAAGGCTTGGGGAACTCCACCGGCAGTTACATTTTCAGCATGATGGAGGGCGTGGGTCATTGCATAGTCCATTAAAGCCCATCAGTCCTTCTCAGGCGTCTTCGTGGAGTTTCCAAATAATTTGGTGATATGCTCGAGATAACTATGGCAGGAGCTTTGTAGTTCGAGATGACTTTTCTGCCGCAGCGCTGTTGTAGTCAAACCTGGAAATAATACCGCAAGACCATGCTTCAAGAAATACTCGCGGACGGATTCTTGTATAAATTGAACCCTGAATTTGTTTCCATCGTCGGCCGTTTTGTTCGACTCGGCGAGTCCTTTAGACGGACTAAGGAGGAACCGCTTCATGTCTTCAACAGTGACGAGTTTCGGGTCCCATTCAGACAGCTCCCCGAGACTCAACCCACAAATAGCCGTGTAGTAATACCCAGGCAGCGTCAGCGGTCGCCGGCTAAACCCAATCCATTGAACACGTAGTCGGAGGCATCTCGCCCCGTCGTCTCCGTTGTCTCCGTTGCCTTGGTGAACGATTTCCCGGAACAGCTCACTCAACTTGGGAGGCAGCACCCGCAGTTGCTTTCCAGCTCAAACATGCGGCCCCCGTTATACTTCGCTTGAAGGAGGTTAACCGCCAAGACCACCCACATGAAAACACCGGAGGCCTTCCTTTGCACTTCCCGCTTGATCCTTGTTGGCCCCTTGCTGAGGCCAACCCTGAGCTTGTTTTCTATGTAGACAGATATATCCTGCTCATGTCCGTGCTGGAGCTCGAGAACAAGCTCCTGCTGGTGTGCGATGTCAATATGCGGATAGTGGCGACTTGAGAAACAGATGCGTAACTGCTTCTGACTTGAAATTGCCGCAGTTCCAAGCTCTTCAAGGTGTTCCACCGTTTCCTAAACTTCTTCGGAAACACATTCGTCCAATACATCCACGAAAATCGCCCATTCCTGTTCAACGGCAAGCCTGTCGATGGCAACGCGAAGCAAATCCTTGAGGCAGTCAATCCCCCATGTGGGAGATGGATTGTTTGAGAATATTTGCTCGTATGTCTGCGCCAGTTGTAACCTGACATGTGGCTTGAGGGCGGAATCACGAAATATTGGTCGTAGTTGTGGCAACGAGTCAGATCCCAAGAGCTGGTGAAGCAGCGAACGATACATCCCTTTCGGGGAGCGTTCCATCGGACCTCCTCTGGCGTTGAAGAAAAATGCCATGACAGTTTCATCGCTGCTGGCGCGTAGAACTTGCTCACTGTAAACGAACTTCATAATGGTGGACTTTCCTGCAGCGGGATTGCCCTTGATCCATAAGAAGCCGGGGTCCT
Organism: Podospora bellae-mahoneyi; assembly: GCF_035222275.1. NCBI lineage: Eukaryota > Fungi > Ascomycota > Sordariomycetes > Sordariales > Podosporaceae > Podospora > Podospora bellae-mahoneyi. Next base: position 3,754,800 of record NC_085882.1, on the reverse strand, counting down.
GTTGTTTTCTAGACTGATTGAGCCAGCCTTGGTAGTCCGAATGATCTAATAAGCAACGGCACGTTTCTGAGTGGTTGGCCCCGATGGCTATAAAACGGGAGTCGAGTTCTTTGAATGTGGGTGATTTCCAAATACTCTCTTCTCTTGCTAAAGAATGGTCAGAAATATCTCATATAAGAGCGGTCTGTAGAGTTGATTGTGCAAACACCATTAGAGAGGAACTTACCGACGATGTCGAGTTCAGGCATCTCAGAAATTGAGAGAAGCTCGCTTGTATATCTGCTTTTCCAGGAACACCACCAGCGGTGCCGACGATAAAGCCGAGTTGCACCATACGGAATGTTCGACGCATATTGTTCACAACAATTGCTGCGTTGTTCGTTCCATAATGACCGGACGATAGGCGTGCAATGACAATTCGATGACGATCAATGGTCCCCAGAATGTACGAGTTAAAACCAACCGCCTTGGGCGACGTCCGCGTCGAAACAACCGTGGACTTCATCGAGCATGGCCTTTGCCGCTGCCATTTCAACTGGAAGCGCACAAATCCAGCCCACCGTATACTTGTCGGCCCCAGGATCCCGCATGTTGCACCGAAAAGCGTCAGCTCCTGTTGGCGAGGGTTGGTCACCAAGCGATTCATTCATGCTGATATTCACGCTAGCTATGATGCGTACTTGCAAGACATCCTCGAAACGAGACTGCACAGAGCACGCTTATCAGGGTTGGGCAGCGAAGGGGTCTGGGTGTCGACCCATTCATGTAAGGTACACAGTTTCCGCTGTGCCTGAAACTCCCTGGCCACCGGACTATGAATTCTTGACCTGTTGATGTAGCCAATGGCAGTGGGCTGTGAGTTTTATTCCGTATTAAGGTCCCTAGCAAACACTTGATCCTTACCTATCCAGTGCCATCCTCCAGACCCTGTTTAACAAGCCTCTCAACCCGCCTGATACTCTCCTCTGTCGTCGTCTGCCCAGCCATCAGGTACAACACATTGCCCAAAACACGACTATGCACACTGCCATCATCTTCAGAGGCCTTCAGTAAAGCAGCCTGAAGCCCCTTTGCAGCAGTGCTCTTGTAGCCTACACCTACGACACCGCCCGCCGAGCCCATGTGAATCGCCAGGACCGTTCCGAGCGCCCACACACCTTCAACCCCTTTCTGCCATGAAAGCCATTCAACCAACTCATGACTCCACACCGACCAGACCCTGGAATCAGCAATCGCAGCAACCTGCTCAGAGCTGGCATGCTTGGTTTGATCGTCGCCTTTCTGCTGACTCGAAATAGCCCAACCCCACTCCCCGCTCTTTTCCATCTTCATCATTGTCTTCAGACTTTCCAAAGCTACCTGGCAGCCAACAGCGTGAGCCGTATAGCTGTGTCCGTGCAAGAGGGCATCACTCTTATCGTCACTCAGAAACGACCGGAAGACGCTCTCAGATGCCAAGGTGACACTGAGCGGCAGCAGACCACCAGTCAGCAGCTTTGCGTGGACGGAAATGTCAGGATCGACGCCGAGAAACGAAGCAGCACTGAAGCGGCCGAGACGATAAATTCCTGTAAAGACCTCGTCAAACACAACCGGAAGGCCGCTCCAATCCAGCTCGTCGTTTGGTTGATGCTTTCTACCGAATAGCTCTGGTGATTGTCGGACGACCTTAACCAGCGTCCGCTGAAAAAGGGGATCCCTGTGGCAGCCAGCTGTTAGTATCACAACTCACTTGATTCATCGTGGAACTTACACCAAATGCATCCCACCCGCCCCCAACACAACCGGCTCCAGAATCAAAGCCCCAAACTTCTTCCCCTCTTCACCCACCAGCTTCTCCAAAACTCTTCTGATCTCCTTCTCATACCCCCTTCCCTCCCCCCTTTTCTCCCGTCCCTCCACATCAAAAACATCACCCAACGTCTTAAACTCCCCTCCCCCCTCCACAACCCAAACCCCCTTCTCACACCTCACCCCCGGACTCCCCAACCAAGCTCCCTTTCCCTCATACCACTCCACCTTCTCATTAAACACCCCGGGCTCGCTACAGTCCATCGCCCCGATGGTATCTCCATGATAACTTCCCTTGAGCCCAATCACTCCAACCTTTTCCTCCCCTGCCCACCCATACCTCGCCCTCGCAGCCCCCAAAGCCATCTTCACCCCCACTTCCACCCCAGTACTCCCATTGTCAGAGTAGAAAACCCTCTTCAACCGCTTGTTTCCCATCCCGGTAATCAGCATCTCTGCCAGCGCGAGAGCAGGCTCATGGACAGCCTCAGCAAACATCACATGCCCATACCGACCAGCCGCATAAGCAGCAGCAAGAGAAAGGGCTGGGTTCCCGTGGCCAAGGCCCTGGGTCCACCACGAGGCTGAGCCGTCAAACATTGGCCGGAGCAGTGACTTGCTGGGTGAACCCGACTGGAAAGTGTCAAAGTGGGAGTCCTTGGCCGAGTCGATGACGGTGATTTTATCCGGGGTGAGCTGCTGGTGCTGGGTGAAGGGGTACCAGATTGTTTTGGAGGCAGTCTCAGGCATGGACTGTAGGCGGGCAATGCGGGCTTGATGCAACGACGAAAGATGCGAGGGGATGGCGGAGAGAGAGGGGAGACCCAGAGCTGTAGTATAGTAGGTTTGCATGTTGCTAACGTCGTTAGAGGGCGAAAGACGTGGAGGAGGGAGAGGGACTGTCTGGACGGGGATGGAGTGTTTTTCTTGGAAATAAGGGGTAAGATAGCTGTGGTTTTGGTAGGTCTTGTCCTCGAACAAGAGGACCAACTCCACGTCGTAGCCACGAATTTTGAGGGATTCAAAGGCCGAAATGGTCGAGGAGATGCCGCCGAGCTTGGCATCGCCGATGAGGATGGCAGGGAGGCGAAGTGACCTGTAGAGGTCGGCTTGTGTGGTGCCGGAAGGGCCAGGGGAGTGCACGCCGCCGGCGGTTTCGACAAACAGCCATCCGGGGTGAGTGGAAGCGAGGCGGGAAGCAAATTCGTGGATCTTGCAGAGGACCTCTTCGTCTGAAGGTGTATTCTGTTGGGAGACCTGGGCTGCGAGATGAGGGCTCACGGGAAGATCAAACTGGTACAGCGTCTGTGAGTCCAATCCCGGTATAAACTTCGAAATGTGGCTAAGAGACATCAGACATTTATACAGGGGAGCCACCGGTTGTCTATACATCTATGTTGTGAATCAGTAAGGCCCTCAGAGTCGGAATGTCGAGATGGTTCTTACACCGACCGTCTGCTTCCTCTGCTGGCCCGGTAGAAACGGGCTTGAGGAATGCTGTTTTTTCATCCGGCTTGTAGCCGCTGGTCAACTTGCAGAGAATGGTGCTGAAGACAGTCTTGCCGACTTCTGTGTTAGCGCCCCATACTTGGTACACACGCAACGAGCGGTGCAGCAGAGCGCCCAACTGCGACGACATGGTTATTTCGACTGCGATGCTGTGAAGTTCAATGTTTGCATGCTGGAGATGAAGTTGCAGTCGAAACAAGCGAGCGGGCAACCCGCAAGTCCCCCACGGAGAGCGCGTTGAATCGGCATAGCCTTTTACCGAGATCGGACGGCATTTTTTGGGTTGCAATTGTCATAACATAATTATACTTTTGTGTAAGATGGATCTCGAAACGGCGAAACAAAAACCATCCAACTTCAGCACCGTAAGAAATCCAGCCGCCATGTCACAAGTCAACCAACTCGATGCCTCCCTCAATAAACACCTGGATCGCCGCAAGGCCCGCGACATGTTCCGCAGCCTGACCCTCGTCCCTCCCGGCACAGCAGACTTCTCCTCAAACGCATACCTCTCCCTGTCTGCTCAGCCATCAGTCAAACAAACGTTTTTGTCACGACTTCAAGACGCCGCACACGCCAACACCCCATCCCTCCTCGGCTCAGGAGGCTCTCGTCTCCTGGATGGAAACTCACTCAAGGCAGAAGCGCTCGAGAAAACCCTCGCCGCCTTTCACAGTGCCCCTGCTTCCCTACTCTTCAACTCAGCCATGGACGCCAACGTGGGACTCTTCAGCTGTGTCCCGCAGCCAGACGATGTTGTCCTGTACGACGAGCTGGTTCACGCTAGTATCCACGACGGGATGCGTCTCAGCCGAGCTGCCGAAAAGTTATCGTTTGCGCACAGCACAGTCTGGAGCACCGAGGAGACTGTGGAGCACGGAAAAGGGAAGCCCGAGTCGCTGGAAACGGTCTTGGTGGGCCTTCTCAGCAGACCAGGTGGGCATCTCTTCAAGTCCGGGGAGAGAAACGTCTTTATTTCCGTTGAGGGTGTCTACAGCATGGATGGGGATGTTTGTCCCCTGAAAGACATCACAGACTGTGTGGAACGTTGGCTGCCAAAAGGAAACGGGCTTGTTATCGTCGATGAGGCTCACTCGTTAGGGGTGTTTGGGGAAAGAGGCCAAGGTCTAGTGTCCGAGCTGGGCCTCGAGGATCGAGTGTGGGCGAGGGTGATGGGGTTTGGCAAAGCGATGGGCTGTTCCGGCGGGCTCATCTTGTGTTCTGACATCACCCGATCATACTTGATCAACTATGCTCGCACGCTCATCTACACGACTGCCATGGCGCTTCCGTCTCTGATCAGTATCGAGGTCGCTTACGAATTCATGATGAGCGGCGGAGCTGAGCCACTGGTTCATAGCCTCAGAAACCTCGTCAAGAACGCCCACTGCTCGTTGATGGAGATGTACGAGAGACTGAAACCTCCATCACATTTACTTCGCGTCAGCTTGGTTGAGCCAAAATCCTCCATTATCCCAGTATTTACCGATCATCCACGCAGCCTAGCAGGTCACTGTCAACAGAACGGATTCATGGTACGCCCTATTGTCTCTCCAACGGTGCACAAGGGAACAGAGAGGATACGTCTATGCCTTCACGCTGCCAACACTGCAGATGAGGCTGTCGGGATAGTGTCAGCGATAGAATCATGGGTAGTTTCTCAGATGAATGTTTCAAAGTCGAGACTCTAGCTAGCTGGCGCCGCCGACTTTGCAAAGCTCTTCATCGGCTGCAAGCCCCAACGTTCAAACAATACAGCATCATCATCCCATCCGTTGCACTCTGTCGTGAGCATCTTTTCTCCCGTAAAGACAGCATTGGCTCCAGCCATGAAGCACATGGCTTGTTGCTCCTCCGTCATTGTCTTGCGGCCCGCGGCGATGCGAATAATGGTAGCCGGCATGATGATTCTCGCCGCGGCAATGGTGCGCAGCATGCTGGTGAAGTCAATCGGCTTTCTGTCGCCCAGTGGCGTGCCCTTGATGGGGACCAGCGCGTTCACAGGGAAACTTTCTGGGTGGCTCGGCAGCGTGGCAGCGGTATGCAGCAATCCAATCCTGTCCTTGTCGGTCTCGCCCAGGCCCAGAATACCCCCCGAGCAGACGTTGATCCCAGCATCGCGAACATGGCCCAGGGTAGCAAGACGCTCGTCGTAGGTACGGGTCGAGATGATGCTAGGGTAGAACTCGCGGCTCGTGTCGAGGTTGTGGTTGTAGGCTGTGAGACCAGCCTCGCGTAGCTCCTTGGCCTGTTCGGCATCGATCATGCCCAGCGTCACGCACACCTCCATTCCCATGGCCCGCACTCCCGACACCATCTCTTTCACATTGCGCAGACTGTTGTTGCGGCCACGCATGTCGCGCCAGGCGGCTCCCATGCAGAAGCGCGTGCTGCCATTGGCCTTGGCTATACGGGCGGCTTCAAGGACTGTCTCGACGGTTTCGACACGCTTGGCTTGGAGGCCGGTGCCTTTTTGGTAGCGAGTCGACTGGGCGCAGTAGGAACAATCCTCGCTGCAGCCTCCTGTCTTGATGTTCATGAGGGTGCAGAGCTGGACTTCGGACGGGTTATGGAATCGACGGTGGACTTGGGCCTGCATTCATTTGATGCCGGGAATTAGTGACAGCTTTGAGCACACGGATCGAGCAATGTATCTCACCGCTTGGAATGCAAGTTCCATCAGGGGCTGGTGGTAGATGGCCGCCGTCTCCTCCTTTGACCAGGTATATCTCGGCTCCGCGGCAGCAACGGCATCCCGCAGAACCTGTCTCGCCCACTGTTGATGCTCGACATTATTGTGGATAGATGCTACATCCTGATCATTTGCGTTTGCTGTTGCGTCTGCGGTAGCTGTGGATTGTTGTCGGCGGTGACCGAGTGTCGTCAGCCAGCGACTCGAAGCTCCGACTATCGGAGTTTGCCCCCCCGACCCAGTTGGAAATGGGGGACGGCGAAGGAGGGCTCTGGCAGACGACCGGGCAAGCATTGATGCTCTCAGAGTTGACGTTTGCTGGGATACCTAGTGAAAGCAATGTGCTCCAGGCATCTGATCGCCTCAGTGTACCGTGCAAGGTGAAGGCCCGCCAACCTGTGATGACATATTCCCAACCGTTGATTCGCGATAAGGGCTACTCGACAATCTGTTTAGTAAAAACGCCTCATGCAACGGCGGATTGGCGATGTCGTACAGTTGAGCGGGGTCGACCCTCGTGTCGTCGGCATTATCTTTCCTTCAAACTTGGTAACAGTGCCGCGACAACCCGGATACCTATGACTAACAACCGAGTTCTTACGTTTCAGGGCCGCGGTTGAGAAAAAGAAGCAAGCGAGATTGAGAACCCACAAACCCTGCTTGCCGTTGTTGAGCATTCTCGGTATTTTCCGTGGGTGGCGTGAGGGGAGGGGGGGGCGACCACCGGCCAAAACTCAAAGAAGGTCCGCTCCGGGCCGGCTGCCAGAACTGTCCTTATACCGTATCGTTGTCACTGTAGTTTTGTACTGTAAGATATCCGGTTTGTCAAGTTCCTTCAGGCATCCACAAACTGTCGTCGCCCATCGTATGCCAAGGTTCTTGAAAATGAATATCTGACTGGACTCCTGGAGCGTAAGGCGGGACTATATCTCTCGCGCATGTAAGAGGTCAAGACCTGGCGAGTACTGATCAGGAGTGTTAGGTCAGAGGGTAGCCATCGTCCACTCCCCTCTACCACTACAGTACCACATGATTGCAGAATGCAGACATGCGTGGATAACAACTTCTCGGGATAATTCACCGGTCCAATCCAGTTTCCCCTGGCCTCAGCTGCCAGTCCCAGTTTATAGGAAATATCGGTCATTATGATCCAGGCCATCGCTCACCACACTTATAACAAGTCCACCAAAATAACAAAATTAATGGTTATGACCAAACTAAAACCGTTTCAAATACCTAAGCTTCTCCGATTCCAGAATTTCGGCCGGATTCAATCCGCTTTCGAACACTACACCTTATACGCAACCCAGTGTCAGGTCTTTAGTTGTAATATAACGCAGATAGACTGATATTGTATTGCCATATCCAAGTTTACATGTATTGTGACACCCATTAGGATTCACGAACGCGTCCTTGCTGAACTGGACTTGCCCTGGCCACTGCTAATAAATCTGGAAGATTAAGGAGGATATCTTATAAGCTGATGCACCGCAGACGAGGGGTTTGTTGAGGAAGAAGGCCCACCAGGAGATGGGAGCACCATGTAGACCATTATCGTGGTGATGTACCGTAGTGCTAGGCGGCTCCGGCTGTGATGCTGTTTGTGTATAATCCCAAAGGCCCATACCTGCGTGGAAAACTTAGCCGGACAGGGAATCTAAAGACTGCACTCTCCTTCGGGAGGCGGAGCATCGACTCGAAGCATACGTCTTACCTAGAAAGGTATGGAAGCGAGCCGCCCCTACTTATCTCGTAACAACGTGCCGTAGTGTCACGGTTAAGCCAGCGGGCAGGTTGAAAAGTATGCGGGGCACGGGACGTGCCCAGACAGTCGTTAAAGAAACCAATGGGAGGTGGAGCGCCTGGCAGCGCTAGGAGCGTGGTGAGCCAAGTGATCCTAAGGTGACGGGAGTGATCTAGGACCACTCTTGGCACCGTGATCCATGGTGAGCCTACGCTGGGAGAAGTGATCCAGGATCACGCTTGGCAAGGTGGTCCATGTGATCCACTGGGATATATATACGGAGGAACTGGCCGGTCTAGATAGACAGTTCCGCAGTATGCAATATAGGTAACATTCGTTGGTATCTTGACTATTGTGATTGAGACAAGCCACTTGTTGTACACTGTTTAGCTGTACCGAACCAGGGTTGTTCAGAATTGCCTTCGACTAGTATCCCTTTCAGAGGTTCTGGATCGGGGTTCGTCACACTATATAAAAGCCCTATCTTTAAGCCTAATTACTATTAAGATCACCTTTGATTCTTGCTTAATAAAATAGTTAAAATACCAACGAAAATGATCTTAAATTAAATTAAAACCCCTTTATGCTTTACGTTTCCTCCTTTTTAATACTCTGGTACCGGGAACTATAACGAACCTGTATCCAGAACCTCCGAAAGGGATACTAGTTGAAGGTACTTCTGAACAATCCTAGTTCGGTACAGCTAAATAGTGTATAACAAATAGCTTGTCTCTATCACAACAGCTTAGATACCAACGATTGTGACTTATAATTGCATACTGCGGAACAATCTATCTACACCAGCCAGTTCCTCCGTATATATAGACTGGAGCCGCTAGTCCTGAGCTCTACCTAATTCAGGACAGATGAACCGGGGATAAGTCACGCGATGAATTGTGTCCAGATTCCGGTGTTACAACAGCATGTGTGATTCAAAAACTACTTTTCTTCTTGCTTGATATTCTTGCTTGAGATCAACCAAGCCCAAGCATTGTATCCTATGTAGCTTCCCCTCCATCGTTCCAATTACACCTGAATTCAAAATCATCCATAACTACAAAATACCAAAACAAGAATAGCAAAACACCCAACACCATCGCAATGCTCTAATCAACCCCCATCAAAAGAAACCTCCCCCTTCAAGCCGCCACAGCCGTCTGCACCGTAACACCCTTCTTCCTCTCCCCAATCCTCTCCATCCTCATCTCCTCTCCCACCTTCCTATGCGCCTGCGCCAGCACCCTATAAATGTTCGCCAGCTCATAATCCCCGTTCCACTCAAACCCCTCCGAGCTCCGTCCCGCGACATCGCTCAGCCTGGCGTGGCTGCTCTCGGTCAAGTCACAATCAATCACCCAGTGCCCCGACCCTTTGACAGGAAACCGATAAACGATGTGCTTCCACTCCGAGCGCCTAATCTCCATCTGTCTGGCTCTGTCATAGGCACTGTCGGGGGTGGCGCGCATCTGGGAGGCGCGCTCCATGGGAGAGTCAGGGTTTAATGCCCAGTTTGGGTCAATGGGTGGGGCCAGGAGGTTGCTGTCTTGGGTTGGGTTGAGTTGGAGGGCGAGGCCGAGGTTGGCTTTGGTTAGGGAGAGGTTGTAAGGCCTCGAGGGGGCGGGACGGGAGGCGGAGAAGGGTGGGATGGGAGGCGGGAGCTGAGTCGTGGTGGTTGGTTGGGCTTCCTTCTTATCGTCGGGAGCGTCGTATACAGAGGATGCTTTGGTGGACTGCTGGGGGGAGGCAGAACGGGAGGTGTTGCGGGCGGTGGTGGGGTTGTCGTTTGTCGTGGAGGCCATGTTGGGGGATGACTTTCCCGGGTGGTGGTTGTCGTCACTCGGGTTGGGTGACAAAATACCGCCGATGGCGGGAGTGGAGTTGGCACCGGTGCTGTTGAGGTTGTCATTGATGTTTCGGCTCGACATGGGGGGACTGTGGTAAACCATGGAGAGAGATGGTCCTTGGTTCTGTTCCGGGGACATCATGGGCGATCCAAACATTGTTGTTGGTGGTGTTTTGACCATGGCGTCCATCTTATCACCGGCACGTTCTGACAGAGGTGGACTTTGATGAGCCATGGCGATGAGCTGATTAATCTGCTCCTCAGTGGGTAGTTGGGGCGTTCTTTTGAGAGTGGGTGGAGGGCGCGGAGGCGAGCGAGGGCGGACGTTTCTGTACCGAGACGACGGCAACTTGGGAGAAGGTCTTTTCAAGGGAACCATGAACAAGTCCTGGTCACTGGCGCTATCGACAGGCTCGATCAGTGGGGCAGATTCGCTGGTGATGGAGTTGTTGTTGGGCTTGAACTCGACGTCCATGATACTGTTGAATGCCAGTCGAGGATGTTTGTGGGTTAATAACGAAGGGAATAACAGGGCAAAATACTTGATGATGTTCTGGTATTTTTCCTGATCTGCTTTGTTTCGAGATGTGCGTCGATCAGTCTGGGGAACGAGGCCCGTTTGTTTATATGGGAATGTTGACAGTGGTTGAAGTCGATGCCAGAAGGGTGACTTCATCGTGGTCCCCATGATCCAAGACGGGCATGGCTGAATAGGTGTGAATGATCGTGGCCATCTTTCGGTAGTCTGGGGTCGTGAGGTCTGAAACGGGACAGCAGAGGCTTCTGGCTGGGAGCCCTGTTAGTGCAAGCCATGCAGGGCACGCAAATCTGCTAATACTCATTTGTGCACTGGCAGTGAAAACCGGCTGGGTGACCTTGAAGTGGGCAGCAGGTGATGGACCGGTCGTCTGTCAGAGTGCTTTTGTCCTCCGACGAGAAAGACCACAACACGACCTTGACGTCAGTGAACAAAAGTCCGCTTGCATTTGTCGGACCCAGGCCGGTACTTGGTTTGAAACAAGTACCCCCGTTTGAAACCCGCCGCATCTGAAATCATCCCAACAACCAGCGGGTTCTGGCGGCCCGGTTGCTGCACCGGTGAGGCGCAGTTGTCATCTTCAGGGGCCAACAACAACCCCGCGTGAAAAGAGACCAACCGGAATGCAAGCGCCAACCACCGCATGGAAAATAAGCATGCTGTGCCTCTATTTGCGATGCTTAAGAACAAGTGTGGACAGACATTGGACATCTCGAAATTGGTTACGATTCCCTGTCTAGATAGCTCCCTACCTCTGGTAGAGTATCTAGATTCTAGCCTCAATGCCACCTCATGTGATTTGTATTATCGTCCCCGTACGAGACCCTTCCATCACCTCATGTCCCGCTGGGTGCACCCTTCAATCTCTCCAATGCCGCGGTAGCCTATTTGGCAGGCGAGTCATCGCGCATGCAACTCACGATATCCGCGACATCCCAGCATGTGATTGCCTTGATGCGGTCGTGGAAGTATGTGTCGGTAATGTTGGTGGCAACTGTGGCCTGGAAACGGTTGTCATCACAGTCAAGCCCACTAAGATAAGATGATTAGCTGACAAGAATAGGAAACTGGTGCTGATCAGCAAAGATGATTCGTATTACGTACGTGAACCAGGAGCAGCAGGTGCTGTTATCATCGTTTCTGAACGAATCGATGGCATCCTTCCACTCATCGGCAAAGTTGACTTTGGGCACATGTGTTAGCATTTCAAAGCTACAGGCACAAAGGCGTACCACTCACCACAGGAGCCGAGAGGCAAAGTCTTGTCAGCGGGACCAAAGCTGGAACATTCGCCCTGGAACAGGGGGTCCTTGCAGAAGGTGACGCTGCCATAGCCCTCGTTGTCCTGAGCCTTCACCTCCAGCTCAGGCAGGGCAGGCTCGGCATCACGCTCCGCCACAGGACGAGGGTTGTAGTAGAAGTCTTCGGCGTTGGCTTCGCATCGATACGACTTGATTGCATCATTCCACTTGCCGGCACCCAGCGCGTCGGCCGTCTGGGAGCTCAAGGGCTCCGACTTCTCGGGACAGTCGAGCTCACTGCAACAATTCAGAAACCGTGGTTATCCCCAAGAAGTTACCGCGGTTACCTACGTCCACCATCTACAGCACCAGTCCACCTGATTGTGGTTGGTGTAGGAGCTGATGGTGTTTTGCCAGTCACTGGGAAGGTTGTCTATTGCAGAAACTCATCGTCAGTCAAGACTCCGAGGAAGGGAGTTGCGGAGAAGAAGGAGATACGTACAACACTGCATATCCTTGCGGTCTTTGTCAAAGAACTGCTTGTCGCCCTGGAAATTCTCATCCTTGTAGTATGTGATGCTGGCGCCAGGAGCACGCTGTCTCTTCTCGAGAGCGGGGATAGCTGAAGCAAAGGGAGAGCCAGCGCCGAGGGCGGCAGCGAGGAAGGAGACGATCTTGGAAGAGATCATGGGTTGCGACTGTTGTTTGGTGTGATTTGCTTGTTGTGGTTCTGGGTGATGCGTGTCGATGGGGAAACAACCCTTCTCAGTTCAAGAAGACAAGAGGACTTAAATGCTCACACTTGAAGAGCCTCTGTGGCCTCATGAAAGTTCTGAGTATCCGCATCCCGGCCCGCAGCGGAGCAACATGAAGTTGCACCTGATGTCAGAGCTGCTTAGATTGGCCGAGGATTTCAGGAAGTCGTGCCAGAGCCACCGGTCCGGAGCACTGTGGAGCGAATCTTATCATTCTCAGTTGGGACGACTCAATAATATGGAGAGATTACTTCACCGGTCTGCCCAGTTGCCAAGGCCTTCTCAGGCATTTCTTTGTCGTGCTCCCCAACTGTTAGAATGGGTGGATCATGCCGGTCATCAGGATGTTTGAGACCACCTGGCAGTGGCTTCTCCTGCTCCTGCCCCGCAGACGATGAAGAAGGCGGGGGGCCCAAAGCGGGACGAAAACACGGCTGGGAAGGAAGGATGGGAGTTACGGCCGAGCGCATCATCATGGCTGGATGCTGTGACCAACCTACTCCCATACAGAAGGAGAAATCCCGATTGACTTTGAAGAACATTTTAAACGAGTAGATATCAAACATCACAACCACATTAATGGAGCCGTTATACCCTGCACTGCTTACAGTTTCTTGTCTCAAGGGTTACGGTCCTCGTATCTGTGCCAAGCCAATTCAGGGGTTCAGGGGGCCATAATGAGGGACAACGAATCCATCCACCAGATCATACAGATATAGTGGAAAGCACAGGCACAAACAGCACAGCGGCGCTGAATAAAAGCATGTTGGGGTTTGACTTTTGGATTTATCTAAAGAGCTGGCTGGACTGAAAGGCAGAAACCACCTGAAGTTAGGTATCACCAGACTAGGATAACTCTGTGAAGTGAGAGTGCTTTCCTTGTGCTTTGCCTGCTCTTCTTTATACCTAACTCACGCGCCCAAGTCTCGCTACCAATACCCTTCTTTTGTCTCTCCCCAATCCCCTTCCACTGCCTCGTGCCAACCCTCTATTATTTTCCCGCGCTTGAAGCAAGTACCCATAGACCGGAGAACACGACGAAGGGTGGGCTTCAAGGTCGCGTGCTATTCGTATTTGATCCAACTACCAAGGAAACGGACTTCGTTGGCCATCTTCCACCCATTGACACGCCCATGGGATTGCATCTTCACGGTTCCTGGAGGCCAAAATAGTGACTATATCAAAACTAAACAGGATTGTGGATCACAAATGGTCCTTACCGATCTGGATCCTCGAAAAGATCATGCTGCTGTCTAAGGCGCTGAACGCACTCACGCACTGAGATGTAAGGTTCCAGATCGACGGAGAGGCCTTCCAGACGATACTTCCTAGCTGCAAACATAGTGCTGTCCCTTCTGCGACCCAGATGGGTAAGCCATATATTGTGGCCATGATCAATTCCCTCAGCCGAAGGGAAGAAGCAGATGAACGTAAGAATCCTTAACGCAATAATTTGGTTATAGAAGGTAAATACCTCGACAGCATGCACGGGATTATTAAAAGGCGAGATCTTAAGGTAATCGTAAGTATTAACCTACCCCTTGTGCTATTAAGTCAACCCGTAGATGACATCCTTCTGCCTTTGGTGCTTATGACACCATGGAGACTCGGGCGCTGTCGGCTGCTCGCAGCGAAAAACGTCTTTGTGAAGCGCCTGTGAACGATAAGAGTATTGGTCCAGGTACCGTGTGGAGGTGGGAAAGCTTACCTTGCATTTATCGTTTGGGAACGAGTCTTCGGAGGCCATTTTGGTGTCCCAGCTGGTTTGTACGTGGTCTTGAGTTCACGGAAACTGTTTCGTAAAGAACTCCTTGTTAGAATTGGTGATACAAGTGACCTAGCAGGTAATCCTGATAGACTGCAGCTGAATAAAGAGAGTGTGGGAGAGAAAAGAGAGAGAACGCCGACAGTTGCTTCACAAAAAAGGTTATTTTATATCTATACTATTAGGCTCTAGCCAAGCCAAATCAACCGAAAGTAATTTTAGGTCGGGAGCACCTGGTTTATATCTGTGGGGCAAATATGCCTGAAAGCATTGTATATGTGTTGAACTATAATGAGTATGCTCTTCCTGGCTTGCAGTGAATGCTTGGTGAATAGCGGTTGATACTCAGTGAATGTCGTACGTCCAACCACCATCATAAGCAGTCACTCCATCTCCGTCCGGCATAAAAATCCAAGTTAATAAGCGTGAGTTGATATATGGAATCAATCCCTACCTAGCTCGGTGCAGAGGTGTGATGCTGTTCTTTCACGACAAAAGCCAAGACAGGATCAGTCCCTACAAGGAAACTAACCAGAGACCTCTTGTGTTAGGTTTACTGTCAATAATGGCTTGGTCTAAAAAGCTATAGTACCTACTAATTGAAAGCTTGAGCAACAAAGACTAGGACCGAAATACTGTACGGAAAACATATAAATATAAGGTAAGGTAGCTAGCTGTCACTGCCAATCTTCATCATCACCAATTACTTCATGATCAACAATGGGCCTTCTCCATATCTTAGTTGCTCGACAGGCAACGAGGTGTCTGGGTCCGACATGCTCTCCTAACTTAAATGTGTCTGGTAACTCTCATGCACGCCCAACCAGATTGCGAAGCCACCGGATAGCCAAGTGAAGGTTTGCCTAGTGCAATACCCGCGGGATTCTGAGGCCACATGGCTTCGTAATGTGTCGTTATTAATCGTAGAGTTTACTGGATATGGATGAGGTGGAAAGTCTATAGTTGCAACTATAATGATGTTTGGACCCTGAGCTTGATGCGACAGAGTAAAAGTTCAATCGGTCAATGTGACGGGACATGGACGGACGACTTGGGAGGCACGTCAAGATTATCAGGATGTTTATTAGTAACTCGAGAAAATCTTCACCCAATAGTTTGAAACAAAAACGTTAAAAAATGTTGTCCAACCTTGAATAACTTGGAGTCCTCCAAACACACCTTGTAAGGAAAAAAAAAAAAGGGCCAAAGCCCCTAAGCCAGGGCTCAATCGTCGCAAAACAGTAAAGTGAGGTTATAATGTATAATATGCCAGAAAGAGTAAACGCAAAAAATACATTCAACATGTTATCCAAGGTATGTGTTCAGCACTCCAAAAGCCATCGGGCCTCTACCAGGGAGTTTCATCTAGCACAAAATCGACCGATTCTTCGGCCCATTCAAGTTGTCTAGCAGCCTCCTCCTTGTCACGGCTAGTATCAAGACAATATTCCCTATTCGTCTTTTCAATCCACTCATTCCACTCCTCTTCTGTCCGCACGTATGATTTCGGCTTTTGTGGTTTCTCCTGGCGGGGATCATGCTCGTGGGTCCTTTCCACAATCTTGGCGAGAACACCCTTCGAATCACAGCCATATTCCATTCCTTCTCTTGGCAAGTCCCTAGAAAATCACAGTCGTTAGATTGGTTTGACATTGGACGGGCACGAGAACTTGGGTGCAGTCATCCACTTACCGTTCAGGCTGGTCAAAGAGATGATGCTCTTCAGCCAAATCAGCAACCCATCTTTCCACCGACTTGTAGGCAGAAAGGTCGAAGCCCTCTTTCTCCCTCCACTCCCGCACGAAATCAACCAGTGCGTCCCGACGCCACTGCAGAGAGCGGATGTATTGAAAGTGGCCATCCTCGGGTTCACACCACGTAGGATAAGGGTTGGGGTAAAATATCATCATGACCAGGTAGCGGCGGGCGATGACGGAGTTGTGGAAGTTGAGAGCCTCCAAGGCTTCTCCGCTTCCACCCGGGAAGTGCTCGCTCTCCAACTCTTCAAAGGGCAGTCTCTGATAGCACCCTTCGACCCTCTCCTTGCCCTCGTTGATCTGTCGCTGGAGTGCTTGTCTGAGTTCTTCGTGGTGCTGACAGTGGAAGTTGCAGGTAACTGCCTCTATATTACACGCTCCGCCATCTCGGTGGATTGCCTGTAGGTAGGCCTGTTAGATTCCGATAATGATACCACAATCAACGCATGGCGTTACATGGAGTCTTACCTGGCACCTGCGTACCCATTCCTCTTCACTATCCTCCAGCTTGTGTTCAAGGCATTCCTTCTCTTCGCCCTCTGGTATTTGAGCAACCGCTTCTGGCTGTGCCTCCTTTACCAGGTGCTCCGAGAAGACGTTGCAGGGCCTAGGAAGTCTTTGGAGGATATTCAACGACGATGTCTGTACCCGATGCGAGAACTTGTCCAAGATAGTCATTTTGTAGACGACCGACTGGCGTTAGTGAGCGGTGATTGGTCAGGACGCTGACTTCAGATATATCGTCGGCACGCGAGGGAGTGGCTACTGGCTGTCGTTGACGAATGGCAGGATGATGATGATGGTTGAGGCACAAGGAAGAAACGAATCAGGATTAAAAATGAACGGTGAAGTAATAATTTAACAAACGGTTAAGGTAGAGTTCAGCGCAGTATTAAGTTTCACACATCCATCTGTGTTAAAGCCAAAACCACCATTTGACCCACATGGCTAACCCTTAAGACCACCCTAAGTATCAAAGTCATTTCGATGATGATAGGCTTCTGTACAGTAGGATCACGAGCCTCAGGCTCCCTGTGTCCACTTTGCAGACGCGAAAAAAGTCTAACAAAAAAGGCTGAAGTTGAGCTTTGGACCCCGCATATCCTCAAAGTTAGAATTACGCTTGTCCAAAGAGAACCTCATGATGGGTGAAAATAATACCAGGTCGATCTTTGAATGTCTAGGGCAATCAGGAGGTTGCGTTAAGATCAAGACAAGTCTGTAAATTGCTTCTATATGCAAAACACCCCCTCAGTCCCCAATTACAATGACCAATCAGAATCACCTTCCTGATCACAATCACCACTCCACTCTTCGTGATCCCAATCACCTTCGTACTCTTTGTGAGCCCAATCAGCCTCGTACTTTGCGTGAAGCATACGACGCAGAAACGGTCTAACGTATCGTCCCTCCATTCCTACCAACTCTTGTAGCGATATCCGCAGGTCGTCCAGTCTTGGCAGGACATTCCAATACCAGAAGCTCCTGCATTCACAAATGGCGGTCCCGCGAAGCCTTTGCCATAGAGACCATTTCGGTGTCTCAAACTGGTAGGTACGTATTGATAGTCTCGGATCAACCTGCTCGTCACGCACGATAATTCGGGCGATGATATCTGACATGTCTTTTCCTGGCTCGCAAGGCGTTGTGGAAGGGTCGGGAGGGGGTCTAGGACAGGACAGAAAGGTCAGCACCTGTAACTAGGTCACCTCTCTGGATCTGTGAAAAGACCGAATGCTTCGATAAAATAAAGCATCCGCCACTCAAACGACCTGAGGCCCTCCAAATCGGAGTTGGCCGGTCAGGGTTTCTTAATAATAGCGTTATAGTTTTAGTCGGTTGGTAGGATAGGGTGTTGGAAATATAAGCTTATTCTTAGATGTAGATGATGGTGGACTGGTGAGTAAAGGATTGGAAGAAGATTGACAGCACGCTTTGTACTCGTCGAAGACATGATCAGACTTTGGGGCATTTTCTGGCTTCCACGCTATCAATGTGTGATAGACTCAAAAGCTACGCGTGACGAGAAACGTGTTTTCCGGAAAAGAAAGTCTTAATCTGTGTGATAAACCTGCCTGGCACGTGGAAAGGTGGTGCTGGTTTAGGCCCTGCCAAGCTCACCAGCCCCGGGCATAGGCTCTTGGGGCTCTCCTCTCAACGGTTTGCATTTCACTGGTCGGACTCAACTGGGTCTCTAGGCCACGCATACCTCATGGGTGGTTTGATGCTAGATGAACGCCGGGTTCTTGCTGACCTGTGGTACATCGAACTCCAAGCGTCTTCAGCGCTTCGCTGCATCCCCATCGCTGCGTCGGCCCGCAAACCCAGTGCCCGTGTAGAGCACTGCTGTGTTCTCGCCGGCAATGCTCTGTGTCTGTGGGGAGGTAATGCCATGATCGAAGAAACGGACACTCTGAACAACCTGTACATGATGAACCGAGGCGAGCGACTCTCATCCCTGTGTGTGTACCCATTCATGTCAGGGCTACTAACCAAGGGAAACAGAAACATGCCACCGGTGCGTAGCTCCCGTCTCCAGCGCGTTTTTTGGTGTTTCCCAGCCGCCTGGGCGCTATGGACATAGCTTAAACCTCGTTGGGTCGTTCCTGGTCATCTTTGGCGGGCAGATTGAGGGCTATTCCCGCAACGAAACAGCTCTCTTTGACCTGGAACTCCTCCAGTGGGTACAGCCGAAACCCTCAGATGACGAGAGGTCAGCACCACCGCCGAGAACCAACCACAGCACTGTGGTGGAATACTAAGATGCATATGTGCGTAGCTTTCTATCCCCCGACCCAAAAATCGCAATCCTAATCAAGGCTCCACGCGACCTAGCTTCGGCGGCACCGACGGCTACACCTGGTACAACGATATGTGGAGCTACGAGCCTGTAACCAACAGATGGGAACACATACCCACTGATACCAGGCACTGGAAAAGACCGACCAGACGCGAGGGTCACACGGCAGCTGTGGGGGGAAACAAGATGCGTGTGTTTGGTGGACGATCAGAGATGGGCGAGGATCTCAAGGACTTTTGGATCTTTGACATGGCGGAGCGTCGCTGGCGTGACTCGCTCCAAAACATGGACGGTCTTCCTTCGCCCCGCAGCGGTCACTCCATGGTTGTCATCGGGAAGCACATAGTTGTACTGGGGGGAGAGCCGAGTTCGAGTAAGCATGCTAACCGGGAAGAGCTCGCCTTGGACTATGTACTCGACACGACGAAATCTCAAACACCGTAAAACATCTTTGAGACCCTCTTACCCAGCCCCCTTGAAGAAACAACTGTGGTAAGTACCACGCCGAATATGGCGTTGCAAAAACACCCAGAATAG
This sequence comes from Podospora bellae-mahoneyi, assembly GCF_035222275.1. Taxonomy (NCBI): domain Eukaryota; kingdom Fungi; phylum Ascomycota; class Sordariomycetes; order Sordariales; family Podosporaceae; genus Podospora; species Podospora bellae-mahoneyi. The sequence continues at coordinate 3,735,828 of NC_085882.1, read as the reverse complement.
AGCCAAATCTTCGTGGGGTGACTGCGAAGCTGGTTAGGTGGTGCATGATGGTATGTAGAACCATGCTTCTCGAATAAACTTGAACCTTTAACGAGGTCTTTACAGGCTTCCAAAGATAGTTCATAGGCCTTGAAAGATAGTAAATAGGTCCGGAAGGATAGTTGATAGGCCTTAAGAGATTGTTCAAAGCCCTCAAGAGATAGTTAAAGGCCCTTATAGTGATAGTTCACAGGTTTTGTAAGATAGTTAGTAGGCCTAGAGGGATGGTCAGAAGGCCCCTTAATAATCAAAGAGGTGTAAGCTAACAGTGATCATACATTTTACTCCTGCAGTTCAGTTATCGCCCACAGCGAGCTACGTGCTCAAGGTAGGTACGCAGCCTAAAAGACGACATTAGTGATTCAAGCAAGGAAAATGAGAAGAATGCAAAGAATAGAGGTAGAGTTTTGACAAATACTATTTCATATTCCAAATAATCCTATACAAGATATGTACCAGCCCACCACAACCATTCAGAAATAATGTACAAGAAAAAAACAATATACACAAACTGATTGACTATACTATACCGCCAACAGCTAGAAATCCCTGTAACCCAACATGGCCAAAGAAAAAGAAAAGAAAAGAAAAAAAAACGCCTATGCAATGTTCAACTCCTCCCCAGGCCTGTTCACCAACTGCTCCAACGAAGCACAAACATCATCCAACAACTTCACCGCCTCCTCCTTCCACGACTCAAAAGTGATAACCTCAATGGTCAAGGTATCCCCATCATGGAAAGCCTGAATCTTCCACTCCCTCAACGGCTCCTCGTACGCATACAGCGTCTCAAACTTGGCCTTGCGGTCCAAGAATGACAAGGTCTCGACGTGGGCCACATCCTGGTGAACGACCGTGTCGAACCAGGTCACCTCCTCAGGATCCCAGTCTGTGCAGTTCCGGACAATCTCCTCCAGACCCATGCAGTCGTGCGAAGAAGTCATCATGTGCTGGGTCTGGAGGGCCTCGAGCAGGTCGTAGCCGGTGCGGATGGGGACGTCGCCGTCGAACTTGACGCGGGTGGGGACGTACTGCCAGCAGGGGCCGGCGATGGCGTTGGCGTCGGGGATGCCGGGTATGTCGACGCTGCGGCCGGAGGCGACTTCGCCGAATACCACGTCCTTGACCTTGAGCAGACGGGCAAAGGTCAAAGCCCAGGCTGCGGAGGGAAGGGTAGCTACGGTCACGTCGCGGCTGCGGGCGGCGATGTTGACGGGCTTGTGGATGGCAAAGTGGCGGCGGTCGGTGATGGGGGTGTCGGGTCTCAAGAGAGAAACACCCTCGGAACCGGCAAGGAGGTCGCGCCAGTAGGGGATGGCAGCGGGAATGCCCTCTTGGATGGTGTGGTCGACAAAGGTGGAGAAGGGGTACGATGGAGAGACCGACTTGGGGTCCTGGTACAGCTGCTGGAGCTGATTGAGGAAGATGGGAAGGCAAATCTCATCGTACTGGGCGTGGGACAGACGGAAGACAAGGGTGCTCTTGGTGCCGTTGGTGACAAAGAACCACTTGACGAAGGAAGAACCATAAGGCATCTTGGTTTGGGCATCGAGTCTGCTGACCTTGCCGGCAAACTCCTCGACATCGTCACCGTCAATCTCATATTCGACAATGTCGACGATGAAGGGGTTCTCGATCACCACGCTGTAGCAGACATCATCAAGGCGGACATAGACGGTGCGAAGGACTTCGTTGATGGCGACAAGCTCTTGGCAGGCACGGAAGAGCTGCTTCTTGTTGACCATGCCCTCAAAGTGCATGAGCTCATAGCGGATGGAGAAGCGAGGAAGCTCAACGGTACCCCTGACGGCAATCTCCTGGAGAGGTCTGGTGGGGAGAACATCGAGGATCTTCCATGACTTGTCGGCCAGCGATCTCTGCATACGACGCATGAAGGAGGTCAAGAGGAGAGAGAAGGGCTGGTAGTCGGCCTTGGAGGGACTGGATGGGCTCGCGGGAGAGCTGCTGCCCTGGCCCCTTTGAACGTTGGTGATGACAGTGGGCGATGGCTGCATGACATTGGCCATGTCATACAGAGTTCGGTTGGCGAAGACCTGCGCGACGCTGAGCTGCATTCCTTGCTGACGGGCCTCGGAGACGAGCTTCATGGCGGCAATCGAGTCACCACCACGGTTGAAGAAGCTGTCACCAAGGAAGATCTTGTCCTCATCGACCTTGAGAAGACGACTCCAGATGCCCCGGAGCAGCTTTTGCTTGGCAGAGGAAGCAGAGATGGCAGGGCCAGACGAAGCAGCCTTCTTCTTGGGGACAGTGAAATCGGGCTTGATCTGGGCCGACTTGGGAAGCACGCGAAGAACAGGAGTGTCGACGCTGAACTCGAAGCTGGCAAGTCGTCCGGTTCTGTAGATCTGGCCGCCGTTGACAGTGGTGCTCTTCAGCCACAGCGGCGGTGGTGTCTGCACAGCGACTGCAGGGGCGCTGAGGGTCTTGGTGGTCTCCACTAACAGCTCACCCACAGCGCCACGCGGGGAGGGGCGCGTGTGGTCAGCTGCATCAGCAATCCAGGCACCAGCAATGTCAGCCCGATCCAACCCAAGCGCATCCAAGTCAGCACCCTCCAACTTGAACTTCTTGCTCATATCTTCAACTTCTTTGCTGTCAGCATCCGTCAGACACTGCAAGTCACCGACCTTGACCTCCTTCGCATCGCCCTCGCAGAGCTGGTGCACCACTGTCCGGAGCTGCTCCAACACTCGCTCCATCGTGTCCTTGCTGACCGTCTTGGAGTCGAAACTGGCCATCACGAAGAAGCCATCGGAAGAAAGGGAGCACACCAACATGAGGGCATACGTGTTGAACTTGAGAGCTTCCTGGGCCGCCTCGCCATCGCCCGCCGGCACCAACCCGTTGGCCGGTGTCTTGTCGTCAGCCTCGACCTCGCCAGCTGCGGGATGCAGCACGAAACCAGTACGCAGCTCGCAAGCCTGGAGGGCGTCGTCGCTCAACTTGCGGATGTGCTGAAGACCGGCATGTTCGTATGGGATCTGACCGACAATCTGCTCGGCAATGGTCTGAAGATACTGCTCGACGGACGACTCGCGGTTGATGGTGACCCGCACGGGAACGGTGGTGATCATGGGACCCTCGATCTCTTCGACGCCTACGATGGGGGCATTGCGACCAGTCAGTGTCTCGCCGAAAACCATGTCGTTGTTGCCGCTGCAGTACTGGGAGGCCACCAGAGCCCATGCCGCGCGAACCACGCTGGCAAGAGTGATGGTGGCACCGGGCACCGATGGGAGCTTCCGGCCATCAAGCTTGATATCGACTTCGAGGAGGGAGTCGGCCTGGGTCTGGTAGCCCTCAAAGGGAAGACGGGGGAACTGAACACCCGTCGCACCGTCGAGCTGCTCACGCCAGTAAGTGTCGCATCCTGCACGATCAAGCCTGTTGTTGAGGTAGTCGATGAAGTGCTTGAACTGGGCCGCTGGCTTTCTCGGAGCAACACCCTGGTAGGCCTGGTTGACACGGTCAACTACCAGGGGCATCGACCATCCGTCGTAGAGAGCGTGGTGCATGGTCAGTACAAAGTGATAGACGTCGCCCTCGCGGATCATGGCGTAGCGAACAAGCTTCTTGTCGAGACCCATCTCCTCGTCACGGTCGTCCTCGAGATACCTGGCCAACGATGACGCAGTGCGCCACTGGATAGGCTCCCTGATCAAGACTTGCATGAGACCGTAGTCGGACACCTGAACGATACGAGTGCGGAGGATGGCGGAGTCGGCGGCGATGGCCTCGAAGGCAGTCTGCAACTTCTTGGCATCTTTGGCATTGTTCATCTTGAGCACACGCTGGGCTACATAGGCCTCCTTGACCTTGGCAGAGAGCGCCATCAAGGCCTCTTGGAGCGGTGTGCAGGGATAGACATCCTCGATATCGGCCTTGTCAACCTCGCAAAGCTGGCTGACCTCGGTCTTTGCCGCCTCAGCAGACCAGGCCTTGTCGATCAGGGAGAAGGGTGGGACGTCAGCAGCAGCACCACCGCTTCCAGCCTCTGCCTTCTTAGCAACCACAGCCATATCCCCGAGGACAGGGTACCGGAAGACATCGGCAACCGACAGAACAATGCCTTCAGCGCGAGCAGCGGGAACGAGTCTCATGGCCCTGAGAGAGTCTCCGCCGAGAGCAAAGAAGCTGTCGCTAACAGTGATGTCTGTATGGTCCCCAAGCAACGACTTCCACACAGCAGCCAGCATCCGCTCCATCTCGGTCGAAAGGGCACCACCTTCGCTGCTCTTGTTCTTGCGGGCGCTGCCAGTGATCTGCTCGCGCGTCATGGCGCCACCAAGCGCACGAAGCTTCTTGCGATCGATCTTGGCAGAAGGCAGCACTGGCATGTCGCGGAGAGGGATGAATGCCGCGGGGACCATGTACCGGGGAAGATCGACACTAAGCGCTTCCTCGATACCGGTCAGGGCCTTGGTCAGTTCATCAGAGAAGGTGGCCTCCGCTTCGTCACATTCCTCGGTAGTGCCGCTCTTGCTGCGAGGCTCGGCCAAAAAGGCCACCAAAGTAGGCTCGGCACCCGCAGGCTTGATGACCTCAGCAGCGATCTTGACACGGCTTGGGAGGTGGTGCCGGAGATGGTGCTCAATCTCGACCAACTCAACACGCTGTCCACGGAGCTTGACTTGAGCATCCTTGCGGCCGATGAAGACAAAGTCACCAGACCCATCAGCATCGTACCGAACAAGATCACCAGTCTTGTAGAGCCGGCCGGTTCTGCCAGGGATCTCTTTGTGTCCGGCAACCAACCATACAGGGTCCTCAATAAACACCTCAGCCGTCTTCTCAGCCTCACCCAAGTAGCCAAGACCGACGACGGGGCCTTCCACCAGCAGCTCGCCGACTGATCCGACAGGAACCAGACGGTCGTGGTCCTCGGGGTCGACAATCCAGCCTACACCGCCGACACCACGGCCAATGTTTCCGGTCGTAAACACCTTGCGCTCGTCCTTGTTCTTGGCAAAGGTGTTGTTGACAGTGCAGCCGACAGTGCATTCGGAGGGACCATACGCGATAATGACGCTGGTCTTGCCCTTGCTCCACGCAGCCGCATCAGAAGCCGAGATGGCTTCACCCCCCAATCCCAAGACGTCAAGCTCAGCAATCACGGCGGGATCGAGCACTCGTGCAACACTGGGTGTCATGTGCGCCATGTTGGCGCCACTGGCCCTGATGGCACCGCCAAGGTCATTCATGCGGTCGGCATCAGAGGGGATGCAGATGGTACCACCGACTGACAGAGTGCAGAGCATGCAATCAATGCTGACATCGAAGGCATAACTGGCAAACTCGAAGCACTTGGTAGAAGACTTGTACCCCACCGCCTCAGCACGGGGAATGGCACCGCTGGTGAAGTTGGCGTGAGAAACAACGACACCCTTGGGCTTGCCTGTGCTGCCAGAGGTGAACTGGATGTAGAGAGGAGAGGTGACAGTCGGAATAGTGGGCAATGGGGGGAGCTCGCCCTCGATGGTGGAGAAAGATTGGAACAGCTCCTCGCTCACCGTTACCACCTGGCTGCCATCTTCAGGAACAAGACGTTTCGCCAGCTCAGTCTGAGCGGCGGAGGCAACGACCAGCTTGCCGCCGGTTTGTTCCACCATGGCGCGCAGTCTACCCTCTGGCTGAGATGTTGGGTCCGTCAAGGCAAATGCGCCACCAGCCTTCATGATGGCTAACAAAGCGACGATGGTCCACCGGCACTTTTCGAAGCATAGCGGTACATTAACACCAACTGTGATGCCCTGAGAAACGAGGTGATGCGCCAGGCGGGTAGACATGAGCTCGAGCTCGGCGTAGGTCCATTGGCCATCCCACGAGGAAAGCGCAATCTTGTCCGGGCGAGCGGCGGCCTGCTCAGAGATGATGTCTTGCATCGTCCGGTCGATCAGAGGGGGCATTTCGGCGTTCCAGGCCCATATTTGGTCGAGGTCACGGCCGAGGGGCTCGAGGAGGGCCGAGATGGGGGCTTCGGGCTGAGTGGTGATGATGTTGACAAGTTGAATTAGGGTTTCGAGTCTGTCTCCGGCCTGCCGGGAGTTGAGGGAGTCGGGCTTTTCGGTGGTAGGATATATGCCCTCGAGGGTGAGGGCAGAAGCATGCTTGGAGACACGGAGTTGGAAATCGAATTGCTGGGGATTGTCAGTCAGTCGTGTTTCAGGGGCGGGGGGGCAAACGGTGGAGTACATACAGATGGTCCAGCCGTCTCTTTTTGGGGAAAGGAGGTCTCTTTCTCGTCATTGAAGAAGAGGTAGAGGAGCCCTGGGCGGGCGATGTTCTCGGTTGAAGTCTTGACGGCCTGGAGGAAGGTTGATACAGACTCTGATCGTGACCTGGTCAATTCGAGACCGAGGGCTTTGAGGGAAAAGCGGGTGGAGATCTCTGATGGTGAGCTTTGCGACTTGTGGCCCCAAGAGAACTGTTCTACTCTGTCGTCGTCGCCTCGTTGTCTTTGGAGGAGAGCACCCCAGGCGAGAAGAAGGGCGTCGAGGGCAGACTCTGATTCGGGTACTGGTAGCGTCCTGGTAACAGAGTCTAGAGGAATGGTCTGGGTGTCGAGCTGCATGGCATCGCGGCGGAGGCCACCCAGAATGCCGGGTGCGTGCTGGGCGAGATGCATATTGTCTGGTATGTTTTCCCGAGCTGGCTACGGGAAGGGACACGACTGTCGGTTAATTCCCGCTTTCTATCTCGTGTCGAGAGGTTCTTCGCCGTGTCGTGGTAGCGTGTGGTGAGGTTACAGGACAGGATCAACGCATGAGGGTGGGCAGCGGGATATCCCTTTCTGCTACTTTTTGTTCGAGGGAGAATGCTGACAAGAGAGGTACAATAATCGGGGTGACACTCTTCTTGCAGTTCTTGATACAGAGGAGAGGAAAAAGGAAAGAAAGCAGGAGAGGGAAAGAACAGGTACCACCGGCAACTTTTCACTTTGGTGAACCTGCATCTGCTAGTCTAGCGAATCCAACCCATCCATGTTTGGATATGTATGGGTGCTGGATGCTAGCCGGAATGATACCCCATTCCCGGGTCTTCACTACTAGACCTTACGACAAGAAAAAAAAACCCCGCTCTTGAAGGGTCTGGGGCTAGGTTCAGGTTTGTTGGACATTGGCTCGTGATTCTTGAGCCCTTGAATACGGCAAGATGACACGCCGGTGGTCGGGACTAGCAACTACTTTCCTAGATGCAAGACGGGAAGGAGGACGCGGTATCGACTCGCCCGATGCACCGAGATGGCTTCCTCGCCGGCCTCTAGCTCCCTTCTGTCTCCGCAAGCGAGACTTGGCCATGTGTGTGACCAGGTTCATGGCCTTTTGCTCTCTGCGAACAAGTGGGTACGGATCTGTGGAGATGGCGTGGCCGGGTATGTGGCGAGAGGGATATCCCATCCCATCCCATCCCATTGTTGCCTTGCTGCAGGCAAAGATGTGCGATGCCGTACAAGAAGGATACAGGTATGTATGTATGTACGTACGTACGTACGGTATTAACCTATAACAAAAACAGGCAAAAAGGGGTTCAAGGTGATGGTGTGTATGTCGTATGTGATGTCACGCTGCGGAAGACAGTCGGCCGAGCGTTTCTCATGAAGGGGATTCCCTCATTTGAATGTGGCCCCGAACCATTGACCAATGCAGTGGGTGGGGGAAGGTGTGGCTTGCTATTGCTCATTGGATGGGTGAATAGAGTAGTGGTGGTAGTGGCAGAAGTCCTGTGCTCCCAGAACATATGGTAGGTGGTGGTGGTAGGTGGTGGTGATCAAGAAAGGGTGTGAAGGGAGGTGGGGTGAGGGGAAAAAAAACATCAGAAAAAAAGCCGTTGCTGAAACCCCCGATTCAATATCTTGACAGGGGTTCAGGAGAGCGTGTGGAGTGGATTTGGTCAACAGGGGGTCCCTGGACGAGGGACGGATCAGATAACTTTACTGGGCATCGTGTCATTGGGTGGGGTTGTGGCTCCATCGAGGGACGTCAATGCCGAGGGTTGAAGTTTTGAGCGAGATTTTTGAGATGGCGGGTTTGTTGGAGTTGGTTTTGAGGAGGGGAAGTGCTGATCTTGAGATTCCTGCAGGACTGCGATACTGGAAGAGGTTCAAGGTGCGGTGAGTGTTTGGGCAACTTGGTGCTGTGGTTGTGTAAGTGAAAGGGGCTGGCTTTTCCTCTGAGCCAAGGAGGTGTCCTTATTGCCGCCCGCTATGAGCCGCACTTTGGGCGGTTGCTCCGGTTTCGGCTTCGGGCCAACACGACGCGGGTTTTGTCACAGCGGTGATGTTAACACCGAGCATTGAGTCGTCAAGAAGGACAAGCCAGCGTTTTTGAGGCCGATGACTTGGGAACATGAAGAGCAAGACAAATCTTGAAGTCATGAGCTCCCTCCCCCCCCCCCCACAACCCCACGCGAGTCCCTAGAAATTGAGATTGTGCAACCACGGCCGGTTAGCCACTGACGAAAACAGACATGGTGCTTGGCTTGCTTCTCAGACAAGATATTCAGAAAGGGTCTCGCTACTATTTAACTCTTCTTCCAAGGCCTCAAAGCCGCCCCTTCTTCCCGGGGCGGTGTCAGGGGTCAACTCAAGCCACGGAGAAAAGAGACGATCCTTCTGATCAGGATCTGCCTGAAGGATTTGCCATTTTTCTTGAGATAATCATCATCATCATCACGCGGGCCCTGCTTCCGGAGTTTGATGATGCTTTAGGAGGGAGGGATTCTCTCACGGCAGTCACGGCTACGTTACTACCCCTACAGCTGCTTGGTTGTTGTTGTTGTGTTGTTGCGAGATCCAGCCCCACTGTCACTTTGTGGGCGAGTAGGTGAGCTCTCAACAAGCCGGAAGGGATTCCACCTATGGAGTATCCCCGCAAGCGTACCATCAGGAGGTACCTACCTAGCGTAGCGATCATCACATCTTCATCATCCCGCGCGCGGCGGCGGAGGAGGTAGGTAGGCATTCATATCGGCTATGTTGACGCGGCTTCTCTGTTGGCGATGCAGCATCTTACCTCCGAGATGCGGTAGTTTTGCGGCATTACCCGTCACTAGGGGACCTGGAAAGGTGAAGTGATCGGCACTGTACATTTCTCTTGTCAGAGCGGCAATATGCCGTTGTGGGTTATAGTAGATGAATTTGCAAACACCGCTTACGTTTCGTGAGGTGCGAAAAGGGATCTGCGGTTCGGTGAGGATGAGGTTGCATCAAGGTAACGTGCACACAGGATATGCGGCCGTTGCGGTTTTCTTGATGGTGAGGAATGGGGTAGGTAGAGAAAGGTGAGACGAGTAAGACGAGTAAGGGTCTCGATGGTCCGGGGTGATATATCTTGTGCTTCTTGTCTGCTTTTGTCGAGGTGTGTTGAGTTGAGGGTGTTGTTGTTCTGTCTTGGTGTTTGTTAGTCTTATACTTCACCTCGTGTTTATACCTGTTCTTATACATTCCTCCACATAGTACGGTAAGAGAGACAAACCGCCCAAAATGCCTTACCTCGTCCTCCCAGCCCTCATCCCCGACATCCGGCCCTGCTACGACGCCTACTTTGCCGCCTTCACCACCGACCCCTCCGGCTCTGTATTGCTCGACATCCTCTTTCCCTCGGACGTCACGTCTGACAAGTTCCGCGAGGCGCACACCAACGGCACCCTGCAGTGGTGGCACACCTCCGAGACGCAGTACACCTACAAGTGTGTCGACTCGGAGACGGGTGAGATCATCGGCATGGCCCTCTGCGACGTGTTTGTCAAGCCTAGAACAGAAGAGGAGCGCAAGATGCCAGAGATTGGGTGGCTTCACGGGGAGCAGAGGACACGGGCGGAGAGGGTGCTGGACGGGCTTTGGGGTGCGAGGGAGAGGATTATGGGGGGGAGGCCGTATGTTTGTGAGTCTTTTTTTTTTTTTCCCTTTTTCTATCCGATGATATTTACTCGATTTTTGGGCAAAAATGCCATGTGAACACAGCAGCAGCTCGCTTGATATTTCCATTGCTGGAATTTTCTTGCGAGAGAGACTCTTGTGCTTCCTGCAGAGACCACGTGCTGTACTGTTTCCTGGAAGGGCACGTTGAGCGTTGCAGCGCATCCAAGTGGCGCTTTTTAGTCTGGGGTGGTCTTTCGGGGACCTCATTTTGCTGCCTGTGGCTTTCCCATCACGTTAAGCATCTCGCTAATATCATCACCGCAACAGACATCCACGCTTTTGCCGTTGACCCCAAGCACCAAGGCAAGGGAGCTGGCTCTGCTCTTGTCCAGGCCATTGTTGACCTCGGAAACACTATCGGACTGCCCATCTACCTCGAAGCGACGCCCACATCGGAAAACGTGTACTTCAGAAAGGGCTTCAGGAGAGTCCCCGCGGAGATAGCCCAGGTGGTTCACGAGGCGGCCGTGTTGGGGACCAAAGAGGACGTGGAGGTACCGCTCATGGTGAAGCTGCCGCAGGGTGTGTATGGAGTCAAGGTTGATGGGAGAAAGTTGGGGGAGGTGTGGGCGGAGTGGCAGGAGGAGAGGAAGCAACAGCAGCAGCAGCAGCAGCAGCGCCAACAACAGGTTCAACAACAACAACAACAACCAGACGTTGAGGTTAGACCATAATAGACACGCACTTCTAGATCTGTGCTAGAAGAAGCTTGTCACCGGTAGATGGCCGATGAAGGCTCCAAAATTGACAGCTTTGACAGTTGATGGCGCCAACACGGAGAAGCATACGAGTACGAAGGTGGTTGCATTGAGAGGGCATTCCAGGACCATCCCCCCTCTCTGAGAAACGTTTCACGCACAGCAGACACCACCACACTTGTGTCTCCTCTGCCGTGCCTCGATCCGAATTCGAGGAGGTTCAGATGAGACAATGCCGTGGCTCGCTGTCAGGCACAAGCGCAATCCACAATGTGCCAGTTCACCGTGGGCAACTCCAGACGACCCTTTCACCCGTGAAGCTACCGCTCGGTGACCGTGTCCGACGGCCTTTCTCGGACATGACGACAGTGTGGCCGAGTCGATGATCCGTGGAGAAAGGGTGATGGAGCCACAGACGAAGAATTTTTATCAGATGATCGTGATAATGCACAGGTGGAAACCAGCAGGGTGGGCTGTTGTCGGTCCATCCATGTCCATAACGTAATGCCCCACCGGAATCCCAAAGCGGCGATATCTCCGGGCCAAGACTTCGGGAAGTTTTGTGCTTCGGGAGGGATGTTCAAAGATGTTTGACGAGGTCGTTGCCCCCAGCTTGGGTGGTGTTACGGAACATCATTACACACGAGTTACGCCAGTGTACCTCTGTCACCTTGAAGAGGGTGGGGATCAACGGTAATACAGCAGACAGAAAACCAAAAGACCAATGTTGCGAGAAAAAGCAGCAGCAGGAGTTCGGATGGTGGGCAAGAAAGAACATTTACAGGGGTGTTCGGTGGCTGGGATGGCGAGCGTTAAAATGGCTCGTTTGCATGGGGCCGAACAGTGGAGATTCTTCGGATCAGATAACTTTAAACTGGGTCGGCTCCCCTTGCCCCTGGTCACACAAGAAAGTCGGATGAAGACCTCGAAGACCGGCGGTGATCTGGTGCAATTCCGTTCAAATCTCCCGCAAATAAGTAATCTTTTCACAAGATACATGCCGTGATGCCTACTTCATCTGATCAAGGGACAGCAAAGCAGGAACCTACCCAACTCGAGGGTCACATCGAAGACTATCATGTGGGGGCCGCCCAGCGCAACAAATTTTTTATCAGATCCGTCCGTTCACCTAATCAGATCCGCCCTTGCCAAGGCCGGAATCGGGGTCAATGGGTGGTGGATAGAACCGGGGGCTTCCACTGTCGCTTTGCTGGGGGAAGGTCACCTCACTGTTTCGGCCGCTGAAGTGACTGGGGTGAGTGGGGGAAACATACAGTGAATTGGTCACCAGAATAAGGTAGTAAGGAGACCAAACAAAAAAATTGCCTGAAATGTGTTTCCCCCAGGGAAAAGATCAACGCCCCCGGGAGACGGGGGTATTCATCCCGCCATGACTTCTTTTTGGCCTGTGTTGTGTTTCTCTTCCCATGTCCCCTTTCAGACTGTGATCTCTTCCCACGCACAATCTCTTCTCTCTCTTGTCCAGAAAAAGTGGCCTGATTTCGCCAAGAGAACCTGCTCCCCCGCCGTGGAAGCAAACACGGTAAAAAAGCAGGTACAATGGCGGTCGAGGCTTCCGGAGAGAAGCGTCCGCACAGCGCTGCAGCGAGTGATGCGGCCGCTGATAAGGAGAAGGCACTTGCCCCTACCACCACTGGAAGTGCTTCTGATGCGCCGGCAGCTGCCGAACAAGCCGTAAGTCTTTTCTAGTGTCTGCCCCTAAATCCCCCTTTTCGGCCCCTGAATAGCTTCACTCATTGTTTACATTTGACTCGATCCCTAACATCTCTCCAGCCCCAAGGTGGCCTCCTCGTCTGGCTCAAGATCTTTGCTTCCGCGTCGCCAACATGGATCGACGTCTGTCTTCTCATCACCGGCGTCATCTCCGCCGCCGGTGCCGGTATCCCCTTCCCCCTGATGGGCATCATCTTTGGCGAGCTCGTCGACAACATGAACGATGCCACCTGTGCGGCCGGCGACTCTGACCTCACCTCCACTTCCACCTCCATCAACGGCGTCAACGACCCTTTCGCCTATGAGGCTTCCATCAACGACAAGGTCCTCAAGCTGGTGTATATTGCCATTGCTGCCTTGGTTTGCATCTACGTTTACGTCCTGTCCTGGTCTCTCTTCTCCCAGCGTCTCACTCAGAGACTCAGAGGGCAGTATGTCCAGGCTTTGCTGAGACAGCCCCCCGGCTTCTTCGACGCGCGATCTGCCGCCAGCGGTGAGGTCTCGACCAGACTTCAGGGCGACATGACTGCTGTCCAGGCCGGTACTTCCGAAAAGGTGGGCGTTTTGATCGCCTCGACCAGTTTCTTCTTCGCCTGCTACGTCGTCGCGTTCATCAAGCAGGCAAAGCTGGCCGGTATTTTGGTCTCGCTCATCCCGGCGTTCTTGCTCATGGCGATGGGCGGTGGCTTTTTTGTCACCAAGTTCATGGTCATCAGTGCTTCTTCCCAGACTGCCGCCAGCAACATTGCCGGTGAGGCGCTTCAGCACGTCGGTGTCGTGCAGTCGTTCGGTATGGCTGGCAGACTGGAAAAGAAGTTTGCCGAGCATGTCGCCGTGGCTAGAGGTGCTGGTGTCAAAAAGGGCATTGCTGCTGCCATGCAGGCTGGTATGCTGTACTTTATTGCGTACAGCGCCAATGCTCTGGCCTTCTGGCAGGGTAGTCGCATGGTTGTTGATACAATCAGGGGCGAGGGAACCGAAACTGTTGGTCAGATTTATACTGTGGTGTTCTTGTTGGTTGATGGTATGTTTCTCTCTCTCTCTCTCTCCCTCTCCCTCCTCCCCCCCTTTCCCCTTTTTTTACTGACTGTCAACAACTAACACTCCCCGAAAGCCTGCGTCTGTCTCGGCAACATCGCCCCCATCCTCCCCATCCTCGGCAGCGCCTCCACTGCCTTTTCTCGTCTGATGGCCGACATCAACGCCCCCTCCACCATCGACGGCACTTCCTCCGAAGGCGCCTTTTTGCCGGTTGAGACCACCACCGGCCACATACAGCTCGAAAACGTCTCCTTTGCCTACCCCTCCCGCGCCGAGCAGCCAGTCCTCCGCAACGTCAACCTTGTCCTCCCGGCAGGCAAGCACACCGCCCTCGTCGGTCTTTCGGGAAGCGGTAAATCCACCATCGCCGCCCTCGTCGCCCGTCTGCAGGATCCCGATTCTGGTGTCATCACCCTGGACGGCACAGACATCAAGACACTGAACGTGTCCCACCTCCGCAGTTTTGTCTCGCTCGTCCAGCAAGAACCTTCTCTTCTCGACCGCTCCATCCTTGAGAACATCGCTCTCGGTCTGGTCAACTCCCCCAAGCCAGAACACCAAGCTCTCAAGGCGGTGGTAGAAGGTGGCGAGCTCGCCGAGCTGGCCAAGAAGGGCAAGGATGCCGTTGACGACAGTAGCGTTTCCAACCCTGCGGTGCAGGAAGTCATCCGTCTTGTCAAGGAGGCTGCCGTCCAGGCTGACGCGCACAACTTCATCTCCAATCTGGAAAAGGGCTACGGTACTTTTGCTGGGCCCAAGGGGTCTTTGGTGTCTGGTGGCCAAAGACAGCGAGTGGCGCTCGCGCGTGCCTTGATTAGAGATCCCAAGATTTTGCTGCTGGACGAGGCCACTGCTGCGCTGGATTCGACTTCTGAGAAAAAGATCCAGCTCGCTGTCGAGCGGGCTGCCGAGGGGAGGACGGTGATTTCCATTGCTCATAGGTTGAGTACCATTCGCAATGCGGACAAGATTGTTGTTCTGGAGGCGGGTGAGGTTGTGGAGGAGGGGGTGTACGACGAGCTGATGGCGAGAGAAGATGGCAAGTTCTTTGCCATGGCCAAGCTGCAGAGCTTGGGTAACCAGGAGGCTGCTGCTTCGGCTGTTGCTGAGATCAGCGAGAAGAAGGATGTTGTTGTCGTTGACGAGGAAGAGGAGGAGGCAGCCAAGGTTCTTGCTGCTTCCATCTCCAGCAGGGATGAGTCTGCTGCTGAAAAGGCGGCCAATGACAAGGAGGAGAAGGAGAAGGAGCCCGGCTGGGGATCCGTGTTTGCTGGTCTGGCCCGTCTTGTCAAGCCTTCTTTCCCCTGGTTGCTTCTGGCTGTCTTCGCGGCTGTCATTGTCGGTGGTACTTTCTCCGGATCTGGTCTCATCTTTGGTTTCACCGTTGGTGCTCTCAACCCGTGCGAGAACTCGCCCGAGGACATCCTCGACCTCGGAAAGTTCTTTGGTGGTTTGCTCTTCATGCTGGCCTGCATTGAGCTCCTGGCCAACTTCTTTGCGTGGTCCTGCTTTGGTCTCATCGCCGAGAGAATGCTGTATGCCATCCGCGTGCTCAGTTTCAGAAGCCTAATGGAGCAGGGTGTCGAATGGCACCAATCCGGCGGCCGCAACCCTACTTCCCTGCTTGACATCATCACCAAAGACAGCGCCGCCATCGGTGGTTTCTCGGGTAGCACCATCGGCACCGTCTTTGCCATCATCGTCAACTTCTTCGTCGCCATCATCCTCTCGCACATCATCCAGTGGAAGATTGCCATCGTCTGTCTCTCCGTCGTCCCGATCCTCCTCGGGGCGGGCTTCATGCAACTCCGCCAGCTCGCCCGCTACGAAGAGCGCCACGCGGCCTCCTACGCCAAGGCAACCGGTGTGGCCGTCGAAGCCGTCCAATCCATCAAGACCGTCGCCGCCTTGTCCCTCGAAAAGGAGGTGATGGGCTCGTACGCCCGCCTCCTGAAGAACACCCGCGACGAAATGGTCCGCGCGGCAGCCTTCACCAACGTCTGGCTCGCCATCAGCAACAGCATGCCCTTTTTGATCTACGCCTTCGCCTACTGGTGGGGTTCGCAAAAGATCATGTCGGGCGAGGCCAACCAAACCCAATTCTTCATCATCGTCGTCTCCATGCTCGTCAGCGCCCAGCTCTGGGGCCAAATGTTCACCCTCGCCCCCGAGTTCTCCCGCGCCCGCACCGCCTTCTCCCGCATCATGAACGTTTTGGCACTGGGAACAAACAACGAGATCGACTCCAAGCGTGGTCCGTACGGCAAGCCCGGCCCCTCTTCCGACCCGGAGTCTGCCCTCTCCCCGGCAGCCAAGGCCGCTACGGGCGGTGAACCAGGCATGAAAATCACCTTCACCAACGTCACCTTCTCCTACCCCTCCCGCCCAGACCACCCGACCCTCAAGAACGTCTCCTTCACCATCACCCCCGGTCAGTTCGTCGGCCTCGTCGGCCCATCCGGAGCAGGAAAATCAACAATCATGTCCCTCGTCCAGAACCTCTACTCCCCCTCGTCGGGCTCAATCCTGCTCGACAACGTGGACATCACCTCTTCCGTCGCCTCCATCAAGGACTCCATCGCCATTGTCCCGCAGGACCCGGCCTTGTTCGACGGCACCATCCGGTTCAACGTCTCCCTCGGCTCCAAACCCGACCACGTCCCCACCCAGGAGGAGATCGAGGAGGCGTGCAAGCTAGCCAACATCCACGACGTGATCATGGCCATGCCGGAGGGGTACGACACCCAGTGCGGCGCCTCCGCCGGTCGCTTGTCCGGTGGGCAGAGGCAGAGACTTGCCATCGCGAGAGCGCTGGTTCGCAAGCCGAGGTTGTTGCTGCTTGACGAGAGCACTTCGGCTTTGGATGCTGCCTCTGAAGCGGCGCTGCAGGAGGGGTTGGATAAAGTCGCGCGGGGGACGACCGTGCTGGCTATTACGCACAGGCTGCACACCGTGAAGAAGGCGGATGTGATTTTTGTGGTGGAGGGGGGCGAGGTGGTGGATAAGGGGACGCATGAGGAGTTGATGGGACGGAGGGAGGGGTATAGGGTTAATGCTATGCAGCAGATGTTGCAGTAGTTTTGAGGGAGGTAGATATACCCAGAGGAAAAGGAACAAAAAGAAGGGGCTGGGGGGGGGGAAGGGGAAGGGTGGTAAGAAAAGGTGCAGGAACGAAAGAACTCGGATACAGTACATAGCATGCATGCATCGTTTTGGTTTATTGGTCATTTTTTAATACTATATATATACATCTTCTTTTCGTCATGTCTTTGTTCCCGCGTGATGTTTCCACTTTGTCAATCGGGGGTTGGGGTTAATCAGAATTGGACAAGTGTTCGTGATGAATGGAAATCGCTTCCTCTACTTTTTATTTTTTTGGCGGGTTCATATACAAACATTATGATCTAGCAAAACACCCATGTCAAGCCCCCTCCCCTGGCTTTGGCCCCGGAAAGCGAAAATACCCAAAGCTCGTCGCTCCCGGCCCGGGACTGACAATGTCAGGACTGAACAACATCTCCGGACTGTTCACCTCTGACGTCGTCGACGCCCACCCAGAGCTGGTAGGCGTGGTGATGGCACTGTTATTGTACCCCTGGAACCACGGCGGCGGCGGTGTCTCGTTGGTGTGAGGTGCCGTTGGAGGCCCATTGGTCGCCGGTGAGGGCGTGTCCACCGCCAGCGACGGCCCGCCGTGGTGGTATCTACTACTGCTGTGTGCTGTTCGCGGCACAGATCTCGGCTCCGGCTCCTCCGTCTTGATCTCTTTGTGTCCTTGCTCCCTCACCTCTTGGGAGAACTTCCTGCCCACCATGTAACTGAGGTCTGACTTGTCGCCAGCAGCGGCAAACATCTTGAGCCGTTCTGCAAACAGTACCCTGCTCTGTTCGCCGACGCTGAGAACCCTTACAAAAGCGTCCAGAAGGTTATCATCTGTCTTGACACCGTGCCTCCCAAGCTCGAGGTTATCCACAGCCCCGACGACATTGAGCCACCAGATGCCAATCTCGTAAATCTTTTCCATGGTCGAAATCCTACCGTAGCAGCGCCCTGGCGGTAGCGAGTTCAGAAACGACAACGTCTCGTGCGCAATGATGAGCGGATAAGTGAACCGCATGCTTTCGTGGACGTTGCCGAACGACAGCAGGTGGGCGCGGAACGACAGTTGCCAAGTAACCAGCTTCAGCCACTGACGAGTAATCGTGAGATGCACCCTTTGCATTTCTGTGGCCTCCTCCCCTGACTCTGTCACCTGTGACAGACGCCGTTGGAGCTCCAGCAGCTTTGCGGCTTTCATGTTGTGAGCGGCCGGCGAATCTTCGTTTTGGGGGGTGGTGTCGTTCCACGCAGCGACAAAGTCCTCACCAACCGGCTTGTATACCTCCGCCAGCTGTAACAAGCCAGCATGGACACCGGGATCTTCATACCGGTATCCAAAGGTCGGCAGTTCTGGCTTCCGTCTGAAGCTCGTGATGGGCTTGTTTCTCAGGATGGCAAATTCCCTGTTCCTGTCAGCAGACGTCCTCGTCCCGTAGTGGTCACGAAACCTACCTCTCGGAAATCAGAACTGCCCAGAACAGCCTCCTCCTCGCCAGGTCATCTTCTCCTTCCGAACCTGCATATCCATCTTCCCGATCCAGACCGAACTCGGCCGCCAGAGCACCTGTTTCTCGCAGATACACCCAGGCTTTTCGGCTGTTCCCCATTTCAATGTAAAGTCTGGACAGCAGAAACGACGTCAAAATATCGTTCAGCTGGAGGTGAGCAACATAGTCGTATGCCTGGCGTGTGGCCAAGCATTCTTCCAGAAACGACTTTGCTGTGCTGATCCAGTCGGTATTACTCCCTGATGGGGGCCGGGAGGGAGGTGGAAGAGAAGCAACATGAAGGGACGTGAGAGCAGATAAGGCGAGCAGTAGCGTCCTCTGAGATGGCGGAACCGAGGGTTGACAGCAGTAGCTCTGCAGTGTGGGTAGGTGAACTACAGGGAGGAGAGGGTACAGGTGAGCCGTGAAAACCTCCACACACAGCGGGATGAGATGATGGTATCTCTGCCGTCCAGAGCGGCCATGCTGGGTGTCAACAGACGGATTCGGAAAGGGCGTGTCGGGAGGGGTGGACTGAGGGGTGGTGAGACTGCTCGGGGTGGTCTCAAAGCTGTTTCTCGTCCGGGGTTAGTTTACGAAATGCCCATCGTGCTGAATAAAACATACTCGGCGCTGCTCTCCCTCGACGCTATCCCTAGCACTTCCTCCTCTTTTGACCGTATCCTGTCAAGGACTCGACCATGACCTGGCTTGGGACCTCTTTTCCGTGGGACCTGGTCCCTTTTGCACACCAAGGCGGCATTGAGGCACTGCTGGCAAGGGAATTGGTAATCGCATTTTATCCGTCTCGTCCTGCAATGGTCGCAAACCTTTCTGTTGGCCGTCAAGCTTGATGCTGTCCTCCTACCCCCTCGGCTGGACTCAGTCAAGCTAGGCTGTCGTTTTGTTGGTGCCGGTGTCTGTCGTGCCTGCGATGACGGAGTCGGGTGCGGTAGCCTGTGCCCCTGGTCTTCCTCGTCCTCCGTTTTGATATGATCCATATGTGTATCCATTTCTTCCCACCTAACCCCCTGTGATTCCCGTTTCAACTGCCGTTTCCGTTGACCAGGGCCAGGGCTCGATATAAGCGTTCGTCTGATGTAATATCGCGTAATATGCCAACGTGTCTATCCGTTCATCCCAACTTTTTATTTCTTTTCTTTTTTTCCCACTCAATCTCAAAGATAAGACAGTGAGCCAACCGGATGGCTTCCCACTCTTGACAGCAACTGTTAAGTATCCTCTTGCCGGGCCGGTGATGATGCTTCCTTGTCGTCACGATGTCTCGGGAGTCCGGATTCTCGAAAAACAAGCAGAGAAAAGGGTCCGTGTGCTTGGAAGAGACCCCTTGCTCGAAAAGATAGGCGGCAGGAGCGCGGGATGGGAAGAGGGAAGGGTATGACGGATGCCAAGACACCCCCTTTCGCTCGCTTCCAACCCAACGGCGATGATCACCGCAAACCCAACGGATGCTTGTCCCAGTCCGGAGTCTGACAACTCAGTCGCGCAGAATCGGCTTGAAGGTGCTGTTGGTGGTCATCAAGCAAAAAGAGAGAGAGAAGAGGGAAAGAAAGAAGGGACAAAGTGATTGTGAAAAGCTGGTCGTCATTATACATGCGTCCAGCGCGCGCTGTGAAAAAAAGAAGAAAAGACTTCACATCGCCACCTGCAGGAGCAAGATTAGTCCTGCAAAGGTGGGGACATGGCTACATATTACCCCTGGCCAGTGGCAAATGCCCCATAAAACACTTGTTTTCTTCCCGGCAGTCTTCTGAATGGGTGGTTGGTTGATGAGGCTCTTGCAACGATGGGTTATGTAATGTAGGAGGGAGGCGCCGGAGCAGATTCCGGGCAGTTTGAACAAACCGAGGCAAGCCCCATAATGCGGACTCCCCCGGCGGCAGCTGTTCCAGAAAGAAAAGTAGTTTGATGACTGTCATCATATGCAACTAGTGCCAATATACATAACGGGTACCTTACAGCTCATCCTTGAACTCCTCTTTGGACCCTTCCTCGTCGTCATCGAGACGCGGTTTTTTGCCTTCCGTCTTTTCCTGTTGCCCGGCGGTCTTCTTGGCCTTCGGCTTTTGCTTCTTGGTCGCCGTCTTCTGCCTCTCGCCCTTGGTCTTTTGGTCTCCGGCACCACCAGGAGGCAAAGTGTGCTTCTTCTCCAGGTCGATTGCGTCGGCGCCGTTGTCGAGCATTTGATAGACCACATACTGTCGCTCCTGGCCAGGCGCGTCCACTACTTCTACTCTCCACCCCTCACCGCCGGATACCGCCTCCAACTGGGCCTCCATCTCGTCCAAGAACGCATCCTTGATGCCCAGCTCCTCTAGCTTTTCCGGACTGAGCCTTTCAATAGGGGCCCCTTCCTTCTCTTTGGCGAGCAAAACATGGGTCACGGTCGCCGCCTTGGGCGTAGCGAGGGCGGATATGTGTCGGGGAGGCATGAGCTTAAACGCCGGGGTTCCATCGGCATTCACTTTTCCTCCCAGGATCTTTTGTCCCCCCACCACCACGCCCCCGATGGTCATGCCCGAAAAGGGGTTGCTGTCAGCTCCACCATTAGGGCGGCCAACCTTGAGCCTGGCTCTCTCGCCAGCGCCCTCAAGCACACCGCCGGCCTCGACCTGCTTCTGATATCTCCAGGCCGACTTCTCCTCTTCGCTGCTGACGATTTGCTTGCAGGTAACGGGATGTCTTTTGGTGACCTTTGGTGGGAGAAAAGCCACATCATCGCAGAGTCGTGGGGTCTGCACCACCATGAGGTAGGTGCAAATCGTAACCTCTTTGATCCAGCTAATCCTGTCCCCTGCCACGCCGGGATGGCAGTGATACTGCACCTCAATGGTGCGTGGTTTGTTGGTGAGATCGCAAACGGTACCACCCTCGAACTTCTGGACGAGGTATCGTTGGTCGCCCTTGACCTGTAGCTCCGAGTTGGGAGGGGCCAAGCCCTTTTCTTGCCCGTCCTTTGGTTGCTCAGAAGCGGGTAGCGCCCTTCCCAGCACATACTCCTGGCTGCTGTCATCCCGGACAGGCGGGCCCCCTTCGGTGCCTCGCGGCAGAGCATGGAACTGAACAACGTCTTTGCCGTAGCAGAAAGAATAGCTCCACCAACCACTCATAAAGTAAAGACAATGTCCTTCAAGACCACTCATGAGCTCCCATCCCTTGGCCGAGGCACGGGACATTTCCCGAGCTTCTTCGGCCTTGGCGAGCTCGGTGGCGGTTTGGTTGAGTGTTGGAGGGGGAGCGAGGACGGGTACAGTGCAGAGATATTTCCACGGGGCAGAGTTGATCAGCTCGTACGTCTCGGAGACCGGGTTGGAATCATCGTCGGTGTCTTCGGGGTTTTGTTGTTGGCCATTGCTGGCATCTGTCTCTGTGGACGGGCTGGCGAGCTCGGTCTGGGATGATGGGGTTGGAGAGGGAGCTGGGGAGGACGACGATTGTGTGTCGAGGAGAGCGAGAGCGTCGGCTTCGAAAATGAATTGATCGGAAAAGACAATCTCGAACTTATAAAAACAAAAACAGTCGAATTATGAGCTGGTGTTGCAACTTGACAGCTAACAATGACCAATGACATACCTGTGGATGGGCCAGCAGATCCTCGTGAATGCTAAAGCTGGGCTGTCGAGCTCTGCAGAGCTGCAGCGAAGCCAGGAGAACCAGATTGAGCCGGCGCATTGTGTGTGATGTTGTCGCAATGACAGTGGCAGCCCCAGCCTCGGGCTCACATTCAGAAAGAATTTCTTTTGTGGTTGTTGTTGTTGTTGCTGTTGTTGCTGTTGTTGTTGCTGCTATTGAAGGGCCTCTCGTTGATGCCACTTGCTCCCGTTGATGACAGCTGTTGGCATCGCGCTGCCACAGCACTGTTGCGCCCGATAAGGAGCCTTATCGGAGCACTGAACCAGGGGTGCCAAGATTATGTCATCGGCGGGATGTTTTTGCCCGCCATCTTGTGCTTCTTCACCAACGTTCATCCCATGGCCCCTCTCAAATTCTGGGAGTTTGGTGACAAATTCTGTCTCCTCATAACCTGTGACTCTTACGATTACCGCTTTGCGAATTGAGGGAATTCTCACCGCCAGAGGGTCGGCTGTTGCGGTGGAATTGGCAAAGTCTCGCTGACCGAGCTCAAGCATTTACCTTGTGTAGTCCCAGCATCGAAATGCCAGCTTTGGATTTTGAAATCAAGCGCGCTTCCCGGTGTTCCCCTCATGAGTCAAACTGTATTTTTGACAACTGGTTCATACCGTCCAGGTGGCAGCGCAGCCGAATTGATCAAGTGTCTGAACGGACCGGGCATCCCCAGCAGTGCTTTTGTCGGCAGCAATCTCGGCAGTCGACATCATTCGAGAACCACTCGCCCCCTCATCTGGTCCAGAATGCTCTATCGATACGCGCTGAGGGAGGGTCGGAAATGGCAGGCAACCATCGTGAAGTGGCACAACATGATTGGGTCCTCTGTTGTCACCCTGGAGAAGCTCTGAACCGGAACGCCAAGACGGGGTGATGGGCCCCAGTTTTCGGACTTTGAGGGCCGGCGCCGTTCGGCCGTGGGTGGGTCACTCCGCATCTTGCGGTATCTTCTTAGTTTTTAATATCGCGCACCGAGAGAGCATCCGTGACCGGTGAGGGCTTCAATATGCCAGCAAGCGCCCGGTGGCTTATTTGGGACATTACCGAGGCAAGACATATCGCAGACGATACCAAGCGGTCAACGAGGAGGTATGCCGCTAGCCGTCTACTTCTCTCCCGCCCGGGCTGTCATGGATGTCATTCAAAGGTTGTCCCGCCATAGCACGACGCTGTTTCACCTGCCGGCAGCACTGCTGCTCTCCACTCGGCAGAGCCTCTTTTCTCCGCCGTGTTTGGTGCTTCCCCAGGTTATCTGGAAGCATTGAGCATTGTTGAGTCATCTGACAGTCCCCAGCAGGGACCCGGGCGTGTTTGTGTTTTATAGAGCCTTGCGGGGCGGAGTCCGGAATGCGGCGACCGGCATCTTTTGTTAATTATCCCGCGCTTCGGAGGGGAAACAGAACAATTGTGGTCTTTGGGCTTCTCTGCAGATTTCTGGCGGAGTCGACGATGACTCGCAGCAAGCAAGCAAGAAGCAAGAAGCAAAGCCGGGCAGCTTCGTGGCATCTCGTATCGCGAGTCCCTGATTCCGGAGGGGTTGCTGCAGGTACATGTCTGTAGGGTGGGCTTCGGTGACGACGTCGATGCTAGGTATGATGTCGGGCAGGAAAGGTGAACGAGTGCCAGAGTGCTTCGCCGCCGCGGTGAGGCTCGGCTATCTTGGAAGCTAGAAACGTGTCAATCGCTCAGGCATTGGGAATGCCATCATGCCAGCTCATCCACCTCAGAGAGGTCATGCACACCCACAAGCCACAACTGCCCGGGTGGGGGGGGGGCATTGGAGCCCAACACCACCACACCAATTGACCCGAGGGGAGGAGTGTTGATGCAGCCACATCTGGTCTTCTCAGTCTCGTCAGTCTTGTCAGGTGTGGCTTGGGTTACGTGAATAGTACATGATGAGGATGTGCCCGAAAAGGCCCGCCCTGGCCGGACGTTTTCATCCAGTAGAGACATCCCAGCAGTGCTTGCCTCACTTTTTGGGCCAATCAGGACGATCGTGACGCCCACTGGATGCTTGGTGCAGCAGCGAGGGATGGGCGGGATTCGCTGACAGCAGAGCGTGCCACAGGCGACACATGCATCTCAACTCTTTGAGAGTGGTCGACCGAGCCCGATTCTGTTCTAGTGGCAGAAGCAGAGAAATCTTCTCTTCTCTCCTTGTCTCCTTCATCGATCAGATATAATATGGTGTGTGAAATGTAGGTGACCGAACTGAGAAGTTGCAACGGTGCCCAAGGATCGACTCATGGATCTCGTGTGGACCCACGACGGCATCTGCAATTTGGGAGAGAGGAGGGGGGGGGGCAATGCAGTAGACAACAGGTATCGGAGAATATTCAACGTCGTCGAAGCTGTGGGGTTGAGAAGCTGGAAAGCCCTTCTGTGCAGCAGTAGCACGACAGCGACAGTGGAGGTTGACGATATTAGAGAATGGAACCTGGAACTGCCCTGAGAGCCAGTGGAGCCGTGGCTCGACGGGTGTGCTTCAGCGGTTCCCTGGCGCGCTAGCCAGCACACGACCGCTAATTGTGACTGGACCGTTGGGTGCAACTTGCCGCGACAGGAACCCTTACGGCCACCACCGGGCAGCCAACACATCACCTCTCCCTCCCCTTTTTCCCCCTCCTTGATGATTCATCTTTTTCTCTTCACTATCTCTCTCGCGTCTGTTGCCGTCCCTTTCCCCCCTCGGGTTATTTGCCCTACTGGATACTGGCTGCTGAGCCGCCCCCGCGAAAACGATGGGATGCACCCGCGGGACAGAGCCCAGCCAGAATATGGCTTCGATAACGATTGGGAGATGGGGAATATGACTGTTCCCCTCCGCAACCGGGCGCACACCTCCCACCACTAGTCTACGCAAGAGAACCTGTCGTGGAAGTTGCCGGGGGATGGAAGCAGCCTTCTTCCTTCCAGTCTTCTTTGAGGATTCCATCCATCCAACTATCCATACATCCATCCATCCATCCATCTCACCTGCAGAGATGAGCTGGAATTATTTTCATCATGAATAAGCAATCGCGGGACTTGCAATTCCAGGAGTTTATCGTCATGAGGTGAGGTGGCAGATCCATCCCGTCACATCCTGGGCCCGTTTGCTTAGGGTGAGATTGCTTTTTTTTTGGAGAGATGGGGGGGGGTGACAATGCCCAGAAACAGAACGAGCAGCCCGCTAATCGGGGAGAAGATCTCCCTTTCCCAGCACACATTGGTGTGACCAAGCATACCGTTGATCCCTGGTCCAACAAGTCGTCACCATTCTGGGTCTCTATCGAGGTACCTGGTATCAAGTATCGTGGTAGGCCACACCACCTGCATGTCCATGTCTACCTGATCATATTGTATACTCCCATCCTCCCCCCTCCTCCACCTCATGCCCTCCAAGAAACCCCGTTTCGAAATCGACACTAAGCTAGCTGACCCCAGACCCCCTCGGCACCCGGTAGGTCTCGTCGTTGCGTGCCATATCCAACGAAGCCTCGTGAGCATCTGCTCGATAAATATCATTTGCTCGCTCCTCGTTGCGCCAATCTGTTCCCTTCTTCAATCATTATTATTATACATTGACATTGACTTACAACAACTTACATTTGTATCTGCAACTTCCCATTCCATCTTTTGACTCATCCCGAGTCTTTCACTTCCAACACACATACACATACACACACACACAACCAACCAACCATACCATACCATACCATACCATACATACATATCTACATACGTACATCCGTTTGTCGCCGGCCGACTTTATTCTCTTCCCACTCGGTCCGCCCTACCTCTCCTCGCCTCACCTACTCTTGACACGCTGAAAGGCGACCAGAATGAGCCAGGTCCAAAGGTTAGAAGCGTTGCTTCGACAAAAAGAGCACGAGAAGCAAGAGATCATGAGCCAGCTCAGCAGAGCCCGGACGTCCCGGTCCTCGGCCACAGCTGCCGCCCTCGACTTTGAGTCTGTCCCCGGCAACTACCAGATCGCTCTGTCACAACCAGTTCTCGCCGACAATGGACGATCAAGAAGCAACACGATACCCCGCAGTGTGACGGCTGCCCCCAGCATTGCTGCTGCTGACAGTGTTTCCCTTCAGCTGGATCATGTCCAGTCACAGGTAAGTAACGAAACTCCGAGACCCAAACCCACTCTTTGCTCATGCTCACCAATGGTGCCAGGACCTGAGCCGTCCCATGAAGCGTTCCAAGACCACACACAATGCCGGTCCATCCTCTGGCACGGGCATGGCGAGGTCCAGCTCAAATATGCAACCAGGTGTCCCCAGCGGCAGTCTGTCGGGTCCCAGTTCGGCCATGCTTGAGCAGTATCTTGGTCAGGGTCAGATGCAGCAGCCCGTCAACGCCTTCTTCCAGTCACATTCCCAGCTCCAACCAATACCAACGGGCAGAGAGATGGATGTTGCCGATTTTCTCTCGATGCGGGATACTGGAGGAGACCTTTCCAGCGTCTCGCCCATCGCCATCCCTTCCTCCCGAATGTTGTCGCCCCAAGAGGCATCACATTATCCCGACTCGGGCATCCCATCGGCTTGTGGTTCTTTGACCTCGGGCCCATCTGTCGGAACCACAGCCATGTCAAGATGCAACAGCAACTTCAACGACAACAACGCAGCCATCCTGTCCCAACTTGAGATGGTCCGCATTCGGTCACAGCATTCCACCAATGGACAAGCTCGACAAGACAGCTTTGGCCCGAGTCAGCCGCCGTATCATCAACCTTCGTTGCTTGGAAAGAGGTCGGCCACAGACCTTCACGAGGGAACCGGTCCCAGCGCCCACTTTGTCGGTGCCTGTCCTTCTTCTGCGCCCACCGGCTCGGTGCTTCACCAACATCAGATGAAGAAGTCGCCCTCCTCCCAGTCGAGCTCTCACTCCATCTCGTCGGCGGCCATCCAGGAACTCAATGCGGGGTACAGGAACGATGACCTCGGCATGGAGCGTTCGGTCTCCAGAGACAGCACCAAGTCAAATAATTCCCTCAAGGTCCGCGCCAAAGAATCTCTTGCTCGCCAGAACGTCAACGCCAAGTCTCGTCAACTTCAGCCAAAGCCAGATGTCGTCAAGAAGGAACAACCCACATCGGCCACCAACAAGAAGGACCCCAAGGCCGTCATCACCAAGACCAAGTATGAGCGCCCCAAGCACCCCAAGGTCCGCTGCCACCAGTGCAACGAGAACCCCGAAGGGTTCCGGGGTGAGCACGAGCTGCGCCGTCACACCGAAGCCAAACACAAGAGCATGGTCAAGAAGTGGATTTGCCAGGACCCTGGCCTGCTCGGCATCCCGCACGCAGAGACGGCCGCCAAGCCTCTGTCGGATTGCAAGCAATGTTCGGCCTTTAAGCAGTACGGCGCTTATTACAATGCTGCTGCTCACTTGAGACGCACCCACTTCAAGGTCAAGGCACGAAAGGGTGCTGGTTCCAAGAATGGTGCCAAGGGCGCCAGCTCGGCCACCAAGGTGGAGGAAGAGAAGCGCGGCGGCAAGGGCGGCGGCGACTGGCCCCCCATGTCGGAGCTCAAGCTGTGGATGATGGAGGTGACAGTGCCGATGGACCAGGAGGGTGCCCTCGGTCCTGACGGGAGCGACTCGGTGGGCCAGGTCGAACAAGAGGACATTGACAATGAACTCGGCGCGCAGGCTTACGGTGTGCCACCCAACCTTCTCGGCATGGACGCCTACAGCAACATGGCCGTCTACGCCGGACTTGGTGGGGGGTTCGGTCAGGATCTTTCGTCACAGGGTCTCCAAGGCGAGCTTGGATCGCAGCTCTCCGATCTGTATCCGCTCGACACCTCGGTCTTTGCCGCCTCTTTTCATGGCCTGCCAATCTCTTCGGCCGGTTTTGGGGACTGTGGTCCATCGCAGGGACATCAGCTCCAGCAGGGCATGCCGTCCTCTTCGATGATGAGCATCGACACTTCCAACTACACTTCTCCAGTCTCGTCGACGGCCACTCTCACCCAGGCCGGCATGTTTGTCCACGACATGCTCCCGCCCGCCATGATGCACACCCGTGATGACTTGCACGACATGCCATTTGACCTTGCCTTTCCGGTTGGGGGGCACTAGATCAGTGTCGGCTATCTTGTTCCTTTTGCATTGTTTTCTTCGACCGCCTTAGCGTACCGCGATAGATGGGTTTTGCTATCTCGTTTTATCACTACACAACAACAACCCCTTCCCCACCCAAAAAAAAAAAAAAAAAAGAAAAAAGAAAAAAAAGAACAAACCTAACACCAAAAAAGTCCTTTTCTTCACGGAAGAGCAGGGTGTATAACCCTGCTTTTCCATCCTTTTCCCAGCCGAGGCGGTTTACTGCTCGGCATTTTTCGGTCTATTTCTCTCTCACTTTCACCATTCAAGAAGCCATCGCTCTAGGCTTTTACCCCCCCTCCCTCCCGATATGGGTTCACTCATTTCATCAGTCAATTGATCGATCGACGGGGATACGTTTCTCTGGTTGGAGTAGCCTTTTTTTCTTTTTTTGCCGGATCCTCAATCAATGACCTTCTTTTTTTGCATCGACGGGGTGGAAGATACCCAGAGCAACAACAAGAAGCAGATTGGATCCTGCGAGGTGAAGAAAGACTGGGGATCATCACTCGCGCTATATACAACGTTTACACTTGTCAACCACCGCGGTTTTGCTTACGGAAGAAGAAACCATGGCTGAGAAGGCCATCCAACACACACCACAGATTGTCAAACCCATTTCTTACTTTTCACTTCGATTTTATACGTGTTTACACATCTTATTGTTTCTTTATATCATTCGGCGCGCACGCATTGAGCATTTCCGGGGGGGAAAGGGGCAATATTTCGGCACAAGAAGAAGCCTGAACCAGTCAGGGCCCCTTTTTTTTTTTCAACTGTTCAAGCCAGCATGGGGCATCGTCAAATGACGCTTATGAAGTCTTTGTCTGTCGGTTTTACAAAGATATCAGATTGGAAATTGTTTCTTGTTTTTTTTTTTTGTTTCTTTTGCTTCAAGGGAATTGGATAATGGGCGTTTGGTTTGGTTTGGTTTGGGTTTATCACGGGACAAGAAAGGATTGGTATGTGGGGTGACACAGACACAACACAGACTCAAACAGAAGGGGACATGACAGAAAAAGAAAAGGATGGGCTGGACCGATTCAAATGGACATGGAACAGAAGAGACGGGTTAGTTGTAGCATGTCTAACAGTACAAAGAGACGAAGTATATGTAATGTATTTAATGGTGGTGGAGGAGCTGAGGGAGGATAGAGGGGGATATAATGTATATATCTGGATGTTTGGATGAGGGGAGGCGGTGGAAAGGGAAATTGTTGATGCAAAAGACCAGTGATGCAGTGTGAACTTTTGATATCTGGTGACTGCTTCATGAAGAGAGAACCTATACGGAGCCCCCTATTTAACTTACCAACACACTCCCCCCTCCCCCCTCCCTCCCTTGATATAGAATTTGACTATATTGCGAAGCATGACTATTTAAGGGATAAAAGGTATTTAATAAGCTCCAAAATATAGTTAAAAGACGTTGAAAGATAGTTAAAGGACGTTAAAACATAGTTAAAAGACGTTAAAACATAATTGAAGAAAGTTGAAAGAAAACTTAATTAAGAGGTCTTAAAAGATAGTTAAAAAGGCTTAAAATACAGTTTAAGGGCTGTAAAAGATTTTTAAAGGCCTTTAAAAATAATGTAAACGCTTATTATTTTTCTTTTAAAGCCTTCTGCTATTTAATAGGAGAGGTAAGTAAATAGGGAGGGAGGGAGGCACTGATCAATGAGTAAGGGGTTCCGTAAAAGTTCTCTCTTCATGAATGGAAAAGGGAGGAATTATGTCCGTGGTAAAGAGAAGCCAGGTTCCTAGGACAGTCAATTACCGCATTGACACATTAACGCATTTCACACTTCTGCCAAAAGTCACATTGCTGCCAGAGCGTAAATGATATATTCAGCAGCCGCTAGAACTGTCCGTCGACTGCCTTATGTAGGCGACCATTGCAACCTGCTCTTTTCTTCCCATCGCCAACCCGTGTGCGGTATCATTTCCCATACCTTCCAAGTCCTGTTTCCCTTGTGTGCTGTCCATTGATTTTCTCCCCGAAGTACCCCTTGCCAATCCAGTCCTTAGTGTTATTACATAGCAAAAAAACAAACAAAAGAAAAAAAAGAAATACGCTGTCCCAATAAACCAACCCATCCATCATCCCCCTCCCCTCCAAAACTCCATACTCCACCAACACAAGAACAGAAGGAAGAATAAGAGAGGATCAAAAAAAGGTTAAACCCACTCCCAAGCCCCCCTCACCCGCCCCCTATCCTGCGCCTGCCCGGTAACCTCCCCAAAAACCCCATCCCCCAAATCCAAATCCCTAACCTCACAACCGGTACACCGATCCACAACCTCCACCACCTTCTTATCCCCCTCCTTTCCCTCCTCCCAAACTCGTATCATCCGTCCACAGAGCACGTTCCCATTCGAGTTTTTCGTCCCCGAGGCATCCAACCCAGCATCGAACAGAACATGCGAAACAGCAACAACAGAGTCGTTACCGGAGCTGTACCACCCGCATGCTCCGGCGACAGAGGAGGGGTCGTAAAAGGTCAGGGAGCCGGTTTGTACCCCCTTTCCGGCCGAGGTCCAGGGGAGGGGGATGGATTTGGACTGACGGTGTCGGAGACCTAAGCCGAGGCCTAGACCAAGGGCGAGGGCCAGGATGAAAAGGATGGCGAGGAGGAGCAGGAGGAAGGCACGGCGGGTGAGATGACCAAACCAGCGCTTTTCTGGAGGGAGGTACCTGTTTAGGAGGCCGGGGTGTTGTTTACCCGGCGGAAGGGGGACGCCGTTGGCCGAGTGGGAGGTGGATGGGGGGAGGGAGGTTTCTTTTGAGTCGATGTTGACGACGGCTGGTGTTGATGCTGCTGGTGGCCGGAGGGTTGAGGGAGTGGTGGTGGTAAAGGTCGACTTGATCTTTGCGAGGAGGGGGTTCTCGGGCTTGTTGCGAGGAGGGTAGTTGGTGGGGATCTCCCATTCGGGGTCGTAGCGGATTCGTTCCATCTCGAGGGTGCTGGCTCGGGCGGGGGCTACTGGTTGGTCGGCCATGTTTTGCGGCCTCTGTAGAAGAAAGAGCAAAAACAGTAGTCGAAAAAAGAAAAAGAAAGTGGTATCGAATCGAAAAAGATGATGGCCGATCAAGTGGAAGCAGAAGCGATACGAGAATGCTCAACGCACAGAGGCAAGAAGGTGGGGCATTGTGGTGTGGTCCGCAGCGGTTGTGCGCAACTTCGGGTGCGACGAGGACACAGATAATAACAAGAGCAGAAGCTTGCTTTTGAGTAACTCGAAAGACAGGGAGAAAGAGGCAAAAATGACGACCTCTTTTCTCCCGTCTTCCCTCTTCCCTTTGGGTCAAATTCTTGGAACGGCACTTACACACCACACACCCACACGAGACCGGGACTGGCCTGTGACGTTGTCTTTTAGCCTGTGCCAAGCTTCGTGGGGTGTGTGCCGCTATTCCCGTTCGGGCGTGTTTCATGTTTGGAGAGTCAAGGAGTTCGTCTGGTCTTTTGAGACTGACAGCTCATCCGGGTCTCGAGAGATACACACTCAAGAGGACAGGAGAGGCTGTCTCTCCCATTCTCTGTTGAGTCTAATGACCCTGACAGCTTCCTCAGCTACCCTCACCCTGTCCCACTGCAGCCTGCCGAACCACGCATCGCTGTCCTCGGTCGTGACACGCTGAGCCGGACCAGTAAAAACAAGATCAACGGCCTCCAGCGGCATGTCCTCCCGTCTCGGGGTAAAACAGCCAGATAACAATGCCCTTGACCGCGTTGAACCCCCGCCCGTGTCAGATGGAAACGTCCAGCCCATCGTTAGCGATCCCAACCGGTGTCACCTCTGCCACGATCCAATTCCCCATAAAGTCGGCCGCCGCCGCCCACGTCGAACCCTTGGCTCTGATGCTCAACGGTAGAATTTCCGGAGAGCACACCCACACGCAGGCCATCCATCCACAGGTAAAGCACCGTTCAAATAGAAACAGCCAAGCCACTTGTCGTGATCGTCCTAGATGTGAATCCGCTGCTGTTGCTAATGCCCCTCCCCGACCAAAACCACTCCCATTCCAAACGCCATGCTCATCAACAGTTTCCTTCTCCCAACTCTGTCGATAGCATACCCAAGTGACAAAAGAAGCCAAGACATACCACGCCTGCGTAAACCCCCTAGCAGCAAGGCCTTTTCCTCGCTCATCCCTAACCCAGTCTTGTACAGCGTCGGCGCATAACAAGTCACAATATTAACCCCCCTCATCTGCTGCATAAGCTGCATCCCCACCGCGAGATAAAACTCCTTGTTCGTCTTTAGTCCGGACTTGTATCTTGGGATGAACCGCTCTGTTGAGCTCCGTATCTGATGCCCTGGAGCTTGGCAGAGAGCTCCAAAGCTCAAGGTGTGCTGTGTCAGTACCACCCATGAATGATAGGGAGATACCTACCTACCATAGCACTCGACAGAAGCCGTGGTTGATAACAAAGTCCCCCCCACCAACCCACTAAACGCACTGACCCCTCGGCCGTTGACAGATACTACCAAGTGGACCGCCAAGGATTCCATGAATTTGTTCCGTTGCATCAACCCATCTTCACCAAAACTGATCTTCCTTCTTCTTCTTCTTGTTCTTCAATTCGCCTGTCGCTCGCTTCTTTTTCTCTCAAATGTGTTGAATTGTATACATACACAAGTTCCAACGTCAAACACTGTCTCTCTCCTACAGTGGCGCCACCCACGATACACGATACCCCCCTCCCTCCACCAGTCCGCGATCCGAGCTGGGATCGCGTTACGCTGTCGCGATTCAATGTTTTAGACCCCCGCCTGCTTTGCCAGGTCTTGTTGTGTCTTGAAGAAGTAGAAAATGCTGTCACACCTGCGATTCCACCGACGAGCCCCGTCCAACCCCTCCGAGCCCACCCCCGACCAGATTGTGACATGGGAAGCCGCTGCTGGCCACCACCATGACGCTGACAACAACACCCTACAGCCGCTTGCGCGAGTCTCCTCGGCCGACCCCGACCTCGGTCGCACACCTGTCGACAACAGCACCCAGTCGCCTCCCGCTCGCTCAGCCTTCGATGGAAACAGCACCGGATTCTTGGGCGGAGTAGCCCTGCATCAGCTTAGGAGGACCATGCAGGAGTCGACGGCACCGGATAATGCTCAGTCGTCTTTGGCTACCTCGCTGCCGGAAAAACGATTCTCGAGAACCAAGGCCCCGCCGCCGCCCATCAACACCGGTCTTGCTGCCCGGCCAGCTCTGACAGCCGTCAAACCGTCCAAGTCTTCCAAATCGTCATCCTTCTTTGCTCCGACAGATCTTCAGCTGGGATCAGGAGGATCCTCTGCTCGGCCGTCCGGGGCCCGCGGGTCTAGTGACACCGCTCTTACACAGCCGTCGGGAGCGCCTTCGGAACCTGCTCCCAAGGGGAGGAAGAGTCTACCATTTTTGCGAAATTCCATGTCATCATTATTGCTGAGGAGAAAAACAAGCAATCAGCCACCAGAGTCACAAGCGGTGGTGAAGACGCCAACACCAGAAGTGAGCATCAGGGGCACCAGAATCCACGATTTCAGCGCCCCACGCCCGAAAAGAGTAACCCCTAGTACCGAAGGTGCTTTAAGTGCTTCGACCACAGCTTCACAGGTAGAAACGCCCGCGATTGCGGACACGCCGGGTGCGCGCACAGATCCTGGTGATGTCGGTCACCGCCTTCAAGAGGAGGTCATCCCGGAAAGC
Organism: Podospora bellae-mahoneyi; assembly: GCF_035222275.1. Classification (NCBI taxonomy): domain Eukaryota; kingdom Fungi; phylum Ascomycota; class Sordariomycetes; order Sordariales; family Podosporaceae; genus Podospora; species Podospora bellae-mahoneyi. Next base: position 3,702,330 of record NC_085882.1, on the reverse strand, counting down.
ACGCGCAGTGCTGATGGGGGCTGGACGCTCCCTCCAGCTTCTGAGGAAGCAGTGCCACCCGTACCTCCCAAAGATGAGCCTGCCATGTCCACCCGGACTTCGTCGTCGGCCACATCGGCGGCCACTACCATCGGTGCTGGTGCTCCATTGGACTCGAAAGCATCGGTCAGGACCACCGCCTCACGCTCGTTTTCCATCTCCAAGCTCTCCATGAAGAGCTCGGTGCGGTCTGCCATTCCAAAACACATGAAGAGCACCTCGTCGAGGTTCAGTTTTGACATGATTGGAGCTGCCAAACAGGAAAAGCTTTTGGAAGAGCGCCATCGTATGCGTGAACAGGAGAAGAAGCCCGCTGACGATATAGGACTGGGCCAGCGCGACTCGCGATTCGATGACTTTGACGAGGATTTTGACTATGACGCCATGATGGACGATGACGGGTTCGAAGAGGACATACCGTGTGTGAGTATGGATTACGACATTGAAGAAGAAGAAGAGGACCCCGAAGCCGCTGGCGATCCGGACAATGACCAGGAGAACTTTGCTGGATTTGTCTTTCAGCGCTCGAACCCAGCCTCGGCGGTGGCCAGCCCTCATAGCCCGGCAGGGATGCTTCTGCCGACTCCACGAGATGCCAATGGGACAGTTATTGGCTACGCCATGACGAAGGACACGACACCAGGTCTGCTAACGCCCGCCTTTCCGGACCCTTCGACCTTGCCAAAGTTGGAGGAGGCCATGGACGGGTTGAGCATTCAGCCAGGGGATGAGCCTGGAGATGCGACGTTGGAACAGCCTACTCATCGGCCCACCAGCCTGTCGATTGTTGAATCCGCCCCTGAGGCTGTCCCGGAACCTGCGCTCGAATCTGTGCCGGAGTCTCAACCCGAACTTGTGCCCGAAGCCGAAATCGCTCCGAACCCAGCACCGGAGAGGAGGAGGCTTGACGATGACATTTACTTTGACGACGGGCTGGCTGATGAGCTGGACTTTACCGGTGATGGATTTGTCATTGACGAGTCCATCTTTGACAATAACGATACAGACAAATACGGGCGTCCAATACCTGGTGCCTTTGCGCAAGCCCAGGAAGCCATGCGTGCTGCGCAGCTTCGGGCTTCCAACCGCAGCTCTGACACGACATCGGATCCGTCAGCGGCTTCAGGGGCTGCGGCGTCCACTGGCCACACCTCCATCAGCGCCGCGGCTCAGCAGCCGGTCGTTGAGTCCGAACACAAGGTAGCTGCGGAACCATTACCCGCGTTCCAACTGGCTCCTCAGCCACCAGAAATGTCGCCTTTCCCGGGCCAAGACCTGGCATACCAAGCTGCCCTCGCCGAAGCCGCTCAGAAGGCTGCGGCCTCGGGGAAATTTCGTCGCAACTCGTCACCAACACCCGAAGCTGAGCTCACCGTCACATCTCCAAGTGACTCGGCCGAGTCAGCCAACAACCTCGACACAATCCTGGACGACTACGAAAAAGAGGTCAGCTTTGATGACTACGAGAAGGACTATGACGACTATGGCGGCGGCTACCAAGACGACTACGACTTTGACGACGATGCCATCATTGCCGAAGCCAATGCCGAGGCGCTCGCCAACGACTCGGACGGGTGGTATGGCCAAGAGTTTGGCTTTTACTCTGCCCCCATGCCGCAAGGGGGCTACGGGCATAACAACAGCAGCAGCGGCAACAATCCCAACGGCCACCAGGCCGACCTCAGTGCCGAGAATTTGTTTTCTTATGCCAACGGCGGGTATTTTGGCCCGGCTGGGGGGTTAGGCCGCAGCAAGAGCGGGCGTATCGTCTGCCGAGAACCAAACTTGACGCCCATCACGGAGCGGTCAGAATACTCGAACCGTAACTCGATCATGTCCCTGACGCTCCCCCCCGCGATAGGGAGCGACACGGGAAGAAACTCGCTCACGATCAACAGTCCGGGTCTGGCGCAGCTGGCGCTGCTGGGGGACGACGAGAATTCGCTGAGTGTGGCTGCTTACATGAAGGCGAGAAACCGGGCGTTTGGTGCCGGCGGCGGGGGCTCACAAGTCAGCTCGAGGGAGGGGAGTCCAAAGTCGGAGAGGGGACCGTCGGAGTCACCGTTCGGTGGGCACCTGCACGCCGGATCGATAGGTCACGGTAGGAAGGGGAGTGCCTTTTCGGTTTGGAGTAGTTCTGATGTTGGGGAGGGGGGAGGGGAGGGGACGTCGTGTCCGGCGCCACAGATGGCTGCTTTTACTGCGGGTGGTTTTGGGAACAATAACCAGGGGGCTAATGGGGTCAATGGGGCGGTGGTGTCGCCTTTGCCGCAGCGGCCGCCGGAGATTGGAGGTATGGATGTCAATCAGATGGGTATGATGGGGATGCCGGTGGGGATGGGGATGGGGATGGGCATGGGCATGGGCATGGGCATGTTTGCCCCGCCGCCGGGGGTGCAGTTGCCAGTCTTGGTGCCTAGTCCGGGTATTGCCGCCGGGAGCGGGAGCGCGTTTGCTTGCTCGCCCGTGCTGGAGGATGGGGAGGAGGAGGAGCAGGAGGAGAGGACGGTTACCGGGAGGGGGTTGGCGCCTGCTTTGCCGGTTGTTGAGGGGGTTAATGTTCATGGTTCTGCGGGGGAGAAGGGGCCGGGGGAAAGGAGCACAGGGACAGAGGGCTTTGTTGATGGTGAAGGGGAAAGGCAACGGCCGGTCATGGGGCATCGACACAAGGGGTCGGCTGATAGCATTTCTTACACGATGGCTGACGGTGATGAGGGAAAACGATGGGTCGTGGAAAGGAGAAGGACAGGGGAGACGGGCGAGGTTGAGATCCTCGGGAGGGAAGTGCTGGACGGGGGAAGGATATAGGAGTCAGGCGATGAATAATGTGCACTGTACACGGTTGGGTAGGTCTGGAGTTGGCCGTTTGGTATCATTTAGCCGTCATGGGAGGCGCATACTTGTTAATGGTGGCATTAGAAGGATCAAAGGGGGCATATATACGCAGATATATATATATATATCTGGTCATGGTGGTAGAGGATTTGTGGCAACATGCATTATTTCTGACTTTGTCCCTCTGTTTCTATCGTTCTTTGCCGTCGGCAGCCCTAGAGATCAATCCTCACCACCTGCCCTCCCACCTGATCATTCTCCCCCTCCAGTCCCCCGGTGGTAGCAAACAAGACCTTCCTCCCCGACCAGCCCTTCGCGAATTTCACCGCCGTAACACCCTTCAGAGTCACATCCTCGGTCCCATTGACGATAGCCTCCTGCGTCCACTGCTGTCCCCATGCGGCCTGAGTAACCTTGACGACCCTCCCCCTCTGCCAGGCAATGTAGGCGCTCTTGCCGGTGTGGTCGAAATCGAGATCGTCAAACGCGTTGACCCACCCGGGGTCCTGAATCTGGGCCAGCACTTGGATTTGGCTGCCCGAGGGGATGTACCCCTGGTTGGAGAGTTTGATCCTCCCGAAATACCCCTGGCCGGAAACGGTAAAGTAGAGGTATCCGTCGAACAGGGGCCGGGCGGCGAGGCCGTTGATGCCGAGGGGGAAGACTGTGCCGCCGAGGAGCTGGGGGGATTGGAGGATTGTGGTGACGGTGTTGGTTGTTGTGTCGATTCGGAGGATGGAGCCGGTGAGGGAGTCGGCCGAGAGGATGATGCTTTTGTTGGAAGGGAGGGCGAGCAGGCCGTTGGGGAGGGGGTGGTTGAGGGGGATGGAGTTCAGGAGGGTGGGGGTGATGGAGTTGGGGGGGAGGGAGAAGATGTGGAGGGCGGTTGTGGTGGGGTCGAAACCGAGGCCGGCCATGACGCCGCCTGTGACGGCGTAGGTGGTGGGGGAGAGGGAGGTTAGGCCTGTGTAGGAGGTGCAGTTTGGGAAGGGGGTGAGGGCGGTTGGGGTTGTGGGGGAGTTGGGAGAGAACAGAAGGAGGGAGGGGGAGAAGGAGGAGAGTAAGAGGCGGGAGTCCGGGAGGGGGAGGAGGTTTTCGAGGAAGATGGGGTTTGTGGGGGGGTAGGCGAAGAGCTCGGTGATGGAGGGGGTTGACGGGGATGGGTCAGCCAGTGATAGGGGGATGGCCCCGAGGAGGGCGAGGTGGTGAAGGTGCATCTTGTCTGTTGATGCTGGTGTTGATGTTGATGTTGATGTTGATGTTGATGTTGATGTTGGTGTTGGTGTTTATGTGTGGTTGAAAAAGGGGATGTTGACTTGGTTTTTATAAGACGACTTTGCCTGCCGAGCCCAGGAACCGGGTCGACGAAGTGACATCCCATACGTGCGCTTATTGAGGTGGTACCATTGACCCAAGGCAGCGGACGAGTTGGTACCCTGGTCAGAATCTGCGGCTGGTGTTGGCTGTCATCACACCCCTGTGCCAACAACACACAACGCTATACCAATGTTGCACACGCCCTAAACCTAAACCGCAATAACCTCTAGGCTCCAGCTTAACATCCACCTTAAGGGCATCGTTCCCCGCCTGCGCTTTGATCTCATCCAACCTCATCCCTGATACTATGTAATGCTTCACCTACACAATATCCACCCCAACCTGCAACACCCCAACCAGCAACCCATCACACAGTTACTGCCCGTTCAATCATATCCCCTTGAGTCTGTCCCTCATAATCATATCCCCAACATTGACCAACCCTCATCTCCATGGCTTGCCCTTGGGCCGCCGTCTCCCTTAAGCGCAACTCGCATTACCTAAAAGGCCAATACAAGTTACTCAAAAAAAAATAAAAAAAATAAAAAAAAAAATCAAATCCTGTGATGTAATCTGGGACCGAGGTAGCCGTGAAGACGGAAGGCGAACTCAGATCATGATGCGTCCAACTACTGATTTCAACGATATCAATCCTGATTCGTTTCCATCTTTTGATATCTGGTGAAATTCAAGTTGATGTCCACAAGATATAGGGACTACGCTACACATAGCTTACCTAATGTTGTCCACCGGGTCTTGATAGAGCTTGGGCCGTCTAATCTACAAACCTGGATCCTCTTTACAAAGACCTTACCTTAATCAAAAAGTCATGTTGAAAATGTTGAAACAATCTTGTCGAGTTGGGCCCCACTTCCCGAGACTCGGCCTTTTGGCGTCGGAGGCAAATCCTTGACTCGATTTTGCTGGTGCCGTCACGATTCACCTCTGACTGGATACTCACGATAGATCGTTATCCACCGACTTTATCTAAACTCCACCATGTTTTCGCCTTATCGACGATTTCGTCATCCCGCCCTGTCGGAATTTTCGGAATCTAGAAACGGGGTCCTGGAACAACAACATGGGATTTTTTTCTTCTGTTTGGCGCTAGCCTACTGTTTTGCCACGCTTGGTAAGATAGGTACCACTCGTGATGGCTTTTCTGCAAAGAAAAGACGTGCTTTCTTCGGCGAAAAGAATTACCGGGAAAAGATTAGGTAGCAACAGGGAGGCCCCGGTGCCGGAACAACTACCTGTATCGTGAAGATGCACTATTCAGTCCGTGACAGCCCAGTACAACAAGCTGCATTACTAATTTTGATACTCGGCAAGGTGGAGATTTCGAAACAGGAAAATGGATTCGAGCGCAATCTATGGAGTCGCTCATGGTTCTGGGCATTGGTAATAGATGCCGCGGAGGAGAAGGGAAGGGAAGGGGGGGATGGGGGGGTGGTATATATCTCGTCGTTTCCTCACTCACTCTGAGTTTTGTGTCTGGTCCTGTTCTTTCATCATCACCTCTACCTCTACCTCATCTTTGATACCCTTACTTGCCCAGTCTTTTCCCAGACTTGAACTCAGCCGCCCTTTCGAAATAATCAAAAATGACCGACTACAAGTTTGAAGGATGGCTTGGCCTCGATGCCAGCTCGGCCGAGGGCAAGATGCAATGGGGCGAGTTTGAGCCCAAGCCTTGGGAGGAGACCGACATCGATATCAAGATCTCTCACTGCGGTATCTGCGGCAGCGACCTTCACACTCTCCGCTCCGGATGGGTATGTTGTCCTCACCAAATCTTTCCGAGACTCCCGAGCCAGCACGGAATGCTAACGTGAAACACCAGGGCCCAACTCTCTACCCATGCTGCGTTGGTCACGAAATCGTCGGCAAGGTCGTCAGAGTCGGTTCTCAAGTCAAGCACCTTGCTCTCGGCGACCGCGTGGGTGTTGGTGCCCAGTCTGACTCTTGCTGCAGCCGCATGGGCAAGCCTTGCGAGGCCTGCGAGTCTGGCCAGGAGAACTACTGCCCCAACAGGCACGTCGGTACCTACAACGGCGTCTACCTCAACGGTGGCAAGTCCTACGGTGGTTACGCCACCTACAACCGCGTTCCCGCCCGCTTCGCCGTCAAGATTCCCGAGGGCATCTCCAGCGCCGAGGCCGCTCCGATGTTGTGCGGTGGTGTGACCACCTACGCTCCCCTCAAGCACCACGGCGCCGGTCCCGGCAAGACAGTCGGCATCGTCGGTCTCGGTGGCCTCGGCCACTTTGGTGTCATGTGGGCCAAGGCTCTCGGTGCGGACAAGGTCGTTGTCATCTCTAGAACAAACGCCAAGAAAGAGGACGCCCTCAAGATGGGCGCTGACGAGTTCATCGCTACCGCCGAGGACCCCAGATGGGGCAAGACCCACGCCAACACCATCGATTTGATCGTCTGCACTGTCAGCCAGACCGACATGCCGGTACAGGACTACTTCAACCTGCTCAAGTTTGATGGTGTCTTTGTGCAGGTCGGTCTGCCCGATGACGGCTTCCCAACCTTCCAGCAGAAGCCCTTGATCTTCAAGCGCATCAAGATCACTGGCAGTTTGATCGGCAGCCCGGATGACATCAGGGAGATGTTCGACTTGGCCCTCGCCAAGGGTGTCAAGCCGTGGATTTCTACCATCCCCATGAAGGACGCCAACCAGGCTATTGTCGATTTCGAGAAGGGAGCGCCGAGATACAGATTCGTCTTGGAGAACGAGCCCGAGGCCAAGGCTTCCCTTTGAGTGGTGGAAAATGGGTACAGACACAGAGATAGACATAGACGGGGAGTGCGAGGTAGAGCGATCAGCATGAATTTAATGATACCATCACCATCATCAATCTAAATCCTTCTTTTCAGTCCTTCTTGCACCCACCTCCCTCAGTGGAGGCATTCCTGTTTGCGTTCTACCACGTCCACTTCATCTGCTCACCCTGCTTCTCCTGCTCCTTCATATCCTTCAAGTGCCTCAACCTCTCCTGCTCCTCCTTTTCATAAACAAGATCAGTCTTTCTCTTCCACGTGCGGGATCTCGTCCGGTCGAAATCCTTCTCCTCAGCTCCGCCAAGGCTGTCACCGTCGTGGTCGGGCAAATCATCACATGACCGCAAGCTTCCAGAGCCCCGGTAGCCTGCTGGCCAGCAAGGGTGAAGCTCAGTGGGCTCGCCGCCAAAGTCGGCCAGCTCGGGACCCTTGGACTTTTCAGACCCAAAGCCGGGCAGCTCGGGGCCCTGGGACTCGTCCGACCAGAAGTCAGGAAGCTCCGGGCCCTCGGAGTGGAAAGAGAGGGCCCCGTCAGTGCCAAAGTCAGGCTCCTTAGGGTCCGTTGACTTGCCAGACCCAAAGTCAGGGAGCTCGGGACCCGTTTCTGAAAGGTCAAGGGAGTTGACGTCGATCGGTCCCAACGGCTTGCGGTCAGCCCGGGCCAGCATCTTCCTGTCTCCGTCTTGCTCCAAAACCTCCCTCGGCACCACCGGCCGTCCCGTCTCCTTGGCCACGGCACCAACGACAGCCCTCCTCGGCAAGGTCACCCACCCCTTCCCTTCCTCATCCACCCAGAGATCCTCCCAATCGCGAAGCTGGCCCTCCTGACTACGACGAACCGACGCCTTCCCCGTAGGCTGAGCAGCCGCCCACTGCAAGTTCGCCTCCCCGTTCATGGTCTGGGCGACCGGGACGCCGGCGCACTGGGAGCAGATCTCGCTCGCGACGGAGAGGACATCGGGGGCTTTTGCCGCGCAGGCGGCGATGACGCAGGGGGCGGCGGCTTGCTGGATGGCGGCCCAGTTGTTGCACTGGCAGGTGAGGTCGGAGGCGGTTGGGCAGCCGTTGGAGGACGCGGCCGTGTCGATGCAGCTGATCTGGTTTTCGTGTTAGTGTCAAACCGAGGGTATAATAGAGGGAAAACATACGGCGCACTTGGGCATCTCAGCTGTTGCAGGGCACTCGGCGGCCAGCGAGCGCATGGAGGGGGAGGAGGAGTCGGCGAACTCCATCCTGTGAACCTGGGCCGAGGCCCGAGCCAGGAAGACGACAAGCGGGATGGTTGGGTGGAGATGCATTGTGGTGGTGGTGGTGGCGATGATGTAGCAGTCTTGAACTGTCTTTGATGATGGTGATAGTAGATGATGGCGTGCTCAGAGGTCAACTTATACTGGTGGGTGATGTTTAAGCAGATACGTGGATGGGATGACAGTGACACTGCGACACCCGTGTTTGCTACCAACTGGCGTCAAGAATTTTCCATGATTGCCATGCTGGTTGCACCCGTAGATGCATCGAGCCCGATTAGTAAAGGGGAGTGTGTGCTGACCCTTACCCCTGAGCCCCTATTCCGGCTCGCACACGCCAGCGTTGCATTGTGATGATGTGGTTGCCGTGAGAGGTGAGACCGAAGGCAAACGCGATGACGATTTTCCAAACATCGAATCAGCCATTACACAGAACTGAAGTGGAAGGCAACTTCATCTGATCTCATCGATTAACTTGTCATCTCACAACCTCTGAAGCAGTGCATAGGCCTTCATGGTGTTCACATGTCAGCTACCTCCCTAGTAAATCGGTGTTAGAGTGGTTGGCCCAGCAACATCAACAGCTACCCCTCATTGCCCTCCATTTCCCCAAAAGCTGTGGTTGAACCCTAAACGCCGAAACAAGTCCAGACTCTCAGCTACAGCCTCGCTGATTGATGGCCATAAGGGAGAGCAAAAAGAGAAAAGATGACAGCTGGATTGCATTCAGCCGCCAGAAAGAGTCACATTGAGGCCGGGGTAGCTCGGCCGAGGTCGGGGGTGGACGGAATCCAGCTCCGTGGCGGCACCGTTCGTGGGATGCTGCTCGGGTTTGCAGCACAACAATTGGTCAAAAACTTTTCTGCCCCACCTCCAACAGGTGATGTGATGGGGAACCACCCACCCACAAGCCACTTGAACCCCCCCCCACCCCCCCCATTTCGAAGGCGCATCGAACCACAGCTCACTACCCAAGAAACTCGGTAGACTCTAGAACTGCCAGATCGGCGAGGTAAAATCCACACCTTCCCAACCGTCATTCCTGTGTTGTTTCTATCTCCTTCACCTCGACACTGACACCTCCTCAGAGAGACAGACAGACGAGACGCAAGATGCTTTCCTCCCTCAGAGTGGTTTCGCGCCGGGCCGCCCTTGCTGGCCGCGCCCAGTTCACCCTCCGCGCTGCTTCTACGTGGGCCAATGTCCCTCAAGGTCCCCCAGTATGTTTTTGGTTGATCTGTCCAACCGTGCCAACGGCGTCAACGGCGTGGTTGCCTTTGCGCAACGGTCAGTAGCTAACGTTCTTCTGCAACAGGATGTATGTTTCCTGTCACCCTACCACCAGTCTTCCCGACGGTTCCTCGCGCGCGCATGAGGTAGTGTCCAGTGTCGTATGACGTTTTGCTAACCACCAGGACCCGTCGATGACTCTTCACAGGCCATTCTTGGTGTGTTTGTTCCTCCCAGTTGCCTTTGCGCAAGGCGTCCCAGACCCAAGACCGAAAACTGACGTCTGTTGCTTGTCTCCAGGTATCACGGAAGCTTTCAAGGCCGACACTTTCGACAAGAAGATCAACCTCGGTTCGTTCCGTTCCCGTCCCCAAAAGCGAATATCCCGCGCGCGAGACTAACAACCCCCCCTCAAGGTGTCGGCGCCTACCGCGATGACGCTGGAAAGCCCTATGTCCTGCCCTCTGTCCGTCAGGCTGAGGAGAAGGTGATTGCCTCGCGCCTCAACAAGGAGTACGCTGGCATCACCGGTGTCCCCGAGTTCACCAAGGCCGCTGCCGTTCTCGCCTATGGCAAGGACTCCCCGGCCCTCGACCGTGTCGCCATCACCCAGTCCATCTCCGGTACTGGCGCCCTCCGCATTGGCGGCGCTTTCCTCGCCAGGTTCTTCCCCGGCGCAAAGACCATCTACATTCCCCAGCCCTCGTGGGCCAACCACGCCGCCGTCTTCAAGGATTCCGGCCTCGCCGTGGAGAAGTACGCCTACTACAACAAGGAGACCATCGGCCTCGACTTCGAGGGCATGATCGCCGACATCAACAAGGCCCCCAACGGCTCCATCTTCCTCTTCCACGCCTGCGCCCACAACCCCACCGGTGTCGACCCTACCCCCGAGCAGTGGAAGGAGATCGAGGCGGCCGTCAAGGCCAAGGGTCACTACTCCTTCTTCGACATGGCCTACCAGGGCTTTGCCTCGGGTGACATCCACAAGGATGCCTTTGCCGTCCGCCACTTTGTCGCCCAGGGTCACAACGTTGCTCTCTCCCAGTCGTTCGCCAAGAACATGGGTCTCTACGGCGAGCGCATCGGTGCCTTCTCCATCGTCTGCGAGAGCGCCGAGGAGAAGAAGCGCGTCGACTCCCAGATTAAGATCCTCGTCCGCCCCATGTACTCCAACCCCCCCATCCACGGTGCCCGCATCGCCGCCGAGATCCTCAACACCCCCGCCCTCTACGACCAGTGGCTCGTCGAGGTCAAGGAGATGGCCGATCGCATCATCACCATGCGTGCCCTCCTCAAGGAGAACCTCGAGAAGCTCGGCAGCAAGCACGACTGGAGCCACATCACCAGCCAGATTGGCATGTTTGCCTACACTGGCCTGTCGCCCGAGCAGATGGATGCGCTGGCCAAGGAGCACAGCGTCTACGCCACCCGCGACGGCAGAATCTCGGTTGCTGGCATCACCACCGGCAACGTCGGGAGACTGGCCGAGGCCATCTTCAAGGTTACCGGTTGAACACCTGTAAAAATAATGTAATGAAGTAAAACATGAAAAATTTCCGGAGTACATTTTGGGTGGTTGGGTTTCTTTTTTGTTTTGCGCGCGCGTGTGTGTGAAGGGAAGAAAAAAGATGCCTTGTCGTATAGACAAAGATTTATCGTATCTATAGACGATGGATGGGATTGGGCTTGTACACAAAAAGAAGCATGGCTTGATTTGATTTGATTCTCCCTCTCAAGCAGTATCCAACCTCTCCAAATCCTTTCTGACCTCGTCCAACTGCCTCCCCATGTCAGCATACACCCTCGCCATTTCCCTCATTTTCCTCGTCTTTTCCCTTTCCGTGCTTGCGTCTTGGTGGTGATACTCCCCCAGCTCCCCCTCCAGCCCCTTGATTCTCTCTTCTAACCGCGACTTGGCATCCCTCAGATGTCGAGAGTAATTCCCCAACGCCGTGGCGACCTCTGGACTGTAAACCTCTTTTTTGAGCGCCCGACTGACAGATTTGATCTCGAGCTCTTGCTTCTGCGCGACGAGGGCCCTTTCGGAGGCCGAGTATTCTAGCCATCGAGATACGGGACCGTGTTTGGCCTCGAGGGACCTGATCAGCTTGGAGAGGATGAGGATTTGCTGATTGAGGAGGTTGCTGACCGAGACGGCGAGGGAGAGGCGGGAGCGGAGGAGGGAGTATTTCTTGTGGTGGAGGGTTTCGAGCTGGGTGAGGGTGAAGGCTGGGAGGGAAGGGATGGAGCGGTGGAGGAAGGAGGGGTTGGTGTTTGGTTGGGAGAGGCGGGCGAGGGTTAAGGCGCTGGTGTGGAGGGTTTGAGACAAGAACGAGGAGAGGAGGGGGACGTGGGAGGGGAGGAGGGAGAATGGGGGGGAGGATAGCAAGAGGGGGAGCTGGGAGGGAGGGATGGGGGAGCTGGGGGACAAAAGGGGGGGTAGGAGGAGGAGGAGGTCGAGGAGGGACTGAGGGAGGGGAGGGGGTTTTGGTTGGGCCAGGGGGAGGGGTGGCGGGAGGGGATCGGATGGTTTCAGGGGTTGGGATTCGGAGCGGGAGCGGGTTGAGCGGTGGCGGAGGAGGGATGGTTTTTCTTGAGCTGGAGGGGGTGGTTGTTCTGTTGTTGGGTGGGCGGTGGAGATGGCGTTGATGAGGAGGTGATGTTTGGCTGTTTTGAGCCGGTGGGTGTCGAGTTCCTGGTTCGGGGGTCAGTACCTATGTGAACATGGACGACAAAAAGAGGTGTAAGCGGCACCTTTCTCACCGCAGCTCGCTTTTTGGCCTTGGGGTCTTTTCGTGTGGAGGCATCGGGATTGAGGATGACTGTTGTGAGGGTGGTGTAAAGAGCTGCAAATTCGGGATTTTGCTGCAGAACCAGATCGTCAATAGGGGGTATCATTTTGGCTGTTTTTTTTTTGTTTTGAAAAAGATGAGTTGAAAGAAGGTGTAAGTCGTCGATGAGTGAGAGTCGCGATGAGTGAGAGACAAGGGTCCCTGAGAGTGAGTGAGTGCTGACAGTGGGTGGTCCAAGCTCCTGGACACCCAACCATGGGCAACCGGCACCGGCTGCCACAACCCATGCATTTCGGCTGCTCGAATTTTTGGAGCTCAACCTCGTCGTCGCTGTCGCCGTCGTCGCTGCTATTGTCAGTCGCCTGTGAGTTTGGGCGCCCACTCCGTCAATTGCGCCTCGTGCACCAACCCGACCCCAGCCAATGCTACCGCGATAGTTTTCCCCTTTTTCACACCACCAAATTGCCCCCCGTGGGCAGCACACCACATCACAATGTCAGCCCTCCTCCCAGCGAGAACCTGCCTCCGCGCGGCGACAACCACCACTACCACCACCGGCACATTCACCCTCCCCATCCGCTCCTTCTCCACCACCCCCTCCCAACTCTACAACCAAAACAGACCTTCCGGCGGCCCCATCCCCTCGCCCACTGGCCAAGCCCCCCATATCCCCCCCTACCCTCTCGGACCCCGCCTCTACTACAAGCAGTCCAACACCGGCCTCTACGGCCACGCCACCATCCGCTACGGCAACAACGTCTCCGAGAAGAACGAGATCAAGACCCGCCGAACATGGCGCCCCAACGTCCACCGCAAGCGCCTCTTTTCCCTCTCCCTCCGCACCTGGGTCCAGACGAGGCTGACCACCCGGGTCCTCCGGACCATTGACAAGGTCGGCGGGCTGGATGAGTACCTCTTGGGGATCAAGTCCAACAGAATCAAGGAGCTGGGTCCGTGGGGCTGGAGGTTACGCTGGAGAATCATGCAGACCAGGGCTGTCAAGCAGAGGTTCGCCGCCGAGAGGAAACAGTTGGGGTTGGTGGACGGGGTGTTGGAGAAGCAGGTGAGGGAGGAGAACAAGAGGTACAAAATGGAGCAGAAGCAGATTCAGTTTTATACCAAGAAGAAGCTGGGTTTGATGGGGTCGGAAGCGTCGACTGGGCAGCATGTGCTTCCGGATGGGAGGGTGGTGGATGAGGCGGGCAGGGAGGCGTATATCAAGGAGACGGATGCCATATTGGCGGAGACAGGTAGTGAGCAGATTCTCGAACTGGGCGAGGTCGAGGTGGCCAAGGATGAGGGCTTCATGAAGGAGAAGCCTGCACCGAAGAAGGCCCCTAAGAAGGCGAAGGTGTAGAGGATGAGCAGATGCGAAGCAATGTAAATTTATGTGTATACATCTTACGTGTATTTCTGAACATGTCCGTCTCGATTTGGTTCATCTTGCTCAAGCTTTTCTTCAACATGCTCCAGCTGCCTTACGGCTTTACCACTAGGAATATCGACATGATTTCTCTTGGCTGGAAGAGCAGGCCAAACAGAATGGCGAAGCTATGGTGAGCATAAATACAAGAAAGCATTACCTGGAAACTGTCACTCGCTCTGCTCTCATCAGCTAATCAAACCAATACTCTGCTGCCGAGTTCCCTTGCAGATTGTTTTTGACTCTCTACACTCATGTTGCGCATGGCATTGTTATGTCCTGGCTTTGGCCACCAAGATAAACTAGTAGCTCCAGAATGAGATAATATCCCCGACGAAACCGAATTTCCCCAGGCGTTATTGTCGCCTAGTCTCAGAAAACAAAGAGATGGCAAGAAAGCTATTTTGAGAATTAAAGCTAGGGATCTTGGACGGTTGATTGGCTGACAGCTCCCGCCCCGGTAAAGTGGATCGCTGGTAGCCGCCGTTCCTGAGCAACGTCAGCCAATCAATTGGCAAGCTCGTCCGTCTGGTCTTGACTCTTGGCACAATTCCGAGAGTGACGGCTCATGAAGGGATCTCTGCGAGGTCAACTTGATGAGTCACCTGAATGGTGTAAGTAAGTTGAGATGTTGAATGGAGAATCATCGGAAGAATCAGCTTTCAAGGTATTGAAGTACGATATGCTGGAAGGCAGAATAACGGGCAGCAAGTGAGGCGGGTGGCTGGCCTCACGGCAGCAGGCAGGTGTGGCTTGGCATTCGATGTGCGTTTCGAACCACAACTGAGCAACTCCAACAATTCACCTCCAGTTTCGCATCGTCATCTTCTTCAAGTTCCATCATCATCCTAGCCATGAGCGACGACTGGGCTGGCACGCAGAGCAGACACATGGATATGCACAACACAACAAACACCAGCAGTCAATCATGCGGACACTCAACTCTCAAAATCCTCCGGTTCCGTGACGGGTAGTGCCCTGGTGACAGCCGATGCCAGATCTCGCAGAGTTCTCCCACGATGTAACAAGACCGTTGAATGCAAGATCGGGTTCAGCCACTTTTATCCCGTTCAATCAACAGAGACTGACCGTCATGTGAGGTCGCCTCGCAGTTTGACGACGTGGTTTCGGCAGCCGCCCCGGAGGACCCCGGACGGAGAAACGACTGGCTCACATGCCCCCGGCGCTTAAGGCGAGCGCTTCAAGATGGCGTCGCAATTCACCTTGTATGGCTTTGTCGACACCGACAAAGAGCAGCCCTGTCTCTATCGTCTGGGAACCTGGGTCATGTGCGGGCCGTGTATTCACCATTCATTTGCTTTCTCTTATTGTCAACACCTGCCCCTCGTTATTGTTTCGCGACACAGTCGCATTGTCTCTTTTCCTCCATTGTCCACCGCCACTGTTTTTTCTCGTGGCAGTTCACCCTCAATCATGCTCACCTGGCTTGCTTGAGTCTGTCATTTTTCTTCTGTCATTTTCTTTTCCCATTTCCTTGACTTCTTATTTGCTACTCAGTTTCCTATTTCGGTTTCCATACTCATCAACGATATCATCGAGGTACATACATACATACGGCAACGAGATACACGATACACACAACAATCCATTATTCTTGGCTGGATCAAGATACCTTCACTAGTTTCCTTATAAAAAAATGACCTACGACGAGAAGGGCAGGGCTGGAGGGCCAACCCCAGTGCCGCCTGTTCCCGCCAGCCTCAACGCCAACTCCTGGGAGATGATCGATCTCGATAGAAGTCAGCAAAATCAGGCCGCTCCCAAGCTTCAACCACACGCCCACACCGATCCCACCGTCACTCCTTACCTCGGCCTCCGCGCCAGGCTCTCTCAGCTCTGGTTCAACCGCTGGACCGTTCTCCTCATCCTCGTCCTCGTCCGCGTCCTCCTCCTCACCGGCAGCCTCAACGACAATATCGGCGATGCCAAAGTCAAAGCTCTCTCAGCATGCACCAAGGTCGAAGATGTCGGGAGTGCCATGGCGTCCATGCCTCATTACTTGTCTGTGGGTGTCAACTCGATGGCGGCGGAGGGAATTGAGAAGGCTGTTTCTGCCATGGTTCAGATCCTGATGTTGATCCTCACTGGGGTCGAGAACCTGGTTTACTTTGTCATCAACATGTACGTTGGCACATGGGCCTGTCTCATTGCTGCTCTTATCCACGGTGCCCTCGAGGTTGGCGCTAAGGGCATCGAGGCGGCAACAAAGTTCATGAACGATGCCATTGGCACCCTCACTGGTCAGATTTCAGAGACTATCGAGGATGTACAGAAAGCTCTCGAGAACGTCGGTGATGCAGTCGGCAATTTCGCAGGCAGCTTGATCGGCCCCATTTCGATTCCTAAGATTGACATCAGCCGCCCCCTTGCCGACCTCAAGGACATCAACATCAACTCGACGGATATGGTTGATAGCATCGTCAAGCTCGACAAGAAGGTGCCTACCTTCGACCAGGTAGAGAATTTCACCAAGAACGCCATTGGCATCCCGTTCCAGTTCGTCAGAGAGCAGCTCAACTCCAGCTTTGGCAACTACCAGTTCGACAAGACCGTCTTCCCCGTTGCGCAGAAGCAGGCTCTTTCATTCTGCTCGTCCAACTCGTTCCTCAATGACTTTTTCCAATCGCTCTTCGAGATCATCGCCAAAGCCAAAATTGCCTTCTTGGTAGCCATCCCTATTCTGGCCGTTCTGGCCATCATCCTCGTGGGCTGGATTGAGATTCGCCGCTGGAGAAAGGAGAAGGAGAGGGCCAAAGTGTTTACCGAGCATGGCTTCGACCCGATGGATGTGGTCTATATTGCTGGCCGGCCGATGACTGCTGGTGCGGGAATCTGGCTTGGGAAGCGGTTCAGGATGACTGGCAAGAACCACCTTCTGGCGCGGTGGATGGTGGCCTATGCCACTTCGCTGCCGGCGCTGTTCGTTCTTGCCTTGGCCATGGCTGGGTTCTTTAGCTGCTTCTGCCAGTACTTGATGCTGAGGGCTATCCAGAATAAGGCTCCGGAGCTCGCTACTCAAGTCGGCAACTTTGCCGAAGATGTTGTTGGCACATTACAGGCTGTCTCGACGGACTGGTCGGATGGTGCGAACGGAGTGATCCTGGGCCTGCAGAACGACATCAACAACGACGTCCTCGGTTACGTCACCAACGCCACGAAGGCCGTCAACAACACTCTCAACACCTTTGAAGACGAGATCAGCAAGGCGGTCGAGGCTGTCTTCAAAGACACCGTTCTGTTCAACGTGGCCAAGGACATCGTTGGCTGTGTCATTTTGCGAAAGATTGACACGGTTGAGAAGGGGCTGACGTGGGTGCATGACCACGCCAAGGTGACACTGCCGCTCTTCCGCAATGATATGTTCAGTGCCGGAGCCAACGACAGCGTCAATGGCGACGGTGAGCTGACCAGCTTCCTGGCTACGCCTGCTAGTGTCACGACGGATGAGATTACGGACGCGGTGGCCAAGGTCGTGAGCAAGCTGCAGAGCGGCATCGTTCAAGAGGCGCTCATCTCGCTGGCACTTCTTCTGGTTTATGTCATCATTGTTCTTGGGGGTGTGGTCTACGCGCTGGTCAGGATGACGCAGAACGACAAGACACGCGGTCTGGGCGGTGACAGATGGGGCGTGAAGTTTGGGAGCAGACCTAACAGTTTTGCTCCTGGCGACACAGCCGCCAACAGACGACACCAACGAGATGTCCAGGCAGACGAGCAGGAAGAGCCGAGTGCGTATCATGACTACCGACAAGAGGTAGTTTATGCCGGGAGCGTCAAGAGGGGGAAGGTCGAGTCGGAGAAGTGGAATACGCATGCGAGAAAGAGCAGTTACCCTACTGTTGAGGATTCCGGGTACTCTGGCCGATAGGGACGGCGGGAGAAGAAGGATATCAATGGGGGCAGTTATGAGGAGAGCTCGTCCTCTGGAGCTGGGCTGGGACAACCACCGCCGATGTACTCGGTCATTTAATATTTTTTTTTATTTCTTTTTCTTTTCGTTTCACTCTTGGTTTCTTTTGTTGCTTGCATGGTTGGTAAGGCGTTTGGATAGCGAGACGTTCCAATATATATACCTCGGTAGATTTGGCAGACAGACCCAGTTCATCAAAAAAGACATCCGGCATGCATTTACTTGTTGTTGTTGCGATTTATGTGAGATCCCCTGATTGCTGGGACTCCAACAGGTAAGATATGAGATACTTCGTATATATATGAAGCCCAGTTTGAGTTGGATCTGTGCAATCGAAATGCCTTTTTCTTTGTGAGATCCCAAAGTGGACTTGAATAAACCCATTGTGTTGTCTTTTTGATGACGGGCTTGTCCGCAAGTATCCACGATCTCCGGCACCTCGGGTCGTGATGACCGGCGCCGTGGCCTCTTCAGGCATCGCGGGACATGGCCTCCGCAATCGGGAAGGCCCAGGTCGTGGCGAGCCGGCAGAAAAAATTCCATGTTCGGTGACGGGGGCGAGACTGCAGTACGCACTGTGGTCGAGAGGGGCACTGGAGGAGGGGCGGTGACTCAACCCCCAGAAGGGCTCCGCTAATTTTCTGCCACTTTACAGGGGGGGTGCCGCTGATATGAGGTTATGACTCGCCTCCCCTTTCAACCACAACTCCAAACAAAGACAGAAGCAGAACCCGGGGAGAAACTTGTTGACATATTTCTGCTGCTGAATCCTGAGCTTCCTTCTCCTTCCCACCCAATTGGTCTCTCGATTGCCAGCACGCGCATTCATTCAATATGGAAGGCCTCAAGCAGACGTTTGCTCGCTGCAAGGCGCAGAACAGGGTCAGTACCTTTCCCACCACTCAACAACCCCGCCATTTTTATTTTCTATTTTTTTTATTTTGGATATCCCAACGGCCTGAATCCCGGAATCCGGGGAACAGGGAAGAACGGGGAACGGCTGTTCAAGAACAAACAAAAGAGAGCCAATTGCTGACCTGTTCTATTCGCAACCACAGTCTGCCCTTGTCACCTATGTCACGGCCGGTTTCCCCAACCCCGCAGCCACTCCCGATGTCCTTCTGGCTATGGAGAAGGGCGGCGCCGGTATGCAAATATTCCTCCTTTTTGTGCTGCCACTGAAAGACACAAAACCGTTAACTTGTCTCCAACAGATGTTATTGAGCTCGGCGTTCCGTTCTCTGACCCAATTGCCGATGGCCCTACCATCCAGACTGCCAACACCGTAAGCTTACCTTGCCCAGCATATTTGTCGACGAGCGGCGAACAAGCCACTGACGGGAAAACACACAGATCGCTCTCCAGCATGGCGTGACCACCGAGGGCGTCCTCGACATGGTCCGCGTGGCCCGCAAGCGTGGCCTCAAGGCTCCCATTCTCCTCATGGGCTACTACAACCCCCTCCTCAGCTACGGCGAGGAGCGACTCCTCAAGGACTGCAAGGAAGCCGGTGTCAATGGCTTCATCATTGTCGATCTGCCCCCCGAAGAGGCCGTCTCCTTCCGCAGACTCTGCACCCGCGGCGGTCTCTCCTACGTCCCCCTCATTGCTCCCGCCACCTCGGATGCCCGCATGCGTATCCTCTGCCAGCTCGCCGACTCCTTCATCTACGTCGTCTCTCGCCAGGGCGTCACCGGTGCTAGTGGCACCCTGAACGCTCACTTGCCGGAGCTCCTCGCCCGTGTGAAGAAGTACAGTGGCGACAAGCCCGCGGCCGTCGGTTTCGGTGTCAGCACTCGCGATCACTTCCAGTCCGTGTCTCAGCTTGCAGATGGTGTTGTCGTCGGCAGTCAGATTGTTACTACCATTATGAACGCCGCCGAGAACGAGATCAACAAGGCTGTCCAGGAGTACTGCGGTTACCTTTGCGGTCGCACCACCTCCCCCGAGGAGGAGGCCACCCGCGAGGTTGGCATTCTCGAGGCCATCAACGGTGCTCAGGAGACTGGAGATGTGTCCGTGGATGCTGTCATCAAGGAGACGGATGACCTTGTTGCCCAGCTCGACATGACCAACTCTGATCTCCCCAAGCGTTTCGGTGAGTTTGGTGGCCAGTACGTCCCCGAGTCCCTGATGGACTGCCTTTCTGAGCTTGAGGACGGCTTCAACAAGATCAAAGATGACCCGGCTTTCTGGGAGGAGTACCGCTCCTACTACCCCTGGATGGGCCGCCCCGGTCACCTCCATCTTGCTGAGCGCCTGACGGAACACGCTGGTGGTGCGAACATCTGGCTTAAGAGAGAGGATCTCAACCACACCGGTTCCCACAAGATCAACAATGCCCTCGGTCAGCTCCTTCTCGCCAGGAGATTGGGCAAGACCAAGATTATTGCCGAGACCGGTGCCGGCCAGCACGGTGTAGCCACAGCTACCGTCTGTGCTAAGTTCGGCATGGAGTGCACCGTTTTCATGGGCGCTGAGGATGTTCGCCGCCAGGCTCTTAATGTGTTCCGCATGAAGCTTCTCGGCGCCAAGGTCGTTGCCGTCGAGGCTGGCAGTCGCACCCTCCGCGACGCCGTCAACGAGGCTCTCCGCTCTTGGGTCGTCAACCTCGAGGACACCCATTACATCATTGGATCTGCCATCGGTCCCCACCCCTTCCCCACCATTGTCCGCACCTTCCAGTCCGTCATTGGCAGAGAGACCAAGCAGCAGATGCTCGAGAAGCGTGGCAAGCTCCCCGATGCCGTCGTTGCTTGCGTCGGTGGCGGCTCCAACGCCGTCGGCATGTTCTACCCCTTCGCCGAGGACAAGAGCGTCAAGATGTTGGGCGTGGAGGCTGGTGGTGACGGTGTCGATACCCTTCGCCACAGTGCCACTCTCACTGCTGGCTCCAAGGGTGTTCTCCACGGCGTCCGGACCTATATCCTCCAGAATGAGCACGGCCAGATCGACGAGACCCACTCCGTCTCCGCCGGTCTCGACTACCCCGGCGTCGGCCCCGAGTTGTCCAACTGGAAGGATACCGACCGTGCCAAGTTCATTGCTTGCACTGATGCCCAGGCCTTTATTGGTTTCCGTCTGATGAGTCAGCTTGAGGGTATCATTCCCGCCCTTGAGTCTTCCCACGGTATCTGGGGCGCCATTGAGCTCGCCAAGACCATGAAGAAGGGCGAGGACGTTGTCATTTGCCTGAGCGGCCGTGGCGACAAGGACGTGCAGAGCGTTGCTGATGAGCTGCCCAAGATTGGACCTGTCATTGGCTGGGACTTGCGCTTCTAAGCTTGCTTTTTTTTGCTTGCTCCTTCACTTGGTGGGGGTGAATGCAGTTTTTTTGGACTTGGATTTTAAAAAACCATATCAAGCAGATGGTCGTATTTGTTACATAGATGGAGCGGAGTTGATCTCGAATGACGGGTGTACCAGGCCACCGTTTGGGTGGGTCGTGGAGGAAATACATTGGCATTTTGCCCGTTACTTGTTCTGGGTCTCCATGGATGTTCTCTCCCCGTGCTCGGCTCTCTCTTTTGTGCGATGTTCCCTTCCGTCTACATGAGTTCAACCTCGCACGTTTCTGCCTCGTTGAACACTTCCGAGCCACCGTGCTGAGCACGAGAGTAAAAGATGCCCACCCTGTAGTGCCTCCCTTGTGAGTCAGCTGGATAGAGCAACAGACCCCAGACATCGCTCTTGCGTTTCTGGTCCTGACAAAACGAGCAAGTCCCCCCTCCCCCCCCCCCCCTCCCGACTGAAAGTCCGGGTCGTCGAGAAATGTCTTGCTGTGTTCTGTTGGGAAGAGAATTTTGGTCGTTGCTTCTGCACCTAGTTTGATGCTGCCAGGCAACTCGGACAACGAGCAGCAGCTCGACAGCAGAAACAGCTTGATCTTTGACAATTCCTCCTCTGTCGTCACCGCTGGTTTAGATCCACCAGCAGCATCATCATCCCAGTCATGCGACACCATGATGAGGTACCCCCTTTCGGCGTTTGCGCACCGCCACTCCGCGCTCTCGGTGGTGAACTCCCACTTGGGTTTGCCAGGGGGGAGGACGTCTGACATGGGAATGACCTTCCCGGAAACGACGAGCGAGTTGACCCCCGGGCTCAGCCTCCCAAAGGGGTTCACCAGCCCCTCCGCTTGCACGTTTGATTTGACCAGGCTGAACTCCGGCCGCAGGTGGGTTCGGACACGGCATTTCCTCCCGTCGGGTAGGCCGTGCACGAAGCGGAAGATGTCGTCCCTGCGGCCTGGCCAGGACCAGCTGGGGCAGTGGAGGGGGTTGCCTTTCCGGAGGGATTGCAGCAGCGATGGGAGGGTGTTGGGACGGGGGTGGTGACCACGGCGGCCGGCGACCCAGAGGAGGCTGACGTGGAGGTCGGACCGCCAGTGTCCCGCGAGGTAGGCGTCGTTGGGGGGCATGATGTCGTTGAATCTGGAGGCCGGACCGGACAAGCCGGGGAGGAGGTCCTCTGCTATTGTCCATTTCAAGTGCACGAATTTCAAGACGACGGATAGCCAGAGGTCGTAGCGGTTGTTGGTCTTGTCGCCGTGGAGGAGGAGGAGGGGGGGGAGGGACAGGGGGGTGGTGTTGGGTGATGTGTTGCGGTCGTCGTGGTTGTTGTTGGCTTTTACTTCAGACTGGTGGCCGTTTTCGGAGAGGACAAGAGAGTTGGTTTGGACGTGGAGCATCGACTTGCCGAAGAATAATTTGCTGGTGGACATGGCCCGTTCCTGGAATACCCACCCCCTTTCGCTCCAGCTCGTGACGGATAGATCCTGCTCTAGCGGTGGGGAGGATGCCTTTGCTGCCAGCGTCCCATCGCTGTTGCTGGGCACCGATCGGAGTGTAAACACCCCGTTAACTATGCCCTTGGCAGGGGATGTGTACCTATATTCAGGGTAAACAGCTCGCTTGGACAGGAACCCCTCCAGACAGGATGACGAACCCGCGGCGCAGATGGTAAGGTAAGAATGTTCATAGATCCGCGCCATTTGTTGTGACTCAAACTCCCAGTCTGTCTTGCTGTCCTGGATGATACATAAAGCGTCGATCCAGAGGTAAGGGATGCCAAGGGAGCGGCAGACCTTTACTGCGTCAAGCATGACAGGGGAGAGTTCGGAAAGGGGAATGCTGGTCATACGGTAGGGGAGGGAGGAGGTTGTGAGGGTTGTTTGCTGGATCGCGTCTGAAGGGGGACCCCAACAGTAGCTTAGGGCTGCGTATTGGACGGGATGGGGGAGGTGGGTGGTGGTGGTGAGTTTGATGGCCGAGTTGGGGGATGGGGGGAGGGAGAGGAGGCGGGTTGGTTTGAATTTCGTGGTTGCTGGTCGTGCTGCGTTGAGGATGGATTGGGTGAAGCTGATGTTGGGGGCTGACCATGGCTCCTGCTGTGGTGGGGAGAAGATTTGTAACTTGTCTGCGACTTGCTCTTGAACAGAAGAGGCAGTTAGACGAAGAGATAAATCTGGTAGACGTGATGCTTGACTTACTATTCCCAGATTCAACCATAAACTGCCACACAGGCGTCGAATACCATGGGGAGGTAGTTGACAGAAACACCGAGCCATATTCAAGAGCATGTGTCAGCTCTGGTCGAACGTCGTTCCCGGTTGCCTTTCGGGGCACATAACGGAACTCAATCCAGACCCCAACTTTAGTGTTTTCCGATCTAGGACGAAGTGGATTCAAATCCACCCCCTTTTTCTCTATCCCGTCCTTTAGATAACGACACAAATCACAGCCCCCCCGAGCCGACGCTTCAAGGCGGGGAAAGTCAGGCCAGTTGTCAATGGCACAGAGGTAACTGTTAGCAATCCATTGCGACCCCTGCCACGAACTCCAAGAATACTTTCCTAGATTCTTGTCAGAGAGAAGTCAACTTAGGAGCCAAGGCACTCACTCTCACATACCAACAATTCCATTCCCAACCCGCCTCAAAGCCCAAGCGCAAAACAGACACACATTGGAAACTTCTGACCGAGGCGTCGTCCGCTGAGAAAACACGGCGCGCTTCAGCTCCCAAATGGTTGTCATAAGACTACCAAGACTCGCGTCTGAGCCGGTTCCAAAGAGAATGAATTCATTGTCGTACGCGTTGAAACATGTGGAAGCCAACGCCTCGAGCTTGTCGATTGTTTGGGTAGCCGTGGGGATGTCAACTGCGGCACCGGACTGAATCTGCTGCAGAATATCAAGCCCATGTTGGTGAACACTAGTCAAGGCTGTGATCCAGTATGGCGGCTTGCCTATCTCTTCGGCGAGTGAGTCCATCGCGAGGTGAATTGGTGCCCAATTGTCCCAACTGTCCCGGTTCAGGAATCTGCAAGATGAATGAACGCCGGGGCAAAAGTAAAGTGAAACAGAAAGAAAAGCGCTCCAGCTTCTAGCCAAGAAGCTAGAGTCCAAAAACTACAACTACCATCTGGAAGATGGCAGTGCAAAGAATTGAGGTCGTGCCCGGGTTCGAACCGGGGTTACTGGAAGGTAATGACCGAAGGCTCAAGTCAAAATCCAGAGTGATAACCACTACACTACACAACCTTGGGATATGTGCCCGGGTTCGACATTGGGTTCAAGAACTTGGTTGAAGTCGAATTCAGAGTGGGAAAAAAGAATGTTGTGACTCGGATACCGGGAGTCGAACCCGGGGCTGTTGAGAGAGCAGACACTTCTGAGAAGTGAGAGTCAACGATGTTACCGCTACACCATACCCGATGAGGATGGTTCCGATTGGATGATGGATGTTGGTTCCACCGCAGGCTCTATGAAGCACCTTTACCACCCCTGACCCCTGACTTCGTATCCCCATATCTCAAATAAGCCGGGAATGGTGAACGTCTTGCAGTCTGACATCTTTGGGAGTCTCGAAGATGATTCGGAACCACAAACCCGGGTGGTCTTCCCGCACACATCGGAAGGCCACTGACGATCCAGCCACCAACGTCTCCCGACTCCGACGGCTCAGCATCATTGCCAAAGTATTTAACACGTTTGGTTATTCCGTACCGACTGCCTGGGACCTCTCTTCTTTTTCATCAATCATGTTGAACCACTCGACAAAACCTCAGCATGACCACCCTTCCCATAACCCCCTCCCTCATCCCCCGCCTCACGGGAAGAACAGCCCTCATAACAGGCGGCTCCTCCGAAATAACCCTCTCCACTGCTCTCTTGCTGGCCGAAAAAGGCTGCTCAAAAGTCATCATCCTGGACCCAGAACACAACGACTCTTTACTCACACCAGATCCAGGCATACCTTCTTGCCTGGCTTTTCTGAGAGTTGACGTCAGGAATTGGAAGGAGCTAAAAGCTGCGGTAAAGGGATGCGGAAAAGTTGACTACGCGTTTTATGTCCCAGGGCCAGAGAGGATTCTCTTCGAGGTTGGGGGTGAAGGTGATGATGATCGGGAAGGCGAAAACGGGGTGGGGATGGACTGGGCGAGGGAGGTGAGGACTGTGGGTGACTTTGTGAAAGTTTGTTGGGCGGTTATGGCCCGGTCGGGTGTTGGGAGGCTGGGGGATGAGAAGGGGAAAGGGGGGAGTGTGGTCATTTGTGTACCGGGTGGTGCTGGGGGTTACATGTCTTGTCATGTGCTGCCTCCTGTGGGGATGCCTGGGGAGGGCGTGATGGATGGGTGTGCGGGTTCTGCTGTGAGTTTGCCTTCCCGAGGAAATGAAATGACGCTGAAAAGAAGAGGTGAAGATCCTAGGAATGATACGCTCGCTGAGGACGGTTGCTATTCAAGACGGGGTAGCTATCAATGGGGTTGCTGTTGGCCCTACGTTTCCGTCTACTTCAGATGCGATGCCACCAACGACACCGTTGCCTCCTTTGACACCGGGTGTTCAGCTGGAGAAGCTTCCCGTCAAAACTGCCGATGAGATTGCCCTTGCACTTGTCTTTTCGGCCACAGCGACACAAAAAAGGAAGGTGGAAGTGTACGGAAAGGAGAAGGATTCTGATCTGTTTGCTGGGAAGAAGGAGGACAGGAAGTGGAATGGGAGAGTCATCTTCACAACAGGGACATCCCCAATGGCGTACACAGAGGTGGAGGAGGGGCTGGCTGATTTGAGAGGGTGGTGGCTGGGAAAGGAGAATGTGAGGATGGTAAGGATGCAGCAGGTGATTGGAGACTTTAGGCCTTTCGAGGTGGATCACAAACGGGAGCCTTGAACCTGTCCGCAAAACATGAATACCCACGTAACTAAGACCTCCCCGGTGAAAGGCACAGGCTACTTTGGGTATACTTCTGAAGCGAGCCCAGTCGGCCGTCTCATTGTTTGACACTGAAATAGACGAAACAAAAACACCGATCATGCAGGAATATCCTTGATTAACACCTCTTGCTACATACTGGATAGTGCCAAGCAAAGTGTGGTAGGCTGCTACGCCGCAGCTGGAAACTCCTAATGGACCATTAACCAAAAACGGGAGGGAATTGCTTACTACTCCCCAGGTGGCCAGCCATACCACGCCTCACAAGCGGGGCGCAGCTGAAAACTCCGAAGGAAACTTGAGGAGTGGTCGTTACAAGTCTGGCTGCAGTGACGGTCTTGTGCCTTGTTGATGGCCGCGAGTGAGAATTTTGCCGCCGCCTTGGACAAAGTCTGAATAGTGGCACAGTGATGGACTGAGGTATGTGAGAGACCCAGGAATAGTGCCTTATCTGGGGGGTAGATACCTATATAAGGGCTGCCTCTACTCGATATTGCTGTGATAAATTTCTACGTCAACAAAACAACTTCATCAATCGCCATAACAACCAACCAAAAAGTCTTGAATTGCTTACCACTCATCTTCGATCCCCAAACTTCCACCCCCAACTTCCACCATGCCTGAGACAATCATCAAGTCCGCCAACGCCAAGAAGGATGCCATCAATAAGTTGACGGACCATGGAGTCAACACTCTTGTCGCAACCAGCCTGATTATGAGCCCGCTTTCACCTTGCTAGTCTTGGATTCTTGACACTAACAGTGCAAATGTCCAGGAGTCAAAGTTCGACGCTCAGGCTCGTCGTCGTGACGCAATGGCAGGGCAGCCAGAGAACAAGAAGCCTCGGAAACGGTATGCCGGTGTCTATGTCGACATCGTTGACAAGAATAGAAGAACGGTTGCCAAGGGGACCATTCGTGTGGACTGGGATGAAAACAAGGGACCTCACATCAATGTCTCCAAAGGCAACGACAAGTTCGCCTTCATCGCCCCTTCTATCCCCAAGACAGATACGGAATTGCAGATCAACCAACAGAAGGATGCGTTGACGGATGATGTGGAGAAGAACATGAAGAAGGACAAGAACGGCAATCCCATTTCTGAGGCTGCGGCCCTTGGGAAGGCCACTGCGAGGTTCTTGCACAAGGACTTTTGGGATGTGAAGAGCGTCTCGCAGACTGGCAAGCTTCTTTGATTTCCTTCACTTCCTCTAACACCCCGACCTCGACCCCCGTCTTTTCTACATTTAGTACTAGTACACACGGTAGACCATGATTTTTATAGGCGTTAAATGGCACTTTACATCTTTACAAGTTTGGAAATCGGGCAGTGGACATGCCATAATGAAAGGAAAAGAACAAAAAGGAGAAAGGAAAAGAGAAAATGAAACCGAAAACCAAAGACACGCAAGATAAGCTCGACAGTGGCCCTGCCCGCTGTGAAAAGACAAAAAAGGAAACCCTGGTTTCAAACGTCATATCTTTTCCTCTCTACCATAACACCACCGCCCAGTTCATAATCTACAGACTACAACCCCCGGCGCCCTCCCCTTTCCTCCTTTCAAGTCAAGCTGCCGCAGGCAACTTCCCATTCTTCCTCCCCGTCCAAGCAGCAATCGCATCCATCAACGGCGGACTCAAACTATCATACGTCTCCAACCCCAACTCCCTAAACCTCGCCCTCACCTCCCCAATCTTGGCCGGATCAAACCCCTGCTCAATGACACTGCTCACAAAAGCCGCAAACTGCGGCTCCTGCCACCCCTCCTCCTCGCTCAACTCGGCATGCACAAAGTCCAGTCCGTAGAATGGATGCTCCTTCTCAATCCTCCCGTACAGATGAGTCCCGCATTCCTTGCAGGCGTACCGCTGAATGACGGCCGACTCGTCCACAATGGCTAGCTTGTCCCCGTTGGCGGTCACGGTGAGCTCGTCGCGGGGCACGACGCCGACGATGGAGAAGAGCGCGCCGGCGGGCTTCCAGCATTTGGAGCAGCCGCAGGCGTGGTTGTGAGCGATGTTGGTGGTGAGGGTGATCTCGACGGGGGAGGAGGGGCAGAGGCATTTGAGGGTGCCGCCGGGGAACGAGTCCGAGCCGGGGGTGATGCCGTTGTCGAGGAGGGGGTGTAGGGAGACCATTCTATCTGGTGATGTTGATGTTGATAATTGTTGTTCACAGGTTAAGCTGGTGCGGAGAGAGGATGATATCCCAACTTGAAAACAAACGGGCAACAACCCCGTCTTTATAGTTACCATGCACGCTGCCAGGACATCAAAAAGAAACGGCCATAGTTCAACTACCGAAACACCGAACATCCCCTTCAGATCCAGGACCGAATTATCCGGCAGGGCGCAAAAGCTCACCACGCAACCTCCTTATCCCCCCTGATGCATGGCTTGAGGTTGTGTTGCCTCCCGTCCCTGGCCGCTTATCTCTCTGCCCCTTTTACCCCAACAACTCGGTCCCCTCAAACCTCTTTTTTGCCTTGTCCCGCAGCCCATGCGTAACCTTCCATTCTCCTGCCGTGTACGGTATTCTAATTGCAACACCCTCCTCCTCCCCGGCAAAACTCTCGCGCTGCGGTGACCAAAGATCACGCAATTCGCTAGAGCCTCGCAGATACCGAGACGTCACCGAGATCTCCTTATCTTGGCTCACCCCCCCCGGCGCCGTCTTGACAACGATCAACACCAAACGCAATAAGAAACTGTAATGTAAATAAAATAAAAATGTGCTCAATTGGTATGTGGTAGACCCTTCTTTTGACACCCAACGCCATAGACAAGACACGAGATAATGCAGCAACACCAATCCGCCCCCTTTCCTTCATCCATTACCTCCGCTCCTGCTTAGGTTGGCTGCCGTACGGCCTTCTCCCTTGTGGCTTCTTATCCCTGCTCATGCTGGCTGACAGAGTAATGTCAACCCTTGGTGGCGTAGCAAAACCGAAGCTCTGTTCAATATTTGTCAGCTTATGATCCAAAGGGCGCGAAAATGTCACGACAAGAACTTACCTTGGCCACCTTGACGAGATCCAACTTGTGGATGTCAAATACACTGCGCAGACTGTGCGAGGCATAAGCATGGAGATACGACCGGTAACCGTCCTTGGCGCTCTGGTTGAGGTAGTAGTTGCTGCCAATGAGCTTCTCCAGTTGAGACTGCACGTTGAGGATCTTATTCTTGGGGAAGTCGTACTCGACGACGGGGACCTTGGCAGCCTTGAGATGGGCCAAGAAACCAAGCTCGCAGGGCTGCAAGAAGAGGAGCGACCGACCCTTGGTGTTGTTGCCACGGGCTGTACGGCCGACACGGTGAATGTAGTCGCGAGGATCATCAGGAGGGTCGAACTGGACGATCCAGTCAACAGCGGGGATATCGAGACCACGAGCAGCAACGTCCGTGCAGATCAGGGTACCCTGTTTGGCGTTGCAGAACTCAAAGAAGGTGTTGGTGCGCTTCTGCTGCTTCTGCTTGCCGTGCAGATCAAGGACCGGCAGGTCAATGTACTGCAAAAGTTCGCTGTAGTACTTGACCGAGTTGCAAGACGAGAAGAAAACAATAACCTTCTTCTTGGACATCTTCTTGAGGAAAGAGAACAAGAGGAGGAAACGCTTGTCGGCATCGACAATGACGTAGCCTTGGTCGACGCCCTCCACTGTGCTGTACTGCTTCTCCTCGTCAACGTTGATGTAGAGGGGTCCGGGCCGGAGAGATATCCTGGCAAGATCCTCGACCTTGGTTGTTTGTGTGGCGGAGAAGAGCATAGTCTGGCGCTCATCCTTGGGGAGAATCTTGACAATCTGGCGCATTTCATCCTCGAAACCAATCTCGAGAATGCGGTCGGCCTCGTCGATAATCAGGGACTTGAGGTTCTTGAAGACGAAGGGGGTGTTCTGGAGATGATCGAGCAGTCTACCGGGGGTAGCAATGAGCAGATTGACACCCTTTCCGAGCTTGTCGGCCTCAGCCCTGCGGTTTGCGCCACCAATGCACACACCATCTGGAGATATGGTTAGTCTCCTCCCACAAGAAAAAATCTCGGTCTTTGTTAGTGGACGTACAGGTCTGAGAGTGGTGCTTCATCAACTCGCGCGCGACACCAAAGATCTGCAGGGCCAGCTCGCGAGTGGGGGTCACCACAATGACACCAGTTCCGTTTCTTGGCTTGAAGCGCAACGAGTGCAACATCTCAATGGCGGGAATCAAGAAAGCAAGAGTCTTTCCGGAACCTGTCTTGGCCGCTCCCAGAACATCCTTGCCGGCGAGAAGTGGCGGGATGCCCCGTCTCTGAATCTCGGTCATCTTTGTGAAACCCATCTCCTCGATCGCCTTCATGGTCCTTTCGGAGAGGTTGAGCTGGGCGAAGTCGGTCGCGTTGGTGTCGAGCCCGGGGGCAATCAGGGGTGCATCGGCCTTGGGGGGTGCCAGGTCGGTGCTGCCATTCTGCTCATCGTCCTCGTCCTCGGAGTCATCTTTGGTGGAAGCAGCCTCGACTTCCTCGTCGACAACAGACTCGGGCGCAACGGGGGCATCCTCGATCTCAGCATCTTCGCTTTCCTCGGGGGTCGGGTCTCTCTTGGCTTTCTTGACCTTCTTGGTGACCGAAGTCTTCTCGGACTTGAGCTTGCGCTTCTTGCTGGTGGGATCGGAGGCCATGGTTACGGTGTTTGCGGGTTGACGATTGGTGATGCAGGTAATCGCAATCAACAGCTGGTCGCTCACAGGGTTCCGTTCAATTGTTGCTGGCCGATTTTTTTTCTGCCTTTGAGCTTATCTCGTCAACTGATAGCGGGCTGGCCCAGGCCCAATCCCTGCACATTGACTTGGGCTGTGGCACGTGCCACTCAGCACAAGCCCCGCCTCAGCTGCGTCTCCCGCTCACATGGGATGGCTCGGTAAATCATTTCACCGGTAGCCGGCGGGGTCGGGTGCCGCGCTGGACCGTGCGCTCTGGCTTTCCTGGGATGCCATACAGTAAACAAAATAACTGGCACTGTAAGTCAGTAAAACCTACAATGATTCAATTTACACCTTTTTATATACAAAATAGGCATCTTGACTATCTTTAAATGTCTCTCAACCATCACTTAATGGTCTATGAAGAATTTTCAAGGCCTATCAGCCATCCTTCGAGGAACAGTTCAGTGTTTTTCACAGTGCCAATTATTTGTCCACAAGTGATGCCCTTATGTCAGCACGTCACTGCAACCTTAATCTGGGTGCCGTGTGTGGGGTTGAGTCTTCCAATGACTTCGATCCGGCAAATGATCGACTTCTTCGGCTACGGAAAATGCCCGAACACAACGTCAAAGGAGCAGAGAAGCAGAGACACTGACAGAAACTGATTGACAGAAACTGGGGACGCCCGCCGACCGGGAACGGGGGAACTCCCCCAATATCGCTTGCGTCGCTTGTCCAGGCTACTACCGATGCCTCTCAGAACAAGTAATGATTGTCTCGTTACCAGCTTCCTCAAACTCTTCTCCTGCAGCGCGAGGTTGCTTTTCTTATATTACCCAGCGAGGCACAGAGAGGCACTGGTGCCCTGAAGGGTCCTTTGGGTGCTGGGATTTGGATCCAAGCTCTCATCTTGGAGTGCCAGTCAATTTCATGCCGTCTTTCTCACCTCGCCAAGTGGCCAGCCTAACTCACCTCGTCAACGCAGGGCAGCATTTACTTCGGGGACTATCGGTCTTTGTATCTCAAGTGTGGTCTTGTCTCTGACCTCGTTCCGGGTTTCGCTCTTCGGATCCAGACTCGGCCGCCTGGGGTTCACGACGTCTGCTTTGTCTTTACAACTTGCTCGCTCTTTGCGTATCATTTTCAATTTATCCACTGTTAAAAATAAACAGCAGATATCTTGGGGTTACATACACATTGCCAGTAGTCTGGCTGCTATGGTCTGAGTGGAACACTGGGTCTCTACTACGCTACCTATCCACATACATCCATACCAGCCAACCTTAGCTCCCCACCCTATACTTACACATGCGTCCAATGCGGGCAAAAGTCGGCAACCTCTGGGTTGGCATCATGGACCGACGGCATGGAGCACGAAGAATTCAACCCAACCAGACGCCACAGACGGAGAAAGCTACCGGAGAAGCCGCAAGAAACACGGGGGTAGACGTCACCAAGCCTGCCGTGGCTGTCAGGGGCTGATGACTGATGGCTCTGCAAGCTGAAAATTCCTGCTTTGCCAACCCACTCAACCCCCCTTCTCGGCCAACCTTTACAGACTAGCTTACGGACCGAAGGGGTAGGTGGGAATACGATCACTTCGACCTGGGGAGTTCTCTGGGGGCGTCCAAAACATAAGGTCTCCATGCTGGCTGGCAGAACCTGTCCCTCATTCGTGCGTCTGAGCGGCGTTGTACAGTCGTACGGGGGGGCTCAGACAGTCAGACAGACACGGCCCAACCCGAGCCATGTAGCATCGTCGGCGTCACGAGTGACACTTTTGGGAGATGGTTGGCAGCACGGCAAGTAGCTGCATGTCATGGTCTTTGTGGGGAAAGGATGCGCAGAAAATGAGCATGGTCTGTTTCTGGATACCAATTCATATCCCAGGATTCCTACCTTCCTCGAACTTATCAGGGGGCAATATCGGCGTCATTATGTTATGCAGAAGGCGGTCGACGGCAATATCGGCGTCGTAGTCTGCCCAATTTGTTGGGTGATGGGACCAGGAAAGGCAGGTGTTGTTCCTTGAGGTTGGCTTCAAGTCTGGAAACTGGTAACTATAAAGAGTCCCAGGTTTTCCGTTCCTCTGGGACTTTGATCGACAGCGGCTCTCTCAGATCCAAACTTTCAACGGAAGCATCCTCCAACCTCTTCTTTGATTTCAGTATCACATCATCTCTCTTGTGTCACTTCATCTCATACAACATGAAGGTCTCTTTCCTCACCACTCTCTTCCTGAGCGTCGCCCTCGCTCTCGAGACTCCTGTTCTCGAAAGACGGGCACGTGCCGGTACCCTTCGCAAATTCAACGGCGCCGCTCCCCCCCCTCGTGCTGCCAAAGTCCCCTCCAGCGCTCCCGCCGGCTACAAGACAAGCGTAGCCACAGCCAACGTTAAGCTGTCAGTCGACTCGCTCACTCCTGCCACCCTCCGCCGCAGGGAGGACCAGGTGGAGACCCGTCAAGTTTCTGCCAGTGATTTCTTTGAATGCTACAATGCCGTATGCTCCCTCACCCCCCCTCCCCGTGCAACACACTCTGTACTGACATCCCCCTCAGAACCCCGCCCCCCGACCCCAAGACTGCGACGTAATCGTCGACCAAGTCTCCAGCTCCAACGACCTGCTCATCGTCTCGGCCAGCTCGTGTCTTGTCTTCTCTTTTGGCACCTGCCAGGCCTTCTTCTGCAGCTTGTGCACCACCCTGACGACAGACACCAACTTTATCGCCGATCAGCTCGATATTGTTGATGCGCTGTGTGTCGAGGGCGGGCAGACGGGATCGATTGTGGGCGAGGATGCCCCTCAGTGGGATGCCGGGTTTACTTATGCTGGTGCTGGGTTGCCTTTTTATGATGTTTGCTGAGTTGGCGGTGGACTCGGGATCGTGTAAGATTGCGATTTAGGGGGTCCCGTGCTGCCTTCGGGTGAGACGTTTGAATCTTTTTTTAAAGGTTTTGTGCTATTTAGATCTCTGCATGGTGGTGTTGGCCAGTCATTTCCGGTATATGAGGTACCTCTGTAGCTTTGGTAGCACGTTAGACAATGAGGAAGAAATCTGTGTTGAGCATCTAGGCTAAAATAGTTGTGTCATGCTCCGGGTGTCTCCAATAGAATTTCCGAACACTATCTACCTGTTCTACCCTACCCGTCATACTAGGTATGATTTCATATATTCCTGTTCGATGAAGCGCCAATACCTTACCCTCTAACCCAATACACCTTTGAAAATCAAACAAACCCAGAAAGTTTGTCATGACAAGACTCCAAGAGAAATCAAAACGGACATTTCAAACTTCTAACAGGGACTCGGACTATGCATTGAGCTCGGAAAATGAAAAGCCTTATCCATATACCTGCGCGGGTGACAGCTGAGAGATCATGTGGTGTTCGCCTTGATCCCATGGCCTATTCAGATGGGGTTAAGCTTCAATCCGATCCTTCTGCTGGAGTCAATAGCAAGATAAGGCGGCCAGGGACAAATGGTGAACTTGAGAGCCCATGTCGGGAAGCAAGAGAAGCGGTCAATCTTTTCCTGATCAGACATTGATTCTAATCAGTGACGGGAGAAACACCTAGGTCCAAATAGTCGTATCAACGGACTACCTAGATACCTAAGGTAAGTAGCTTATAGATGATTCCCAGGAAATACTTGAAATCACGGAGTCATGACGACTGCCTATTCAGACGATGTTCCTGTGCCCTATTTAGCGCCACTGAACCAGCATCTGAAAAGTTCCATTCCTTCCATTGGGCATTCCTTTTATCACCGAGACCGCCTCGGCGGCTTGTGTTACCCTGATCGATGCAAATGAGGGGATTTCACCCTCAACTGTGGCTTGCACAGACGTCGACATCCGCATATCCCCACCTTGGTGTGTGACTGCTATGGGATTTGATAGGACAGATGGTTCAATATGTGGCTTCCTCCACCGGCCGGCAGGTGATCAGTCCATCCTGATTTTGTGTGTATCGTATCAAAAAGCGCATATGCAATACTCCATGTTTGGATGGATGGGGAAAGCGCGGGCTGGTGTTCGGAAGTGTCTAGACTAAATCCTTCGAGGTAGGTCGAGTGGTGGTCTATATGCCTTCAGAATCCCCTGATTCCCAGCTTTTTTTCGTCCACCACACTCCAGCGTCACAATGGAAGCTGCGTTACTCAAATCCACCTGGCCAACCATGGCTGGCGCCGTTCTCCTTTCTTTGGTTGGTTACTTCCTCCTTCGCGCCATCTACAACCTCTACTTCCACCCCCTCAAAGACATCCCCGGTCCCAAATCATGGTCAGCCACTCGCCTGCCCTATATCTGGGCTCTCCTTCGCGGGACCTTCGTCCATGATATCCAGAAGCTCCACCGCAAATACGGCCCAATCTTGAGAATCGCACCCAATGAGTTGACATTTACGCACCCATCTGCCTGGAATGACATACTGCAATCCCATCACGGAAGGCCGCCGTTTCCCAAAGATCCGACTTGGTGGACTACGCAGCGTGTCCACACCGAGGGCTTGCTCACAGCTCTCAACCACGAGACGCACGCCCGCATGAGAAAGGCCTTGACCCCGGGCTTCACCACCCGCGCTCTGCGGTCTCAGGAACCAATCATCCAACGCTACGTCAACTTGCTTGTCGAGCGTCTTTCCGAAATGATCGACTCCCCATCCTCAGGCGAAAAAGATAACAAAGGTGTGGCCAAGGCGGAGGTAGATATCAGCCCCTGGTTCAACTTTGTGACCTTTGACATCTTTGGTGATCTTGCTTTTGGTGAGAGCTTCCACTGCCTGGAGAACAGCAAATATCACCCCTGGGTGGCCATTCTCTTCCACACGCCCGCAATGGCAACCAAGGTTGCTGCGGCGAGGTTCTACCCCTGGGTGGAGTCTGCTTTGTTCAAGCTCATACCTCCATCGCTCAGGAAGATGCAACGGGATCACTGGGGGCAGGTGGTGGAGAGGGTGGCCAGGAGGATGAATTATGAGGTGGAGAGGGAGGATATTATGAGCCCCATTCTGCGAGGAAACACCAAGAACGAGATGTCGCTAGATGATATCAACGGGTCGTTTATGGCGCTTGTGATTGCTGGCAGCGAGACTACTGCGACGGTGTTGACGGGTATGATGAATTATCTGGTCCAGAACCCGCAGTATTTGAAGAAAGTAACGGACGAAGTCAGAGGGCTCGGCGACGATGGGAGGGAGATCACGCTGGACTCGCTACGGGAGCTGAAGTGGCTAAATGCAGTGCTGACCGAGGCGTTGAGGTTGTGCACGCCTATACCCTGGATCTTGCCGAGACGGGTGCCAGATGCGGGTGGGGTGGTTGCGGGAGTGACACTGCCGGGTCAGACGTTGGTGTCGATCCAAGCGTATGCTATGCAACGGGATCCCAATTACTGGCGCGGTGCTGATGAGTTCTTGCCCGAGAGATGGTTACCTGATGCCTCCAAGCCAGAATCGGAATTCTATACAGACAAGAGAGAGGCATTCCAACCGTTCAGCATGGGACCGAGAATCTGTCTCGGGATTCACCTGGCTTGGGCCGAGATGCGGTTGATCACAACCAAGCTGCTGAGGGCGTTTGATTTTGAAGCGGTCGACGGGAAAAGGCTCGAGTGGGAGAGCCTAAAGACTTTCATGTTGGTTGAGAGGAAGCCCGTGGTTGTGAGGATGCAACATGCCTCTCATTGATGATGATAGCTCTGTTACCTTGATGGATGGTTACTGGAGGGGCAGCGATAAGTGTTATCGATTAGGTAGCCTATCTTGATTATCTCACCTAGGCTAATAAATGCAACCTGCAAGGGACAACAATTGTCACTCTGTCTCCAATCAATTCAGGGGAAAGGATCAGATGACCGGTCGAACTCGTGATGGCATCACTGCCAACGCACTGTTTTCATTCTTTTTTTTCTTTTTTTTACAGTGTATTAATGCTGGGAAACAACCAGCAACCCCACAGCTGAGCTTCAGCCAAACAAACCCCCACACCAACACGGCGGTGTATGGAGGGGTGCGGCGCCGAGCCTGATGATCAGCTATTTTTTCTCCATTGCCAATGTCGATGGTCACGAGACGAAGGCCTATTTTTTTCTCTTCAGCCGAGCAAAAAGCGAAGTTTTCACCTTATTTCTGGATTGGGCTGACATAATAACCGGCATTCCCGAGTTGGCCTTCCCAGAGTACATGCCCCACCACCCGTTGGTTGTGTCCACGCCATTATTCACAGCGAAGTTTTCGAACCCATCACGAGACTGTCGGACAGAGAGAAAGCCAATTCTTCTGTCCACGTTCTTACGGAAGGGGGATGCATGCTACTGGCTGGTCAGCTGGCGGCGTTTTGGCGCAGCTTGGCATTTGGCGGGGTGAAACTTTAGACATCTTCAAATGCCTTGAGTCCCGGAAACGCGGCGGAGACAACGGTAACTGCGGGCGGATCTTCGTCGACATCCCTGGAGCCATTCCGACTTCAGCCGGCGGAAACGGGACACAAGGGTGCACAGCAGATGTCGAACTTTGAAGAGAGAGAGAGAGCATTGATTGAAACATGCCTACCTATCCGTAAAGTAGAGACAACCGTCCAGTGAGAGCTTCCGGGTTCCAGGTGCTCTCTCTCGGACAACCGGCTTGCTACGGATATCTACCAGGA
Source organism: Podospora bellae-mahoneyi (assembly GCF_035222275.1). Taxonomy (NCBI): domain Eukaryota; kingdom Fungi; phylum Ascomycota; class Sordariomycetes; order Sordariales; family Podosporaceae; genus Podospora; species Podospora bellae-mahoneyi. The sequence goes on along the minus strand of NC_085882.1, from coordinate 3,665,174 downwards.
GGATACCTTGAGGTATCACGTCACTTAATGGCCACTGGCCACCTTCAGCTAGGGTCCAGCCATAGAGCGGTCTGTAATTGAAAATACGAAACATCCTAAGCCCACCTGCTGCTGCCCGGACACCTGCTGTAGTCGCTGTGGACCAGCATCCATCTGCCAGGTCGGGCCCATCCGGCGGGGTCCCGTGCTTGGCCCTTCCCTCCCTAAAAGGGCCTGGAACTGTTGGCCGGAAGCGCTTCCCCTGCCCATGCCCCTGCGCTTCCCCAAAGCCCCAAGCCTTGCACCCTCGATGTGACAGCATCCTTTTCTTTGGCCCAATTCTGCAACAAATTGAATCGTGCTCCCCTCCATCTGCTGCCCGAGCTCTCATTTTCTCTCTCTCTCTCGTAGCCTTTTAGCCATCCATCCGCTCGAACCCGACACAACCTGCCCACCTCCCACCAGCCCACCGAGGTGTTATTTTGGCCCTTGACCGGCAGCCGTTGAACACATCCCGCCCCGTCGCATTCTTTATCGGCCCAGGGTGACGTCGAGATCGGAGAGCCCTCGGCTTCGCTATCTACCAATCTACCACACACACCCACACACCCACACCCACACACTCACACTCACAAAACGCACGCACGCGGAAGAGTCACAATCAGTCCATCCGTCAGGTACCGTTTCTACGGCAGACGGCCTTCGAATTCCAGTCTTCCGTGCTTTTAGCCAAGACGCCCGACGACCTAGCCTCACGCGACCACCCACCCCTTCTATAAGAACGCAGCTGGGAAACATCAATTTAGGCCGATACATGTCTCCGCGATTACCGGTGTCATTTTCCATTCCATCACACAAATACTGCACAAGCAGCAGCAAAAATGGCTCCAAGGACTAACGGCGTCGGGATTCGGCCCGAGGAAACCCGCATCTGCGTGGTGATGGTTGGGCTTCCAGCTCGCGGGAAAAGTTATATTGCCCAAAAAGGTGCGTTGTTTTCTTGATTCCTCTGCAAAAGACCAGAAACTGACAGCCTCGTAGCTCAGCGATACCTCAAGTGGCTCTCGATCCCCGCGGCGACCTTCAATGTGGGCAACTACCGGCGCAACGACGCCCCCCATCCCTCAGCTGACTTCTTCGACACCAACAATGCCGAGGGCGAGCGTAAGCGACGGGCTGCGGCCGAGGCTGCCGTGGCAGACATGATGAAGTGGTTCAGGAGCGGTGGAGTGGTTGGTATTCTCGATGCGACAAACAGCACCAAGGAGCGCCGGAAATGGGTGCTCGACCGAATCAACCAAGAAGGTGTCGACGTCATTTTTGTCGAGTCCAAATGTGACGAAGAGGAGCTCATCATGGCCAACATTCGGGATGTCAAGACTACTAGTCCGGACTATCAGGGCCAGGACCCAGAGCAAGCCGCGCTCGACTTCCGAAACCGCATCCGCAACTACGAAAAGGTGTACAAGACCATCAACGCCGACGGGGACGAGGATCATCTGACCTACCTCAAGATCATGAACGTGGGACGACAGGTCATCATCAACCGCATCCAGGATTACCTTCAAAGTCGTATAGTGTATTATCTTATGAACCTTCACATCCGGCCCAGATCAGTCTGGCTCTCTCGGGTAAGTCTTGATCTGACTCGAACGGTTGCAAGGCCCGAAAACTAACTCTATTGGCAGCACGGCGAGTCCATGCTCAACCTGGAGGGCCGCATCGGTGGTGATGCCGATTTGTCTCATCGCGGTGAAGAATATGCGCTCAAGCTCCCCGAGCTGGTTCTCGAATCTGTAGGTGTAAGTCGGACCCGAAATCGCGTGCGCCAAGGCGGGGACTCGCACCTGTTTTTCCGCCGCAGCGACGCAGTTTTATGTGCCGTTCCCCCAGAATATGACCTGACTCAACTAACACACACATGCAGAGCGACCGGCCGTTGACGGTCTGGACGTCGACCCTGAAACGCACCATTGCGACCGCCCGTCACTTGCCAAAACACTACAACCAATTACAATGGAAAGCGCTCGACGAGCTGGACGCTGGTGTCTGCGACGGCATGACGTACCAGGAGATCGCCGACATGTACCCTGAAGATTTCCAGGCTCGCGACGAAGACAAGTACAACTACCGCTACCGCGGCGGTGAGAGCTACCGGGATGTGGTGATCCGCCTCGAGCCCATCATCATGGAACTGGAGCGCAGCGAGGACATTCTCATCATTTCTCACCAAGCCGTCATTCGTTGCATCTATGCCTACTTTATGCAAAAGACACAAGAAGAAAGCCCCTGGGTACCAGTACCGCTTCACACGCTCATGAAGCTGACGCCGCGGGCCTACGGCACCGAGGTACAAATCTACAAGGCTGAAGTCAAGGCCGTCAGCACGTGGCGTGGCAAGGGCAGCACCGCTAAGCACGAGGATCCCAAGCCGGAGGGTGGCATATGATTGTCTTGTTTTGGAGATGCATTCTTCTTGGGTCATGTTCCCGCATATTTCTTGACTGCATAATTTTTCTTTTTTTTTCTGGTGTTCATAGCGGAGGTATCATCAAACTTCTTTTTGGGCAGGATTCCCCTAGGGTCGGAAAGATAAAACCACGACATGGTTTCAAACGCACATAGCAATCACTTTCCCCAGAGTCATAGGAGGGCGGTTCAAAATGGACTGGCGGAACTGCTAGGACAAGGGCTTTTCATTCTCACTCACTATAGAGAGAGGTAAAAGGGGGTTGTGAGGCTTGATTTGGTTGGTTGGTTGGTTGGTTGGGGCAAAGGTGTAAATGAAACGTTCTTCTACACAGCGAAATGATATGTAATCATGTGCATTTAAGCACACTCACCCTCCCTGTCTGTTTTGGCTCTTCTCAGACTGTAGCGTTTGACGGATGGACGGACGTTACTTGTATTACTAGATGTTTTGGGAATTTGGAGGTCATGATCTGGAGCAAATAAGTTGGCCAGGAGGATTGGATGGTGGTTTGATTTTCTTTTGTCCTTGATGATTCTGGTTGACCTGCTGTAGAGAATTCAACTGCTGCGAGGATCAAACCTGCTTACTCTCTTTACTTTTCTCGCCCCGGCACCGCCAACCTTCTCCCCGTCTCCGCCTGCCACCTGAGCACCTCTGCCCTACAGCCATCATACTCCCACTTCCACCTCTTCATCTCCTCGGCATGCTCCCTTTCGATATCACTTATGATATCCTCAACAGTTGGATGGATATCCTCCTAACCTTTTTCGTCTCGTCAGCCACCACCCACCCCTTTTAGCTAAGCATCGAAAGAAACAACCCACCTTCCCATCTAGCACCGCGTCCATCAATATCTCCCTCAACCTCCCCGCCCTATGCCCCCGATCAGCGGGCAGATTCGGCTCGTCAAACTCGATCAGGTTCCACTTCAGCTGCGCGACCAAAAAATCGACATCGTTGAGGAATGGGTCTGCCCTCCTGAAGAACGTCAAGAGCTCGGTGGAGGAGTGCCGGGGCCAGTACCGGTAGGGATCGGGCCCCACGTCGGGACAGAAGTCGAGGGTTATGTAGAGGAAGTGGATGGTTACCGGGAAGCTGTAGAAGAGTTTGAAGCCTCTGTTTCGGAAGATAATGGCTTTGGGTGGGGTTGGGGGTGGTCGTTGTTGGGGGGTTGACATTGCTTGAGGTTGGATTGGTGGTTGATGGTCTGGGGGTAGGTAGGCATGGAAGAAGGTGAAGGGGGGGGGTAAAGAATTGGGAAAAGGTACTTGTAGGTAGATACACTTGCAGAGAAGGTGGGTCAGTGGTGGATGGATGTAAACAATTTTGACTGTTGGGAGGTCATGGAACTGGCGGGTTTGATCTGGAGAGATGGTAGCAGCTGGGACGACGGCTGGTGACGACGGCTTCGGGTGTCAAATAAAGTTGCTTTGGAGGACATGTCTTGTTCTTTGCAAGAAAGAATCTGCATGGTAAAATCAAGGTCAACACAGATGGCACTTTGACATTCATTACGTTCGACCTGCCAGGCCAAAACCCTCAGCGAGATGTTGTACATTTGTCCATCACCATGTCCCCTAAAGCTCCCCAACTGCCCGCTCTGTCTGCAAAATACAGCACTCAAATCTCAACCGATCAGTACTTATCTCTCGGGATAAACCTCATTTTGGCCTGTCCAATATCAAAAATGGAGAGGGCGTTCTGCATAAACACATCACCCAGGATATATGGCCCGGCACCACCACTGGCGATTCCCGTCATGCACAGGCCAGAAATGGGGTCAACCATGTTCCGATAAATCATATCCTGCGGATTGATCCAGTACTTGATGCCGTTGAGAATGACGGCGACCAGGGGCGAAACTGCGTTGCAGTCGGTGAAATAAGCACCGTACATCCACATGTAGACGGCCGGAGGGGAGTAGGCGGAATTGATGGCTTCGGCAAGATCTGTAATGGCATATTAGATTCAGACGGTACCGCAATGATGGCCGAGCAAACGCTTACTGGGAGGGAGATAGCACAATGTGGTCCCACTGTCAACAATGTACGGGATCTTCTTGGTGCTGGTGGTGTGGTCATAGTACCAGCCGTCAGGAATGATTGTGTAGAAGGAATACGAGTAGGATGCTGCCGGAACTCCGATGAGGTTTGTCTGCAAACCCAAGCAGTCAGATCTTGCTCACTCATTGCATGCCAAAGCCGATGACTCACAATGATCATGTCCATAGACACCTCCCTTGTGAAATCCAGCCCAGTGGCAGGCGCGATACCCCCCAGAGCCAGAATCCCGGACGAAGAGTTGCGGTCGATCGTGAGACTGAAAATGGGATCAATTTTTCCCTGTTCTACCAACGAAGTAAAGAACGGCGAGTATTGAATGGCACTCCCCATCTCGTGATCGTCGCCATCACCGAGGTAGGCATTGGTCAAGGAAGGAAACGCCATACCCAGCAGCCCACTGGTAACATTGTTGCCGAGCCAGTATGTGCTATTCGCCAAACAAACCTGCTGCCTGTTAACAGTGAGGTTGCCGACACTGATATCCGAGAATCCCATGGGCCCCGACACAGTCTCGCCGTCACCGTATTGGATGTACATGTGGGAGACAGGCTCAGTCCGACCATACTGGAACTTTTCGACAGCAGAGGGTCCGAAGCTGCAAGCATCCTGGGGAATAAACCCACCGGCATAGTCAATGCATTGAAAGCTTTTGGCCACGGCCCATGTGTCGGAGCTGCCAGTGTCGAGGAGGAGCTTGACCTTGATACCATCCCAAAAGGATTCGGTGGCGTATTGTGTTCCATAAGCATTTGTTGTCGTAACATTGTTGTAGCCAACACCTCCGACACTGCGTTGATGGGTGCCCAAGAGGGCGGCCACAGATCGTTTGTTGGTGAGAGAACTGCTCCGGATTGGCTCAAGCTTCTGGATGTATGGCTTTGATGAAGAGGTGGTGCTCTTGACAGAAATCAGAGCATTGGAGCCTTTGGGAAGCGTGTATGTGATGCCCGGGAGAGCATTGCTGTTGAGCTGCCGGTAAAGATGACTGGTTACCCGGCCTTCTACGGCAGAGATGTAGCAGGCAAGAGCCCACCACCAAGCAGAGATCATCATGGTGTTTCAAATGTGGTTAAAAGGACGAAGCTAATGAGAGGACGGACTTCTGCTGAAAAGAATGAATGAATAGGAGAAAAGAACGAAGAGACTGAGGGAACATCGGAAAGAAGTAGGAAAACAGGTTACCCTCTTGTCCTGTGTCCCCAACGGAAATTGTCTTGTACTCCTGGTTGTGAAGGCAAGGTACCGGGCCCGAATTGGCTTCCAGAATCAAGGCCCCGAGGATTGCACAAGGTTGCCTGGAGGACTCGGGACATGGAGTCGACATGGGCATCAGGCGGCACCGAATGGGAACATGAGAGGTTGAAAGTCCAGGTGAAAAGCAGGAACGGCAGGAAGTAGAGGCGGATAGGAACGGCAAGAGGGCGATCTTGAAACGTTGCATTGGCCTTCTAGTGCCACTACGAAGACAAGAATGGGTGCCCATGAAATGGAAATGGCATATTTGATAGCTGGCACGCTGATATAACTCAGGATTGTGAGTGGTTATATTGATCCATATGAAGGATGAAAAGGGCGCCCCCAGTCTTTACCCAAGGGCCCCCAGAGAGTTGGAGAGGTCGTGACTGAGCAGTAGATTTCAGTTCAGTGTTACAAAATGCGCAAGGTCCCGTTGTCAAGAACGGTCCAAGGTGGTTTGTGTTGCTCAAACCGTAAGCTGTGCACTGTTTCTCCCTTGGCTTCCTGTCACAGAGACTGTACACACAGATCTCCTGTTCTATAGCAGTGAGTCTGTTCTGCGGCTGTCTTTTGAATCAACGCCAATGGGTCTGAGGTGGTCAATTCCAACTGCCTGCCTGTCTGGGTTCTTTCTCGACAGTTCATGCTGGTGAATGTGTCAATGGAGCCCAAACAGCCATTGTACGTTTAGTTTGAATGACTCCGTCCACATACAAAGTCTTGACTATGGCTAGTCCATCTTATCACGATATCTACACAATTTTATGCTCCTGTAGGCCATCGTCCCCCTCCACGCTGTTGAACCTTACACCTCAGGCATTCACTTGGTCTTATCGATGTTATCGTTATCGGCCTGATTGCCTTATCGACTCTATCGGTTGGTCCGATCACGTCCGTGCGTAGGTGAATGGCAAGCCACAAGTCGGCATACACACAAAACAACCAGGCTTGAAAGGTGTGGCGCCTCTGAAAACTCTTGCTACAAGTGGCTGGCCCAAAGACTTTCCTGCAGCCACAAACCACCAATCGCAATCATTGTGACGCCAGCCCTTTGTTCTCTGTCTCTCCCTCTGGCTTCCGCCATCTCAACAGTCTTCGGCATCTCGACCTTGAATCCCACGCAACCGAGGCTCAACCGGCTGCTGCTGCATCCTTCCGTCGTGCGGCATCTCTTGGAGAGACTGCGACTCGCCTCAGCGTTGCTTTTCCTTCTCCCGTCTCTGTCGCCATCGCTTGCGACACTAGACCAACCTCGCTTTTGCTGCTGCGCTTGCGTTGTCTTTACCCGCATCGATACCACTTCATCTCTCAGTATCATCATTGCAAAGTGCTATACCCAATCAATCTCTCGGTCTCTCCCTATTTTCGACCCTCAAGTTGTCGCGACAATTCGTCAAGATGGCTAATCCCACCGCTGACCTCAGCTCCATCCTTCAGCTGCTCCAGGGTAAGATCATCTTCTGAGCGCGCGCTTCACTTGTGGTTGTGGTGGTGGTGGTGGCAGTTGAGATCTAATGTCAATTACTCGCAGATTCCCAGAGACCTGCCAATGCGACTCCTCCTGTCGCCCAGCCTGGCCAGCCTGGCCCTCCTCCCTCTCTGCCCCAGGCGCCTTATGGTGCTCCTCCGGCGCATAACCCATATCCCCCTCAAGTCGCTCCGCCTGCTTACCAGCCCCCACCTCCTGCGGCCTACTCTTACCCTCAGCCTACTTCGAGCGGCAACATCGATTTGAGCTCAATCAGACCCGACTCTACAGGGGCTCTATCGTTCCAGGAGGCCATCGAGCGAGCTAAAGCTTCTGCCACCCAGGCTGGCCTGACCCCTTATGACCGACACAATGCTGGGTATCCCGGTGATCGAGGTTCCGACTCTCGCGGATACCAACAGAGATCCCGGTCCAGAAGTCCCCGAGGCCGTGAAGGCTTTCGTGACAGCAACCCTTACCGAGACGAGCGCCGGGACTACGGCGCCCCTAGTCGCGACTATGGGCGCGATCGCTCCTTTTCCCCCCGCCGTCAGGGTTTCTCCCCCCGTGGTCACCATGGTGGTGGCGGTCGCGACAGAGATCGGTCTCCCCTTCGAGGCAGCGGAGACAATGTCGAAACGATGCAAGTGGAGAAGAGCTTGGTAGGGCTCATTATTGGCCGCCAGGGCGAGAACCTTCGACGTGTCGAGAGTGAGAGCCGTTGCCGCGTCCAGTTCATCAACGCCGAGAACGAGGCCGAGCCGTATCGCGTATGCAGAATCACTGGCGCCCGCGCCCAACGCGAAGAGGCCAAAGCCATGATCAATCGCATCATTGCGGACAGCGGCATGCGCAGCGGACCCCCTGGTGGCGGCGGTGGTGGCCATCTTGGCGGAGACAGAGGTGGCCGTGATGCTCCCCGTCCCGATCGCAACGCTCCCCCCATCCCGAAAGAAGGTGAAGATACGCTTGTGATTATGGTCCCTGATAGAACCGTGGGCCTTATTATCGGTCGTGGCGGTGAGACGATTCGTGATCTTCAGGAACGCAGTGGCTGCCACATCAACATCGTCTCGGAGAACAAGAGTGTGAACGGACTTCGTCCCGTCAACCTCATCGGCACTCCAGCTGCCACCAAGAGTGCCAAGGAGCTCATCCTAGAAATTGTGGACAGTGACAGCCGCAATACGGCCACTGGTGGTAACGCGCGCGCTCCTCGGAACGACGGTGGCTATGGCGGCGGTGGCCCAGACAAAATCAATGATTCCATCTATGTGCCCTCGGATGCCGTTGGTATGATCATTGGCAAAGGCGGCGAGACCATTCGGGAGATGCAGAACACCACGGGCTGCAAGATCAATGTATCCCAGTCCTCTGGAAGTGGCGAGACGGAACGCGAGATTGGGCTAGTCGGCAGCCGCGATAGCATCGAGCGTGCCAAGGTTGCCATCCGTGAGAAGGTTGAAGCTGCTGTAAGTAACAGAATCTTCCCCGTGGTCTTTGGGCCTGTCTTGCTAACACAGACCACAGCAGAACAAGTCCGGTGGAGGTGGTCGTGGTGGTCATCGTGACGGTGGTGGTGCCCGTGGTCATCACCGTGACTATGACAACCCGAACTATGGCCACGCATCTAACCAACAGAACGCTCCCCAGTCCATGCCCGCTAGCAGTGCAGCTCCTGCTGCCAGCGCGGGAGGCGAAGCTGATCCCTATGCTGCTTGTAAGTGTTCTTGTCCCCATACAACCAGCGCTGTACCTTGACTGACATGGCTTCCCAGATGGCGGTTATGATGCTTATGTCGCGCTCTGGTGGCAGTCCCAATATGGTGCTCAACTCGGTGGCCAGACCGGGGCTTCCCAGCCTCCTGGCGCTGGCTCCTCCTGATTGCGCCATGATCTGAGATTCTTTGATGCGATTGTTGATGAAAAGGCCCGCTCATCCGACTGACACGTCATGACATTTTCGCTGCTGCATTGCTGCCGTCTTGACCCTGCACCATGAACTCTCTTTCTTTGCGGCACTCACATATTCATGATACCAAGGCATGAAACAAACTCATGCATTCAGCCCCCTACCGGACTGTTGTTTTCTGATGACTGTACGAGTACGAACATTTCATTCCAGCGCGCTTTTTTCGCAGGCTTCCGGCCGCCTGCCACGGACATTTCTTATTCGATACCTTTGGCCGCGTACCACGGTGGGCCAGGACTCACTTCGGAGTCTCCCTCCGCGGTTTGGACATGATGTTGACGGCCGTGCTGTTTCTCTCGCCCTGCATTGCGCCTTGTTGCCCGGATGCCATCTGATGCATTGTCATTGATGATGACTGAGACAACTTGACCATCACAGGATAGTCCTGCTTCACCTGGCCTTTCGGCGCACGTCTGTTGCTGTTCGCTTGTCGATGCAATGATGCTATGCGACAGCAGGTGGCCGAGGGCTGCTTTGACAGCACAGGTGTCAGGTCTGTATGGAGCCTCACACAGCCAGACATTGATATCTTCTTTGGCCACACACAACCCAGGAGGCTCGGTATGGTATTGGATCCGTTCCCGCCACATTGAATCCATGGATATGGGTGAGCTCCAGCCAAGCACGCCTCTTTCTGCATCCGCAAACAGCGGATATATTTTATTATGGGCGGTTTTCCCCGAAGCGCCTTTTCTTATCTCGTCTCTTTTTCTTTTCAGCAGCTTGCATCTCCTGGCCACATTCATGCGGTTTTCGTCTTGATGCTTGTTTGCAGCGGTTATGCGTCATTTCTACCGATTCACAGGAGCTTCTCTTGTTCTTCGCTCGACATGCATATCGTGACTGCATAGCGATACTACCTACGCGATATGCGTTTGACCGATCTGAACTATCTAATGGGTCTGGGTGTATATTAGCAGGCCTCGGGGAAGCCTTTCGGTGAGGCGACAATAAAAAACGGGGAATGGGCAGGGCAAGTGAGGATAACGGGAGGGGGAGGAATTGATACCTGATTAGCTAGTGTATATTGAACTTTGCGAAGCGGTTTGTAGCCATGACTGTGACATGCTCTGTATGTATCAGACCCATCTTGGTGGCAGAGCTCTTTGCGGCTGGCTCACCGAGATGTGGCCGTGAGGCTGAGGATATCTCAAAAGGGAAATGCCTCGGCTCCGTGATATGTGATCCAACGGTTCGGGGCTGTTTCCTTCATACTGTTTTCTCAGCAAGTTTTCCAATTTGTAAGCCGTTGGTCTATCAGATGCATATGGCGGATGAGATAGTAGCTAACCACAGGTAAGATTAACACAGCCACTTGTTCGTCTCGTCTTGTGAGAGAGCATATAATAAGTCCGAAGATGGAATCTTTTGACGCTGGCCCCACCAGTTTGCTGGTGGGGCGCCTTTCAAAGTGAGTGCGGGATGACGCCTTGGCAATGTGTTGAGAGACAGGGGTGCCGCGGCAAGGACTTTTTGACGACGCCTCAACCACTTTTGGCTTTTGTTTTTATATCAGGCGCCTCACCTTCTCACGTCGGATTTTTATTTTCCAGTATTCCCCAAGTCTAGGTAGTCTTCAACACACCCCATCGCGACAATGGCCTCCAACACCCCCACCCCTCTCACCAAAGCCAACAACCCCCTCGACTTCATGACCAAAATCTCACCCTCCGCCTACGTTTACACCCCTCCCACATCTACCAACAGCACCTCCCAGAACAACGACCCAAAACTCCTTCTCCTAGCCACCTGGATGGGCGCCCGTGACGTCCATATAGCCAAATACCTCCTCCCCTATCAGTCCCTCTACCCCTCCTCCTCCATCGTCCTGCTACGTTCCGAACCACGCCACTTCTTCTCCAAAACCTCGGCGCCGAACGACGTCGCTCCCGTGGTGCCCTTTGTAAAATCCCTTTTTGTCGGGTCACCAACCCCAGGTGACAAGACCAAGCCAGAAGTGCTGATCCACCTCTGGTCCAACGGCGGCAGTCTAATGCTGCACCACCTCCGCCAGGCCCTAACCCCCGAGGCCCTGCCCAGATATGTCATCATCTACGACTCTTGTCCCGGCCAGTACAGGTACTTGTCCGCGTTCAAAGCCTTCTCGGCTGGGTCAAAGGGGGTGGTGTACTGGTTACTCGCGCCGATGCTCCACCTCTTCTGTGCGTGGGGGTGGTTCTGGCACGTTTTTATTGGGAGGAACAAGACGGGACCGTTGGCGTATTTGAACAGGGGGCACAATGACTGGGGGAAGCTGGGGGGGAGGGAGGTGAGGAGGGGGTATATCTACAGCGAGGGGGATGAGCTGGTGCATTGGAGGGATGTGGAGAGCCATGCCGAGGAGGCAAGGAGGAACGGGTTCGCGGTCGTGAAGTTGGAAAAGTTTAGAGGGACGGGGCATGTGGCGCATGGGAGGGGGGAGGGGAATCAGGAGAGGTATTGGGGGGTTGTTAGGGGTTTGTGGGAGGGGAGGTTGGAGTAGATGGAGGAGAGATGGCGTCTGGTAGAATAGATGGGTGGGGGTGTTGTTGTTGTTGTTGTTGTTGTTGTTGTTGTTGTTGTTGTTGTTGTTGTTGTTGAATGGGTAGAATTAGAGGGTTCAAAGAGGCAAGGCTTAATCAGCACTAGCCGAGGCCTTTGTTCAGGAAGCAGTCTCCAATATGTGGTACATATCATGACGGAGAAGATATGGGTCTGGAGAGAGGCGTGTTTAGATGGTTGTATTTTTGATATGCTCTCAAGTTCTCAGATAAATGCGCTCCAGCAATGCTCGCTCAAATACACTGTGCCTCCACGCTCAAATCCGTGCCCCGGGTATTGTGTTAACCTTTCCTCATCCGTCCGTACTCCATGCGCCTTGCTTCGATTCTCCTGGCCACCGTTTGGACATCCACAAAACTCCGCATCGTATCCGAAGCCAAAACCAGGTAGCTTTGTCGGCCTGCACATTTCCTGTGGACAGTCCTCGTCGTTCCTATGTGCTTGATTCGACTCGTTTCCCGGAGGGCTATCGTAGGACTGGCACGGTGTTTGGTAGTTTGTGCCCGTAATCTCGGCCTATATTTTGGTGGTGATATCGCAGCGTGGTACGAGTATGTCTGTAAATCGTGGTGGCGTGGAATATCTCCCTCCGGCTGCCGGGTTCCCCACAAAGCTTGTTTCCGCGGCTCGATCGTTTCAGGTATTTATTTTTCCCTCCCTTTTCTTTGTCGCCCTCTCAGGTCTTCCGCTGTTTCTTCTTCCTCCTCGACTCATCCCCCCCGCTCCCCCTCCTCTCTGACGATCGCCTTATCCCTGACGCCTGCCCACCAGCAACACTCTTGTCAGCACTGTATGCTTTCTTGTGATGATAGTCATGATCCGCAGCAGCAGCAGCAGCAGCAGCACCAACAGCCACCACATTCCAGTCGTGATACTCCCCGCTCCCCTTCTTGACGTGCTGATAATGATGATGCGTGATGTGACTGGGATGGCCATCACCACTACCGGTGGGATTGCTGGCGGTGGTGGTGGTGGTGGGGGGGGGGATGGCGCCAAAGTCGCCGGTGTAGTAACCCACAAACCCGAGTGTCTCTTCGTCCTCCATGCCGGGCCCGTAGCCCTCGTCCGCGCCCAGCAGCGCCTCGCAGGCGGCGCATTCTTGCTCGTGTTGCTTCTCGTCCCTCTCGACGCCGGTCGGGCAGCCGCCAAAGAGGCCGCTGTTTTTCGCGTCGAGGCAGGGGAGCTCGCGGGAGAGGAGGGTCCATTCGAAGGGGCCGCCGTTGCAGTGGGAGCACATGCCAACGAAGACTACTTTGCGGCACATGTTGGTGCGTGATGTATTACAAATTATTTTAGTTTTGGGCCTGAATTGGGTTTATTAGGGGGTCTTGGTTCGTCTGTCGTTGAAGATGTCGGTTTCCCCGCCGTCTCGTTTGCCGTGCCCGAGAAAAAAGCAAAACAAAAGTAGGTGGTGCCAGCCGTGAATTGGAAGCCGGGAAGAAGGCCAAAGATATTACTTCTTGGAGTTCTATTAAGAAAAAAAAAGAGTTAAAATGATGTCAACAAGGGTTGAGATGTTTTGAGTGTAGTGGGGAGGAGTAGTCTCGTCGGCAATGAGCGAGAAAGAGAGCGCCCGCCCTCTGGCCAAACAAACAAGGGCAGGGCCCCTTTCTTTTCAAGCCATCGCGAGAGAGGCCCACTTGCGGGTGCTGAGCGACCAGTGGCATGAGGGTCCGGCGACGGGGATATCACGACGGACTAATCTAGCCGGGATGGGGAAAGGAAAACGCCGGGGCAGCTAGCCGTGTGGAAACTCACCTTTTCGTGTTTGCGGGCCGTTCTCTTCAACCACTCGGCGCCGGCGTGGTGTCCAGGCGGGCGGGAAGGAGGAGACGGGCAGTGTTTGCGAGATAGAGTGACGATCTTGGTGGTAAAATATCACCGTGGAAATTGAGGCGGGGAAAAAGACAAGATGATTCGCAGATAAGACGAGGGGATCTTCTTGTTCAACCGAGCTCAACGTTCTTCTAGAGATGCATATGCAGGTGCAGGTGACCTCTTTCGATGCGGATGCTACCTCAACAACACAGTATATTGCCACACAAGAAGACGAGGGAAGAACAAGAGAGTGAGGACTCATCTATCGAAAAGCGGATGGATCGACTTGCTGCATACCGTCGTCGGCGGCACGTAACAGCCATGATTAAGGTTATAATTAGGTTGGATATCCGTAACGCCCGTTTGAGCCGTTTTGATGATGGCAGATAATTATAACTCGACATCGGAGATGTTCTCCACCTGTGCTCGGAGGCAGGTCCGAGGGAGTGTTGTAGGCGGCACGAGATTTGGATCGTCTTCTGTGATCTTGTGTTAGCTTCTTGAACTACCTCAGGAAGGTTCATGTTGCGCCATGACTGACCATGATGAGCTAGCTCGCCAGGCAATTGCAGGCAATTCATTGCGAAGCACAATTCTGCGCGCCCAGTTTCTGCCAATGCTTCCAAGTGGGGTAGTCTAGGCCCTCGCACAGAGTGGAGCCGCCTGTGGTGCACACGCCGTGCACACACCCACGCGGGGCTGGCAGTCCCTGATATCCCCCCCCACCTTGACTTCAGTCACACAGTCCCACAGTCCACCAACAGCAAGTATCAACAACATATACAACATTAATCATACACACTCTGCATTTGTCTCTATCGTTGCTCGTCCTACGCCTGCCCCCTTCTCCGTTACTTCCTCCCTTATCACTCCCAATACCATCAACCCCACCTCCTCTCTCTGCTTTGCCCTCAACAAATCGAAGAGCCTTCTTTGGCGTACTCATCATCTCCTGAAGGAAAGTGCTTCACGGACATTGCCACTTCCATGGACTGCCTCATTTCTCCGTTCAACAGGCTCATTTGACCTTGAACGGCCACTACCGTGAAATCTGCGGTTATATCTGCTTTCCGGATCCTCCATCTCTACACTTGTCTGATTCTCAGTCGGCTGTGTGCACCATGTGGTGTCGGCCGAAGAAGTGAAGATGCCGCGAATGGGCGAAGAGCTGATCTCCAATGACGAGGAGTTGATCTCCAGTGAAGAGGAGTTGCTCTCTGGCAAAGGAGTGATATCCGGTGAAAATGAAGAGCCATGCTCCAGCTCATAGACAGCCATCTCTCGCCGGTACACCTCCTCTTCTCGCAAACCAACCTGTCTGATGCGGTGATATACCCCCGTGTCCCGCTCGTTTGCTGCCTTTTCGCGTCGTACCACCTCGGCCTCACGAGCCTCTAGACGGAGTTCCCAGGCATGAAACAGCGCGTCAAGGTTATTTTCGCGGCCACGTATGGCAACCTCACGGAGATCGAGCGCTCTCTGTAGTTGACGGAATGCTTCCCGCTGTTGCTTCATCTTCTTTTGTTCGCGCCAAAGCTCCTGTTCTTGATCCCAGACCGCATATTCCCGCTGCCCGACAGCCTCTTCCCGGCGAGCTACATCAAGTTCCCGACCACTGAGTGCAAGGGTGTGGACAAGACGCGCCCTCTCAGCACTGCGGTGAACTGCATCGTCGACGATTTCGTGAGCCACTCTGGGAGGAGAACTTCGGAGCTGAGAGTGAGCACTGCCGCCATCAATACGGGTACGTGCTTCGGCTGCTTGCCTGAATGCCTGCTCAGCCTTCTAAGCTGAGCTTCCGGCGACTGCTGCTCCACTGGTGATAAACGGGTCGTCGTCTATCACCGGCGCCGGGGCTGGTGCGGGTGCCGGTGCGGGTGGTGGTGAGGGTGGCGGCGTGGGCTCCGGGACTGGTGGTGTGACTGGCGCCAACACCACAGGGGACGAAGGGACGTTCATCGCCAGAGGAGTTGGCGACGACACCAAGACAGGAGGAGTTGTTGTCCGCTGTGGTATGGATATCACAGGCCGGTGCGACGAAAACAGCAACGACTCTCCTGTCTTGGCGAAGTCCTCCTCTGGAAGAGTCACGTCCCCAAGCCGAAGCAGCGGCTTCCGAGCGGGCGAAAGCACGGGCGAACGCGGAGACGGAGCCACGAGCACGCACGGGGACACAGCAACAGCAGGGTGAGCGGGCGAGACCACAGGCACCGGAGCTCGGACGGGCGAGGGCGGCAGGGCGGGAACAGGGCCGGCAGACGACGACGACGACGACGACGACGACGACGGCGACGATGGGACAGGCAAGACAGAAGTTGCCGGTCCAGCGGACTCTGCAGGAACCGACTTGGCTCTCCAGGTTTCCAGAGACTTGACATCGGCACGCCGGGTCTTGGGTTTGACCTCGGACTGGGTCTTTGCCAGCTCCTTCACCTTGCGAAGGGTCTCGTCCTCTTTGGCTTGACGCAGCGACTCTTCCATCGCTCGCGCCAACTGCTCTGCCTCCCTCTCGATCCGGAGACATTCCTCCTCTTCCCTCTGTCTCTTTTCTTCGTCCCAGCGTTTCTTGTCCTCGGCAAGTCGCTTAGCCAATTTGGCTTCGGCTTTCGCCTTGGCCGCCTCGCGTTGCCGGGCTTTCTCTTCCTCCCTCCGTCGTTTCTCCTCGGCCTCTCTCTCCTTTCTCTCCCTCTTTTTCAACCTTCGGCGGTCCCATCCGGTAAGATTTCTTTTAGGGGGCCCTGCCGCCCCCTCCCAATCTTCCTTCGATTCTGACTCTGGAAGTGAGACTTCTTGAGCTTGGGCAAGCTCAGACGGTGTGGCCACCGCCTGCTCACCATCTTGCTGCTCAGGTTCGGACAGCGCCAGGATTGTTACGGCCTCTGACAAATTTTCCTCTTCCGCTTGCAAGTGCGACGATGTCGATGCAAGCTGGAACGATGATGGTTCACCCTCCTCAGGCCTTTGCGTCTCAGCTGGCTGTGGCTCAACTTGAAGAGCCTGCTTCTCCAGTTGCTTTCTTGCCTGACGTCTCTCTTTCTTGGCCAAGTTCTTTCTCTGCCTCTTCCTCTCTTGCTGCTGGGCTGCGTCTAATTCAGCCTCGATCGTTTTGGCCTTTTGTCTCGCCCGCTCGAGTTCTTCGTCTTCCAGTCTTGAACGCCCCGGCTCCAGCTCGGCCATTCGTATGCTGAGAAGCTCATTGTTGGCTTCTCCCCGCTCAGCCTTCTGCTGTTCGCCATGTTGGATGGCTTGTTCTCCAACAGCCCGGAGGATCTCGGCATTGGTGGCATCTAGGAGGCGGAAGGGCAACGGAGGCGGCGTCATCAACTGTGCCTGGCGGGACGTGGAGGGCTGGGGCGGTTGGGGAAGAGGTCTTGCCTCGAGGCCAGCCTTCTTCTTCTTGACAATATCGGCTAATTCCAATTCCTGTCGGTGGCAGAGACTCTTAAAGTGCTCTACCTTCTGCTCGGCGGACAGCCTTGCAATCCCGGGCGGCAGCAGGCTGAGCTCCAGCATGCCGAGCTCGGCTAGCCTAGCCGGCACCTGCTCGTAGGACGAGCCGCCTGCTCGCGGGACGCTGGCCAGCGTTTCGTAGACCGGCGAGCCCTCCACAAGCACCAACTTGCACGCCTGTGCTTGCAGCTCGTCGCGGCGAGCCTCGAGAGTCTCCTGTTTCATGCTTTTCATGACTGCTTTGCCCTTGAGCAGGCTCTTTGCCGCCTTCATGCATGTGATCATGTTTGACACCCGAGGGGGGAGGAAGTCCTGGTGGGCGTCTGAGATCGACATGCCGAATGTTATATCAAGGACCAGCTCGTCCTCGTAGGCGTCCTCGTCGTCCTCGCCATATGCTTCATGGGAGCAGGATGGCTCGTCTTCAACGGTGGTGAGGCGTGGCTCTTTTTGGGAGGAAGGGGCTGTCCGCTGGGTCTCGTTAAGGTCTGGCATCTCATCAGAGGACGAGGCTTCATCTTCAGTCCTGCTGGGGCTTGACTCCTCCTCTTCAACCTCAGCTGGCACCGGCGATGGTTCAGCAGGGACCTTTGCCAACAGCAATTCCAACCGTTTAGCTGGGTCCTGGTGACTCTTCCCCGAACGCAGCAGCCGATAGGTGTCCATCGTCCTGGCGTCACTGCCCGGCATAGGACGCTTCGGACTGTCGATGTGGTCAAACCACTTGTCAACCCTCCACTGAACCCTCACTAACTCGTCAAACAGCACCTTTCTCCCCGAGGTCAAAAAGTACCGGATAAGATCATTCCGAAGCTTGGTGAGTCGAGGCTCATACACAGGGTGCCTCCACCCCCGCACACCGTTTGTTGTGCCCAACTCCTTGAGCCTGCTGAATTGATAGAGGTTGAGTGCAATCATGATGCCGGCTGGGTGTAGACCAGGGTGATTACTCCTCACACCCGCCGCATGGGGGTTGAACACCTGGGTGTATGGATGCCTGCCCATGGGGAGCGACTCCTCCATGATTGTTGGAGATGGCGAGGTCGCAATCTCAGCGAGATACTCGAGGAACTGCGCCGTGCCAGGCTGAACCCGATTAGGCAGGGGCCGAACTTGATGACACCTGATAATGACCGCGGCAAGAACCTTGAAGGCGACGTGCAAGGGGTGAGCTGAGCAGATGAACCTTTCCAATGACTGGATGTTCATTTGCGGACTGCGCTCCATCGCCTGGATGACTTTGCTGGCTTCGCTGTCTGCGACTGGGTCGCCGGTTTCAAGCTTGTGGTCAAAGAACGACCTGATATCAGGGGGCGGGAAAGCGCAAGGGCGGACCAAGAAGACAAGTAACCGGTTGATGATAGTCCCCAGGTCCTGGAGGCGGTTGGAGGCAGCGAGTTTCTCGATAGGGTCGGAGGATCTGCATTGCTGGGCGAGGGCCTTGTATTCATCTGTCGCAGGAGGTCAGTCAGGGGTTTGGTCTGAGAGGAAGGGAGGCGTGATCCAACTTACGTTCAATGGCACCAGGGCCGATGTTGCTGATTTGCTGGATGGTCTTGGTCGGGCCGAAGACGAAGAAAGGGAACTCCGGGAGGTCGAAAGGGAGGAACGGCACGTCACGCTTGGCCTGAAGGGTGCTGATCCAGGCCTTGACGCCAGGACAGGTGAGCTCCCATTCCGACTTTTGGAGAGGAGGAACGTGTTAGTTACGGCCTCTTGGTGAAGGGGTTTGGTGGGTGGGGAAGGAAAGGTTTGAGAGAGGAGAGAGCAGTTATACTTACAGAATCGAAGCAGTCAAACTTCAGCCAGGACTCCTCGGGGCCACCAACAAGGCGGAAACAAGTCGGATGTCCTGTGTCACGACAGATGCTCATGATGGGCCCTTCAGATACATGTGGCTCCATCTTGGTAACGGATCGCGAGAAGAAAATCAGACGATGGTGAGATGAAGTTTGTGAGAAGTTCCGGGTCATGCTGGTCAGAGAAGTGGTGAGATGAAAATCGGCTGACGAAGAGAGAATTCGTCCGAAGAGAAGAGCCGAATGTCAGGTCTTTTTCTGCAGGCCAGAAAGTGAGCTCCTGTGGGGCTCTGCTGTTGTTTTTGTTTAGGTCGCTTGCAATAGGACTCTACTGATAAGGTCTTGGGGGGTTGCTCCGGTGGGAGACGACGAGGACGTCAGATAGAGGACTCGATAAGAAGGAAATGGCAGGAAGTTGGCTATAAGTGTCGTCTGATAGTCTCCTTTGGTCAGGCGTACAATAAAGATTGCCGAGAAGGTCAGGCACCTTGATGGCGTCTTTCCCACCCCCTTGAGTATGCGAAGTCACTTCAGGGGGTGACTTTGAGGAAATAAACACATAAAGCCAGGCGTCCTGGTGGTTAGCAGATTTGACGGTTAGCTCTTTTCTATACCTGTCACATACTCTGGTGTTTATGATCTGTTTACCTCTTGACAGACATGTGTCTACGTAATGAACGTGCTTTGGCTGTATTCATTCACGTTGGCCAGTCACCGAGGCTGGGTAACAGCCGGGAAGTTGATGATGCTGCCACAGTAAAAGCAATACCTATTGTTGCAAATGATAGGAAGAAACATGTGTCGAGTAAAGAAGCACGCATATCGAATATAAACACGATTTTTCAACCCAGCAGGATTTATATAAACCAGCTTCGATCTACTGACAAGATTCTGTTGTGTGCAGAACTAGTCTTCAATATGAAACGAGACTCTTAATCCCCTTTCGGTTCAGATCATGTGTACTACCAGTCATCTCCTATTCACAACGACATAATCATTCAAAGGGACCTGATGGGGATGTATGATAGAGTCAGGTAGGAAAGACTGTGGTTAGATAGAGTGCAAGTCAAGGCCAAGTCATTAATTATGCCAGCCACTTCAAAGAGACATAGAACCTTATTGTGGCTCAAAGCATAACCTAGGGTATTTGTCATAATCATTAACATCAGAACAGATGCATAAACAATGACCTGTCTTGCTAATATCCACCCAAAGCTATAATTGCATGCGGTCTTTTGGTGGAGAGGGCTCTAGATGAAACTGAAAGGGTGTGAGGCGTCATACTTTATCAAAACATGACTTAGAGTATAAGGTTCGGACCGCAGCTATGGCTAAAAGACCGTTACAAAGTCTAACATACCGTGGCAATGAATTCATAGTCACCGCCCACTTTTTTGCCCACCTTTTGCCCACCTCTTGCATTTGCCGGTTAGGTTCGGATTCATATCAACATCAATTTGTGTCCATCATGTAAGTGCATCCATCTACGGACATACTCCTAAATCCGGGCTGATTAGACTTTTCAACCCTCATCCAAAAATCCCCCATCAGGGGGTTCATAATGCAGCCAGACCAACAGTCATCATGGCGATACCAGAGTACCCAACAAAAAGCAGGATGTCAGACCAACAACACCATTTGTATGCACCATATAGTCAAATCGGATGTTATCCCACCTCAGTCACCACATACCATTCAGGGGCACTCCCCGACTCATGTGAAAACTTATTGCCCCCATACCTCCGATTAACATTGCATATTAGAATCTTGATTGCCATCTGTCTCAAAAGCTCGTGCAACACAAAGCGTCTTGGTTGTAACACAACATCCAGCGAGAACACACGTCCCGAATCCCGAACCTTTGACCCCCGAGTCCGAGACGGTCAACCGCGATTTTTATACCCATTTTGACCCCCCTATCACCGAGTATATATGCACTACCGCTCCCCCAACCAACAAAAACCAACCAACCCGCCCACTCGGGTAAGTTATCCACAATATAAGCAGGCACGTTGGTAGTGTTGGAGCTGGCTCAATCCACCTACCCAATCTTCTCCACGTTCTGGAACCCGTCATCCAGCCAGCCAGTCAGCAGTCCCGGCACATTGGCAATGCTACCACCTCACCTCACCTCCCCTCCCCTCCCCTCCCCTAGATCCCCCTCTCTGTGAATGATCAAGTGGAAGAAAGTGGAGGCATCAAGGGCAAGAAGTTGGAGAATCGGTTGATTCTGGTAAAGGTACCCACGACGACGGTACGGCAGATGACATCTCGCCCACGATGACGAAGGTATCAACCAACCTGTCAGACACAAACCCATCGGGCCACCTCATGTACCGTCACCCGTTGCCGAAGCCGTATGTGCACGGTTGCCCAGTCCAAAGCTTGGAAAGGGTTGGGCGGCCAAGATCCCCCCTCCTCCCGTGTGTGTGTGTGTGTGTGTGTCTGTGTGCCACGCCCGCCACGCCATCCCCCTGTTCACGGTAGGAGTACATACCTTACCATACCCTTACCTTTCTCTACTAGCGCGCATGCTATTCGTCAGTAACTCTGCTCATCACTGGCGCGGAAGTAAAGTATCGGTCGTCGGGGGAAGAAAGAATGCAATGTCACCTTGCCATTTTGGACCACTTCAAGAAAGAGATCCAGATGGACATCCAGATGGACGAACTCCAAAAAAATCTCCCCCAATTTCACCAATACCTATCTTTTTACACCTCATCTTCACCCACTGCTCAATTACACCCGCTGCATTGGGAATATCCGTGGTAAAAGCTCTTCGCTGTCATCCGCAATGGTGCACAATCGCGTGGTTTGATAGTGCAGAACAAGGATGTTACTGCAACCATCACGGGAGGAACGGAATGGGGAAGCGGTAAGTTGAAGTGTGTTGTGTGAGGTGAGGGGAAAGTGGAAAAGTGTCAGCCAATATGGCAAAAGTATTCGCTTCCCCCAACAGGCTGATTGTAACCCTATCAAGTGACCACTCCTTTTGCTTTCCCCCCTCCCCTCTCCCCCAATCTCGAATCCCCCTGGGTGTACCAAAGGTCCCCTTCCCTGGGGTGATTGGTTTATCTCACGCCCAACACACAATCATTTTAAGTGAAAGTATTGACGGCAGAATAAAAGTTGCATATGTCGTTGGATATAGTGTGTAACCAGTTCCCCAAAAGGCCCGAAAGAAAGAAAAAAAACAAAGTCGCCGATTGTGTTCTGTTGTTGCCATGTCCATTTTTCTCCAACCAACAAGAAATTGTTCGACTCCAAAAAAAAAACCCCCGAACCTGACTGACCTGACAATGACACATGGCATTTCTTATCCAAATCAGGTGAAGCCCGCGAATCCTTCCAATTACCAGGCAGGAATTGGTAAAGAAACCAAACCGTTTCCCGTTTCGTTTAGTGTAGCGTCGTTCAACAGGGCTTAACACTAGGGGATTTGTTACAGTCACAGGGACCGGAACAGGGAACCGCTGATGGGGATGTGGTTGGTGGTCCCGCAATGGATGGCAGCTCGCCAATCCCAATCCATCATGCCCCAACCCCGCGTGAATACTTCGTAGCAAGCTGCTGATCGCCACCTTGAAAGAGTCCAAATATCAATTGCCGTTGGGGAAGACCGAGGGACAAGGCGTTGTTTGTGGTCTGTCTTGTTATTTTCGAGCTTCTCGTCGACGCCGGCGTGCTTGGCCTGCGTCCCAGATCCAAGATGCTCGTCAGAATGATCTGGACCAAGAAGCGGGTGGCTGCTCGACCGAACTTGTTCAACGGCGAACCGTTTCCGCAAACCACAAGCATTGCAAGCAAGCATCTCCATGCCCCATCCAGTCGGGGGCTCGTCCGCTTTGCCTCCCCCGCGTTCTTGCTCCGATTGACTAAGGTCTCGGCATATCTTGGCGCCCCGTGGCACCCCCCCAGCTTGGCCCTGATGCCCACTGATGCCCTGATACTTCCGGTCCACCCTCCCCAGATTCACTGTAAAAAAGGCGGTCCCAAATCTATCTGCCGAAACCAAGAAAAATGCAAATGGTCTTGTCGTTGCTGCCAATCTGCACCAAGGCGGCAGCGGTATGGTTTTAGCCTTCCCCCCCCCTTCCCCCTCTAGCCCATCAGCTAGGATCGTGTGAAGTTTCTCTTTCCCAGTCTGCGCTAGCTAAGCAGACAACTCCATCGTCCCTCTGGGGTACCCTTGTAAGCTGTCGTTAACAGCTTCACTACCAAGACCGTACCCAAACCGGTTATACTCAGCCGATGCCAGCATCATGGATGTACATAGCAAAGCTTTAGTGAGGGTAGTAGTCGAGTACAACATCTACTACGTGCTTGCTGCTGGCGTCCCTGGTCTGGATCACACACCAATCCACCCCCAGACACACGGCGCTGCGACGTTCCCAACCAGCTGGCCCACGGCCTGAGGCAAACGGATACCCTTATAAGTACCCTCCACCTGCAGCCTGCCCCCCCTCGTCGGTAGCGTGAAAGGTTTGTCTGTTGTTGTGTTCTCCCCGTTCATCGACTACCTCGACCACCAACCCGCCAACCCGCACTGTTTACTCCGGTCCTTGGTAACGTTCTTCCTGGTGTCAAACGTGCCCCGTTGCAGTCGGGAAAAAAAAAACCCCCATCACCATGGCCGACGTGGAAAAGGAAGTCGGTGAGTTGCCCGGTTTGTTTCATCAAGTCCCTCTCAGAATCGCGCTGAGAGCCGCTCACCAAGAGAGCTCAGCGACCCAAATGATGAGAAAACTAACACGTCCTCGCAGCCCAGCAGTCGTTGCAGGAGCGCACGGCAACCTCCAAGGATGGCACCTCTTCCGAGGAGCTCGAGTTCGACTACACTGAGGAGGAGGAGGCCATCGTCCGCCGCAAGATCGACTGGCACACGGTGCCTCTGGTGACGCTCCTCTACATGCTGTGCTTTCTCGACCGCATCAACATCGGCAATGCGCGTATCCAAGGATTGGCCAGGGACCTCGACATGGTGCAAGGCGTCAAGTTCAACTGGGCCCTCTCCATCTTCTACATCATCTACCTGCTCGTCGAGGTGCCCAGCAACATCCTCCTCAAGGCCATCGGAGCGCGTTTCTACCTCCCACTTCTCGTCTGCGGCTTCGGCCTCGTCTCGTTGTGCACCGCCTTCGTCAAGGATTTTGCTGGCCTCATGGTCGCCCGTTCATTCCTGGGTGTCTTTGAAGGAGGTGCCATGCCTGGTATGGCCTTCTTCCTGAGCTGCTTCTACAAGCGCAACGAGCTCCTGTTCCGCATCGGTATTTACGTCTCGGCTGCTTCCATCGCCGGTGCTTTTGGTGGTCTCCTGGCCGCCGCCTTGTCCCAGATCCCCTCGTGGGGAGCCGCGGGCGCCGAGATCCACACGTGGCGCAACATCTTCTTCTTTGAGGGTCTCATCACCGTCATCATTGGTCTTTTGGCGCCCATTTGGATGCCTACTGATCCGTCGACCGCCTACTTCCTCAACGAGCGCGAGCGAAAGATTGCCGCTGAGCGTTTGTTGCGTGAGCACAGGTCTGATCCCGCCAGGAAGGTCACCTGGGCCGATATCAAGGCTGCTGTTTTCTGCATCCACAACTACACCTGCGCCCTGGCCTTCTTCCTCATCAACATCACCGTCCAGGGTCTCTCGGTGTTTTTGCCCACCATCCTCAACGACCTCGGCTGGACCAACACCCAAGCGCAGCTTTACTCTGTGCCTCCCTACGTGTGCGCCTGCGTGGTTGCCATCGCCGTGGCGTGGCTCAGCGACAAGTCCGGGCAGCGTGGTGTCTGGCTGGGTTCGTTTGCCTGCCTCGCCGTGGTTGGCTTCGCCATCCTGCGATGGGTCGAGAACACCAACGTTCGTTACATGGCCGTGTTTTTTGTCACCATAGGTGCTTTCCCGGGCGGCCCTGGTTTCCTTAGTTGGGCGATGAACAGTGAGTCGGATACCCGTTGGTGTCTGCATGAGCCGTCAGCTAACTTTGGTCGATAGATTCTGCGGGGCCTTCGGTTCGGGCTGTCACCAGCGCCTATGTTGTCACGCTTGGAACCATTGGTGGTATCGTCGCAACGTGAGTCATCCTAGGTGGTTTCGTCGCTGTCAAATACTAACACGCCGCGCAGTTGGACCTACATCTACTACGACGGTCCCAAGTACCACACTGGCCACACCATCAACCTCGTTGGCCAAATCGTCACGGCATGCTGCGCCCTGTTTGGCATCTTGTACTGTGCGCGGGAGAACAGGGTTCGGGCCGCTGGAAAGCGCGACCACCGTCTGGAGGGTCTGACCGAGGAGGAGGCCGAGGAGCTGGGCAGCAGACACCCTCGTTTCCGCTACTGGACTTGATCGGCTTGAAAAGGGCGTGTGGTGGTGGAGAGGATTCGATGCGTGTATCTACGGAGATCAGAGAGTTGCGATCCGGGCCTACATAGAGTCGAGGGACTGAGGTTGCTGCTAATACCCATCCCAACGTGCGGTTGCACGCACATACGTCTTTTGGTGACAATATGCTGGCTTTTGGTGAATTATTATCTTATCCCTTTTCCCAGTAACCAACCACCGTGCCGCAATCTGTTGGGTCTAGAAGGTAGCACAAACGGCCGTGTGGCGCGCACGGGAAGCTCTGCTGGAAAGGGGCGCTACACGATGTACCCAAGACCTTGGAGAAGCTTATCACGGAGCCTCAGGGCTGGGCATCAGCCGTGGTTGGGGAACAAAGGTGGAAAGGGTTGTTGAAATGGGATTGCAACTTGATGGCACTCTCTAACCGCACCATTCAGCATTCTGATTTTCGAAGCACAGATGCTATTCTCGATGGCGGGGAAATTCGTTCCAATGGAAGCATATGCCGATATTACGTGGTGGGTAGCGGGCGAGGGGGAGGGGAGGACGAGCCAGCATCCGGCCGTAGGCTTGCTTGTTCGGCGGGTGGTGTGCGTGATGTGCATGGTGTGGTACTCGATGCGGTGCTCGCCAAAGGCAGGGAATTGACTTCGGCAGTTTTCTCGAATGCCCCAAAGCAGGGAATGGATGTCGAGCGACAATCGACAGATCCGGGGAAGCGGAGTAAGGCGATGACCAAGCTTTTGGCTAGCTCTGCAGGATGGGGGGCGGTTTGGTGGAGCAATTCCACGGAATGGAATCCTGGAAATCTGGGGTAATGGCGTTGACAAGGGATGGCGCTCACAAGGGATGGCGATTGGTCAAGTGGGGGAGAGGGGAGAGGGAGGAGGTGTGAGGAGAAGAAGCGATCAGCATCACTGGCATCATCACACACGAGGTGACGGTGACGGAGACAACCAGTAACGGCGAGCTGAAGAGCGGAAGATGGTGCAGATATGCAGATATGCGGTGGCATCCGGGAGAAAAGTTATCTGTGCGTGATTGTCTCATGCATAAGATCGTGCCTTCCAATCTTGAGCATGTCTGGTACAAATACACAAGGCAAGAGCCCTCACCCAGTCACCGGATATAACCTGGGATTCATGAACTGGGGGTCTCCGCACATCCTTTGGTCCTATGTCTGTCACTGTTGCCGTCATCCCAACTTTTGGAACTACCTAGAAAATGGACACCAAATCATCACCCCTTAACCATCATCATGTCGGCCATGCAGAATCCCCAAGCAAACCCCCCAGCGACGCCGAGAAACCACCGTCACCCAACGAAGACATCCAACACTTCCGCTCTCAATCCGCAGAATGGCACGCCTCCTTCGAACGAACCCTCGTCCGCAAAATCGACCTCCGCCTCCTCCCCTGCCTAATCCTCATGTACCTCCTCAACTTCCTCGACCGCGCCAACCTCGCCCAAGCCCGCCAGGGAACCTTGGAGGCAGACCTCGGCATGTCAGGCACCGACTTCAACTTCGCCACGTCCATCTTCTTCGTCTCCTACCTCATCTTCCAGCTGCCGTCGAACCTCCTCATAACAAGAGTCAGGCCGAGCATTTACCTGACGGGGGCTATGTGCCTCTGGGGGGCCGTTTCTGCCTGCAGCGGTGCGACCAAGAGCTTTGCGCAGTTGGTGGTGGTGAGGATTTTGCTGGGTTTTGTCGAGGCGCCGTTTTTCCCGGGGGCCGTGTTCTTGATGAGCAGTTGGTATACGAGGGCTGAATTGACGAGGAGGATGTCGTACTTTTACTCAGGGAATGCGTTGGCGAACATGTTTGGGGGGCTGATAGGAGCAGCTGTTTTGGGAAAGATGGAGGGTGCTCAGGGGATTGCTGGGTGGAGGTGGTTGTTTATTATCGTAAGTATTCGCCGGACTGTGTCTCCAACATGGCTGACAGCTGAGTAGGAGGGTGTTGTTACCATCGCGGTTGCTCTGATAGCCATGTGGGTGTTGCCCGACTACCCAAGCACGACGCGCTGGTTGAGTCCACAAGAACGAGAGTACGCTTCATGGAGACTTCTGGCCGACATCAACGAGTCCGACGACCAAAGGGCCAAGACGGTCTGGCAAGGCACCAAGCTCGCATTACTAGACTACCGGCTCTATCTGTTTGTCCTGCTGCAACATCTCAGCTTACTGTCGCAGACATTCCAGTATTTCTTCCCCAGCATTGTTGGAACACTAGGCTACGGAAAGATCGAAACGCTTTGGCTGACGGCCCCTGTCTGGTTCGCCACATTTTTGATTTCGGTATGCGTTACCTGGACGTCGGCTCGGACAAAGGATCGATCCCTCCACATTTTTGGTCTGATGCTGGTATCAGCGGTGGGCAACGCGATTGCTACTGGTACGACAGTCACCGGGGCAAGGTTCTTTGCCATGTTTCTGATGCCCATGGGGGCCGTTTCTGCTTGTGAGCACTGCCTGATCTCCCAGAAGGCTGAAGAAATTAACCGAACTGTAAACAGATCAAATCATCCTGTCATGGATTGCCAACTCGTTCCCCCGTCCCATGGTCAAGCGCGGCGCAGCGGTGGCCATCGCCAACATGGTGGGCAATACGGCTAGTATCTACGGCTCGTACATGTACCCTCAAACGGCGGCACCGCAATACACCCCCGGAGGGAGCGCGAACTCGGCTATTTGTTTGCTTGTTGGTCTGTTGGCGATTGTGTTACGGTATCTCCACAAGTGGGAGAACACAAAGCTTGAAAAGGCTGAAAGGCAGAGGGCAGAGAATGCTGAAGAGGGTGCTGTGTCGGATTCCTCTGTGGGAGATGTCAGGGCTGATGGGTTCAGGTATGTTTATTAAGGCCCGCGGGTGTTGCTGGTTGGGTGGGGAGTTATTGGTGGGAATATTGGATATTATGTGGTATTTTACCTAGGCGGGCGGCCCCTGTTAGAATACGGGAAAATAGATAAGGCAAATAGATAAGGCAATTGGAACAAGAATGAAGTTGATCCAAGGAAGAGTTGTTGTGGCCGAGGGATTCTTGAAAGTCACGCCCATTAAGCGAGATGTGCCGTGTTTTCTAGGCACGTAGACACGGTCCGCCGCGTATTGGGGCGCATACTAAGAAGTATGCCAGGTTGAACCTTTTGAATACATTCAACTCATCTCTGGCAGTTCTCTTTTGGGGTCCAGGATCAGACTGCTACTTGACCACACGCGGATCGGACGAGTATTACCCCCGGTAGCTGGGTGGGCCAAGCTGATAGTCCGCCTAGCCAGCCGCAAAGACCTAATATCGGGAAGCTGGCGGGAGGAATTTAGGTGCCTTCTTTGCCGCTCGGCTGCTACCGCACTTTCTTTCTTCCTTCGACTCAACATGTCGGTGTTTCATGTTGTGGGAAGAGGCAGAGACATGACCGTGGGGTGTGGAAGACATCACACCGGCCAACTGGCGGCGCGATATTTATGCTTCTTTGCGGGGCGACAGATAAGCATAGGGCGAGGATCGCAGAGGTTGTGATATTTGTATTGATGAGCTAGCTGCATGGCGGGGGCGGTGGGGGTTTGTAAGGCAAATGATAAGATATACCAAAGGGAGATGGAGGTTGCCTAGGTGGGTTGTTGATGTTTTGTTGGGTGTTCGAGAATCAGGCACTGACTTTTCGCGATCAAGGAACGGGTTTGACTCACAACAAGCAACAGCATGATGCCGACCTCGGGGTAGATGTTCTCGACCTGCAGCATATGACATCATTTCACCCCGCGATTGTGCGTGTATCCTATTTTCAATTTCACTGCCGATACTTAAACCGGAGAATAAATAAAAAAAAGTTGATGGGGCCCCCAGGTTGCAACATGATAGCGCTTCCGACGTTTGTGGTCAAGAAATAGCTTCCTCCCATGAGATCTCAGAGGTCGGGTCTTGGCAGTTGGCGGCGCTTGTAAGTGGTGGATTTCTGGCATCTGATTGGCCAACTGCCCGTATCCGTTGACCAATCCGGAAGGAAGGACCAGGAGGTTCAATTCTTTGCAGCCACGAATCGACAACATCCCGCTGCAATTCGTCAGACTCGAGTCAATTAAGCGGATTTTATCGTTCTTGTGATTTTGGGGGTGTCATGTCACCTCCTGTTAAGTATCGAGGCATTAATCACATCTGATCGTCATTTTGTTTTTCGGTACCTACCAACAATCTCAAAACCAGGCCAGGCCCCGAGTTAGGTGCTTCTGAGAAATTCTTCTTTTCTCCTTTTGGCCAAAGTCTTTCAGATGCAGTAATGTCGACTCTACGATGCACGCGGGACACACTCTGGCCATTGCCATGTGGGCCATGACGGCGCTGTCTCTTGGACTCGTCGGCCTACGTCTGTACACCCGCATACGAATCGTTCGCTTTGTCGGCATCGAGGACCACATGTACGCATGGACCGGAATATTCATGCTCGTGTTTGCTGCGTGTATTCAAGTCGCTGTTCATTTTGGGTTGGGACGCAGCTTCTGGACTCTTTCTCCGGACGAGTCATCGAGGGCCATCTTCTGGACCTATGTTGCCAACAGCTTCGCCATCTCGGGAAACGCACTCGCCAAGCTCTGCATGGGATTTTTCTTATTACGGGTTGTGCAGCTGAAGTGGCAGAAACTTTCGCTCTGGTTTCTGATTGTTGTTACTGTCGGCACATCGGTAACACTGGTGGTGATGCTGTGGAACCAGACGACGCCAAGGAAGGCAAGTTGGGATGTGCTGAGGACGCCTGGAGAGTGGAATATCCAGATTCAACCCATGAGTGTTGGGTTGGGAGGTATGTTGGACGTCTCTGTATTGATATGACGACATGCTAACTCCGAGGCAGGTTGGTCAAGCGCCTGTGATTTCTTCTTCGCCATCTTCCCTTGGCTCTTCATCATGTCCTTGAAGATGCCGCGTCGGGAAAAGTTCCTTTTGGCCAGTGGCATGAGCCTGGGTGTGATGTAAGCAAAGATACAATCAAGTTGGCCGACATGAGCTAACGACTCGCAGTGCTGGTGCTTGTGGTGTTGTTAGAACCGTGGTGCTATCCCAGTTAAAAATCGATGACTTTACCTGTAAGTGGGCGGCCTTTTTCCTGGTTGTTCAACCTGATCGGGAGCTGACATTTGGCCAGTAAACTTTGCCCCTTATTTCATCTGGGCCGGCGCAGAGATCACTGTCGCCTTGGTGTGCCTGGGCATCCCAACCCTGCGACCCCTCTACCTGAAGCAACGAGGCATCAGCACCATCGGTTACGGCAACCACCATCACACTGAGCAGAGCGACCCCGAACTGCCGCGCTTCACCATGGTCGATCAAAAGAAGAGGCCCGACCCATCTCCGGATCCATCCCACAACGGCTTTGAAACCCCCGACCCCCGAAATCTACACCTCTCTCATATCACATTGGAGTCGCTGGCATCGCCCCAACGACAGGAACTCGCCCAGCAGCAACAAACCACACCCAGCGTGACACCACATAACACAGTAGAAACCCAAGGCCACCTCCGAGACTCTTCCTCAACAGGCTCATCCCATACAATGGTAGACTCCACACTGGCCAGCCCTGAACTTGAACAACACCCCCTTTCTTACCCACACATCCATTCGAGAACGGCGGCGGCGGCCATAGCACGACCACCAAACGCACATATCAAGGACCAACACAAAAGAGACCACAGCGGCGACACTGGCGATAGCATCACTGTCGATGACATTCTGGGTTTCTACGACATCGAGGAGAAAAGCCAGAGCAAAACCAAACTTCCAAATTACGACCAGACACAGCCACAACCACTTGGACCGCCACTCCACCAATCAGCGAGTATCAAGCGAAAAGAGCACCGGATTACACAAGTAGATTTCCTTTTAAAGAATACAAGAATGGGAGGCGGCAACGCCGAGGAGAGGCGTATCATTCGGCCGCAACAGAATATGAATAGACCTTGGGATGGAGAGGGTTGGCCATTGAGGAACTGAGCATGATGATATGATGGTTGTTGGACTTTGGACTTTTTTTTACTTCTCTTTGCGATACCCCTTTTTGCAGATTATTTTTTCTCATATGAGCTGGAATCTATTGGAATGGTGGAAATGAAGAACTATCTTTCTAATACTCTCTGTTGCTGCTCACTTTACTCATGGCTCAGCAGCTCCTCAATAATACTTTCAATCTGCCCCAGGGAATCCGCCTTGACGTTCTCCTCTTTAATCTCCTTCACTCTCTGTCTATACTTTTCATCCCCCAACACCGTGTCAATACCCTCCTTGACTTGCTCCACCGACGGGTTGGACACCCCCAAATTAACCGCCACCCCTGCTCTCGCCGCCCGCTGGCAAACGTCCCCCTTGTCGGCGATCAACCCCGCCAGCACCATCGGCACCCCGTTCATGATCCCGTGCATGAACCCGCCGTAACCAGCGTTGGAGACAAAGACATCTGCATGGGGAAGGATGGCCTCATAAGGGAAGTAATCCACCATTCTGACATTCCTGGGTGTTTCCTCTTCTGGTAGGGGATTCGGCTCCCCCTTTTCTCCCAGGGTAGCAACCACCAAGACATCCTCCCTGTCAGCCATTGCCTGAATGACCGGGATCACCAGCTCGTGGTAGGCGCGGTGGATGGTACCCTGGGTGACGAAGACGACCTTTTTCTTTGCCGGGTCGGAGTCGGAAAGGGCGCTGTTGAGCGTGAGTTCCTCCCACCAAGGGGGGTATACGAGGTTCTTGTCCAGCGCCCTGACGGGCAGCCCACCGACAAGACGGAATTTTTTGGGGTCCTTGGTCACGTTTGGGTATTCGAGCGAGGCGGTGGTGGCCATGACGGTGACGTCCCCGCCGGTCATGGCTACATCAAGCGGCAGGTCGGTGAACCTTTTGGTGCACCCCAGCTCTTGGAGTTTTTGATCGTAGTGATCAATCAGTGGCTTCCACGTCGTCTTGCCTCCTGCGTGCATGGTCTTCCAGACTGCCTTGTTTTCAGGGGTGGGGTCGTACTTCAGACCAAGACCAAAGGGAGGAAAATCGGGGTCGGAGCTGGTGTAGATGCTCGTGTGCCAGTTTATGGTCTTGGGGAGGGAGGTGTAACCCTTGGGTAAGGGGCAGCCGTATTGATACGGCAGCAAACCCTGAGACAACGCCTCGTGGACGAACAGAATCTTCCGTGGCTCAGGATGAGCGACGCGGATGTCCTCGAGTGTCTTCCTCAAAACATGATACGACGGGACGATGGCCTCCCCAAACACGGCTTTCATTCCTTCGAAAAAGGCCTCGCCTTCGGTGGAGCCTTCTTGGACTTTGGGGACGTCGTACTCGAAGGGGTTTTTGATGTATTTTGCGCCAGTACTCTCGATGAGGGGTTGGAAGCGGGGCCCGGTGATGAAGTAGATGTCTTTGTAGCCGCGGTTAAAGTGGAGGTGCTTTGCTATCTGGGCCGCGCCAGCGGTATGGCCTGAGGCGTTTAGGGTCATGAAGAGAAGGACGGGCTTCTCAGGGGAGGTGAGAGGGGGGTGGCCGCTGGGGCTGGTGAGATCTCGGGCGTCTCCCATGTTGGTGGTTTGATCAAGCAAGATGTAGCTTGTTTGAGTTGAGAGCAGGGAGTGAATGGCGAGGTGGGAAGAAGTTGATTGAACCCGAAGGCGACACCAAAGAGGATTTATATCCATTTGATTACCTCTACATATCCCCAGATATACATCCTGAACAGAGAGGGGATCAACTTCCAATAACAGTGATCGGAAAAAGGCTACCAATGACAGCCGCCAGGAAAGACCCTCCGGGTAGCTCGCCCTTGCAATCTTGCAACCAACACGATCCGTTGCGCTGACAAACGCTACAAATTGTGTTGTAACGTGGACCGAGCTCGCTCTGGGATCAGCGATACATCCCACAGCATTGCAGCGACAAGGAGGCGACCACGCTGGGCACATACCGCCCTGTTGGATTCGCACACGGGCATGGCATGATTTCCGAGCCGGAACAGGAACCATAGCAGTGATGAAACCCAAGTTGACATGTCAGAAAGATGGTGAATGAGGCTCTGCAAGTTCCTCAAGGCCTGCCTCGCCTTCTACATTGGATGCCCATCGAGCCTCGTAATATTTGTTTACCTACATTTGCGGCACCTCTTTCCTCACCAGGACATGATAGTCCACCGCCCGCGGCGGAGTTCATAGGTATACTTGGCTCCGATATATAACTGTGGCACAGCATCTTCTATCATCTTCGCATCATGAGCTGCCAGGGAACATGTGTCAGTGTCAGCTCCGGGATCTGACTGGCTGGCTTAACCCCGAGCCTCGCAAACTGGAAACCTGAATATGCGGTGCGGGATGACAGGATTCCGAAGTCCGAATGGGAACAAGAGTCTTCGTCTGTACCACGCCCGCGCGGTTGCGTAAATGGGAAAAATGGCGAAAGACGGTGAGACTGCATGGAATCTACAGAGTTACTTTGAGATGCACAGGGTTTTACCGAGTTGCCAACCCGTGGCATCCGAGGGTGGGCTGGTAGCCGAGAATCGTAAGCGTGGAATCTGTTGTATAACCAGGAGCCAGAGTTGTCATGATATCGTGAGCATGTGAAATGATGCTTATTGATAGCTGTGGGACGTCACAAAACCACAAGATCTCGAGCGGTCGTTAAACGTGTGGGACGGTGTTCAACGGTACGGCGTTAAGCCTCTGGAAGGTGGGGGCATTTAGTTGGGTAAGTGGAGCTATGTTGCTTTGTTAAGCCACACCCCACCCAAGCCACTGACACACGCGCCAAGCAGCCAATTAAGGAAAGACGCGTCGACCGCGTTCTCCCGCGCTGCAGCCTTGAACATCACCAACTCTAGCAATTGAACCATCGCAGTCCAGACCAGCTCTCTCAACTCGCCACATTTCACTACGACGACCTGTACAGAAAGTCTCGCCCGAAAAGACTCTCAAAATGTCCGACTTCGAAGATGAGATGGACATTGATCTCCCCGTCTCCAAAGACGTCACCTTTTCCTCCAGCAATGCAGCCAAGGGCAAGCGCAGTGCCGCCAATCTCCCAGTTGAAGCCGAAGACAGCCTTCCATGGTACGAGAATTGTTTCTTCTTCTACTCTATTCAGCCCGTTTCAGAGCTCTGACAAGATCAAAACAGGGTCGAAAAGTATCGCCCAGTCTCCCTCGACGACGTCTCTGGCCACCAAGACATCCTCGCTACCATCAACAAGTTCGTCGACTCGAACCGCCTTCCACATCTCCTTCTCTATGGTCCACCCGGCACCGGAAAAACATCCACCATCCTCGCCCTGGCCCGACGAATCTATGGTGCCGAGAACATGCGCCAGATGGTCCTCGAGCTCAACGCCTCCGACGACAGAGGTATCGATGTGGTCCGCGAGCAGATCAAGACCTTTGCCTCAACGAAACAGATCTTTAGTCTTGGAGCATCGACCTCCAAGACAGGACTTGCCGGTTTCAAGCTGATCATTCTTGACGAGGCCGACGCCATGACGAGCACAGCCCAGATGGCACTGAGACGAATCATGGAGAAGTACACTGTCAACACCCGGTTCTGCATTATTGCCAACTACTCCCACAAGCTTAGCCCGGCGCTGCTGTCTCGGTGTACAAGATTTCGGTTCAGTCCCTTGAAGGAGCGGGACATCAGGGTGCTGGTAGACAAGGTTATCGACGAGGAGCACATCAAGATCAAGCCTGAAGCGGCCGACGCGCTAGTGAAGCTCAGCAAAGGTGATATGAGACGAGCGCTGAACGTGTTGCAGGCTTGCCATGCGTCAGGTATGTTCCCTTTTCTCTCCGCCCTTCGGTCTTTCCTTGTTGCTAACAGATGCTGCTAAGGTACACCCCTCCAACCAAAAGACGCCCCCAAAATCCCCGAAGACCAAATCGTCCGCGAAACCATCACGGTCGACACAATCTACATGTGCGTCGCCGCGCCACCACCAGATATCATCAAGAAGATCATGAACACGCTGCTCAGCACGAGCGATGTGACGGCCTGCTTGGCGGCCGTCAACAGCGTCAAGGTCACACAAGGGTTGGCGTTGGCGGATATCATCACTGCGTTGTCGGAGGAGCTGGTCAAGTTGGAGGTAAAGCCAGAAGTTATGATCACCTGGCTTGACCTACTTGCCCAGGTGGAGCATCGGGTAGCAGGGGGCGCGTCGGAGGTCATACAGACTGGTGCTGTCGTTGGGGCAGTAAGGAATGGAGTAGAGTTGATGGGTTGATGACACCAGCGCGGACGCTGTAGGATTGATATATGCATTGGCAGGCGTTATGGGCAATCGCCCGAAGGAGTCGTCACCACCATAACTGTTGCTTTTTGGTGTCATGTCATCTGTTTCATTTGCATCTCCTCATACTTATGGCACAGTGATGAGAAGCTCAGGCGTACCGAAAATGGAAGGCCGAGGGGCGTTGAGCAACCCCAAAAACACTGCCTGAGCAAGACCAGCAGCCTGTTTATCACAAGGTAGCCAGCCTAGCTTTGCACGAAAGAAGGGTTGGTTCAAGGGTGTTTTGACTATTTTTCGATGCAGCCCTATGCATCTTCCTAAGAAGTTACGACCATCTCATCAGAAGGGCCCTCCTATACTTTTGACGAAGCTGGTGGCCAAATCTCGCAGACCTGCATGACTGGTGATGAGCTTCCCAAAGCCGCTTCCGGTGGCACTGCCTCGACGATGTATAAAACCATAACGGTGATCTTCTATTTTTGGACTTTGAAACTTGAACGTATAAAGTTTCGCCCGTTAAACCGGCCTTTTCTATATATAATATATCGTTAGGCATTCTATATTTACCTAATTATATGCTCTATCCCAGAGAAATAATAAATAAGTCGAAATAAAAACAGTTATAGTTTCGGATAAAATCAAGTTGAGAAACTTTATAGTCTAGCTAAAGTTAGGATAGAACGCTTTAGAGCTCGGCTAAAGCTAGGATAGGAAGTCTTTACGGTTCGGATAGAGGCTTATAGAAGCTCGGATCTATAATTAAAAACCCAGTTTTAAACTAAAGGTAGGTACCCTACCTAAATAGCAACTCTCGTGTTCCTCTTCCTCAACAAGCACCAATATAACATAATTGTCTGGGCAGCAACAGACACCGTTATTACACACACTGTCCCGAAGAGAGATACCGAACACCAGTCTTTCTCCACCCATTGCCTCGTCAATGCCCGGGTCATTCAAGGCCTCGAACACGACGATGCACGCTAGGTCCAATCCTTCGAGTTCTCCTACAGTGTACGTTGGTATCTCATCCCAAAATTCAATGTTAGGTAGGTATCATACATGTCGATCCGCTTCTATCTACCATCTCGCCGGTATGCCACCTTCATCTTTTTCTTCATTCAGTCTTTTCATCATTCATCATGCCAATAACTTGAACCCACACGGCCTTGAACCCGAGCCTCGAAACAGTAACACTCCCCCACCAATAAACATATTCTTCCGTCCATCGATATCAGATAAACCATACCAAAAAAAACTATGTTTGACTTTCAAGCGAAGATACGCCTGCTCAGGATGCGCACAACGCAATGCCTTTCCCCCTTTGTTATTCACTCGTCAACACCCGCCCTCCTCGCAACTGTCACCAGCTTCAACGGCTCCTCAGGCTCCCAACTCTCGCTAGGTTAAGCCATTTCCGCTTCCCACCACCTACGACAGGCGCTCCTCCACTCCGTTCTACGGCTGCCCCCCCGCTGTCGTGCACATGTCCCACCGGTGCGCCTTCATTGCCCTGTAATTCTAGTTCAACCCCTCCCCCATCATCGTCAAACTCAACCTTTCTTTCTGGAGCCTTACTCCTCAAGATAGGCGGTGGCGTGGCACTAGAATTAGCCCGATCGTCATCAACGAGCGAACCGCGTCGTCCCCAAGAAGGTATTCCGATCAGTGGCCTTTCGTCTTTTGAGGTCGTGTCTGCAGCCGGTGCGGCGAATGGTGTTGCAACGGGTGGGTCGGCCGAGCCGGTGGAGCGACGGAAGAAGTGATTCAGTCCGCGCGATCTAGGCCGAGCAGGGGTGCCAGCAGCGGGGGACTGGCTTGCGGTTGGAGGGTAATGGTGTTGCTTTGATACGGATTGTGATGGTGTGCCCTGTGTGTCCGGATGACTCTGCGAAACCTTTCGGGGTGGAGGCGGAGGTTGATGAGCCTGTTTCGGTGGCACTGTCATTGCTCGACTTTGAGCCATATCTGCGAGCTGGCGCGACGGGGGCCTGATATCTATACTGTTGCTTCTTGCTCTACTTCCCTTTCCAACACTCATCTTTATCTTTGACGATGGGGATGATCGCGCAGGGGAGGCTGATGCGGCTCCCGAGAGGTCGGCCCCCGTCTTAGCCTGTAGACTTGACCTGCGATTCGGCGGCGGAGGCGCAGAGTTGAGCGAGTCCAGCGTCGGTGTCAATACCCTCGAACTAAAGACAGGTTTGGTCAATGACTTGCTAATTGCATCGAGAGTGTCAGCCATTGGCGGGTGCGGCAAACCGTTCCCGCCAGCCCCCATATATCCTGCACCTTGCAGCGAACCAAACATGACGTTGGTCGCCCAGCCCTTGGTAGAAGATGGGAATGAGAACAGATCTGGTGAAGCGCGATCTGCCCTGTAGTTTGGATGTGCCTGCGAAACAGAACTCATGGGATCAAGCGGGGCCTTTCTTGGTGGCTTCATGCCCTCTTGGAGCCAAGTGTCAACACTCGACGTGGTCGATTCAGCGTCATCTGTACCCTTGTATTGACGCAAAGCATCTCTCGCTGATTGGGGTCGTTGGAGCTGGTCCATATCTTCATTTTTGCCGGCTAGTTTGCGGCTGTCAAATGCCGTCGTTGATGCTGGCTGCGTATGCGTCATCTGTGTGCGAGGTTCGAGACTGGTGCCGTGCTCGTCAGGCACTGAATGGTGCGAGGCCGTTGTTTCCGACAGAGCGAGATAGCTCTGCTCATTTCTCAGGTTTGGCTCGTTGGATAGGGTGTCATTGGAGTTTTTGTACAGCCGCAGTGTTGTGGTGGAGATGGTATCAGGCGTTGGAGGAAGCCCGCGTTCGCTTGTCAAACTTCCGTGCGTGAGAACCTTTTCCAGAGCCTCCCTCTTTTCCTGTTTCGTTTTACGCTTAGCCATGGAGGATGGTGGGCGAGAAAAGGGGGAGAAGTCGTTGGCTGTGGTTTGTGCTCTGGTGGCATCCTGGAGGGCTCGACGTTTGACTTCCACCTTCTCCAGCTGACGAAGAGGCGAACTTCCGGCCCCGATCACGTCCGTAATGGTGTGGAAATGCGTATATTCATTCGGGATGACGCGGGCTGTGCTGGGACGGTTCTTGGGGGTGGCACTTCTGACTCTGGTTGGTGATTCCAGAGCAAGCATGCGCTGCATGCAAGACGTGTCCATGAGTGAGGGACTCTCTTCCTTAGGCGATGGTGCGTCTGGAGACTTGGTCCGACCATATACGCTCACAAAAGAACTTTCACTCAAAATGCTCAACGTTGGACTGTCAAGTCTGACACTCCCACGGATTGTCTCCGGAGTGGCTTCGGGCATGGTTGGGAGACTGGGCACGTTGCCGCGGGCCCCCAGATACACATTTCGAAGGTTTTCGGTGCTCTCACTGTGCTCAGAGACAAAACTGGGCATTCGATTGAGGGTCTTAACCTCGTTGGACCCAGATGGCAGAAGGACCTTGTGTTTTGATGTTGCCTCCGCACCTGGCAATCCTTGGACCTCGACTTGGCGGACCATCTCTCGCTCCCTGAGCAACTGCTCAACCCGGGCTTCCAAAACCACAATCATGCTGACAGCTTCTTCAACTGCCTTGTCCCTTTTCTCCAGCTCGTGAACAAGCCTGTCATTCATCTTGTCCGTCTCGGCCTTTTGGAGCTCCAACCTTTCCAAGCTCTCCTCCAACACCGTCTGCCTTTCCCGCCGATGGTAAAGCTCAAGCTTCAGGTCAAAGTTCTGCTTGTGGAGATTCGAAAGAGTCTGTTCCATCTCCTTGACTCCCAGGCCCTTCTTCCTAGCCGAATCTGAGCTTTGGCTCGAGATTGGACGACTGTCTGCAGGGGACGGGCTGCGGATCGCTCGGTTGTCGACGGTAGAACGAAAGAGATCATTGCTTGTTCTACTTGACGCGCGCTCGCTCTCAACCCTCCGCTCGCGCTCCAATCTCTCTTGCAACAAGGCAGACATTGGAGTTACGGCAAGACTCGCGCCGTCGGAAAGCTCTCGCGACAAGTGCGATTTTGCTCGTTCGCCGCAACGGCTATGGTGGTATCGGTGAGAGCGTGTGGAAGTTGTTTGCGCTGTTGAAGAGGAACTGGAGCTGGTTCGGGAGCCTGCCTTGGGACGAGGAGAAGGAGGGGCCCGAGCTGGATCATCCAAGTGGCCTTGTGTGTCATGACCATTCATGTTGGGCAGACACAAACGAAGCTGTGTTGGGTACCAGGGCTGGGGTGGGTCGATTGCCGATGTCAGCTGGGTGCGAGCGGCGACAAACGGCCGAAGCCCTCGCGTTTCGTACCTCACAAAGGTGACCAGTCAGTTCGATATAAAGGAAGGGGTAAGTAGTTCCCAGGATGATGCCGGTATGTGTTCTGTTTCCAACGTCACAACCAGAACCAGGCCTTATCGAATCCCCTGACCTCTTTGCAAAGGGGTGGCAATCGCGGCCGTTGGACCCCCAAGAAGCCTTCAAGTCATGAGGAAAAGTAAGATTGGTGCGACTGTGTCTCGGAACTTTGAGGAATGAGCAAGTCGCGATGGCTAGGAAACAATGGCGGTGGCACGAAGGACGCAAGACGGGGAACGAGGAACGAGGAACGACGGAGCGGCCAATCGATGAGGTATTCGAGATCAGCGAGAGACAGGACCAGCCGTGATGCAACAATGAGTCAGAGGAAAAAGGAGAAGAGATTGTCCGAGGGCAACGGGGATTTGCAGAGAAGTAGCAAAAAACAACAACAAAAAAATAAAGGATTTGTTGCAAGAAGAAGCAATGGCGGGCAGGAAGGATGAAAGTCAAAGTCAATTGCTGTTCCATTGGCGTGGGGCAGAGCCAATGAATTCCAGGAACTTTAAGGATTATGCTTGTTCTGGCTTAGCGTTGGATGTGGCGTGCAGGCACCAGTGGGTCGCTGCAGGGTGACACCTTGAACCGCAGCTTTGACGTTGAGCCCATTCCATCCCCACTGCTCACCTCACATCTCCAATTGCGCTGTTCACCGCACACACGGAGTACCGGCTCCTGAGGATAGGATTCGACACTAATGGCCCTTCTTCTGATCCCACCTCTCCCATCATCTCAATTCCCCATCATAGGTCTGAGCAGGACGGGCTTCGGGCTGTGACCCCTCCTTCGCAAACTTTCTCGGCAGGGACCGTTTCAAATACCGGCCAATCAGAACAACCATCACTCGGTTCCAGTGTGCTGGAAGCTGGTTCCGAATACAACCCCACTCAGGCTGCTGGAGGCGGTCAGAGCGCGGCACATCATCATCATCGACAAATGAACATTGTTTCGTTCTGGGATGCCGAGCAGTGTGTTGCCATTAAGTTCCCTAGAATGCATATGCAGCAACGTCTTTCACCAATAACCAGCATCAAATAAATTCTTCCGTTTGAGACCTCTTGTCTACGCCGCTTTCGTTGGTGGTTGATATCCCCTTATGGCCTGCATGGTGCAGGTTTTTGCCCCTGCCTTCGCTGCTTGGCTGTCGTTGCTGATTGAAGATCTTGGTCTGACTTGAACTCAGGGGTAAAAGGGGCTGCTCAACGCCCGAAAACCGACCATTAATGTACAACAACATCATCCATTGGACATCCTCTCTCCACCGAGTCCATTCTCGTCTTCTCCGTGATGATATTCCTCGTCAACTCCATCAGTCTATCCGCCAGCTCATCATCTTGCGACATTGGGCTGCCCTCCTCAGGGATGCAAGGCGGGCAGATATACTGGCCTGAATCCTTGATCTTGGTTGCGCAGAACACGGTAGGCACGGCTCCCTCAAACTGGTCCTTCTTAATCGGTTCTATGCCGTACTTCATCACGTACCCACCCAAGGGATACGGCTCG
Source organism: Podospora bellae-mahoneyi (assembly GCF_035222275.1). NCBI lineage: Eukaryota > Fungi > Ascomycota > Sordariomycetes > Sordariales > Podosporaceae > Podospora > Podospora bellae-mahoneyi. The sequence goes on along the minus strand of NC_085882.1, from coordinate 3,623,951 downwards.
AGAATATCCTCCCTACTCTGCTTGGTGCTCACGAAGCCTGGGTGTGTAGCGTTCATGAGCACATTTGGGTGCCCATTTTGCGTTACCTTGCGGTTGAAGTATCGCGAGTAGAGTATCCCCGCCAGCTTGCTCCTTCCGTACTGCGCATTGGGTCCGACGTCCTGGTTGATCTCGTCCAGCGAAGCGAACTTGGTGTCCTTGGGAGCACCGGTATGCAGATTGGAGCTCTGGTTGCTGATTCTCACAATGTTTCCTTCCTCGGCCGTCTTTTGCATCAAGGGTAGCAGATGGGATGTGAGGACGACGTGGCCCATGTGGTTGACTGCCATGTGCCTGTCCACTCCATATGAGGTGAGCTCGGCTGACATGATGCCTCGACCCGAGTTGTTGACGAGGATGTCGAGCCGGTCATTGTCGCGCTTGATCATCTCGGCTACTTCTTTGACCCGCCGCCAGTCGCTCTATGTTATTTCTTCTCAGTGAGTGTCAACACCGGAGCAAAGGGACAACTTACAAGGTCACACTTCATCCAGACCATCCGGGCAGCCTTGTCTTGTCCCAGTTCATCGGAGATGACGGCTCTGGCGCCCTCAAAGACCTCCTTGTTGACGGAAATTATGTAGAGCTTACTGATGTTGTGCTTGAGGAGGGTATATGCCACGCCGAACCCAATGCCTTGGCTGCCTCCCGTCACAACACCCACCTTTCCGGTCAGATCAGGGCAATCATCGAGCTTGAATTGTCGGGAACCGAGCTTCGTGAATGCTCCGCCGAAGTTTTCGGCGAGCGTATCCTGTACGTTTAGCTCGGTCAGTCTCCCTTCTTCAGTGTAGGTAGGCATGCGAAGACCTACCCCCAATTTCTGCATCGTGGACGACACCACGCCTTTGGACACAGCCGTGGATTTGATGGTTCGGGCTTGCGGTTGGTGACACGCAAACACAACAGCAGCGCCAGTAAATGGGTTGACTCTTGCGGTGCAATGGGGAGCAGGCAAAAGGGTTGCGTTGGCACGTCGAGCCACCAATCGCTGTGCCATTTCCTCTTAATTACGTCAAATCCTCCGAGAACGCGTCAAAATCCCCTTGGAGAAAGAAAAGAGGGAATCAGCTCTTATGTGATCATGTCTTCGCCATCGTGAGGCCGTCAAAGCTGAATGCATGACGTATCTTGATCCGAAGAGTTTCCCCGCCCCGGTTGGGATCGTGTCAGGAACTGCATATCGTTAGCTCAGAGGCAACTTCTGAGCTTTGGTGGGTTGCGACTCAATCACCGAACGTTTGTTCATTCTTCGTTTCCCACAGTTAACAGGAACAATTAATACTTGTGGGGAGTATTGTGCACACTCATCTAATGCCTGTTGGAGCCATGTATATAGTTATGCATGAGATGAACCTGATTCCCGTCAGGGCTTCTTCAACGTCAGAACCAGCAAGGCTCCCGTACAATAAATAGCCCAGAAAAACGGTAATTTCCTAGGTAAGATACCCGGTATGATCTGGGAGTTATTCACAATAAGAAGACGGGCAGGATCGTAAAAACAGAAGGCTAAGGTAGGAGTCTTGCAGGCCGAGATTGACTATCATAAATGCTATGGTGAAGAAATCGCACATTGGCCATGCAAAGAGCTACTATAGCCGGGGTGGGACAGTAAAAGCTGTGATAGATCTTGGGATAGAACTAAGATCGATTGATTGGTGAATTAATGTGTGACGTGAGGGGCAGATAAGAATTTACAACTGGCGGGGGATGGAGGGGCTGCCTGACAGCACACAGCAACTGCGAGCCTCGCCATGCCATCCATCAAGATCCGTTGACTTCAGCCCCCAATTCGCATTTCTGTTTCTGGTAACACTCTCGTCACCGTGTTTCCATGTTTGAATTGTTATCCGGTTTTGGAGTCTCTCCGGAGCCTCGTCGACAACACCCTCTTCACCTGAGTGCAACCACACCATCGCCTCTCCTTTTGTGACACGGCTGGGAGCATCAGTGAGATTATTGGCCAATTGCTAGTTTGGACGAACTGCAGAAGCTACGCCGCCGCCATCACCCAATATGCCCAGCTGTGTCACGAAGCTGCCCGCACGATTGGCCGCTACACTCAGCCCGGGATGTTGGGACATGCAGGGTTCCAATTACGAACATGGACTTCTTGCGCAATCCCCTGATTCACCATCACTTCACCGATCGTCAAGCGGCTTATCCAGAGCCTCGTCCATATATCCTGTCGGAGCCAGCGGGCAAATATGTCGGCCTCGGTACAGCGGACCTCCTTATATAGAACCGGTCGCTCCCATGAAGAGCAGATCTACTCAGCCCTATGACTCGACACAACTGGCAGACCACGATGGCATCTCGACATCTACACCAGCATTACCAGCGTCGGGCCCCCAAAGCAAGGAGCCAGAATCCCGGTGTCCTAAAGCCGGGGCATCACTCGGTCACACGCGCTTTTGATTCCGAATGCGCACCCCCGACATGCTTTTCTTCCGAGTACCACCCTCCTGAGGCTATCAGAGATCACACCAAGCATTATTTTGGATGCATCAACATCGCAGACCGTGCCAGTTACTTTCTTGACCCCGACAACAGCCCTATCTGGCAGCATGAGTTCCTCCTTGAGAAGGAGTATCTGAAATCGCTCCCCGAAAATGAAAACCGTCCAGACGATGAGATTACACGAGCCGCAAAAAAGCGTAGAGATAAGACGATCGAGAGTACCGCTGTCGCAATTGAAGCTCAGTACAGAAGAACCGACATCCTTCGACAGGCTGTCAAGGGAACAGTACCAAGCTCGCCCCCTGTAGCAGGCTCAAGCGGGCCTTGCTTGCAGGAATCAACGAACATCACAAGAACTGATCACTTTGTGACTTGTGTTGAAGAAAGTGGGAAGAATTGGAGGGGATCAACGTCATATCTGGCCGGCTTGGAGAAGGTTCAAGCATGGAAGCGCAATAGACCAATCGCCGAGAATCCACCTAGAACAGCAGCACGGCTCCCTAATGTTGACCCCGAATCAAGACCAGAGCCCGGAAGGGAAGAGGTCGAAAAGATAGTGGAACGCATTCGCAAAAGCACACCGGCAACCGATTCCAAATCAGCAGAGTACGATCTCGAGCGAGATGTAAACGCATACCTCATTCAGTACACACGCAAGAAAGCCGAGGACTGGACATCTACAGCACTAAACGCAGTACCCACCACGGATCCTCGCTCAAGGACACTAACGTCGTCACCAACACGGGAGACCTTTCACAACGACACAACTAGCCGAGCACCGACTTTGTCACCAACACAGAGCTCGCATGTTCAGTATCTCGAACCTTACGAGGAGGAACTTCAAGATCCAAGATTCAAGGGTAGATTTCCGGACCAGCGTCTAGCTATGAACATTGTTCTTGGTGCAGACGGAGATTCGGAGTCATCTCCCGCACCGGGGCCTAGTATTCTTGCTAGGGATGTTATCAAGGTCGACGACCCCACAAGAATACGATATTTCCATCTGCCGTCCAACAACATGCACGTGAGTTGTCCTGATTAACCGCTGCTAAAGTGCGTTGTTCTGATGCTAACCCGGTATATAGTGGGTCGAGGTACAGTCTGCTTTCCCTTTTATTGATGAATGAACATTGACTTATCCCAATCCTAGAAAGCGATAGCTAGATACTATGGTGAAAGCCATCTCAACATTGACCTCAGCAACGCATCAAGGGATCGATCTGTCAAGACACACACTCAGATGCTTCTGAGGCCTCAGTTTTGGCGTGGTCAGCAACATGGAGCTCGAAGTGGTGTTGTGCATGCGAGACATATGAGACCTCTCTGTGAGAGAATATCGTCTGGTATGTGATGACATTCATCCGAAACCCAAGAAAAGCCAACCTGACATTGCTGCAGAGGTTACCGAAATTGAAGATAATCCAAAGAATATAGTCCTCTTCGTCCGTCAACCAAACTCTCCACACCTCTGCTCGGGTATCACTGACCCTATGTCTCGACACAGATGCCCTATCTACACTGGGATACCGACAGAATGAGAAACAAGATGGCGAAGATGATTGATATCGAGTCGGAGCAACAGCGCAAAAGAAACGAAAACATCGCCTATGAGAAACGCAAGACGCGCATAGAACAGAGGAAGGACTTGGAGCCGGGTGCGAAGCGCATATTACACACAGATAACAGGGATCAAAACGATGAAAAGACTACTCAGAGCGGCGACCAGAAGCGCTCGACGGCCCCGTCACAAGGTGTGAACGATCTGGCTGATTTGATGGACAGACTTGTTTCTGTCGGTAGAAGCAAACAGCGGATTGAAATAGATGACAATGGCAGGCTCAAGATCAACAACCCTCTCGGACAGTACCTGATTGACGCGGCAAGACTCTACGAAGCCATATCTACTTATCGAGACCAACGAATGCTGGAGAAGTATCTGTACCATGATCCACCTCTTCACCCCCGCCGAACGCTTGATCAGTCCTACTACTGGACCTTGAAGACCACCAAGGTCCGAGACAGGGACCAGGTTGTCTATCGGGGAACAAATATGAATCTGGACTTTTGTCACCGACTCGAGCCACAGCCAACTACAACAGAGTCCGGTCCATGGAGCCGGCTCAAGGGAGTATTCCATCAAAGCTCGGATAACGACAATGTCGACGTCACACTGAAGTGGACTGACCACTGGGACAAGACGGATAAACATGGCTGCGAGCACTGCCGGAGTGACATTCGCAAGATCTCTCAGCTCGTGATGGTCGATCAGCTCTGGATGTGGGTTTTGGACGAGAAGACAATTATCACCTCATTTCCCAAGCGCTACGGGTTCAACAAGCAGGATCTTTCGGGGGTGCACAAGTCTATTCGTCAAAGGCTGAAGTTTGCCCGCAAGAATCAGGTCAGGTCGGTGTATGACTTGGCTCTGATCATCCTCGACGAATGTTGCAACACCTTCTTTGATCGAACCAAGACTGAGGTTTGTTTTCCTTCAGCAATCTTTGAGTAATTGCAGCTAATCCTGTCGCAGGACAGCCAACCACAGGTGATGGACATCTTCTCAGAAGCTATTGGTAATGTGGTAAGTTCGTCCTCTTGAGACTCTTGGCGGGCTTCTTTTACTTAGACGTGTTGCAAGACGAATCAACACACGATATCCTTCCAACATGTCTGGCATTGGACACAAAAGGCATCCAAAATCTACCGCTCGAGATCCAAGTACATCGACTCATCTGACCTGCACGTGCCCCTCTTGGACATTCATCCAGAAGGGAAGCTGCAAAGAGAGGTCAAGGACATCATTGATGAGCTCGACATCATGATTCATGTTCACAAGAAGCAGAGAGAGGTGATCAAACGGTTTTGCAAGCATGTAGAGCACATTCTCGATCCCGACGGCCGGTGGAAGGAAGGCGCTGTCCAACATGACCGAGGGACGTCAAGAAGGGCACACAGTACCACTGAGAACATGGAAAAGTATATCAAAATGGAGGAGAAGCGCGACCAGCTTCTGTGGTTTCGAATGCAGTCTCAAGAACTTCTTGCCGAAGTGGACGATCGACTTGATGAGCTTGAGGGGCTGAAGAAGGGGGCTGAGAGTACGGCCCAAAGTGTGAGTTTGACCACCTACTACGCCGCCATACAAGTCACTAATTCCGAGCTCAGGTCACCGATCTTCTGTCTCTCAAGCAACAACAGGCAAGTGTCGTTCAGGCATGGGAATCGGTCAAGCAAGCCGAAGAGGCAGTTCGCCAGGGGCGGGCTATCATGATGTTTACTGTCATCACTATTATCTTTGTAAGTAACTGCAACTCGTGACACTTGAGCTATGGCAACTAAGGAAACGCTCTGGCTAACTGCGGCAATAGCTCCCCTTGTCATTTATTGCCTCGATATTTGGCATGAATAATTACGAATTTGGCGGCAGCGATAATCCATGGAGTGTATGGGAGCAATTAAAGTTCATTTGTAAGATTCCCTCAAAGTCCTCTCCGGATTATTCTGTAGTTTCCCGGCCTAACCTACGGCAGTGCCCATTTCATTTGGCGTCATTTTCCTTTCCGTAGTCATTGCCTTTTCCAACCTCCTTCGCGCCTTCATATGGTCTCTGTTCAAACTGCTCACCACCTCGGTGCTTATATACTCCGGTCTCTATCGATTCTGGCTCACCTTTAGTGACGAGTGGTGCTCGACTTCGATGATGCAGAAAACGGAGAAAATGGTGCTGGACATGAAGGAAGAGGTGAGGAGGGCGAAGAAGCTGCGTCGGAACCAACGAAATCAAAAGAAGAAGCAGAAAGAGGATGGGAAGGGAAAGAAAGGCAGGGACGGAAAGGACTCCCAAGATGAGGACAAAGATCAGGGGAAACCTACCAGGCATGCCAATGGGAATGGAATACAGACTGTTCACTTCTTCACAGAAATGGGACAGGAGCAGCGACGCAATACCGCGGGTCGACGGTCCTGGGATAAACGGCGACGGGATAAGTCCCCGCGTCTTCGAGTGAGCACATGGCCTCGCGACACGCCACCCAACGCTTATGGATCGACTAGCGCCCATCCAAGAGTGTCACATCATGAAGAGAGAGATAACAGATCTGCGCAAGACATGAACGGAAGCCAGCTGAACGGGGACGATGGAAGTGGAAGCCCTGCAGGGCTAACAGTTCGGGGGTCTGATAATAATGTTTAGGGCGTCTTTGCAACCTTTCGGGGAGGAAAATTTGTCAGCGTGTCGGGGTGTCACTATGGCTGGTCTCACAATGTTTAAAGAACCAAATCTTGGATTGCTACCTTGGGAAAACGTCCTTCGCATAGCTGCACTGATATCTACTACATATTCCAGACAGCCAACTCAACTGGGTGAACCCCCAAGCTCGGCTCCATAACATCATACAATGTAAATCAACACGGTTTTTTTTTCTTTTTTTTTCTGGATTTTTTCTTCCAACGCTGTCGACATCCCGCCATTCTAGACCCTACAGCTGGGACCGATATCACAGTGGGCAATGGCTCCAGTGCCACGCCGCGGCTGGATCATCAACGTCGTGTGTTGCCGAAACTCTCCTCCAAAGCCGCGACAGCTGGGGTTTTAGGTTTGTTTCCGTCGTTGTATTTGAAATCAGGGAAGCTCCCGCAACCGGAATCGGACTGAGGGTCTTGGGAGGGGGGTTGTTCTCGCTCATGTTGATGGGTTGGGAGGGTTGAGTACTGTGTTGAACCTTGTGAGGATTAGTGGTTGTTGTTGTTGTTGTTGTTGATGATGGATGGTGAAGAAGTCGAGTCCGTAAGGGGGATGTATAGTGCCTTGCTTTAAGCATGGGTGTATGAGAACCTTGATGCAGATGGTTGAAAACCTCTATGGAAATGATGTAGTACATGATAACCTTTGTGAAGCGATGGAGTTGGAGATATGACCAGCGTGATGAGAATTCGAAACGGGCGTGTTTGAGCGTGGTTACAAGGTAGGCACAGTCTATCGGGATGAGGAGGGATTGATGATAGAAAGGTCAGATGGGGAGACGTTCTGATCCCTCTGTTTCGTCCCTTCTTCCCATATCTTCACCATTATCACGGGTCCAACACCATAGTTTCACTACACCAACCGGCCCTTTTGGATTTCTGCAATACAACTTAAATACAAGCTTAGTTACAATTTTCTCCGTGCCGCCATATGCGTGGGTGATTTAAGGGTTCTCGACTGAATACCACGGCATGCGCCGGTGGTTACATTCCACCACGTCTCCAAGTGGATCTCTCACCGGCTGTTTGAGCCTCGAAAACGAGACATCCCAGACGTTGGATCGGGTGTGCTCGTGCTACAAGGCATCGACGGGTCCCTCCTGGTTCTGAAGGATGGCCTTCACATCAAACAAACTCTTGAACATCATCACCATCTCAACCAGGCTACAATTTGCGTTGGTGACGAATCCGGCGACTTGAGTTATAGCCAATCGAAAGCCGCAAAGCTCTTTGCAAATTTCGCCTGCTGCCTTGGTGTCTTCCTCCGCTCGGGCATGCTGACTCATTAAAAGCGTAGGGCTCTCCTCCCTACCGAGCGGGTGGACAACCCAAGTCTATTTTGCTGGCGTGAAATGTGTTGACGTATTTCTGACGGCCATGAGGATAGAGCCTCAGTCTGTTGAAGGGAGGTAGGAACCATTAAGCCTCGGATCGTCCACGTTGTCCAAAACTAGTAACCACGGCACCTCTGACAAAGAAGCCTTGGTCAAGGTTTCCGAGTAGGTAATAGCAGGAAACTTGAAGTAAAGTAAGGGACGATCTGGCTTGACAAGATTACGCAATAACTTCTTCCTACCGTTCTTTTTTAATTATAAATCCAAACATTTATAGGACTGTATCCAAGCGATAAAACTTCCTTTCCTAGCTTTAGCTAAGCTATGAAGCCTTCTATTTTAGCTTTATCCGAGCTATAAAAGTTTCTATCTCAGCTTATTTATTATTTCTCTTGTGTAGAGTACGTAATTAGGTAGGTAGATAAAATTGCCTAACGATGTACTCAATCCACGACCCTGATCAAGCAGTGGCTGTTGCCACTGAGTGGTGTAAGTGGTGTTCCTATTTGTGCCACAAATTGCCAGCGTCATACAGAGTACAGCGTGAACACCGGAACCTCACACGTTTCCCAAGTCAACATTCCCAATGAAGTGCGACCCTCCGGCGCACCTGTACCCCGTATCTTGCTTAATCCACGGGTACCCAACAGGGCAAACGCCCATGGCCTTCAACTTTTCCTTGATTGCCTCCTCCTTCCTTCTTCTAGCTTCCTCCGCCAACAACCTGGCCACAATCCTCTCCCTCGCCTCCTCAGTCGCTTTCTCCTTGGCCTCCAGCAGCTGCCTGTATTCGTCCTCACGCTCCTCCTCCGCCCGCTGATCCCGCTGAAGCTGTTCCCAGACCGCATCACTGACACCTGCGTCTCGCTTGATCCAAGAGTCTTTGTTGTTTGGGTCCGTTGTGCTGACCTCGGGAACAGTGGGTGGCTCTTCTTCTTTGTCCTCAACAACCGGTTCTGCTGCAACCTTTTTCTGCTGAATCTCCGTGGCAGTGGTGGTACGCGTAGCCGGTCGATGGGGAAGTCCCTGCGGCGGCGGGGCTTGCGGTCGACGGAGTATCTCCTGGATGTCAATCTTTGGCGCATCAAAGTTGCTTCGAGAAGCCCGCTCATTCAGCATGGTCCGCAGCGCGGTAGTCACGACGACCTCGGTCAGCACCAGACGGCCACTGGCAAGCCCGGTCTTGTCTGTCAACATATTGTTGAAAATGGCCCTGGACACACTCTGAACATCGCGCGCGCTGGCCCAGTTGTCTTGGGCGGCGAGGTGGGTAAAGTAGGCGATGACCTCCCGCCTGAAGGTAGCCGTTGCTGCAACAAGGCATGTGAGATCAAAATCCTTGCCTCTCCTCTTGAGCCCCATCCTTTGCTTTCCGAGCAATTCGCAGAGAAGTTTCAGACACTCATTGGCGGTCAGCGATGGGAAATCAATCACAGCTGGGAAGCGCGAGGTGAGGCCCGAGTTGACGGACATCAAGCGGTTGATGTCCTTTTCGTAGCCCGCCAGGATGATGATCAGCTTCTTGACGTAGCGGTCCTTGGTGACGGAATCCATCAATTCGTCCATGGCTTCCTTGGCAAAATGTCCCTCGGCTAGACGATACGCCTCATCCACAAACAGTACCTTCCCAAGAGCCTTGTCCAAGAGTTGTTGCACCTTGGGTCCCGTCTGGCCGACATATTGTCCGATGAGGTCAGTAGCAGAGCACTCCACCACTTCTGCAGTTGACAGGAATCCCATGTCGTAAAATACCTTGCCCATCTTCTTCGCGGTCGTCGTTTTCCCAGTGCCAGGTGGACCTCGGAAGAGAAAGTTGAATGGGATGTTCTCCTTGGGGTCCATATCAAGCGACTTGAGCGTGCGGACTGTTTCCTGGTATCCCTCGAGAAGCTTCACAGTCTCCTCACACCCAACCGTGCCCTCAAATAACTGCTTTACGCTGGTAGTGGACTTGTTTGCACGGTCGAAATTCTCATCAAAGTCCACGGCCTCGAAGAGACTATCCGATTTCGCTTGGCCTTTGCTGAGACGTCTTTGGTGGCGAGCCTTGGCTGCATCGAGCAGGATGTCGATTTCGCCAGCATTTCCAAAGTTGGGTCGATTGCGAGCCCTCTTGATCATCTCCATGGCAACAGCAACGGCTTGGGGAGTGGCTTGGTATGCCGCCTTCTTGAGCTTGAGGTCAAAGATTTTACGAACGTCCTCGTCCGAGAAGTCCTCAAAGTTGAACCCAGAAGCAATGGGGAACCGCCGGCTCAGTCCAGGGTTAACGTTCTGGAACATTGTCTCCATCTGATCCTTGTAGCCCAGAAGCAGGACGCAGCGGTCGTCGCCGGGGACGCTCTGCACCTCAGCCACAATGGTATCGATGACAGCGGTTTTGTAGGGGTCCGAGACTGAGCCTTGGCTGCCTCCTCCTCCGTAAAGACCATAGGCTTCGTCAATGACCAAGACCTTTCCAACAGTTGCCGCCAAAATTCCCTTGGTCTGCTGTTCTGATTGGCCCAGAGCACCGCCAACAAAGTCTGACGGGTTCTTTACCACAACTGTTGACAGTTAGCTTCTCGCCCAGAACAGTCGAAGTGGTTACTCAAAGATTCCAAGCCCGTAGAGACCAAAAAACAAAATACATACCTTCGCCTTTGGAGAGCAAACCGAGTTTCACCAAGATAGCCCCGTACAACTTCGCCACAGTCGTCTTGCCCGTGCCAGGATTTCCCATAAAAACCTTGTTGAGAGAGTATTCGATAGGTGGCTTCTCCTCCAGTTCTCGCACATAGTTCTGTTGAATACTGTCGACAAGCGAGCGAACAGCATCCTTGACAGACTGAAGGCCAATCAACCCTTGAAGCTCTTTCCAGGCGGCGCAATTGGTCAAAGCCTCCGCAGGCTCCGGACCGATAAGGTCTTCTTTAGTGAAGAAAAGGTCGTTTGGTTTGGCTCCTTTTTTCCTCTCACGTCGTAAACGGTTGGCTTGGCGCCTCGAGATGATATCCAGAACGTTCTCAACAGCGCGCGCATTGCCGAATCCTTCCTTACCCCGTCCTCGCCCGATACGCCGGCTCACAATCCGACAGTAGAGCCCACGTAGGCCATCGGTGCAGTCCATCGCACCGTTGTACTTGTGGTTGATCTTGAGCTCGAGTATTCTCAAAAGTTCATCATCGGTGTAATCGGCAAAAGTCATATCGACTGGGAATCGGCTTGGCAGTCCAGGGTTGTGTGCAAAGAAGCTCTCCATCTGCTTGCTGTAACCAGCCAGGACAAAGACAATCTTGCCTCTCTGGTTCTCGACTTCAGCCAGAAGGTAGTCGAGAACAGCGGCGCCACCAGGATTGTTGCCGGACGTGAGTTGGTATGCCTCGTCAATGAAAAGAACACCGCCGCCGGCGTTGAGGATTCCATCAATCAGCTTGGTACAACCAGAAACACCAATGTTCGCCAGGGCTGCACCGGTCTTCTCCTCGAAACAGCTGCCCGGAATGACGCAAAGCTCCGTGAGAAACTCTGCGTACAGACGGGCCACAGTGGTTTTTCCTAGAGAGAGAGAGAGAGATTAGACCTGAAGAGTGAGATGGCGTGGGTGACTTACCAGTTCCGGGGTTCCCCAGCATGGAGCAGCTGAATCTCTCCTTGGCCAGGGATACCTCTTGCCGCAAGGCCGTATCAACCTTTGACTTGATGTTCAAAAATTCTTGCTTGACATCCTCCAGCCCGATCATGGCCATCAGCTCATCAAGTGCCTTGCTGTAAGTCCCTGGCTCCGACTGCTTCAGAAATTCCCATTCTGCCTTTGACTCACTTGTCCACTCCTCGGAAGACTTGGCTGACGTTTTCTTGGTGCTCTTGGAAGTGGCTGTATCCTTTGATTTGGCTTGCGTCTCTGCACGTTGCTTATTCTGTTGACGGAGCTTGATTTCGGCCGCTTTCAACGCTTCGAGGTCTGCCTTTTGCTGTTCAATGGTCTCGCTCCGGTTCCTTTCCTCGGCGTGATACTTGTTGACGCGCCTCTGATGTTCAATTTCGTCTTGGATCTCTTTCAAGGTGCGTGCGTATTCCTCCTCGCGTGCTCTGCGTTCTTCCTCCAGCTTCAAATCTCTCTTGGCCTTGCGTTCCATCTCTTTATCCTCCTTGATGCTGCTACTGTGTTAGTTGAAGTTTCCAACGCGTAACATAATCACCAATGAACGCGTGGAGGATGAAAACATACCAGTTGACACATCCCTCATTCTGCCTCCCACATCGCACTTTCACCTTGTGCTGTCTGGCGCAAACTCGGCTGATGAGTTGATTGCACTCCGTCCTGGAGTGGTCGTCAACGCGGTGGCAGCGAGATCGACATTTGTGAACGCCACATTTGAGGAGTGTATCACTGTGTAGAATCCAGTTAGCCCTGCACCTTGTGAACAGAATAATAGAGCTGCAAGATAGACTAGAAGCCAAGGGGCCACAACATGGTGATGATAATACGCAAGAGAAAAGAAAGAAAGAAAAGGGAAAGACCAAAAACGAAACCAAGAATAGGGGGGGAAAGGAGAAAAGAGAAAACACAAAAGGAAAAGAAAAAAGAAAAGTAAAACGAAAAGAAAAAAAGAAAAAGAAGAGAAATGAAAACAAACAATGTTACACCGAGTGCCAAAACCCAATGCTGAAAGATGATATGCTGAACAGTGGTCCTGCCACTGTTTAAAAAAAAAAAAACGTTCGGGGCCACAACATACCAAAGCTCAGTGCACCCTCCGTCAGGGCAATACTTGTCAAAATCAACAGGCTCCTTCAACAATGCCAGAGTTGATGGGTGCTTTTCGCACTGGACTGGAAGTCCGTCGTAAAGATTGCCGTTCTTGTTCAGAAGCTCAAAAAAAGGAGCCCAGGCCGCTCTACCCTTTTTGCTCTGCTTGAAGGTGTCCATGTTTCCGATAAAAACAAGGCAGTTGCGGGCTCGTGTGATCAGAACGTTGAGTCTCTCCGGGGCAGACATGAAACCGACATCACCAGCGCTGTTGCTACGCGTGAGGGAAGCAATTACGATATCACTTTCCTCTCCTTGGTAGTTGTCTGTGGTCGTCAAGTGTTAGTCTCTTTTGCAATATTTCTGTGGGTGTATGTCAAGATGCTCTCACCAATGGTCGATATCCGGACAGGCTTCTTGTCAACCTTGGCAGCGGCCTCTGAGATCAAGCCGGCTCTGATCAACTCAGCTTTATCCATCTCGCTAATCTCAAGATCATGCTTGTTCTTGGAGAATACGTCTCGCAAAACACGCAGTTGACCCAGATAGGGAGTCAAGACGACGATTTGGTTGGAGCTGTAGCCCTGCTGTCCGAAATACTTGACACAACGCAAGACCATCTCGGCTTCAAACTGGTTCTTTTTGCTTTCTTTCGCACCTGGGTCACGGCGGTCCTTGACCGCTCTGTCGATGTCTTCCGGCTTCGTGTGGCTCAGAAACACAACTCTATTCTGCAACCCACGAATGCGTTCGCGGCCGCTTGTCTTGGGGCCGTCGAGAAGCTCAGGGTATGTGAGCTCACGGGCGAAGCAGGAAATCTCTGGAATCATGCGGTGCTGTTTCTGAAGAGTGGCGTGCTTGGCTCCCTGAAGGATCAGCCTCTCAAAAAGAGATCGATTCAGGTCGAATCCGTCACCTCTCTCGACTGATAATGCATAGTTGTTGATCTTGGGCCGCAGCTGCTTGTGATCACCAATGAGAACAAGCTGCTTGACGGTGGGTGAGAGCGCCGTCAGAATGTGGCTCTCAAGGATCTCTCCGGCCTCTTCCACCAGAATGACGTCTGGTTCAGCAGCACGGATCAAACGAATATGTTTGGCAGCGCCGGTAGTGGTGCAACCGATGATGCTTTTTTGACGCACGATCTTGTTATCAGACTGACTGAGCTGGATCTCTAAGTCTCTCTGAAGATCTCCATACTGGCGTGCTACCTCCTGCAACGTGTGTAGTCGTTCTTCAGCCATGGCCTTGGTCCATCTCTCAATATGGCTCAGTCGAATCGGGTGAGGCATCTTCCAGACTCCACGGGAAATGTTGGGGATGTTATTCTTGAAGATGCCAGGGCCTTGGCCAGCCATCCACAGCTTGAACAGATAGTCTTCCTCGATTTCCTTGCCTTTTTGGCCGGTCCGCCGCCACCCATCTTCGCCCTCGGGAACCTGAAGAGCCTGCAAGAAGTGGGCATCCGGATCCGAAAACTCTAGGTATTCTGAAATCTCCTGCCAACGAAATGGTGAGTGTAAATAACTCTGTAGCATTTGCTGGAGTTCTGTGGCCAGCTTGGCTGCTTTTTGCCTGAGATCGTCGACAATAGCCCAACCATCCCGGCTGCGTCTATAACTGCCCTGTTGCGCAGAAAGAAGAAGGGCGCTGGTTCTATCTGTGCACTTCGCCTTGGAGCCGATACGGACCATGGCGGTGTCAGGAATTCCAACATCGAGAAGATCCTCCATGAACTGGTCCAGGGCATGATTTGTGTAGCTGAGAACGAGAATCCTCAAGCCCGCCTTGTGCAAACAACGGGCAATCTGAGCGCCGATGAAGGATTTTCCTGTACCTGGAGGGCCTTGCACGAGACTCACAGGCTTGGTCAAAGAGGTCATGAGGGCCACCAGCTGGGACTTGTCAATCGAGATGGTGCCGGTTGGGGTGTCAAGGTCCACAGTGCCCTCGCCGGCGAGATGTCTACTGTCCTCAACAAGCTGGGCCACCAAAGGCCGTAGCTTGGGGGGGATGCTGAAGTCAGATGTTGCTATGAGTGCGGGATTGACCAGCAGGTCCATGAGAGGCATGTCGGTGGATCGTTGGAGGCCCAGCAGAACGGGTTCGTAGGCAAAGACTGGGGTGCCGACCAAGATGAACTGCACAAACTCGCGTCTGGGCAGGGTGAGAGCGAGGATGGCATTGCGAAGACCATTTTCGTCGGTAAACTGTAGTGAAACGATGGGGGGTGACTTGGCGAGGTTGTCGAGGTCGCGGTCGACAAAAGCAAAGCCAAAGATCTCCTTGTCGCGACAGAGGACACCAAATGCTTGGTGGCGGAGGAGATTTGTTTCGTCCTTGAGGTACTTCTTCCGCTCCTCGGGCTTCATCTTTTCGAGAAAGTGCAACCCTTCAAAGCACCTGATCAAAAGGGTGCACGGTTTGGCTTTTCCCTTCGGCTGCAAGTTGCCCACGTCAATTCCCACTAGATCCAGTCGGCCGAGCATAAACGACTTCCGATTGTTGCCGCCCTTTTTGCTGCCCATGGCCACCTGCAGGTCTTCCCTCAGCTCGGCCAGCATGTCCTCTCGCAGCAGGCGAAACTGGTTGTCGAGATGCACACTCGGTCGCTTCTCCAGGTCAGTCTCGCGCACATCAACCGCCGTCTGGTAGAACGGGAGCTGAGTCGATAGGAACTCGTCAGTCGTGGGATAGATGCTAATTCTTCGAAAGTCGGCCAGGTCATTGTCGTGTCGCCCTCCGGGTCCCGCATTCCCGACAACACCTTCCTCAGGCGAGCCCCGAATGCGCAACACCTTTTGAATCAGGTAGCCATACTCGCGCGTCACATGGCCCTCTGACTTGAGGAGTCCCTTGGATTCAGAGATGGCCTTCACATCATCAATCACATTCACGTTGGTGGTGGGTGGGAGAAGCGCAAGCTCAAGAGCCAGCCAAGCGAAGCCGCAGAGACTGGCATCAGGGATCTCGTGGTTTTTGAAGAACTTGACCAGAGCATTCCATACGGTCGGAGGCTGCGCAATGGCCAAAAGGACGTGCCGCAACAGCTGCCCGTTGGCTAGAACTTTGATGCCAGGATGGGACAGGTACTGCAGGAATGGAAGCGTACTGGCAATCATGAAGCGCAACGACAAATCGGCTCGGACCGAGTCCCTGACAGAGTCAAGACCGGCAGTGCTCCCAACGATAGTTTCGACGCAAGCACTGGGGTTCTCTTGACCTCGGACGGCCTCGAGGAATAGCTGGGCACTCTGGGGAGTCCCGATGGATCGAGCCCCATCAACGGTCTCTCGAAAGAGCTTGCGCAGGCGATTGGCTCTTACTGAGTTGTCGGTTGATGCCATGGTTGATTCAACAAAGGTGGGATGAAGAGGCTGGATAGAGTTGTGTGCAGAACTTTGGGAGAAAAAATCACAGTCATGTTCAAGGGGTTACCCTAAGATATCAAAAGCCCTGTCGTCCTCCTTCCTCCTCAAACCCGGAGGCATACCCTTCTGTTTGCACACGGATGGCATGCCTGTTTTCATAGGTCCATGATGCCACTTGCTGTATCCCGTTTTGTGCGACCCGGTCAACGGCCCCGCAAAGCCTCACTTTGGCCAACGAGGACGGCCGCCATTTGGACACAACGAATCACATTGCTTGTTGTGCTGCGTCTCGGGCTGTGTTGGCGGCGGGCCTCACTGCATCGAAGGCAAAAGATGCCTAATGAGCGTATCTTTTGCGCAAGACTGGAACACTGAAAGCCAGACTTTTGAATTACCTGATATTCCTGGTGTCCTTGTTTGGAGAGTTGGTCATCAGGATTTACCCTGCGGGATGCAGCCGCTCTGTCCCGTGTGGCGTTTCTAATACGGCTGCCCGAGGTGTGTACTTCCCCCACGTTGTAGCCCAGCTCCTTTCCTCTCATCATGCCGAACCTAGCACCCTCATCACAAAATAGTTGACACTCAAAAGTAAGTTAACCCATGTTATACTATAAACTATACCTCGAAAGTAAATTCATAGGCCTTTGAATGATCTTCTAAAGCCTATTAACTATCCTCAAAGGCCTATAAACTATGTTTTAAGGCTTATTGACTATCTGTAAAGACCTATGGACCACCCTTCAAGGCATGTTAGCCTGCTTTAGTATCTCAATTATTTCGTGGCAAGTGCCGCTGTGAAAAATAAAGGGGTGTGAGTCGATACGGGTATGCGTTTGCACCCCAGGTGCAAACGCAACGGCATCGAGTCGCCGGTCAACCAGCGTGAGCCGTCATTTATACTCTGTCCTCGGCATCCTTCCTGCATTGAAATTCAACTAATACATCGTTCATTCTAATCCCTCTGCTGCATCGCTTCTTCCCATATCTTCACCATTGCCCAACACCATACCATGACTTCGACTTGGTACAAATCTCGCAGCCGCTACACCAACCGGAAGTATGATGATGCTTCGAAGGCCCAGGCATCTCCTCCTCCGCCATTGGGGAACCTGGTTCAAACCATCGAGATATCTGATCTCGATATGAATCTCAACAGCAAGATCGCCTCACCTTCAATCAGCGACTGCAGACTCATCACATCATACAACTGGCTTGAGGGGAAGGAAGCCGCACCAACGATCCTTGTGCCTGGTAAATCTGCCTTTATCCGTGCATCAGAGATGTTGCTGACAGAATGCTTGTTCTTGACGATAGCCAAGCCACCTTTGTGGGCTCCAGTTGCATCTCCGTCGCGTCTCAACGAAGACAATGGGACTTACTTCCGAGACAAAAACGCGGCCCGGTTCCCGAAGCATCCACTGGAGCCGTGTGTTATTGCTGCCATGGAGGCAGACAACAACATCTCTCCCGAGGTTGATATCGTGGCTTGTGGAAGCACCTTGGGCAACCTCCTTCGCTTTGTTCGCCGGCAAGACAAGCCGTTCCGAATCCTCGTTGACAAAATCCACAATACCGTCTTCTTCACGAGACGTGAGAACACACCCACCGAGATCATTCCCGGAGTCCGTGGATACGGTCACAGCTTTCCCGAGGCTAACACCATCTGGGAGCCTGATGTCAAGGGGTCGGCCTCGCACCAACGCATCGTTCGATATACCTTCGGTGGTCATCGCATCCTAGTTCGCTTCGAAGCAGATGGATACATCAAGCCCCATGCTCAAGGCCCTTCCTCGGTCAATAGCACCTCGTCCACAACCGTCAAGGATCGGACATCTCTTGCTGATTTACTCTCTGAAGCTGACATGGGACTTGCATCCCAGACCACTGCTACATTAGCCGAGACCGCCATCAACGTCAAATTCGGCGGTGAGCTTATTCCGCAAGCTCAAGTCTTTGATCTCAAGACCCGTAGCATCTACACCAAGGACAAGAAGGATCATCTTGCCGAGGAACTGCCCCGTCTATGGGTCTCCCAAATCCCCACGTTCATTCTCGCCTTTCACGCCCAGGGGCTGTTTATAAAGGCGGATATTCAGATCAAGGACGTCAGGGAGGATGTCCAACGTTGGGAGTTGGATCACCAGGCTGAGCTTGCACAGCTCAAGAGTCTCATTGATATGATCATCGAGGTTGTCTCCGACATGCCTGACCAGAAGATGGAGCTGAGGTATGCGGGAATTGGCGGGCTAGAAGTACGTGAGCGGCTTGCGGATGTGAACGATGCGCTTTCTGATGCAGTCAAGGCTCGGTGGGGGTTGCAGGGTGGGGCCTTGACAGATGAGAGTGATGATGGGGTTGGCGAGCCTGAAACTCAGGGATCTGATCATGACTCTTTTGACCCCGAGACTGATGTCAACAAGGACGACAGCGATGAAGATCATCGGTACTACCACGACAACCTGTACGGCTACGACTATGAGAAGGAGTTGCCCGATTACACAGCTTGTTCGGCAGACGAGTGCGGGTACTGTGGGAAGTGTCCTTACTAGGTTTCGGTGAGAAGACGCTCAGTTGTTGCAGTTGGTGTAGGGTCAGCGCCAGTTCGATCCTCTTGGCTGGAAATGGACGGGCAGACTGGGGCACATCAAACACGGAGGCCACCAGCCACACCGAAACTACTGTTGCAGGGTCCATATTGCTCCCCGAGACTACGTGCAGGAGGAGATTACCGTCGGAGTCGGCTACTGGGACTATTCTCGTAGCTATACGGCTTTCCGGTGTTTTGATGTTCTCGATCTTTTTCCTGTTCACATCAGTCATCTCGCTTTCATCCCTTCACACTTGCTTTTGCACGTTTGCCCAAGTCGGCTTGCATTTTGTTCCCTGTGGTGTCTTCTCGCCCATGCGGGGTTGTGATGAGATACCCTGAATGGTGCTCAACGATGGCTGTGTGGAATACTGTCTTCTACTAGATTGGTATAGTCAAATAAACCACCTGCCTAGGTACCCGTCTGGTGTTATTTTACTTCAAGTGGAAGAGCTGCAGGTAGTAACCGCCGGGCCGGCTGCGCTGGTGTATATCTCCGATAACTTGCATAAAGTCCAATCAGGTTCGGTTTCAGGCCCCTTTGACCCCTGGATTAGACTTCGATACTACATTGTTTAATAGCTATAGTGTCTGTCGGTAAGACGGCTAAATAACCAGCCGCATCGACCTTAATGTTTTGAACTTCCTTTGTCTCGTTCCTCGTTCGTGACATCTTCCTGTGGTCTGCCAGCTAGGTCCTCCTCACTGCGTCAATGGCTTTGCCACTGGACAACGTCGGTCCTGTCACGACGGTTTTCACCGGGCCATCAACATGTCTCTCTACAACTTCCTTCATCGGAAGTGGCATTGCGGGGTTTTACGTCGCGGCCTTTTGGGAAGAGGCCACTGAGTGCTATCCACCGGGCACTCAGTCACTGAATCTGCATACGGTGTACTACTATTCGCCTGGCATATGTCCCAGCGGATGGGCACCTGTGGCTTCTCTGGAAAGCGATTTTCCAACAACAGCATCTGACTACTCGCAGAAAGCGTTAGCTCCAAAAGGAACGACGGCTTGGCTGTGCTGCCCCTCGTGCGTGTAGATCTGGTCCTTTCTTCTGAATATCCATCTCACATCTCGTGCAAACAGAGGTTTCACTCCTGATAGGCCATGGGCGTCAACAAATTGGGCCAACACAAGGGACTGCGCTTCAACCATACCACGGCACTCGACCATGACGAACGTCTGGGTGACCACTGAGCCAGTTGGGGCCTTGTCCGACATCATAGCAAGCACGAGGCTGATGGTCTTGGCCAAGGGAATACCGATAATGTGGCAGGAGAGTGACAGCGAAGTCGTCAACTGGTGGAAGACCGCCAACCCGCTTCTCGCCACACTGACAACCACATCCTCCACATCCCCAACCGGTCAAACGATATTTCGACCGGTGACTGAACCAGGTGGTCCAGTATCGACAATTTCGGGGGGTACAACACCATCGAGCACGTCCGAGCCACAGCCCGCGATCCAATCCTCCGAGCTGTCGACCGGGGCCAAAATCGGAATTGGTGTCTCGGTAGGAGTAGCCATGATTGCAGTTGGGATAGCAGTCTATTTCTTCATCCGGTTCATGCGTGCATCAAAGTCGCCACCACCTCCGCATGATGTTCCAAAAGGCCAGGAGAAACACATGGGGGGATTGGAAATGGAAACCAGGGCAAATGCACATGAGTTTGAGGCTCCCAGGCAGGTATTTGAACTTCCCACCGCGACAAGATATTGAGGCGGCCGACAAGATGTGTTGGGCTAGTGGCCTAGGTAAGTCACTGGCCGCGAAAATGAGGGCCAAAAGGCCAGAAATTGGTTGACAATTGGTGTTACAATATTGGTTGGTGGTTGTTCAGTTCAAAAGTAAACAAATAGGAAAATCCACCTTAAGAGCAACCGGATTTGGGTCTGGTGAAAAGGCGGGCCCTTTGTCAGGTGCCACACAAAATGTCATAAAAGGAAACAGTAAAAGACAGCAAAAACATACAACACTAGGGAATCCCCAATAGTCACTCACCTGAGCACTGATCCGGCCGCCATACACCATGGCTGGGAGATGCAAGACTCCAAAGACTAACCCCTCTCAACTTAAGGCAATAACACAAACTGTGAGGCTGTCACTTGAACCTAGAGTGCTGGCCGTGGACCCACTCGTTGTTCAAGTGCTTGGTTGGCCCAGCCAGTGCAGGGCGGGCTGGCAGCTGGCGAGGCCGGCTGCCCAGCTACTGAGGGGCCACCTCGTTAAGTCATCGATGTGCTCTTCTATGATCGCTTACCCAGGTCGGCTACCATGCTCAGGTCGATTTTGGACTGCCTTCCGGTTCTCAAAACACCATACAATCACTACACACCAGACTCTTCCTTGTCGGTATTGCCTCAGCATTGATCACCGCCCTTCTCAGCCTTGGGGGTATATCTACTCCTCTGACCGCTTCCGCGTGGGATAACGAATAACAGCAACATCACCAGTCATCCCATGCAGACGTCACTTTCGCCCGAGCTGGGTGACCAAAGGTCGCACATGCAGCCACGCCTGTCTCGAACCAGTGTCAAGCGGCCTGGATATTTGCCAACTGGTTTGTCTTTCACCCATTGGTCATTTGGCCTGCACCGACATGTGCAATTTCAATAAAACAGCGATGGAGGTTTAGATAACAATTGTTAAACCCTTCCACAAAACAGAACCAAGTTCTCCCTGCTAGGTTTCCCTGGGACTGTTTGTTCCTGCAGAACCAGACGATAGAGGTATTCTCTTGGTCCTGGCTTTTCTAACCGACCCGTCTTCAGCCGACTGATCAAGAACAACATATTCGCCAAGGTAGCCGTTTGCCACATATTTTATCGAAAGTCTCCCTTGCCAACGGACATACGCTGTACATCATGGCCGACCCGGGAAATCCGGACGTCGTACAAACACAATGGTCGATTGGCAACACACTCTTCAAGACAGCCGGCTTCTTTTGGGGCCTGTTCCGTGCGTCGCAGCAAGAGGGCTTGCAAAGCTCGGCGGTCCTCGCTCTCGAAGCACTCGGGTCGAGTATCATTGTTCACCCTGACAGGATCAGTGACGGAATGCAAGCTTTGTCAAGCAGAGGCCAAAATGAGAGACTAGGGAGCTTTCTGGTCAACATTGGAGTCAGCTCAGAAGGAATCTCTCAGCTTATCCGAAAGCACGCACCCCGTGATGTCACTCTTTCCTTTTGGCAACAAGCCTCAAGGCGTTCCTGGGGAAGCTTCCGCAGCCTCATCAATCTCGTTCCAAGCACCCTATGGCGAACAAATTCCAGTCAGACACAGGGTTTCGATGATAACAGGGCTGTCAGGTGCGCCGTGTTCACAAGGTAGAAAATCGTATGCATCTGAGTGGCTTTGAGCAAGATAGAGGTCGGTGGAGATATCAGCTGCTCTTGGCAGGGCGTGGCGGCCATCAGGGTCCCTACCCGAGCACTCTTGCCAAGTGACCAGCTCCCGACTTCCGACTTCCATCTCCTGAGTCCCGACCGGAGTCCATGACGCTGACTGCAAATCATCAACTTCATTCGATGCTTCCGTGTGAAGTTGTGCAACCCGCCAAGAAGGCACCACATTGCAGCTGCTATCCAGAAACCCAGAACACGAAAACGCCATGGTTCCATGCAAGCTCCCATCGGTTGTTCTGCATTCATTGGTACTGCTCACATCACAACCGTTGGCCACAGGGATCTAACGAGCCATCTACTCGCTCAAACGTGCTCAGTGTGGGCCCACCCCATCTCCCCCCATCTCGGTCAAGCCAGGGTGAGTCCATGATGTTCACCAGTTATCATCATATTTGCTGCAGCATACACCTATCACAACATGCTCATTCTCCATCCATAACAGATAGTGCTTCAGGAGTTGATGGTTTCTTTGACCCAAAAAAAGAACACTTCACGTCTCACGAAAGCGCCACTCTCTTGTGTTTAAAACAAGGTATTAATGTGGTGCTTGTCCGCCGCTGATTGCCCACCCCAACAGCCTCTTTCTTTCCTGGTACACTTTCTCGAGAGGCGTTCTTCCCTCTCAACCTTATTTGGACCTGCCCTGGGCACCCCGCCCTCGAAAGAATTACCACAAAACCTTATCCAGCTCAACTTTTGACCACCAATTCATCTGTTGATCAATTTTCACTCAGTTTTGCTACAGCTTCAATCTTGCTACGGCCTCACTTCAGACACAAACAACAGTTAATATTCCGCATCCACACACCCAAAATGGACCACTCCAACCACGACATGACACCCACCTCAACCATCACCAGTGTGATCGCCAAGATAACCTCGACCGCTGCTGCTGCGGCAGCCGGCGGCGGCCATGGCCACGGCGGCGGCACCGGTTGCAAAATTAGCATGCTCTGGAACTGGAACACGATCGACTCCTGCTTCATCTCCTCGTCGTGGAAAATCACCTCAAACCAAATGTTTGGTGGGTCATGCGTCGGCGTTTTGTTGCTCGCCATCACGATGGAAGCCTTGAGGAGGTTGACGAAGGAGTATGACCGGTACCTGGTCAAGAAACATCGTGAGGCATTGGCTGGGCAACACAACGTCGACGTTACGCAGGGGTACAGGCCGAAGATCTGGGAGCAAGCGGTCAGGGCAGCCTTGCACATGGTACAGTTTGCGGTGGGATACTTTATCATGCTGTGAGTTTGATACCACCTTTCTCTTGGTTGGGTATTTTGGGTGGTGAGCTAACAAGAACTTGGAACCACAGGTTGGCGATGTACTACAATGGGTACATCATTATATGCATTTTTCTTGGGGCATATCTCGGGTCCTTCATGTTTCACTGGGAGCCACTCGGTGCGCGTGATGCGTGAGTCCTGCTTTTTTTTTGGTGTTGTTCGTCTACCTCGCACCATGTGCAGTCTCGCTAACAACTCACAGCGTGGGACAAACAACTGCCACGAAGGACCCCACACTTTGTTGCCATTGACCAAGCATGGCGAGGTGTTGACTGGTTCATTTTTGATACATTAGACATGGATACGAAGTAGTTATATGATCATGCAGGATGGCCACAGCGAAGAGTTGAAGTATTACGACGACAGGATCATGAAGGGGTGTTGGGTACAGCGTGGAGTTGTTTCAATACCAAAATAATGTCTCACCAATCAACACTTTACTGCCTTGTGCAGAACTGAAAATCGATCGCTTCTCATTTCGTGAAGAGGAAGAATATCTGCTCGCTGCCAACCGCATGGTACCTCGTATGACAAGGCATCGCCCCGTGGCTTGGCAACCGATCAGGTGCTTCGCCTGCAACGCTTGAGGTGTTGATTGGACCAAAGGGTGGATATCGTGTGTTGATTGTTATGATATCATGCTGAGTCATCCTGATCTGGTTAGACCGAAATTGGATGCTCACCCGAGACAGGAAGTCGATAAATAAATCCGAGGAGAATGTAGGGGAAACATGAACAACAACAAACTGGAGCAATCAGCACCCCTAAGCAACACATGAGCTTTCCCGTCGACAACACAGCAGGAAACAACAACGCAAACATCATGGCATCAGACCCTCGCCTGATCTACTACGACATCGCCTTTGCCGTCCCCCGCGAAAAAAACACCGCGGCCCCTAACCCCTGGAAGGCCCGCTACGCCCTCAACTTCAAAGGCGTCCCCTACAGGACAGAATGGGTGCAGATGCTCGACATCACCAAAGTCCGCAAGGGGCTCGGGGCGTCGGCCTGCCGGAAATTCGCCGACGGGACTGATTACTACACTCTGCCGGTGCTAAAAGACAGCACAACCGGCGCGATTGTCGGCGACTCATTCGACATTGCGCTCTACCTTCAGGAGACGTTCCCCGACTCTGGGTCCGGGGATTTGTTTCCCGAGCAGCCCGACCTGAATTATGTCTGTCCTGGCGCGGAGGAGGTCTTGATTCCGCTGAGCAAGAGGGAGGATGTTCAGCACAAGGACTATTCCAAGTTCAACACGAATGTTGATTGGGCGTTCACCCTGCACACGGCGTTGATGGCGTCGGGGATGAAGTGGGATAAGGAGTTTGAACAAGGAATCAAAGACGAATTTGTGAGACGGCTTGGGGCGAAATCGTGGGAGGATATGGGGGTTCATGGGGAGAAGAGGGTGCATATGTTGGAGTCGCTGAAACAGACATTAACGGGCCTGGCGGGGTTGTATAAACGGAATGAAAACGGGCCCTTCCTGCTTGGGGACAGGGCTTCGCACGCCGATTTTATTGTGGGGGGGTGGCTGAGGTTTATGGAGAGGACGTTGCCTGCGGACGAGTGGAAGCAGGCCGAGGGGTGGCATGATGGGGTTTTTGGCAAGTTGCATGCGGCATTGCAGGAGAGGTTTGGGGATGTCAAATAGACGGTTGAATATGGGGAGTCAAAAAGGCATCACAACTTGCATCAGCATAAGTATCGATAACGGTGTTTCTCAAGAGGTTTCCATCTTTCAAATTGCCCCACTTCGGATATGGCAACAATAACTCTATAAGCTCATCGCCAAAGATCCGTACACGTCTCAAAGGCAATAACCATGACTCAAACAATTCAAATCAACCGGGGAGATTGGAGGTGCCGCTTAGTTGTAGTAGATACCCCACTCAACCGTGGCATGCCAGGGCTCTGCAAGTCGAAAGACCATGTTGTTAGCTCAAGATACCATATTCTGACAGGCAAGGGAATAGGAGAGAAAAAACGTGCCGCATTGCATATAACCCTTGGTGCCGACAAGCTCCTGGCTCTTGTCATCCTTCTTGGCAAACTGCTCAATCGACTTCTTGATAGCGATGCGAAAGTCCTCACTGCCAACATACGAAGGATAGTCGGTCTGGCTAACGATCTGGGCGCCGATGACACAGGTACCCGACGACGCAAAAGCACGCTGCTCCCACATGTGATCCAAGATCCTATTTGGAGAGAAAGTACGTGTTTGTCAGCTTGCGAGACACAAATTGTGACGTGGAACTGGCTGGGAGCAAACACGCGGACGGCATACCAAGGGTCGGTTTTCCCGTCCAGACCGTTGTAGACGTCCCAGCAGTCCTTCACTAGGGGAGAGCCGTAGCTGAACTGGTCAATGACGGTGGTGTCTCCGCAGGCGTAGACTGTGTCGAGAGGGCCGCCGCCCTCGGTGGTGGGGCGAGGTTTGATGAGGCCGGTAGAATCGCCCAAGGCGTTGGTGACAGTGCCGCTGTAGATATCCGTGGCACTGGGCAGTGTGGTGCCTGTGGTGGAGAGCTCGATGCTGACGGAGGTTATGAGGGTGGTGTCGACCGCCGAGGTGGAGGTATCTGTGTCCTGAGCATAGCCAGCGACGACAAAGAGGCTACCGAAAGCCAGGACGTTGTTGGGGAATTGCATGATGGCAGATTGGGAACTGATTGTTTTCGTTCTGAAAGCATGGAAGACAGCAAGTTCTGGAATGGAGACGAAAGGACAATGTCTTATGGACACTGGGAGGTGGTAGTCACCTTCCCTGTTGTGGTTACGCTGATTGCATTGTGACTTGTCTCGCGACACCTATCCGCGGCCACCAGATGCACCTGCTCCCAAATGCCTTGATGATGTTTGTTGCTTGGCTGAGTTACCTAACTCGCGCCTTCCCAGACGCAACATGTCCACCGCGAACACATGTTTCAGGGTGGAACCTTCCGAAGCTCAACTCTTCTGCTCAAGGTAAGTGCGATGTAGGCAAGGAATACGGTTATGATTGTGAAGAGGGCTGCCCTTTTTCTGAAGGAGCCACGCTGTCGACAACATCAACCAGCACTGCGCAACGCAAGTCAATACTTACCTTGAGGGTGGCACGTGCCGAACCTTAAACCGACCACCATGCTTCATCTCGCGCCCAGATACCTATATAGTCACACCCGACAAATTTTTTGGGGCAGTCCGTATTAGTCTCACAAGGTGAGCGAAAGGTGAGCGCAGTGAGCGTATTGCCGATAACCCTACAACTTCAGACTCTTCATGGAAGGAAAATGGAGCTATCGGGGGTTTAGTCGTATGGTTCCTGCTGATGTGGGAACTGATTGCTTCTTGGCTCAGAGGCCGCGAACTTTGAATATGTCAGCTGGTACAGAGCAGGCAGCAGACGTCGGTGAACGCGAGAGTGGCAGAGTCAGGAACGGTCAGGGGCAAATCGGATGGGGAGAGGAGAAGCGGCAGCAGATAGCGTAAAGGTATGGCTAGAACACGAAGTGGCTGGCTAATGCGCAGGGATACATGGGCTCCTGCTTGAAGGAACGCCGACTAGCGTCCGTAAAATGAAGGCGTCGGGCGGTCTTCACTCAGAGGCAATCTTACATGGGGACTATTTGCAGCCAGATTGCTTTGTTGCTGTCGCAGGCATTGAAGAGACGCCACGTGGTCACCTCCTTGGAGCTTCTAGACTTTGTTCGCGCCCAATACGTTGCAGTTCCGAGAGACCGCCCCTTCATGTTTACGGAACACACGCCGGCAGGCCAGTTGATTAGGCCCTGTCTGGTAGGTGGAAGCAATTACCTTGAAGACTCTCGGGTTCCTGGACTGCGAGGTACGACGGTGTGAGATGACACCGAAGGAAGGCAAGTATAGGGAACTATGCTTTGCAAAAGAAAAAGAGATAGGGAACTATACCCTGCCAATAATATTATAAGTATTGAACTACAGGGATCTATGCCCTGCAAGAGAGTGTAGTGAACCAGTATATTGAACTTTGACTGTTTGACTTAATCTTGAACTTAAGGAAAAAAAGAAAGGACAATTCCAAACACACTGCGAGAAGCACTTTATGGGCATTGAAGACCTCGTTTTCCTCCTTATCTATGACAAGGGGAGTATCTCGGCTTGGAACAGATAGTTCAACTCAGTATAATAATCTGTTATAGCCTCAAGGTCCTTGCCCCCTTACCATTTAGGTAGGAAAGGCAAGGCCTACTTATAATCCTCCGGATCCCCAGGACCGTTCTAAGCTCCCTGGTCCTCCAACCTGTCTTATCTGTCTGCCTTAGCCGGGCACCTCCTTCGGCGTCCTGGCCACTGATTCCATCAGTAATAGGTACATATGATTCTTGTCCTGCAGTCTTCTTGCAGCTCGTATGGGTCCTCAGTCTTTCCTGCCCAACCTACCCGTATCGGCACCCTGGTCCTGCCTTCGTGGTGGTCGCCGTGATGCCTCCGATAAGCCCCGGTAGGCTCAGTTGGTTGCCGGACCCAGATATCCTGATCCTGGGCATATCGTTGGGCCATTGTTGGTTGGAGTGTGTACTGTCTAGGGGGCTGCTCTCGATAAGAAAGATTCTGCATGCCGCTCAGGCATGTTGATAGTGCCGTATTATTGCCAGGTTACTAAATCCTATCAGTTGCAACCGGGCATTAACCCTCGCCTGATTGAGCTGTTAAAAGACGCAGAGAAGTTTGTATTCAGTCACAGATCGATCATAGAGCGGCCCCCCTTACAGATATATGGCTCCGCGCTCGTGTTCAAGTCCGACTTTAAGCGATATCAGAAATCGGTATTAGAAGAAATGACTGTCCTTTATCGAAATGATCACTGGCATTAGAGACCGCTGGGGTGCGCACCGGCAGACGCTCGAGGGGCATAGCCACTCGGTCTGGGCAGTGGCGTTCTCGCCGGACGGCAACACGCTAGCGTCGGCTTCACACGACGGACCATCCGGCTCTGGGATACGGCGACCGGCGCGTACCGGCAGACGCTCGAGGGGCATAGGCACTCGGTCTCGGTAGTGGCGTTCTCCAGGAATGGTCAATGTCTCGAGATAGACCGAGGGCTGCTAAGCATAACCGTAAATTCCGACGCTTCAAGCAGCTCTGGAGACCAAAACTCGCCAGCAGTTTTCTCTTCGTCGGCGACGATTGGGTCACAAAAAATGGGAAGAGCGTTCTTTGGCTTCCCGCCGACTATCGGGCAACATTTGTGGCGGTTCATGGTCAAACACTCATCTTAGGACATGCCTCTGGCCAAATGGCGTTCTTTCGGTTTGCTTTTACGGAGTGATGGATTTCTGAAATCGTTGGAATGTTATATATTTTAACATCTCTGCTTAAGTGGAGGGCCTGGGAGCCACATCTGCTTTATACCATTTACTTTACGCCACCAACGTGGTTCTAATCGATACCACTTGCCACTTCTCTAAGATTGGCCGCCGTCGGTCATCGGCCGCGACAAGCAACGGAATATCCATCTTCCAGGTATGACGCAGTTGCAGCAGCGCAAGATAGTTATACCCAGCTGGGAGAAACAAGTGCAGATTTGGTATGAAGTACAGATAGATGAATATCTACCCTATTCCAACAAATTGAGGTATAAGATACTAAATTCGACCCGAAGTTTACATGGAAGGGGCCATGGACAATCCCGCCCTCTGGCGGAACTGCCGCAGCATCTCGGGACATTTCTCGGAATGCGCAGCAGGTTCCCAACTATCGTGCTCGTGCCTATACCTTTCCCACTTGACCAGGTACTCCATCCGCCTTCCTCGTCGTCGTGAGTCCAGAATCTCCTCGACCTGAAAATACTCGTCTCCTCGAATCTCTTCGGCTATGGAGACAACTCCTGAAGGCAGAGCGCGCCCTATCGAGGAAGTCCTCTCTGCTAGTGACTTGCGCCGCGGGCCTTCTGGTACGCGGTCATTTCGTCCGTGATTCGTACAAGGATTCCACGAGAACTCCACCTGAAAAGTCGCTACCCCGTCCACCCAAACATGCTTCAGGACCGCTTGAGAACCGCTTCAAGTGGCCATTCCTCAAAGCTTGCGAAAGCGGCCTCGACTGTCTTCTCTTCCGAAGCGGACCCCCCTGAAGATCGCGGCTTAGAAATGCTGCGCTGACTTTGGCGGCGCTTTAAGCCTTGGGTTGGTGGTGTTTGAGCCTGTAGCGATGGGAAGTCGGTGCGACGCAGACATATCTGCCGCTTGGGCGCTGTTCTGCCGGTTATAGGGGCTGAAGTGTTTACCTTGCGGCGCTTCCCTCATGGCGGCCGGACGATATCCTATCCTTGCCCTGCTTGGCGTCACTCCCCACAATAGGGGAGCAGTCCTCCTCGCCGTCGGTATCGCAACGTCGTCGTCGTCGACGATGACCGATGTTTTGCTAAAGTTGACCCGCTCCTTACTGGCGGACGGCTGCATAGCCAGCTCGGTATGAGCCATCTCACGGTCGTTGTTACTCTCATCCTCTGACAGCCTTAGTATGTTTGCCCGATCCTCCTATGCTTATAGCTACATAACAGAACCATCCTCATCCTGCTCTCCTCTTGTCATCTAAAATCTGAGGAGAGGTAGGGCGGTGGTCCGCTTTGAGATTGGTATAGCAATGTCCACCAACAACGCGCTGGAAGTCGATCCGGTCTTGGCTGTAGGGCGTCTGCAGGGGCAGCCCAGCATCGGCCGGTTCCGCGTCGTCACGCTCGCTACCCTCGTTGTCCACCTTGGCCTCGGGCGACTTGGCATTTGGAAGCCAACGGTAAAGATGCAGACAGGTTCAGGTGCCCGGCACATTCATCATACTGACGACATGGCGACCCCGCGCCCACGAGCGTACGGCAGGATACCGGTGTGACAAGGGCTGGTGTTCAGGGCTTGGAACAACATAGTTTCAATTGATTTGAATAATCTACAGTGGCCTCAAGATCCTTGCTGAGGGATCTTTTCATCCCACTGCTCTGCTCTTCTGCTCATGTATTTATCTCTCTCACTGTAGTCCGTGCTTGTGATGACCTTAAGTATCTGCCAAGTCCATCACATCCTTCTGCTTATACATGAGCCAATGCCTCTGCTGCTGCCGCCTGTAGCCTGTTGCTTATTTCACTTCCCAACGACTGGCTCAGAGCTTTCAGTTCACTGTGTTGTTGGCTGTGCTCCAGGCTGCGAGTGGTTGACGTGTGACAACAAGCGAAGCAAGGGCCCTAAAACATACTCAGTAGGCCTTTAAAGATAGTCAACAAGCATCAAAGATAGTTAATACGACTTGAAGATAGTGGATAGGCCTTAGGAGACCTGAAAAACGAGCGGAAATATAATAGAAGGTATTTAAACATCGTGATAGGCTTTAAACGATTAAATACCAGCTCTTTTGGCCGTTCATTACATTGCTACGAGAGATGTAAACTATACGTCTGAGCCGGACATAGAATTCGAGTCTGACTCTGGGCACTCATTAGGATCTGCCATCGATGCCGGCAAGTATCTCACAAAAGCAAAACTCGGGCGTGGTTCATCCAACATACCACGCTCCCGTAACTTACTCCTCCACTTCATTACCCACTCCTTCCAGACTTGAAGGGCTGCTGCGACCTCCGGTGTCAAGGTGCGGTGCTTTATGGGTTCCAGGGAAAGCAAGTCGTCCATGCCAAAGTGAGGTCTTGGCTTCCCGTCGACGTAAAAGGTAATGCCGTCAAGGATACTTTCGTACACCATAAGACCGAAGCCTCGTGAGAGCCACTTGAAGTTAAGCAGGGCCCAGAGGGTGTTGGCAAGGTACAAGCCATAGCGGTCGGCGTGTCCGAGGGTGAGACGGCCCGCGTGGCCATACATCCCTCTAACGGTCTCCAACTTGGTGGGGCCTGTCCATGTGTATGGAGAATTGTCAGGCGGCCCTGGAAAAACGTCATCTTCTCTCGAGGCTCCGTAAGGCAGGTCGGAATTGTGGTCAAGTAAGAACCGCCTTGGTCCACTTGCTCGCTCCCGTCTTTCGTCATCCATTTCAGTTTCCTCCTTAGATGTTACGCTAATGATGAGATGTTGGAGTGAGTATCTGCTTCTTGAAAGACAGCCGCGATTTTCTCTTTGATAAGCGGGAGAGGTCAGGCCCCGAGGCCCCAAGGCCAGGAAGGACGCTAGCAGGCGATAAAAGTTCCATGAGCCGGGAGGAGGAGTTGGGTAGTTGTCTGCATCGAAGTCAGACGATACACCGCGGTAACGGCTTAAGAACTCCCCCTGCCTTCCTGCTGGTACCTCGTCGTCGATATCCTCCACGTCCATTATGCGGAATGACGCCTGGAGAGTATCGAGGTTGATCTGGCTTGGGAGTGGACAACACACCCAGGTTGGGAAAAGTCCGCATTTGGCAATGAAGACGACGTCAATCTCATAGGGGTGGGATTGGGCAGTGGATAAATTCAATAGATACTGGACGTCATAGCGCAGGATCCGGCATGTTAAGAGAAGTGACAGAGCGGGTGGTTGAGGTGGTGTGGTTGGTACCCAAATGTCCCAGTCATCGCGGAGCCGGACCCGAGGATCTTGGAAAAATAGGTCGAGGTGATTATAGAGCGTTACTGTTGATGTCCAAATCACAGAGGCTAGGACTTTGTGGCGGAGTTCGGTTGAGAGGGTGGTTAACGACACTGGGCTGGCCACTTCCGACATGGTAGGTTGCGAGCGTTGCTTGTGGGTATAGAAAGGGCTCCCTTTATTTTGGAGAGTCCGTTGAAAAAAGGTAAACTGTGGACTATAGAGTCCTACCACAAATCGAGAGCGCGGTATCTGGAATTGTGGTTCCAGGGATGGTTGGTCGGTGGTGGAGTTCGTGTTAACAGTGTTGGAGAAAGGGCAAGCCGTCCACTATATACGGATATGCCTTGCCAGTAAAACGACGCGGTGGCCCAAGCGTCTGCGCCAAGCCACCTTCAGTTAGGCAGGTTGATCAAGCGTCGCCGTCCGCCGTGACATCGCTCCCTTTTTGAGAGCGAACCACGGCTGTAAGTGCCACTTCAAACTCGACATCACTTGAACATGTGCATTTTCAGGTTCACAGGGCATTCCATAAGAGATCTATTCACAGTACATGCGAAACACAGAATCACGCGCAACCAAAGCACAGCATCATATGGGATCAAGGTTCTGTTCATCCATCCGATCATCTACATACCACTCATACTTTCTTAACAGTGGATAGACATAGCTACAATCCTAACATTTATTGACTGCGCCCCTTATTCAGAGGACAGCAACGCAAACATAGGCATTTGCTCACATACCAGTGCAGTCGTTTTTAACTGCCGGGTTCCATTTGACAAAGTTGGCCTGGGTAATGCCGTAGCGTTGAGTGATGGTCTGGCAGGTCTGACCAGACTGGACGAAGTGGAAAGTCTTGCACGCGGTGGTCATACCGCTCTGGTAAGGGGTGGGTGTCTGGATGCCATTGCCTGGGTTGACGGGCGTGGGCGTGTCTCCGACAATGGAAATGCAAACGTAGTAGTCGAGCCACAGGAGACTCCAGTCGGACTTGACGTAGGGGTTCCAAGTGGTCAGTTGCGCCACGGTGACGCCTTTGGAGGCGGCGATGGTGGCGCACGTGTCTCCAGACTTGATCTTGTAGAAGGAGTCACAGTTGTTCACCATATTCGGCTGAATAGGCGTCGGGGTGGCAATACCGTTGCCGACGCTGGTGGTGGTGCTCGGCTTAGTCGGGGTGTGGCCGATGATAGAGACGCAGGCGTAGGCATTGGCCCAGAGTCCAGTGCAGGTTGAGCCCACGCTCGGATTCCAGCTGAGGAACTGAGCCTGGGTGATACCATGTTTTGCCGCAATGATCTCACAGGTGTCACCAACTGCGACGAAGTAGAACTCGTCACAGTTGTTCACGATGGAGGCTTGAGTAGGCGTGGGGGTGGCGATGCCATTCCCGGTGTAGTGGGCGACGGTTCATAGCCGATGATAGACACGCAAGCATAGGCATTGGCCCAGAGTCTGGTGCATAACGCGCCAACATTGGGATTCCATGCCTTGAACTGATCCTGGGAGATACGGTATAGAGAGGCAATCGTCTCGCACGTTTGACCGGCCGTGACAAAGTGGAAGGCGTCACAGTTGTTGACGATGCTGGCCTGGGTGGGAGTGGGTGTGGTGATGCCGTTTCCGGGTGTCGTAGTGGTCACTGGAGAAACAACGGTAGATAAGGACGGAGTGGTGGTGGTTGCCGCTTTGGTCGAAGAGATACCCGGCGCAGGTTCGCCGTAAGCCTCAACACAGTACGACTTCCCGACCTCTACCGAGCAAGTAGCAGAGAGGAAAGGATTCTAGCAAACAAGTCAGCAAAGGTCTCCGAACAAGTAAGGGACTAACTCAGCCCAAAGTGCTGCTTCAGAAGACTTACCCATTATCTAAACTGAGCCAAGGAAATAAAGTTCTCGCTAATAATAGCGTCGCAGGTAGTAGCCGACCTAACATCAGCCCACTAGGTGCAGTAACTCGACGTCTTAGGGTCGTAGGGCAGCGATAGCAATGGGCCATCGCGTGCTTCCAACAAAGGTGCATATCTGCCAGTAGTCCCAGCCGTGACAAGGCCGGCGGCCAGAACCAGAGCGTACGCAGAAGACAGCATGGTGACTGAGTAGAGATGATGACCCGGTTGGCTGGTGGACTCGGATTGAAGAGAGAGCCTGGTGGACAAGTCTTCAGGTCCGAGATACCGAAGGATTTCAGCTCATTATATAAACCAGCAGGACTGGACAAGCTCTCTTCTGGCCGGATGTCAGCGCAGAGTCTCATTATTCTGAGCACTGAGCCTTAAAGCCATTCATAGTCCGCCGAGGCTAGGCCCTCAATGCAGCTACAAGTGGATATACATGACTCC
The DNA here is from genome assembly GCF_035222275.1 of Podospora bellae-mahoneyi. Taxonomy (NCBI): domain Eukaryota; kingdom Fungi; phylum Ascomycota; class Sordariomycetes; order Sordariales; family Podosporaceae; genus Podospora; species Podospora bellae-mahoneyi. Next base: position 3,589,620 of record NC_085882.1, on the reverse strand, counting down.
ATACCGAATCTTAATAGGACGATTGGAACAAGAGCCATGCATAGCCATACCTAACGAACCAACATAGTTACATTAGGCACAAAACAATGTATCACTTAAGACAATGCGACCATAGCGGCCGGATCCGAACGAAATCTTTACCAGACCTATCTACTGTTCTGTGAACCGTTTCCTTCCCGGTTAGTTAGTCTCAAGGCGGATTAGATCCCTGTTAACAATGCCCAGTAGACGGGACGAGGACACAGTAGGTACTGAACTTCCTCAGCTTCCCGTCAACAGTGTGATCGCCGGGAAAATGCTGCCAGCTAAGAAGATATTTTCATCATGTAGTAAAATCCCCAGTAGCATGCTGACACAACGCCTGACGAGGCCAGAGTCGTAGTGTAAACCAAAAAAAAATTGGGTTGTTTCGGCACGGCTGCCGAGTCTGCCGACAAACCGACGTATTGAGGTGGCGCAGCGCATCTCTTCTCGTTTATCATATACCTTGTCTATCCGTAAGTTGTATGGAAATATTGAATGGGATGGCTTGGCAGGGGCACAGCAGCAGGCTTCGACCAACAAGATGAAGAAAAAGTAATAGTTAAAAACTGAGCCTCGTCCACTCCACCTAGAGACCAATCAGAAAAGTGTCTTCACATCAATAGAGAATCAAGACTTCAGATGTGAATATGCAGGGTTCAGACTATATGCAAGTCCTTCATGACTTTTTTCTTGTTAATCATCTAATCCGATTAGATGTGTAATACTAGTCCACCATCCGCAACGTTTGCGTCGCCAATGGATCAAGATCCAGACTGCCACCAGACCCGGGACTTAAAAGTTGATTTTCAAAGATTTGAGCTGCACTTGATCCAAACGACCCAAACCCGTGAACGGAGGTGCATCTGCCGCGGATGCGACACCTTCATGTAGTGTGGACCGAGCTCCACGCCGATGGAGTTACAGAGAAAGCCACTCAAAGAGATTGGCATACCCACAATCCGATAAAAATATAGATTTCAACTAAATCTACCTCATAGACTTATACTCCTTCGGTTCCCTTTAGTACCTGAGAAACCCACGCTAAGTAAGGCATTATCCCCAGCTTTATGTTTCTAGCCCGTCCGACGTTGCATTATGCCACCACTAACATCCAGCAGTCACAGCCTAGCTACTTAACAAATCCCCAACTTGAAGAGCCAACGGTAAATTTAAGGGCGCGATGTACCGGTTGCATTCTATCACCTTGTCTGGTACCTTGCAGCCTACCTAACCACACTTTGACACTAGCGTGTCTACTTAGCTCATGTCGATAGATCAACCATGATGATGGTTCTTCACAACGGCACTCAGGGGTCACCCCTTGCATTTTTTTCATCCGAAGAGCAAGGTGGAAATGTGCACAAAAGAACTGTAGTATTCCAGCTAAGGTATGTTTGTGCAGAGGCCAATTCCTCGTTCAAATTCTCGCATATGGATACACAGGTACATGTCTAACTAGGAACCGTTGCTGCGATATACCAATCATTTTCAAAAACACAAATTCCGGGGTGTCTATATCGCCGGTGCTAGAGTAAACTGACGGTGGCCAGCTTTCAGTTAGGTACGTACCCTCAAGGCTAAAAAAGATCATACTCGTTTTCCCTTTTATATTACTTCACCCATGATCTACAAGCTAGTCTGTCTATTATCTATTTGGTATCTCATTCTTTGTTTACTCACCTCTTACTCCCGAGGTCATTCTGTCTTGCATCGCCATCCAATCCTGGATGGTGTAAGGCACACTTTTTACCCATCACATCTCCTCTCTGAGAGAACCTGCTACACGCAATTATCTCATCGTTTATCATGAAGGCATATCTCTACGCCCTCGCAGCCTCGGGGGCAGCGGGGGCAGCGAGAGCAACGGGCGGATTCGTGGCCACAGACCAGTCCTTAATTTCCTCAAGTTCTTTCGTCGATATCACCGAAGCAGACGAGGATCTCGACAAATGGCTCTCTGCGGTACAGGCGCAGCCTCTTGAGGCCCTCAAGCCATACCCCATTTCTTGCAGCAAAGCCGGGGAGGGCCCCTGGTTCCTGTTCCCGGAGGCGGATCAGTTGGCCTCATGCAAGGAGACCATGCTGCTCAATGTGGTTGTCCAGATGGCCGAGGTCAAGGACATGCCCACCATCATCAGGGCCTGCACAGCAGACTACGACACTTCTCCGTCCATGAGGGTTGCTTTCGTGCCAGACTCGACCAAGGCATCGCTCTGTACCACCGCCAACAAAGTGCTGGAGGATGCCTCCATCTCCATTCACCGGCCCGGCAAAGACCGCGAGTTCTCGCCGACCCATCTGCTATCAGCTGGTCGTCAGGTCAAGAGCTATCTTGCCTCTCAGAAGCCGTCATGCTCCAACAACGCCATGGCCTTTGGCTACTCGCAGACGTCGGTCATCGGTGTTTTTGCCGGCGCTAAAGTGCACCAGCACGGTGTCACATCAGATGTCCTTCAGCAATTCCTCGAGCATGTTCAGAACGAGTCGGTCTCAGGAACCACCGTGGTGCAGTTGTGTGGTGCCAAAGATCGTGGTGCCGATTACAGCATTGGCATCGTCGCCAGCAGCGCCAAGAATCTCGATTTCGTCCAGGAGGTGGTCAAGACATGGGCTGATGGCAAATGTGTCTCACAGGTGGGTGCGGGCCAGGACTGGATGCCGGTCACTCTGCGCGTTCCTGTTCCCTTGGAGGAGTTGTCCAAGAACGACACCATCTCCAACAGCACCGCCAGATCTCGCCATTCCGCGCCTGGAGATATTTCTGCCAGGTTCGCCCGGCTCAGCCCCCGAGCTGATTGCAGGGTCACTACCGTCCAGGCCGGCGAGGGTTGCTGGGCTGTGGCCCAGAGATGTGGCATCTCGCAGACTCAACTGCAGAACTTCAACCGCGCCAACCTCTGCAACTCACTTGTTCTGGGCGAGCGGGTCTGCTGCAGCACCGGCACCCTCCCCAGTACCCTCCCTCCCGGAAACTCTGACGGCACGTGTAAGACGCGCCAGGTTGTGTTGGGCGACGACTGTGGCTCATTGGCCAACAAATGCGTAAGTTAAACTTACTTTCCGCTTGACCTACGCACGTCGTGGACAAAAGAGAGACTGACAATACGATGTACAGGGAATTACTGGCGATGACTTCACCAAGGCGAATCCTCAATCCGGGCTTTGCTCCAAACTGTCCGAAGGTCAGCATGTGTGCTGCAGCCAGGGCAACCTTCCCGACCTTAGGCCCAAGAAGGGTGCCGATGGCTATTGTGCCGTTTATCGGACCAAGAAGGACGACAACTGCGCCAAGATTGCTGCAAGCAACATGCTCAGTGTGACCCAACTGGAGAACTTCAACAAGAACACATGGGGTTGGAATGGCTGCAAGTTGCTTTATCCCGATTTCAACATGTGCGTCAGCGACGGAGCTGCGCCGATGCCTGCTATTGTCCCTGTAAGTCAACCCAAGTCAAACTGCTTCTTCCACTTCCTATACTGACCTGCTTCGGCTTGGTAGAACGCAATCTGTGGACCAACCATGAACGGCACCGTCCGGCCCCCCTTAGGGACCAACATCAGCACGATGAACCCGTGCCCTCTCAACGTGTGCTGCAACATTTGGGGGCAATGCGGTATGACCGATGATTTCTGTGTCGTTTCCAAGTCCGAGACTGGTGCTCCCGGTACTGCAGCTCCTGGCCAGCACGGATGCATCAGCAACTGCGGCAGAGACATCATCAAGGGCCCCGCGCCGGCAAAACATATCAAGCTTGGCTATTTTGAGGGCTGGAACTTTGGCCGCAAGTGCCTGCACATGGATGCTACCCAAATCGACACAAGCACTTACACCCACGTTCACTTTGCCTTTCCTAATGTCACGCGAGGCGATTTTCGGATCGAGATCACGGACCCGTTAGTCAAGAAGCAGTTTGAACGTTTCAAGAAGCTTCAGGGCGTCAAGAAGGTTGTATCTCTAGGTGGCTGGGACTTCAGTGCTCTGCCAGGGACCTTCATGATTCTCCGAGAGGCCGCCCAACCAGCCAACCGCGACCTGTTCAAGCGCAACATCATCTCCTTCATCAACGAGCACAACCTTGACGGCATCGACCTTGACTGGGAATATCCAGGTGCCCCTGACATCCCGGACATTCCCGCTGATGATCCGGTAAATGGTCTCAACTACTACAGACTCTTGGCCAGCATCAAGGCCGAGGTCGGCGATTCCAAGACAGTTTCGTTCGCCGCACCAGCGTCGTTCTGGTACCTCCGCTCCTTTCCTGTCAAGCAAATAGCCCAAGCTCTCGGCTATATTGTCTTCATGACCTATGATCTTCACGGCCAGTGGGATGCTGGTAATAAGTGGACTTCGCCTGGCTGCCCGACGGGCAATTGCTTGCGGTCACATGTCAATGAGACTGAGACTAGGGACGCGCTCTCCATGATTACCAAGGCGGGTGCCCCTTCCAACAAGGTCCTGGTTGGTGTCTCCAGTTACGGACGGTCCTTCAAGATGGCCCAGGCTGGGTGCGACGGCGAGTCCTGCCTGTTCACGGGCGACAACCGCAACTCCCATGCTGCCAAAGGTCGGTGTACGGACACTGCTGGATACATCTCGAACGCCGAGATCAACCAGATCATTGCTCAAGGCAGGGCCAACAAGCGCTACAACAAAGAAGGTTCCAACATCATGGTGTATGACAACACAGAATGGGTGGCCTGGATGGACGACGAGATGAAGGACAAGAGAACCGAGTTTTACCACTCGTACAATTTCCTGGGCACCACTGATTGGGCAGTCGATCTGCAAGAGTGGTATCCCGACGCCAGTTTAGACGAGGACGATGTCGAAGTCGTTTATCTGGGAACCGAGGTGTACCGCGAAAGGACTGCCTACTGTACGCCGCCTTGCCGTCTTATCTTGCCACCCAGCTCACTCCCGGCACCAACGGTAATCTCAATTCCACCCTATACAACATCCATTGAGGTGGGCCGCAGCCAGGGTGCATCATTTGTCGTCGAAACGACGACCATCACCGTCTATGCGCCCAACATTACGACAAATCAGATGCCCATGTCCAATGTCAATATCACCGTCGCCAATCCAACAAATGGCGGTGGTGCCGGTGGCATTCCCCCTTTCTACGCCAACCCAAGTATTGATATCCCCCCTATTCCCGTCGTCGTCACGCCTCCAGGGGGTGGTGCACCGCCAACTTCGCGATGGATTACTCTTCCGCCCTGGCCGTCAGTGACAGATGGCCCGCTGCCTGACGACCCATCTGGAGTCGACATTCCAGACAACAGCGACCTACCATCTGATGATCAAAATCCAATCATTGATCGACCTCCTCTAGGATCTGGACCTCCAATGGTCTGGGACTGCCCGCCGGGTGGCGTGTTGGAGATTGATGAGTTTCACGCCATCTTGACGCTTGACAATTGCCAGGGTCAAGTAACTTTGGGCGGGTGCGCACCTACGGGAACGAAGGCAATGGATGCACCTCCTGAGAGCACACTTCTCATTGGCTGCACTTTGTTCACGGGGACCCAGGCTCCTGATATCAAGCCATTTCCTACAGGCTCAGGTAATATCATTCAGCCCATCACCACGCTAGTGCCGGATCCACCAAGAGAAGACGACCCTTAAGATTCCGACGATGACGATGACGAGCCCGCGGGTATATACCTGTCGTGCAAAGCTTGGTTCTTCTTCATTTGCATCGACTGGCCAGAACTCAAGGTCTTCGGTTGGGTTTTCCCTCCTCTGCCCCCCGGGCCCTATAGGAGTGGTCCCCCGAATATCGACTGGCCAAAGCTTCCCGGTATCACGGTCAAGGGACGTCTACCAAAATGGCCAGCCATCACAATACCGACCAGAGGCCCGATTCCCACACCTGAGAAGCCGAGCAACTGCAAGACCCAGACCGCCGAGCTTTGCAAGATGACGACTTCGTACGCCGGCGTTGTGGAAGGTGGCACAACCAGAACGACCTCGTCTACGACCAAGGAGACATGCGCTACTATCTACGGATGCGAGGTGGAGGATGACAATTCGTCGACCCAGACTTTTGATGGTTGCACTGTCACCCCGGTGGCAAAGCGCGAGGTTGTCGCAACGCCAACCCCAGTTCAAGGAGCTGCTGGTACCCTTGAGGAGAGATCTCGACCGTTCCTGCAAGCTAGAGCCAAAAAGAAGAGCCCATGCCAAATTGGGGATGCCTTGATCATACCTGACAACCCTGAAAATGTCCAGGCCATCCGCACCTGGCTCGGGGACGTCAACAATAACCCAAAGAAGCAGCCATGGTCATACACAGAGATCAAGTCCGATAGGGCGAAGTTTACTGCCTTTTTCCACGTTGTCCAGCTTGACCGTGCAAGCTTGGACACACTTAGTGGCGCCAAAGGGATCTACGGTGTAAGTCAGCCAGCCAGCTTCCTCCGATTATCTTTCTTGCTTTTATCAAAGTCGAGCGCAAGGATAGGAGCTAATAAGTGTGATTTCAGATTGACGACATATACTACCTCTCTGAGATGAATGCAGAGGCTAAGGCCAAAACGGCATTGGCGGACGCTCAAACGCCACGGCCTGTTACCGATATCTGGCAGGGGAAGTTCCCTGGGTCCGGTGGTGGCGGCCCAGCAGTTGTTCCTCGGCACTTCTCCCGAGATCAGTCACCTGGGAACCTTACCTCTTCAACTGAGATACCAGATATTCATCGCGACCTCAATGAGACTATCTCTGGAGTCCTTCGTAAGAGGAACGACTATGGGGAACACGAAACGGCGGAGTATTGGGAGCTTTCTCAGCTTTCGGCACCTCCCTCGTACACAGGATTTAAGTCATGGAGGAGGTCTGGGACCCCAGCAAGAACGCAGGACCCCAAGAAACCCGACAGATGGTTCAACACATATTGGTACCCCAAAGGCACTGGCCTAACGCAGTACATATACAATATGGAGTCGGACATAGATACCAGCCATGCAGTAAGTCTACCCATCTTTCACCTGGATTGGTGTCATTGAACAGCATAGATCTGACTTTTTGAACAGGAGTTCCAAGGGTTAGGCGGGCGTTTGATCAGGTGGCCTTACTCGTCGCCGTACGGTGGCGACGCGAAAACACCCAAGCCTGTCTCCGCTTCCGATTGGAAGCACGGGACCGCTGTCTCATCCAAGATTCTCGGAAACCTCCTCGGGGCCGGCAGAGAGGTCACCATGGTCTTGCCAGTCAACCCAGGAAGTGGATTCACCTACACAGGCAACTCAGGCGCAAAAACCAGATATTTCGAGGAAGCAGCCGTGCTTGAGACATTTATACGAGTTATGGATGACATTCTTGATTCTGCGAACAACAAGGAAGGCCGAGCCATCATCAACTATTCTGGCGGCATGTTCACGGATGGTGCCAGCGAGGCCAGGATCAGGATGCTATGTGAGTCAACTCCGAGTTTGCCAAGGACGTGGCAGAATAACGACCATATACTGACAGTGCATCGCAACCACAGACAAAATTATCAAGAAGCTAGACCAGTATAACGTGCTCGTTGTCGCCGCTATCCACAATTCCTACAAGGAGAGAGGTGATAACATTGATGCTTACCCAGCCGGTTGGGGCAATGTCTCTCGCGCCGACTACCTCAGCAACGTCCTTTCGGTGGGCGCAGTGCAGCAAAGTCAGCGTGTAGCAACCTTCGCCCCTTACCAACAGTAAGCTCTCATGATCTTCCTTTTCAATATATTGCAGGCCATGATTACTGACGCAAAGTCTGCCGGTAGATGGGTTACTTATGCTCCAGGTGAAAAGACTTACATCGCTGTTCCTGGAAAGGGTGTCGCGACGGACGACGGAAGCTCAATGGGTAAGTTTCCCACGACAATTTTCTGTCTGTGGACGATAGCTGACTTTTCAACCCTCCAACAGCGGCACCCCTGGTTGCAGCAATGGCTGCCAATCTCCGCTCTTTGCCGTCAAAGTGGAAGGAGGACCTCAAGGATCCGAAACGCCTCAAGGCCCTCATCAAGATACTTTCCCGGCCTCTCCCTATGGGAAAACCCGACAAGAACCCTGCAAAGCCAAAGATTCCAGTGGGCAAGATCGATACCTTGGTCAGCACAGCGTGGAATGGTCAAGTGTTTAACCTTGGCCACTGCCTCCTTGACACCACCGAAGCCAAGGGCCAAGGTGGCAATGCGCAGCTGGACAAGGTTTGCCCTAAGATTGAGGACATCAAAAAACCAGACGCAGATAAGCTGTTTAGCCCCCCCGGCGGTGGTGGTGACAGCGGTGGTGGCAGTGGCGGTGGTGGGCCAAGCAGAGATCCTATCGAACACAAGCCCGGTCCTGCCGGACCCCTTTGCAACAAGCCCATTGGACTTGGGAAACGAGACGGCCAGTGCGGGAAGATATGCACCGGTTACTACTGCACGCCGACGCCGGTCGGGCCACCCCCCGACTATCACGACCCGGAGGACCCAGCGCACAAGGTCACCAGGCCTCCGATGCCGACATTGACAGGAGCGCCAGACCTCGGTAACTGTCCCAAGACGACGACGCGGCGCTGCGTAGGAAGTGGTGGTCGCGAGACCTGCGAGGACGTCACCATCTGTGCGCCGACAACGGCAGTCCCTACTCCCACGGCACAACCTACCCCAACAGCAGCGCCGCAGCCAGCCACATGTCGCATCCATATCGCCCAGCACCACTGGTTCAGCTGGACCTCTAACGCCAACGCAATGTTTATGGAAGTCACTTCTTATATCAATGAAGTACGACAGAACTACGAATCGGCAAATACGGACTTTGGCATCTCGATGACGTGGTACAAGGCAAGCTCGAAATTCCCGACGGATCTTCAGGTTGATATTCGCAAGGAAAAGGGAGCTGTGAACTTCAAGAGGGACAGGCCGGCACCGGGCGAGAACCTCGAGAGAAAGAGGCTGTTCATGTCGTTTGATCTTTACTTCACAGCCGGCAACCAGCACTGGTCGAGCGGGAACAGGGACGAAAGCAGAATGCCGTTTTGTCGGGTAGGGGCATGGGATGAGAACTCGTGGGATGGTATTAATCATCTTCAACCGGTAAGTTAATCCCCCTTTGAAGACTGTCTAGAAGATATGGCAGATGACTGACGAAATTCTTACATACAGAGCCGACGGATGGACTGCTACTGGAGGTGTTAGTGCAGAACATGTCCCCGACGCCTCCATAGATGCACAAAATACCCTCATTTTACCGAGCCCATGCCTGTAATGATTGATCACATTGCGAGTTTTAATTGTTCTTTGCTGTGCGAGGGTTGAATAGACAGAGGGCAATGATGCCCCACATAAGACTTAGCTTCAGAGTTCCGACATGCAACTTGCCAGCCATGCGCCTCTGTTTTTATATTCCTGTGTCGCCGAAATCTCCCGTCAGCAGAGCTGCTGATCACGATCACTGCCCTTTTTCCTAAGTTTCTACGCGCCTTGCTGTTCTCTCCCTTCGATGACTACTCACTATGACCCAATGCCGATGATCGTTCACGGTGCGGCCTTGGTGAGCTTCGTCTGGACCTGCATTATCGTTTCCGTCCAAGGGATTGGTATCTACAAAATGTACGACTTGGACGTCCCCACCATCGTACCGCCTCCGGTGTTTGCTCACAATCTCCTCTCTGCGTCTTCAGCCTCCGGAATAACTCTGCTCCTCACGCGAAACCTTTCTCCCCGACCCTCAAGGAAGATGATGTGCCGCACATCACTGTTAATCGACCTATAAAAGGCGTAGAAGCTGGTCTTTACGAATGTCTCGTGTCAACCTTCCACCTCGCCTACCCCAAGTCGAAGCTTACTATCTACTTCTGCGTCGATTCAACAAGAGATCTAGCCTATCCTGTTCCACGGAAATTCATCTCCGCTTTCCCCGAGAAGTCAGGAAATAGCCAATTAGGGTTGGACGAAAGTGCTATGGCGCCAAGACCCACGAGCATTCTGCAGGATGCAAGATGCTGAGGATGATCGGAGGCATAGCACGACGAGCATATCGCAGGATGCGATGTGCTAAGGGTGACCGGGGCCGTAGCAGGACGAGCACCTTAAGGTCCTAAGTTCTATATATACGGAGGAACTGGCTGGTGTAGATAGACAGTTCCGCAGTATACAATATAAGTCACAATCGTTGGTATCTTAGTTATTGTGATTGAGATAAGCTATTGTTGTATACTGTTTAGCTGTACCGAACCAGGATTTTTCAGAAGTGCCTTTAACCAGTATCCATTTCAGAGGTTCTGGATAGGGTTCGTTATAGATAGCCGCTTATTTTTATAATCTCCTTGCCCTCTGTCTTAAGTATCTCGGGTAACTTATATTTAATGAATTACTATTAGTAAGCTTAGGTTAGTGTTACGCCCTAAGTATAATAACCCCGTGTGGGAACCACTGGATGGTTCCCGAGGTGCTGGGACACCTCATCCAATTATTGGGCTAGAGACAGAAAAGGGTTCTGGTTAACCAAGCTGAATAGGAGCTTATGGAAGCTGAACTGACGTAACCAGTTTAGCTGGATATGGATATAAGGTACGAAGTTACTTCAGAAATATATGTAGATAGCTTTATGTTGCAACCTGCACCGGGAATGGATATAGACTGCAAGGCAGTACGCCAGAGGTGAATATGACAGGATGATCGAAGGTTGTGGCACGCGTCTCAGACATGGGGTTCACTGTCAACAACAGGTTGTTCTAACAAAGAGCTACTGAGAGTAGATTGTAGACAAGTGGACTTGAATTGCTTGCGTGAGGAATCAGATTCCTCGACACCTGCGTGACAGTGGCTCGCTCGCAGGCCGCACTTCACATAGGACAAAGAAAAGACTCTGTGGGCTCGCAGGCCACACAATAAGCACCGGATTGGCCTGATCAGAGGGCCAGAATTGCCTGCACACGTGCAAGACACAAAATACGAAGAAAATAAAAGTCGATGTCCTGTCTAAAATAGAACGTCCGAAGCAGACCGCATATATACATGACCCCTGAACCCCCGAATCCTCTGGGAGCCCCACTTTCTTACTCATACCTTCAGGCCTGTGGCCGCACCCCAAACCAATAGAAGACAGTAGAGAGCTAGTTAGGCGAAAATGTAAGGCCGATAACGCTGAAGTGTGTAAAGAAAGGTTTTGTGGCAGTAATAAACGGGGTAGTAAGGATATTGGGGATGAGAGAGAAGAGTCGTGCGGTAGGTGGTAAGACGGATAGAATAGCCTCTTTATATAGCCAGAACTGGAAGAAGAAAGTCGTGCAATAAGCAGGTAGGGAGTGACGGATTTTGCTATGTCAAAATGGCTGCCACGACCCAGAGTCCCCTAAAACGGAAAGCAAATACGCTGGTGAGCCCGTTCCTTGGTCCCCGTTTTGGTGGAGGATTCGTCCCTGTAGGAGAGGGAGGCTCCAAATTTGGACTATGAGAGCGTCGCGTAAAGTTGTCGTTTTTTGGAGAATGGCGAGCGTAGGGTGAGCGGTGGTGAGCTCAAGGTGAGCCGAGGGTGAGCCGAGGGTGAAGCGAGCCTGATTTTGGGCTAACCATGTTCGGACGAGACAGAAAAGTTTTTAGAGACCGACTACCTAGGTGAGGTAACTCAGTGTCGACACACGACCTCATCTTATTTCTCTCTTTTTCGTCTTCATCATTTTTCTCTTTGTAAAACAAGTTGACATCTGCGCAGACATCACCATCAGAGAAAATCCGTGCCCCATCGCACAAAACAGAGTTCAGATCAGTGACATGTTGGCGTTCCGTTCCTGCGGTGGCGAAAGCTTCATCGTTGGAGGTGACGGTGTGGAGGAGACCGTGATGTTTAAGTTTTTTGCCAGCGCCCAACATAGCGTTTTGAACACTGAAAAGCCACAAAAGTTTGGAAAAGAATTTCTGGATTAAAAATTCGCCCTCGGAAACTTCTTTCCCTTCTTCCTTTCCCCCCTTCATCCACACCCTCTCCTGCCACCAGCATTACCAATTCTGTCCCTGCATGATGCCTGATCAATTCAAAGCGGTCCAACAGAGGCTGGCCGGGCTGGTCCAGAGGGTGGCCCCCGATCTCCAGGAACTACGTCAAGAGGTTGAGGAGCTCACCAAAGCCCTCGCTGCCGAGGAGGAGGCTAGCGACATCAACAGAAAAATGTACATTACTCAGAGGGTAGCACTGAATTGGAAGCTCCAACAGCAGACCTCCGAGATTACCAATTTGCATGAGCGGCAGTTGAAGCTCTCCCAGGAGCTGGCCGCCTGCCAGCAAAAAATTGCCTGCTCTTCCACCACACACGCCGAGCAGATTGCCGCCATTGAGAAGGACTACGACGAGCAAATCTCGACCATCAACTCCCTTCACCAGCGGGAGATCTCCGACTTGCAGCTGCGCCATCAGCTGTCGCGCCATCGGGATGCCGTGAACGCGATGCATAATGCCGACCTGCTTCAGACGCAACTCGCCCGGGAGAGACTCAAGGTCGATGACTTGCGGAGGGACTGCGCCAAGTTGGAGGAGGAGTGCGCTCAGTCCAAGGAGGAGGGTGACCAGTCCAGGAAGGATTGCGAGTCGTGGAAGATGAAGTATGACGAGTCCATGAAGTCTAATGAACAGCTCCAGAAGAAATTCCGCTGGGAGACCGCGACGGTGGATTCTCTCTGCAAGAACTGCATCATGTTGCAGGAGCAGGGCGACGAGTGGATGAAGAAGCACAACCAGATGAAGGAGGAACACGGCGAGTTGCAAGACAAGCACCAGAACTTGGAAGAGTCTGACCTCGCACTGAAGAGCCGCTACCATGCCCAATCCGCTGAGCTGAGCGTGGCCCTCGAGCGCAATCACAGTCTTGAGGAGGAGGTCCAGCAGATGAAGGAGCAGTGGAAAGAGGAAGACCGGCGCGCCACTGAGGCAGAATCGCAAAAGTTATTCTTCCTTGCGAAACTGCAAAGCTTGCAAAACGACCACGCCGAACATAAGGAAATGTATTTGAAGAGGCGTCAGGCGTACAAGGAGCTGCTGGTATTACACGTGAGATTGCACGGTGACCATCATAAGCAAAGTAAGGTTGTCGAGGCCTTGCGCTACGACATCAAGGGGCTGGAGAATATACAGAAGAGGCTTATTGAGGAACTGGAAGATATGAAGGACGACTGCAGAAAACGCCGACAGGAGTGTGAGGATATGATGTTCAGTCACAATGTCTTGGCCGCCAGGAATGATGAGCTGTTGGTTCAATGCATTGAGCTTCAGACCAAGTGTGAGAAGCTTGATGATGAGGTTACTGGGGCCCAGGGGTTTGAAATTATTGGCTCCCCTGTGGAGTCATATGATGATGAGGAGAGTGATGAGGAGAACGATGAGGAGACCGATGAGGAGAACGATGAGGAGAGCGAGGAGGATGAGGGTGACGAGGAGAGCCAGGAGGATAAGGAAGAGGACGACGATTTTGACGAGGCAGACGATCAACTGTCTGACCTTGATGGCCTTGTTGAGGTAGAGGATCAGGTGTCAGATGATGATTGTGAGTTCCCTGACGAGGACAAATGAGTGAAGGCTTGGCAGGAGATATTGAGGTGGTGGTTATTTGTTTCAGATTCCTTGTCACCTGGTAAATATCTTGGTACATTATTATCATTGTTTATCTTGCCGGGTGTCAGCCGCCACCGTCCTTTTTGCCAGCCCTATAAATAACAAAAAGAACCATCCAATCAATGTCCCTGGTAGCCCTACGGTAAGGGTGTAGAAGTAGAGAGACTTCGGCCATATTCCAACCTCTCACGATCACCAAAATCACAGAGGCAAGAAGGAGCAGGCTGGGGATCTGCGGTGGACATAACTAACACCAGGGCCCACAGTTGTAATAAGACATACGAGCTGATACTTACTTCTATAAGAATGACTGGTCCGGTCATCCTTCCTTTCGATGGGTTTGAACAAGATGCGTACATTGCCATTCCCAGGATAGTGAGCCCCTCGACGAAAAGGACAAGTAATGTTGCAGAGATTACAACAGAAGCTATCTTGCTGCCGTTGAACACATCATCCAGTCGTGGCATTCCCAAGCGTCCGACAACCGTCAAGTCAGGATTAATTTCTCTCTCCGCCATGATGCAATGTGTCAAGCCCAGCACCGTTGCCACCCCTGCCAGCGTCCACATGGCTGCCCTTCCGGCCCGGATAATAAGTGCCCTCTCGTTTGATGGCCAGCTGTAGCGTTGACCAAATTCCACAAGCAAAACACTACAAAGAGCTGCGCCCACGTGTCGGAATAGACGAGCGACGGGTTCGAGTCGTTTTGTTGATAGGAGCATTAAAAGGTAGCGGTCTTCAGAGGAGAGATAGACTTCAGGTGTGTTGTAGTAAGCGTAAACGGAGAAGGAGGCTATGCGGAGAATGTAGCCACTATTATGACTGATTGTGAGTTGCCTGAATAATGTCCGCGGTGAAGGGAAATATTTACATGATCAAAGCGGACATGGTAGCGGCGTAATAATGCCATATTGGACGCATTTTGGAGGTTCGCAAGGCGCTGTAGCCAAACGTGCACAGAAAAAAGAGTGTAAAGATGCCCTCGACGATGGCGCTGGCAGCGTAGACGAAAGGGAGGTCGACACTGTAGGAGGTTGTTTTGGATCGCTTTGCCATGGTTAAAAGGATGACGCAAGACTTGGAGTATAATCTCGGAGAAGAGTCAGTTAGGGGAGGTCCTCAAGAGTGTATACCGAAGACCTCCATCACTCAGTCGAACTGTCGATGAGAGATATTATATGTTGCCATCCCATCTTGGCGAGGCCTCTCTTTTTAACAGCTGCGCCATATTGTTTTGACGCCGGCAGGCAGATTACCAGCACTCGGTTCTAGATGTTGGGAGACTTGGCAAGGCGCATTATGTGACTGACGGGCGATGGTTTGGCCGGTCTAACAGGTTGACTGACATTGAACATCGTGGCTTGTCAGGGTTAATGCACAAGTAGTTAAGTTTGGAAAGATCCCTAGGGTTAGCTGTGGCTCAATCATTGACTTTTTGGTTGGCCAATGGGAAGCCCTCAATTGTCCGTTACTGGTTTCAGCAACTTGTGGACAGAAACAAGCACTGCTCCCTTAACACGAACCCCAGCTTCTCTCTATTTGCTGCTTTCTTTACGCCCCGCTTTCTCGCGTCCTCCGTCCTCACCATGATGGATTTTTTTTTTTTGCCCAGCTTCTAGCACGGTCAGAAGACTCGCCAACTCAGCATCCGAAGCCCGCAGTGAAATGGCCGTGGATTCCGACCAAGACCCAGGCCCTCACGCCAACCAGGAGATGCTCGCTGTCCCGGGCCTGTCACGCCTCGGCCCGGCGGCAAGCTCTGTCATGTCAGCGAATAGCTCCAACTGAGTCCTCGACTGTTTGTCGTCTTTCCGGGAGATGAGGGTTAGGGTTAACCCGAGACTTGTCACTGCAAGCAGACGTATACAACGCCTTTGCTGGTGTGGCACGCCAGATCAAGCGGCAGTTGAATACTGACATCTACCACAGGCTGCCAACCATCTATTTCGACTGGTTTCTGCTATGGTGTCCCCTACCTCTTCACACTCGCCGCCTTTCAGAAACGACCAGCCAACCCGTGGGGCCCAGCTGGTTCTGGTTCTCATGGGTTGGCTCTTGGTCATATATATGGGACGGGTATTGCCAGGAAATTAAACGCATTGGCAGAGGGATATGAAATCGATGTTGGGTTTTTGGTATCAGAGCCTGGGACATGATACGACAGAATGCAAACGACTTGCGCGGCTCAATGACGACATGAATGGAGCTGTTGAGCCACCCTTGAAGGCTGAACGCAGAAAGTACTATGATAGGAGCTTGGAACCATCAAGCTGCAACCAGGTTGGATGGATGAACATGCGCTTCAGGCAGAAAGAGAGTCCATGCTACTCTGATCTGACTGAACACGATCTTGGATGGGGGTACAAGGTGGTGATGCTTGAAAGGAGAGATGGGGACGGTGGCAGACACGCAACAGGGTCTATTTCGAGCATGTTTGCGGAGCGTGTCGCCGTTGGATCCATTGACGTGTGCCAGTTGCTGGCTCGACTGGTCTGGAAGGAGGTCATTCTTGGCTAACATTTTGTGGGCCATCTGCACGCAAACCATTCCTCTGCACGTTTGGTCACAGAGTGCCTGGCTGTTGACTGGTCCAACCATCGTCAAAATCTTGGCAAGGCCTCCAATTTGGGTTATCAGTCCCAGAGTCACAACCGCTTCCATGACCACTGCCCGCCTTTGAGCTTCCTAAAATGCTCAGCTGAACCAAGCCAAGTGAGCCCGCGGCAGAGTACCCTGGCCAGGTCGGCGGTTAGCTTCTTCGGGGCGGTCAGTCGAGCTGTGCCAACCCATACAAATATCCATCATGGTTCCCCCAAAACTGTATCCAGAAGCCTACCACCTGACCAACTCCAAACATGGCTGCTGTTCAGCTAGATCTCGCAGCAGTGCAGCAGCTCGCCGCTGAGCAGCGCGCCCTTCTTGACACCATTGACGAGCTTCGAAAACTTGGCCTAGGAAAATTTGTCCAACTTCCTCAACTCATCGTTGTTGGCGATCAATCATCCGGAAAAAGCTCCGTCCTGGAGGCCATCTCTCGTGTCCGCTTTCCTATCAAAGACGGACTCTGCACGCGCTTTGCAACTGAGTTGGTGCTTCGCCAAGCCTCCCAGACGAAAGTCAACGTCCAGATCCAGAATGATGCTGGCGATGTGGACGATCATGTCTTTGACAGAACCGGCCTCAACAACGACGAACTTCCTGCTATCATCGAGGAAGCCAAAGATGTCATGGGTGTCGGCTCGGGATCAAGTACATTCTCAGAACAAGTCCTCCGGGTGGAAATTTCCGGCCCTGCTGTTCCACAGTTGACGCTTGTCGACCTCCCCGGTTTCTATCATAATGAGACAGAGAACCAAGAGGCCGGCGGTGTTGCTGTGGTCGATCGGCTCGCAGAAAAGTATATGCGCCAGAAGAACAGCATCATCCTCGCCGTTGTCTCAGCCCAAAGTGAGCTGGCTGCCCAAAAGGTCTTGAATGAAGCGAAAAAACACGATCCTACCCGAGGGCGAACCCTGGGAATCATCACCAAGCCCGATAAGGTTGACCAGGGCTCCCACAACGAAGGCCAATACTTGCGTCTGGCGGAGAACAAGGAAGGCTCTCACAAACTGGCACTCGGCTGGCATGTGCTACGCAACCGAACTCATATGGAGACCACGTCAACAAATGGCGAGCGTGATGAGGCCGAGAAGAACTTCTTTCGAAACGGAGTGTGGGCAACAATCAAGGCTCAGGACAGGGGCATCGAGGCTCTCAGGGACAAGCTCAGCCAAGTTCTCTTGGCACACATTCAGCGCAAACTTCCAGAGCTCATCGAGGACATTGAAAACTTGATCAAGCAACGTCAAAGTCGACTCAAGGAACTGGGCGAGCAACGTTCAACACCACAGGCCATGAGAACATACCTCACCAAGATCAGTTCCCGTTTCCGTGAGCTTGCTGGCGAAGCAGTTAGGGGCAACTACCTTGACGATTTCTTTGGCGGTTTGTATCCTGATCCAGACTCGACCGAATACACTGATGCTCGAATCAAGAAGTTGCGCGCCTTGGTGAGGGACCTCAACAGAGTCTTTGCACACGTTTTGTTGGTCAAAGGCAATCGACGCAAGATTCTTTGGGACGGCGATAACCAGGACAGGGACTCTGATGACGGTGAATCTGACAACGAAGAAAATGAATGTTCTGAGCCAGAGCTTGCAGCCCATCTTCACCAGCTTCTTGAACATTATCCTTTTGAAGACCCAGCAACCGTTTCGCTCGCAAATCTCAAGGGCGAGTTGGAAGCCATGGCCTCTGAGAACCAGGGCACCGAGTTTCCGGGCTCACCCAATGATCGATTGACGCTCCGTCTCTTCCGGGATCAATCACAGCCTTGGGAGGACATCACCAAACGTCATATCAAACTGATCACGGAAATTTGTCAGAGCTTTACCGAGAAGCTCATAGATCATATCGTCGGAAGAGACCCCAAGACGGCACAGGCACTCCTGAGAGAGTACGTTGCCCCATTCTTTCAAGAAAAGGCGTCTTTGCTAGGTGTCAAGCTTCAGGAACTGCTGTATCACTACATGAATGGGTACGATCCTATGCCCTTGCTCAAGAACACACGAAGCCGGAGGGGGGGCGAGCGGCGAGTTCAGCAAACCGCCCGTCAACTTGAGAAGGTGTATCCAAATCTGGAAGGGTTGACCCATGAACATGTCTCGAGAGCTGTGTTGGAAGCAGCTTCAGAGGCAACCCCGTCTAGTGATTTTGGAACAGACAAAATCATTGAGAGCATGGCCAATTATTATGACGTGAGTTTTCCGTGGAGATATTTGGTCTTTGGAATGGCTTGCGCTGAAATCTGTCTTACAGAGATCACTTGACATCTTCATTGACAATGTTGTGGTCCTCGGACTGGAAAATTGTCTTCTGCGCCACCTCCCAACCATCCTCGATCCTGACATGGTTCCTAACATGACAGATGAAGATGTCGAAAAGGTTGCCGCTGAATCACGTCCGGTAAGGCAGGAGAGAGAAGAGCTGCAAGTCCAACTTACCAAGCTCCAGAGTGGACATGCTGCGTGCAGAGCGTTCCAGCCAAGAGACTTGCCTTCGTTCTCTGCGTCGAGTAGAAACGGGATGGCAATTGGCGGGACCGGCCTTGTTTTGAGGCGGGGACCTAGCCAGAGCCCGGCTCCGATACCAAGCATCGAAACCGAGAGAACAGCAACTCCTGGGAGCCGACAGTCAACCGCTACACTCGGCCGCACACCTTCCTCTTCTTCGACAAGCACTGCTACACCACGTGTTTCGGGATCTTCCGCTCCTGTTTCTGCTTCAGCCCCAGCTCCCCGCTCAATCTTCGCGGACATGAAGAACCCACCCGCCCCCAGGTCTGGTGGGCAATTCACCACCACACCATCTACGTCCGGGGTATTTAGCACTAAACCAGCCACGCCCGGCACTGGTGGGCTATTCGGAACGAGTGATCCTGCACCAACGGCTTCGCTTTTTGGCCCCAAGGGCTCTTCAGTGGTTGGTAATCCATCAACTCCGAACTCAGCGTCTTTGTTCTCTGCTCCCTCCGGCCCAGTCGCCAAGGCTCCCGCTCCTTCGCCATTCTCCAATGCCCCTACTGTTGCGTTTCCTTCCGGAGGAATATTTGGCACCAGTAATAACCAAAGTGGTGGTGCTCTGTATAGTACGAAGCCGGGGCAGACATCAGGTTCTGGTTTTTTCGGCTCTCCTTCCGCCAAAACTGGAGGGGCTGAAGGCAGTTAGTTTTCTTCTTCCTTTGTCTAAAGATTTTTCTGTTGCTATCTGAATTTGAGTATTGCGTCGCCTTTGATCTTTGTGGTTTGGTGCTGTCTAGAATGAAGGCTGACTGACTGTGATGGGTTACCAGTGCCTTTACCCAGTCGCAAAGCACCTCCGATCAATTACAGATATGTAGCTACAAAGTTTGATAGCCCTAGGCTGCCTGGCGAATATGACCTATACCATCACATATCGGCCTTGCCCAGTTGCAAGGGTTGGTCTCCAGAGGAGATACGCCTTCATCAGGTAACAGCGGCGGGCACAACGGAATTTTAGGGGCCTTGAACGATGATAGAAATCGCTTTCGCTATCATTTGACGTACTTCGGACTATCATTGTTACTATCTTTCAAGGTATATTGTGCCTCAAGCATTGATTTTTTGGTTGGCCAATGGGAAGCCCTCAATTGTCCGTCACTTAGTTACTGGTTCCACGACGTCGCGCGACTCGTCGACAGAAACCAGCACTGCTCCATTGACACGAAAGTGGATCTAGCTTCAAGAGAGATGTTTGAGAAAGGACAAAAAGGGAAACAAAAGCATATAGATTAAACCCTAATTCTCACATTCTACTAGTAATGTCATATTTCCTCCCATGTCCCATCAGGTGCTTGATATAGTTAATATTCATCCCAATCACTTTGCCATAGACACAAGGCTCTATGCACCTTCTCAAAAGCAACGTGCTTATCAGGGTGTTTTTTTCTCAGGGTGCCTTTTCCCACTATCAAAGAATGTCAATGAGGAGTAACTAAGTAAGCAACGAGCCTTGGGGGTACACTTACACATTTGAATGATTTTACCTGTTCGCCAGCTCCGGGCCAGTTCTCGCCCGACATGCACGAGTGATCGGGCACGTATGAGGCAAATGACCCCAAACATCTAGGCTCGTAATAGAAGTAGCACAAGGCTTCGTTCGGGACACGGAGCGATCGTGGCACCAGGTTCTCTCCCGTACACCCGGGCTTCTTGTCCTTGCCTCGGAACTCGTCACATCCTGTGCCGGGCATATCATCCCCGAAGGTGTAACATGTTTCAAACTCATGGCCCCAGATCATTCTGTATCGTGTGTCTCCATGTACAGTACACTCTGACTCTTTTTCGTAGATCAGAACTATGACATGTCAGCCCAGATTAGGCGCACATAGAACAGACAGGTTACTTACCTTGCCAGAACGGTTTATCCTCATCAGGCGTCGTCCCGCCGTTGCCCCTGATTCTCGTGATTAGTCAAGATGAGGAACAATGAGTTAATTAAGGGATGCTTACGGCTCGCAAGAAGTGTTGTTCTCGCTTGGAGGAGTCCAGACAGCATATCCGGTGCGTGCTTGATGGTCCACCATGATTTCGTAAATGACCAAGCTTGCGATCATTTCATGCAATGGGATCTGAGGGTGGAATACTCGTGCATACCCGTTTGGGACCAGGTAATCGACGATATCTGCACGCCTAGCGAGCTCCTTCGTCGAAGCATCGCCGTCATGATGAAGTTCGGCGTCGGGATCCAGGAGGCGGGTGATCTGGGCAAGAATGAGCACATCACCGTAGAAGGTCCCACTGAGTTCGCCGCCGTCAGTCTCGCGCTTCCACGGGCTCGTTCCCGCAGGGTCCCAGGAGTTGAGTTCGTAGAACATCAGTCCCTGCCTGGTATTGCTTTCACTGGTCGATTCATCGACTCCCGGTTCGCAGTACCTGCCGCCGTACTTGCCGACAAAAGGATCGTAGTGGATGAACCTAACAGAATCTCCTGCTCGTGCAACTGCTGCTTCCTGGAATGAATCATCAGCACGGGTGGATGTATGTTCAAGGCGGAGAGTATACAAACAATCTGCGAATTGACCGTATCAACCAAGAGATTCAGCGAAGTACGACGAGCTCTTGTCAAGTACTCTGCCGGTTGCCCGACGTTGGCCAATTTGTAGATCCATGTGGTCCAAGTGACCTTGTCACACTCCATTGTCATGAATTCGGCGAAAAACTTGGCGTAACTACAGATCTTGTCAGTCATAGGTACCGGCCAGACATCAAGTTGAGTAAAGATCTCACCCTGTGACATAAATCTTGGCTCTGCATCGTCGTTAGCTAATTCTCAGACCGTAAGGGAAATTGTCAGAGTAAGAGGCATACCCATTAGCCAGCTTTTTCTTGGCAGCTTCCAACACGGCGTCGAGATTTGTGCTGAAGGTCTGCGAAGTAGCCAGCGACTTGCTCCATTCGATCTGACCCTCGCAGCCTCGAGAGAGACTGTCCCAATCAAATTCCTTTGCCCACGCATATTCCTCGTCCACCTCTGCAATCAACTTTGCGGCTGCGGCTTGCTCTTTGTTGAAAACGCCCATTTGGAAAATACATGAGTTTAACAGGCTCACCAAACCGACGTCGTTACCACCTGAATAAGATTTCTCGTTAGTAACGTAACGGTAGCGACACAACAACAGACTTCTCACAAGCGCAGCGTTAGATATTGCAAACCAGCAGGAAAGGACTTACCGATGGATAGGGTAATGGCGTCCTGATTGTCGTCGAGCTGGGGAATCTGTTTTTCTAGCACATCCTTCATGACAGCGCCAGAGCATGAAAGAAACTGGAAACTGCGACCGGATGGATCTCCGATTCGTGAATCTTGGTTAACGAGATATGGATAAGCGTGATCGTAGCGAGCACAGGCAAAGTCTTGTGTTGCAAGGTTAGATTCCGCGTGGTGTCAAGAAACACTCCAGAAAGTCCACTTACCACTACCAGCTTCAAGAGCATCAAATACGCTTCCGAGTCTGTCTCCGGCACCGATTCCAGCCGAGTAAGAGTCCCCAATAGCGGCAAGCTTTCTGATGTTCAAGGGGTCGTCTGGGATGTCGTCGTCCCTATTTTCCATGTCCCACTCCGTGCCGTCATGCGCACACTCGACCTTTTCGTTGTCAAATACATTCCAGCAGATGTTCTCGCAAGTGGATGGAAGAGCCGGAATCGTGCCTCCGCTTCCTGGGTCATCATCAGAAGGAGCCGGCAGGGCACCGAATCCTGGATCTTGACCCGGGGCCCAGCCTGCGTCATCACCTTCGACATCTGTTAAACCACAACGATTGAAGAACGTCTCTCCGCGATTTGTAAACGTGGCCATGATGGAGTGCAAGTCTGCTCTCCCGTCTCCGTCGAGGTCAGGAAAGTATTGACAGGTGCCTGCCCAAGAGCCCGAGTACTGTTTTCCACTCTTCAAGAACCACCAATTGCTACCGCCGGTGTCCATCTTGCCTCTGTTGATGTAGACAGTGGCGTCGCCAGTGTACTTGTCGACCCAGATCAAATCGTCACCGCCACGCCCGTCGACATTGCCGAAGCGAATGTTGGCACGATCGATACCTTCAGCCTTCTTGAACTGTTCGATCCTCTCCCACGAACCGTCGCTGTTGTGAGTCCAGCCGTGGAATCGTCCGTCAGGCTGGATGCAAATATAGTCTGACATATTATTGTTTGAAATGTCGGCAAATCTGACAGGAAGGTCGTGAATGCCGACACCTCTCTTTTCAGGACAGTTCAAGACTGGCGCTGGATCGGTGAGATAGGTCCAGGTGAAAGCGCCCGTGGTCTTGTAGTTGTTCAGCCAGACGGAAACTCTGTTGTTGTTGTCTGGATCGACCCACGCAATGTCGCACGCACCATCATTGTTCCAGTCGACCAGATGGAGATCCCTGCGATCCAGATTCCGTGGAGGGTTCCAGATTTGCTTGGGTGTACCCCAGAACACATCGTTGTCACCACTTACCGACTTCTTTCCCAAGTTGGGCCAGACGGTCATCCTCCCCGTTGACAGAGTCCAAATGTAGTCTTGTCTCCCATCCGCATGGCCATGCATATTGCAGTACTTGTTGCCATCGGCTTTGAGCTTGGTGGAACCACCCCCAGTGTTTTTCCAGACTTTCATGTCGAACTTGAATCTGCCGTCGGATTGGTTGGTCGATTGCAAATAGACATAGTCTGCCTTTGGTAAAAGTCCAAACGCAGCCTCGCCATAGATCCTGGCAAAGTGAATTCTGTTTCGGTTGGTAGCACCAACACCAGCATGGGTTGGTCCAGAAGAGGCGCCATTCCAGAATCCCTGCCGCCAGGCGACGTTGAGTCCGTCACCTGGTTTTCCCTGTTTGCAACTTCGCGAGTTGGTCCAAGTTGTCGTGGTGCCTGTGTCACTCACCCATAACCAGTCATCGCGCCCATCGCCGTTGATGTCCTCAAAACGAACACCACGCATGTCACCCATTCCCTTTTCGGAGAAACGCAAGCCAAGGGCTTGCCAGAAGGGAGTGTCCGTGGTACCTGAATTTCTCCAAGCATGAACATTTCCATTGTTGTCGATAACCATGTAGTCGGCTCTGCCATCCCCATCGATATCGCCCCATCTGACACGATCCTGAGCGTATCCGACGTTGCCCTTGATCATGCCGATTTTGGTGAATGTCGGTGGGCTTGTGGCAGTACCATCTCGGTTATTAATGGACGCCAATGTATCTCCGTTGGGCGAAACGCAAAGGAAATCATCGTATCCATCAGCGTTGATATCAACCCACCATATACCACGAGGATTGCAGAACATTTTGGTGTCCA
Organism: Podospora bellae-mahoneyi; assembly: GCF_035222275.1. NCBI lineage: Eukaryota > Fungi > Ascomycota > Sordariomycetes > Sordariales > Podosporaceae > Podospora > Podospora bellae-mahoneyi. Next base: position 3,565,626 of record NC_085882.1, on the reverse strand, counting down.
GATCGGACACCTTGGAGAACTTGCCACCTCCATTGTTCTTCCACGTGGCGAAAGAAAGCACGTCGTCAGCATACCACCAACCAACAAGGTCATCATACTTGGAACCATAAAGCCTGGCGAAGAACCACTGGTCGCGATCAAACTCAGACGTGTATGACCAGATAGTGCCCATCGGTTGGCTGTTGTGATAGTAGAGGCCATCATCGTCGCCCGAGCCCTTCTGAGTGATACCACCGTATTGAGCCTGACCAGGTTTCTTGTCACAAGTGTTGCCCACTGTCGCAGAAAATGGAGAAGCATCTGCAATGAGCCCCGATTGGTGAGCCCACTCAATGGCATACCAGAACTTGATTGCCATCTTCTTATGTCCAGCATCGCTGAAAAGTTCGTGGTTAATTGTGGATTTCCGGACTAGAAAACCTTGAACTTACTTGGGATGGATGCCATCTGACCCCAACTCATTCAACGGGATATCGATATCGATGTAACCGATCGGCTTTCCCACGCTCTGGAGGCGCCTGACCAGTGTCCTAACAAAAGAGAATGTAGTTAGATAGGGACATTCCTAGGATTCGATAACCCAAATCCTGTGGGCAGACAGCTGGTCGTGGGAACATACTTGTATTGCTCGTTGATTTGTAAACGATTGCTCTCTGCCTCCTTGTCGCTTCGTCGAAGCACAGAAGAAACAACAACATATGTTTTGGACATCCCATCGGCGGTCCAGAGGTCGCTAAGTAGAGCTTCCAATCGGCTGCTAGCCCCGTCCACCTAGAAGAGTGTTAGCTACTACGCAACAGTAGTCAAGTAACACTGAGGAGGGATATACCAGTCCTTGATTTGCGTCGTTGGTGCCGACGTTCATCTAACAAACATATTAGTTTTGAGGTTAGTTACATACAAAGGACATCAACTACAGCTTACCAGAACGACATTTGGCTTGTATCCATATGAGTTGCGCGCTGCTGTTCGGACTTGGTCGATTGTGTTACCGCTAGTGGCTTCGAAGTCCTATTGAGTTAATGTTGAGATGGAAATCTGAAGCTTTCTAGGGAGAACTTACTCTGTCCGTCATATCTCCATTCTGTTTGCTTCCAACCATATTGACAAGCCACTAAGATAACATCTGTTAGCAAATGTAGCAAGCAATCATGAAGTAGTTCTCACAAAGGAGACCACCAAAGTATACGTACGCCTTTGTATCTCAACTGATCCCTCAGAGGCTTTCGAAAGCTACACAGCGCATATGTCAGCCTTCCTTTCCAGGAAATCATGCGCTGTTCATCACCTGCCCGTTACCAGTGCTCGATCCAACACCACTGACAATAGATGCACCCAAAGGCAAGATTCTCAAGGCAGGCTTCGCATCTTGACGAGCCGTAAGGCCTACAAAACTGGGAGCAAAAGTGGTCTCGTTGAACTCTGATCCATAGGAAGAGTACTGCCTGGAAGGCACACCCGCTACTCCCCCCGAGAATGCAAGAGCCGGCACAATCAGACTAAACACAGTCTTTGACGTGCATAATTGCAAGTTATGTACAGAGCAACTGTACACGTAACATGTATGATATTTGATATGAAGGTTTTGAAAAGAGGTTTCAGAATAGGAAGATGGGAGGTTAAAAAGGGAGAGATAGGTAGAAGTACACGATGAGTGAAACACACCGCAATCGATGAAATGAGTTACGAGACATACTGGACTACTATTATACTATGCGTTTTCCAGAAAAAAACGCAGCGGCAATTCATAGTAGAATTCAAAAACATAAGCAGTGACCGAGATTCATTATTATTTTGAAGGGGCTCAATCTCACCACTTTACCTGTTCCTTCGGGGCATTGTTCATAGCATCCTTCCTCGCATTCTTCGAGGCTTCTTTCCTCACACTATTTCTCCCGCATTCCTCCTCGCACTTTTTTCGCATTCTTCCTTGCTAAAAAGATCTAGGTATAAGGATTGATTGACTAGCTAAGAGTACGTGACACAGATGGGATGATGGCTGAATACATGCTGAGTGACCTCCTGACACCCCTGAATACCGCTGAAACCCAAGTACCAATACATTGCTGCCATGAGGCCCTGATCCTATTATTCAGCATTTCTCACATTTTTCGCATTCTTCCTCGCATCTTACGGCGCATCCGCCGAAGCATCGGTCGAGACTAAGTAATAAAACCTCGCAATCATTTACAGTAAGTAGAGTACCGCATCAGCGAGGTTCCATTGGATTGGCAACGAAGCTAGTGGACCGCTGGATATAATCACTAACGCGGTCTTCATCCACTTAGAATTCTTCGGTTCAACGGCCCACGGATTAACAAATGATTTCAGCCCTCTAGTATAATTGCTGCCTTCTCGTGCTCTCCACGCGCCTTCACAGATGTACTATATAGAGAGATATGTAGTGGATGTCAGATGCTGCGCCAGTTATCAGATCCTTTGAAGCAGTTCAATCTCAGCCCACCTGACCTTTATGCCTCAGAGATAAACGACATGGTCGTCGAACCGAGCTCTACATCCGATTGTGTGTGATTTGACCCTTGCATGAAGCACCAATTGTCTGCAGCTCAGTTGTCTATAAGCTATTCAGCCACAAGGTACGAAGGTCGGGAGGGTGAGATTGATCCTCCCCCAGTCTTGCATCGCACGAGGTAAATATAGGAAGCTAAGCCTATAGGCACAGTTAGATGAACATCTCTCCCTCCCTTTCCGTCATGACTAATTTAACAGGAATCACACTTCAAAGTCTTTTCAAATACCAACTTTAGCATCTTCCCTCATACAAACTTTTGCCCCATATTTTCAGCAGTCACAGCACTGATTTGGATTCTCTCAAGTTTCAACTCTTTGAACCATTTCTTCATTCTCAGGAATACACTGCAAACCATGCACTTCCACTCAGCGACTGTGGCAGCCGCCTTCTTCAGCACAGTAGCTGCTATACCTTGTTCAGAAATCGGATGGTCAACTGGCAACATGAACGGAAGCCCGCCCCTGGATCCATTTGATCCGCAAGGACGTTGGGAGGTTGTGAAAGCCAACGAATGTTGGGTTCGCTTTCAAACTTTCAAACCAGGGCAGAATCCAAAGGACGTCAGGGTCACCAAAACGGAGTTCACTGCAACTCCAGACCAAGTCGCTCACACAATCAACAACTACTTTGGTAGCCCTGACAATATTATGCTTTGGCTCCCGTTGGCGACGAAAAGCTTTCAATATGTACGTATGGTTTCTATTCTCCACTTTTACATCTCAACTTTGAAAATTGGAATGCGGGCTTCTTTTGAAGAACCTAATGTATCCTGTTGATCTCCAAGATCCCACATCTTTCGTTGTACTATAGCATTTCTAATCTAGTGTTACAGGCCAATATCCTGCCGCCGAAGATTAGCGAAGACCACGAAGTCGTCGAAGGGCAATCATCTATAGTAAAGGGTCGCACTGTACTGTCCATCAGTAAGTTTATCTTTACCTCGACGACCGCTGCTTTACTAAAAAAAATAATCGTTTCAAGTCCTCCCTAGCGGCGCAAAAAAACTCGAAGTCGTGCGTCCGAGCCCTCCTGATCAGGGCGAGAGCAATGTCAACCTACAGAGAGCAGATGCAGTGGGGATTACCGGGCTCAAGGGCACAATATCATCAGATGACTGGGCCTACACCACAGCCGCCGAAGCGCAGTTGGTCTTGCTAAGCATCTTCAATGAACAATGCAGAGCCTATTTGGCAAGGGATGAACCAAACTTGAAAAATGCTTGGATCACGGCGGAAAAGGCAGACAGCAACGAATGTGTCGTTATCGATTTTCGGGAATTCGAGAACTTCATACTCCGCGCTAGGCCGGCGGCATCTGGTTAATGGATATAACCCTGCGGAGTTCTATTTTTCTAGGCGATTGTATTTATATAAAGGGATGCTTAGATTTAAATATGATGTTGGGAGTCATCCATCTTGAAAGGCTTACAAAGTAGTTATCTTTCAATGTCTCCATTCAAACCACCATGGCACCAATCTCTATTTTTCATGTCCACAGCGTGCACATTAAAGCAGTGGCACAATCACTGTGACCAACACCTGTGAGTTACCCTTCCCACAACGGTTCTCTTCCGGCCACAGTCCTTCCAGGTCAAACTCGAGGATAAATGGGTCCAATCCTAAAGGCTCGACTTTGGCCATTGGGCCGCCGCCGACAATCACCTTCACCGGACCGAAGAGCGGGCGGCTGTTGGCAGACACGTAGAGGCCTGTTAATTTGGGTCAGCTTTTTGTAGCTTCAACGGACGAATCCATTTCTCACCTAGATTCCCCAGCGCCTTCAACTCAAGATCTGCCTGGATTTCTGATGTTTCCGGCAGAACTTTATACGTTGTTGCCATCACAGCAGCAGCCCCCGTCATCTTTCCTAACAGTCCCAAGACAGCCACATCAGTCTGCTGAAACCGGCGGACTGGGTATCTGGTGATGATGTGACAGTCGTGCGGCCCGAAGTGAAGCTCCATGATGGCCAGACTCCCATCAGCGTGTCTGAGAAGTTTTCCAGAGCTGTGCACCCGGAATAAGTAGCCCGCTTCATCTCCCGCTAGAGATGGCTCACAGTAACCCAGCGAGACTAGCTTTGTTCGCGGCACATTATCAAGATTAAACACTGCCGTGATAACGACCCGGTAATGCTCCGCTCTGACCTGGAGGAACTGAGTCTCTGAGTGCCCGGTGTACATCCCCACCGTCCTCCCCAGCTTCTCTGTTCGAAGCACGAGGAGTCTACCGTCTGGGGCTTTTGCAGTCATTTGCTCAATCAGGTCGAGGTCGTGCTCACCCGGCGTGTCAGTGATATAAATTGGACCACCGGAAACACATCGTGCTGTGGCGTGGAAGCGGGAGTATTGATGGCGGGTTTGGAACATGTCCCAGTCTGGGAGGACGTCAAAATGCTGCATGAGAAGGGCGTTGTGGGCGTTGCAGAAAATGTGCCAGGAGTGGGAGCTGGTTTTGGAGTCAGCATACCTCTTTGAGCGCCATCAGATGGAGGTACCTGCTTTGGGTCATCCGGGAAGAAGTCGTCAGATGTCCTCACCATCGGCTTGGGAAGGTCTTCTCGCAGGAACGAGTAGTACATCGTTTGTGGTATCTGGGCCATACAAGCGATGGCCCTACCACCAAAGTATTTGAGGGATGCCAGCCTCCATGCGTCCTGGTACGCTGTGATCAAGACGAGCCTGTCGTCGGCATGGTCTGCGTAGTCCAGGAAACTTTGCGTGTCGACTTTGACTGCGTCCACACCTGCGTCAGACAGAAACCTGCTTGTTCATCAGCTGTGACACTGTGTTGCCTCATAGATAGTTACTGACCTGTAAAAATCATCAAACAGCCGCTCAGCATCGCTCCTATCGACTGTCGTCATATCCCCACCGCCCAGAAAGATTCCTTCACGCCTTTTGAACGTTCTCATTGCGTAGACCTTGGCTATTTTTCCACTAGGTGCCATGCCTCCCCAATGACCAAAAATACCATGCCAAACGGCAATGAACTGAATATAGGGAGACGCTGATCTGATAGCTGTAATGAGACTCTTCAAGCCACCAGGAAAATGCTCCTTGTTTGCCTCAAAGTCGGACCACTGCCTGTAAAAGTCAGATTTTCCAGGCTCAAGCTGAACAGACTGCCAGTTGTCATCTATGATAAGAGTTGTGAGCTTGACTCCCTTCTTGTCCAAGCTGGTGAGCGCATCGAGAATCTTGCTTGGCGAGAGATATTGTCCTAGCCCGTTCCAGGTGCAGTAAGCAAAGCCGTCATACCATGCTTGAAGTCTTGTTGTTTCGCCAACGCTGGCTGAGCCTGCATTTCGTAGGCCCATAGCGAAAGTGCTGCTCCTATGGCCCCGAACAAATTCCCTGACTGGCCTCATAGCAGCAGCAATGGCTTTCTCGCATGTCTTGTCAACAGCAACTAACACACGGGCTTGAGCTGGATCAGGTCCATCGTTCCTTGACGAAATCAGAATCTGTCCATTCTCGTTTGAAACAAGCGTGGTCAACAGATTGTCGATCCCGCTGATGGCTATGATGACGACGTGCAGCCCATCCCGCCTCAGAAACGAAAGCATTACAGCTCCCTCGTTGAGTAAAAAAACCTCTCGGCCATGCCGCGGCCCAAACCAAGCATCGTTGTGGCGAACAATACCAAGCCACCGAATGCAATCGATTGCTTTGCCTAGAGGGTAAAATGCACGACCGCAGGTTTGGCCCTGAGCAGCTGGTGTACTGGCTTTTAATTCCCACACGGTTTGCGTTGCCGCGCTGGTGACGGTTTGTCTTGGGGTTACCACGATATCTCTACTGATATCGTCCAGGTAACTTGACAAATTGGTACTTGGGATGTGAGTAGCAGGAAGCACGACTTCACCGTCTTCACTCCCATCAATGTCCTTGATCCAGAGCCATGGTGCATCTTTACTGACCCGAAGCTTGACCGTGAATTTGAAGAGGCCTATCCACGCGGATGCCTCAGTAAGGGTCAGGACTGCGCCTGTGAAATACTTGCGGTCGTGGAGATTTTCAAGTCGAGGCAAGGTCGTGGACTAAGGAGCTGTCAACACATTTTGGTTCTCGCAAGTGTCCAGTTGACGAGTGATGCGCACTTCGGTGAGGCCTAATTCAGACCATTCGCCAGTCGTCGTGCAATTGTGCCAGATCCTAACGTCGCTAACGGTGGGAGGGACTCCAACAACGAATTGAACCTAGTTTGAGACGATATTAGTCATCGAACCGAGCCTTGTGGCTGTGCTTTGAGACAGACGAGCGAGAGGTTAGGCTCGAGAATGTGGATGGCGCCCAGTGGGGGATGGCAAGTGATGGTCAGTGCCATCTGAACAACACAGACCACTTCGTGTACAGGCGTCAAGGTTTTCTCAGTGGGGTCATTACGCTGCTGTGTTTGATGACTGGCTGATGGTGCAAAAAGTGATTGAAGCTGAGAAGGTTTGCTATCTAAATGCTATCGGGATCGAAAGAGCGGGGGAGCAAACACACTTAAGTGGGGTTGGCCACCCACCGAGCCTCCAACGCCTTCGCACCATATAAGCACTGTGATACTTCCCACGCACATCAAAGTTGACTTTGGGAAACCCTGATAAGCTATCCTGATAGCTTTCCTTCTCAATGCTAAACTCGACAATGGCGCTCGTCCAATTTCTCGAAGCAGGTATAAAGCCTTGCACAGTTCTTGCGAGCAAAAATACCACAGCTTCACGCTCTTCCTCTTTGCCATCTTCCTCTCCAGATACCTCAAACTACTCGGTACCCTGATGCCCAAGACTCATCGCCATGCAACTTGCGCATACCCTCCGCCTCGGCCTTGCACTGTCATCGCCTGTCTCGGCAATGTTCACCTGTGGCAATGAGAATGCCACTCTCTTTCCCCCACCACCCATTGACAGAAGCCAACCCGGTATGAGAAGACGGCAAATATATCTTCTTCCACCTCCCATCGAACTCATAGTTCATGTTGTTGCCCGCTCCAAAAGGCGTCAAGATGGTTATCTTTCAGTAAGTACAATGCACGACATAATACAAGCTATGAAGGTATGCTGACCAAGTCTCAACCAAACAGGACGAGGACATCCATCGGCAGGTTCAAGTGATCAAAGACTCATTCGCACCCGCTGGTATCACCTTCAACCATACCAAAAATCATTGGTTTGTGACAAAAGCCTGGTCTTTTGAGACACCCGGGTCACAAGATTGGGTGGACATGCAGTCGTTGTTGCATGAAGGCGATCAGAGGACACTCAACCTCTACTTCGTCCCATGGAAGAATGCTACTAAAGGCGGATTTTGCACGTTGCCGTGGTCAATGGGTGGGCCACTCGATGGCTGTGTCATCAAGAGCAACACGGTGCCTGGAGGTGGGCACAGTTATTGGAGCCAAGGGAAGGCAGCCGTTCACGAGATAGGCCACTGGCTCGGACTCGCGCACACGTTTGAAGTCCGCGATCCTGAGAACCCGTGCGACCCAACAGATCCGGACGATGGCGTTATTGACACCCCCAAGTTCGATTATCATCATTACACCCAGGAGATGAAGGGTACCTGCCACCTGGACCTGAATACGTGTCCCCACTTGGAAGGCAAGGACCCTGTTCACAACTACATGTCGTATGTCTCCGATGAGTGCGCGACCGAGTTTACAAGGGGTCAAATCGTGCGAATGTACGAGATGTGGGCAAAGTATCGGGCGATACTTCCGGAAAAATGAATGGGAGAGGACTGTGGAGGGCTCATGAACAGGCATACTGTGGCCTCGAGGGGGCGGAAATTCCTTTACCTGTCATCTCGTGACCTGTCTAGTAAGGTACATGACGAGCTTGAGGAACCTGTGACTTGGGTAGATAGCAATACTTTATATACACCCATCTACGACCATAACGTGATCTCTTCATTCTTTACACTTTTCCCAAACTCCTCACATACTCCCCCACAATCCCCTCCGCCCCCGGCCCCTCATCAACCACCAACCCCAACCTCTCCGCCGTGCTCAAGTCAAAATCCGTCGGCCAGCTCCTCAAAATCCTTTCCAACCCCTCATCCCGCACCTCCTTCACCAACCCCAACTTATCCTCCCCGCCAAACTTCCCCAACGCATCCATCATCTCCTGAACAGAAACACTCACCCCCGGAAACTGAATCACCCTCCTATGCACAGGCAAACACCCACTCTCCAACCCCAAAACCCTAATCAAATTCTCCGCTATCGTCCTCGGCGAAGCCAAAAAACTCTTGAAACCCCTGTCCTCAATCGGGACCACACACTCCACCCCCCTCATCGGCTCCCTTATAATCCCCGACAGGAAGCTCGACGCTGCAGCCGTCGGCCTCCCCGGCCTGACACTAATGGTGGGGAACCGAGCAATAAACACGTCCAAAAACCCCTTTCTGTGCAGCGAGGTGAGGTACGATTCCGTCATGAGCTTGTGGCAGCCGTAGGTGCTTTCTGGCGTGGGCAGCACGTCGTCGGTGATTTTTCCCTGGGGTAGAGGCTGTCCGAATACCGCTTGGGAGGAGGCGTATATGACGCGGCAGCCAGGGTTGGTGAGGCGGAGCTGGTCGGTGATGAGGCGGATCGAGTCGACATTTACTTTGAGGGAGAGGTCGTAGTCTTCTTCCGAGCCGGCGGACATGATGCCGTGGAACAGGAAGATTGCGTGGAGGGGTTGGGCGGCGGTGAGGAGGGTGGTGATGAAGGCAGGGGAGGTGATGTCGCCTTGAAGGAGGGTCGCGTTGGAGGGGTGCGTGACGTTGGGGGGGAGGATGGGGGGGTGGAGGTCGGTGAGGACGAGGCGGTATTCTGGGGAGTTGAGGAGGCGGGAGGCCAGGAGCGGACCGACGAGGCCGGAGGCGCCGGTGATGATGATGTTCTTTGCTTCAGACATGGTTCGAACAGGGAGTGAGTATTCAGTGTTGTGAAGTTGTTGATTGAGTGAGAGGCGGAATGTCGTGTCATCGCTGTGATGAGACCACAGGAGATTAAACCCTTGTTGGTGGCGTTGATGCATGTTGATGCGGGGTGGTCAGTGAGGACAACATCTGAGAGGTCAAGCTTCGAACAGGTGGAGTCAATGACAACAACAAAAAGAGCTGTTCCCTGATTTATTTGGTTTACGCCAGGGGCTAGTGTCTGCAGCATTATGTCCGTCGCCACATCCTTATACTGTACATGTAGTCACAAGGCTAATCGAGATTTACCCAAGCCTTTTAAGCAGAATACTTGCTCACCATTCTCAAGAGCGCCTCTTGAACCTCACGAGGACTGGTGGCATTCAAGAAGTGTCCTCCACCTGGTACAAGCGTCAAGGTAGCCTCGGGGGAGCTGGTGAACAACTTGATGTGCTCAGCCGGTAATTTTACTCCAAAAACTGGATCTTGCTCTCCCTGTTCTTGTGTCAGATTTCATCCCGTCTCGAAAAAGCAATCACAATAGAGCAAACTCACCTGTAACCAGTAAACAGGGCACCTGATGTGTCGCAATCTCAACAAGAGACCGTCACGCTCCAGCAAGTTGGTCAGGGCCATCCTGACCTTCTTTCTGCCCTCATCTCCAACATAGACCTGCTTCAGCGTCTCATCCCAGAAAGCCAACAGCTCTGACTTTGGGGCAGCACCGAATCCCAGGCCAGTGACCATGCCCCTCCATTGCTCGTCAACAACAAAGTCAGGGGTTGACTCGGAAACCGACCACTTTTCCAAGAAAGGAGTGAGAACAGCAGCTGGGTCCCAGGTCCCTTGAGTACGCGAGTAGGCAGACTCCGAGTCCATTGATGTGCCGAGAGGAAGTAGGCCAAGAATCTTGCTCACGTTAGTAACACTCTCTGGTGGAGAAATTGAGACATCAACTTACCCGCTCAGGAGCAAGCAAAGCCATGCGTACAACCATCCTGCAGACTGTTGTTAGTCCCTTTCTCTTCTCAGCATAAAACAATAAACATACCATCCGCCCTGGCTGGTTCCCAAAGCAAAAGCCTTCTCAACTCCCAACGCGTCCATAACCTGAAGCGCCATCTCCGCGGTGTCCCAGTAGGTGAAGTTTTCCCTCTTGAGAGCAAAAGTCGAGCCATGACCCAGAGGCTCAATAGCCAAAAGGTTCACGGCCGAAGTCAGCTCTTCATTGGAGAACTGGTCATCAAACAGCGAAACAGTCGTGCACATCGAGTTGATGAGGACGACCGTGGCCTTGGTCTTGTCGATGGAGCCTGACGGGGACGAAAGTCGATACCCGACTTTGATACCGCCCATATGGGGTACCGTCACGGTGGTTGTTGCAGCCATTGTGCGTAAAACAAAATAAAAACAAAAGGCTATGGGATTCTTGAATCTCTGACCAAAAAATACCGGGAAGAGATAGCACGAAGGATCAAAAAGCAATTCCGAGACAGCGGAAAGGAGGGGATTATCGATCGCAAACTCGATGCCGACGGGCATCAAATCGACAGCCAAGGAATAATAGCGAGAAATAGTCTCTGCGTTAGTTCATGCAACGTGGGCGAACAATCAACAAAAGTTCGAGGCGGTGATTGGTCAAATCACCTCAAAGGTCCCCAGGATTATGAATCGCGATGGAGATCCTAAGCAGGATTCGGACTAGTTTGGCGGCAATTGGATGGAGTTCGGAATTGGCAGGGTAGATATGGAGATGGGGGGGACCTTGTGAGTTTCTGTATCCACCTTTGACGATAACATGATGTTATTCCCGTATCACAACCATCATCATCACCACCAGACCGCCATCATGCCCTTTGACCGCCTCCCAAGCTTCCAGTATGTACAAGTGTGTCCCATGACTGTAGATCAACCACTTAGCGGACCTCTCTCACTTCAATCTCAGCCGAGCCGCTGCTGCCATAACCTTCAGTCGCCATGATCATGTAGTTCCAGCTGCCGAGCTTCAGCCCGGAAGCAGTCCAGGCGTCGAAGTGGTTCTGCACAGAAATGGTGCCGCCGACGCGCTTGGCCTGGCGGACAGACCAGTACTGGTCAAAGGTAGCAGTACCCTGGATGGAAGGCTGGTTCACACGGCGGGTGCGATAGACGTCGTAGGTGCCGCCATCGGACTGGAGAGTGCGGAACTTGGTCGTGCCGGCCGAGGGGTTGTAGGTGCCGTAGGCCTCCACAATGTAGTACTCGACGAGGGGGTTGACAGTCCAGCCGTAGAGGGCGAGGTCTATGTTTATGTCAGTGTGTGCATGAGAGAGAACGAAAGAGTCGGAGAGGAGGAGACACATACAGCTGTTGACGTTGTAGTTGTTCCAGGTGCCGTTGTAGGCGACGGTGCGAGAGGGACCTGGGTTCCAGCCCTTACCACCAACCCAGTTGCCAACGTTCCTCCAGCTGACCTTGTAGGAGCCGCGGGGGCCGTTGTTGTAGTCGACAGACCCCTGACCGTCGGTCCAGTAAGAGTAAAAGTAGCCGTCGTGGGTGCCCTGACCAGGCTGGATGCCACGAAGGGCAAGCTCAAGAGGGCTGGCAACAACGGTTGCCGCCGCGGCGAGGGCCGTGAAGATGGAGGTGAAAGAGACCATTTTTTCTGTGAGAACCAAGTGTCTTGACTAGGGTGGTGATGATCAGCAATTCAAGGGGATTATCACCAACCTTTTATACCTGACACAGTCATGCTTCCTCGCCCCCTTTTCTCATATAAAGTCGATATGAACACCGATTTCAATCAGCCATACAGCCATCGAAACGCCTCGGTCAGTGATGTCTTACACCACCATGTACACGCAAGTATACGCCACCCCCGGATTGCCAGCCCCAGAACGGGCAATCTACCGGAGAAAAGAGTGGTTAAGTACCGGCATTGCTTGGCGTCACTCTGGAAGAATAGGACCCCACGTTACCATGCAGCGACGAGCAACGGTATCGAGATTGTGGGGTAAATTTGCCCGATATTAAGCCTTGGGTTGCAATCCTGCCCATCAACGGGTATTCTCACTCTCGCCATCTCAGCCCAATGTTTGAAACAGAATGACCTCCCCAACACCCCGGGCGGCGGATATTGCTCTCTGATGGATTTGCAATCTTGAACATACAAGTACTGAGCCGGCAAAATGAGGACGATGGGCAAGAGTGACGCGGCTTGAGAGAGATTCAGAGAGAAATCCGGGATCGTGTCCCGGTTTGGGGCCCGTAGGCCGTGTTTGACCTGTGATGATTTAGCCGGAATGCTGAGATTTTGATCTTCTTCAACGAGATTCGTTGCTTGTGATCATGAGATGTTTTTTTGAGTCTCGAGATGAAAACGGCGCCTAAGCGCATGAATCAAACTGCTCTGGAGGTTGGATGAGATGAGGAAGTGTAAGCGCGTGAATCGGATGTGGTTGTTTGGGTCGGGTTTGTCATTAGAATGCCTGGGACAATGTCTATAAGTCAGGGCATCATCTCTGACGTATGGGTAGGTTAAAATCCTACCTTCTAGTAAGAACAGGGGGAACATTCTTTATACGCCATGATAGGGGACCTGTCAATGGTCTTGGTAGGAGAAGGAGAGCCTCATCGGACCTAAGACTTACCATCATACCGTTCTTCTATCACATTAGCCCTTCTTAGCATGAGCATATCTACAACCTGAAGAGATGCCCAGAAATCGCCCAGACTCTTGGCGTTCGGTCGGATGATCCGAAGACACAGTCAGGGACGGCATTTTGCTGATCAACAGGAATCGCTACCGCGGCTAATAGTACTAAACTGCTGGTTCGCCGCTCAACTTCTGACACACAAGACGGCCAGTGGCAGGTGAATCCCAGATTCCAAGAACTCCAAGACTCTTGGAGCGGGCTGTGACAGTTAGGACAGATATGTGAAGAGCAGGCTCAAAATGGTGTCTTTTTGGTGGCAGAGCTCTGGTTTTGTCTTTTCGTTTATTCTCCATCGTTTAATGACATGATTTTGCGGTCAACTTTGAAACCATCACGAATTATTCTGAAATATTCTAGCTTGATCTAATTGCCTTACCCACCCCACCGCCTCCAAGATGGCGCTGTCGATTCTGACAACCTCACTCTTACTCCTCTTGGGGACAGCATCAGCAAATATTCAATCCCAGCCACCAAAACAGCAAGTCTTGCCCCCCCTGAGATCACATGTAAACGACTGTCTCCCAGGCCCCGTCAAACACGACCTCTTGCCATCTTGTGAAACCGCCTTTGTGTCCAACGAGACTCTCAAAAGTGGTCAGGAAAAACCCTGGACACACACCCCATTCTGCTTGGACACTAAAGCAGGAACACCATACTGCGTCTTCACCGCATCCAAGTTCCAGGGACCAAAACGAGGAATCAGCATCATAGCCCCCTTGTCAAACAACGCCTCTTCCTCGTTGGCCCAGATCGAGAAGCTCATCCTCGCGTCTCCCAAGGCCAAAGATGACTTCATTACTGTAGGCGAAGACCTGGAAGACCCACCGTATGCACTCAGGACGATTGATGGCAAGGGTTTCGGGCTGATTGCCACGAGGAAAATTCCAAAGGGGTCGATCTTCATGACTGACTACGCCACTTTAATGGCAGACAAGGACTTTGCTGCGAATTTGAGAATGGAACAAGGCAGGTTGCTGCTCAGCGAGGCTGTTGTGCGGTTGCCTTACCCTGATAGGGTACTCAAATTGGCGAGGAGCAGCACTAGACCAGGGGATGTGCCGGCTGCGGAGGATGTCATGAAGACGAATAGTTTCAGTGTGGAAGCAGGTGGGCATGGTTATGTCGCGCTGTTTCCGGATGTTTCGGTGAGGGTTTTCTGGTTTGTTTTTTTCCTCGGGCAGTCTCTTGCAATTAGTCTGTTCCGGATTCACGAGAAGAAGCCAGTTGCTGACAAAAACCTTCTTACCAGAGAATGAATCATGCGTGTAAACCAAAGTAGGTCTTTCTCCGCTTCACTTGTCACGATTCGCTAACATGAATCAAGTGCCATCACTCGATTCAATGCCGCCGCGCTCTCCAAGACCATCACTGCTTTCCGGGATATTCTTCCGGGAGAAGAGATTACAATCAGCTGTGAGTTATACACTTCTCTCTGTTACTCGCTTCGTCAGAACTGTAGCTTACCTCAACCAAGATACTGCCTTCAACCTCCAATCCAAAATCCGTCTCCCCCGCCTCAAGAAACTCTGGGGCTTCGACTGCTCGTGCAACCTATGTGCCGGCCCCCCAGAGCTTCTAGCTGCCTCAGACGCCCGCCGCCAGAAAGTTGACGACCTTGGCCCTGAAATCGTGGAGTTGGTTGAGGAAGGGAAGTTTGACGAGGCAGTAAAGCTCAACAAGGAAATGATCCAAGCTTTGACTGAGGAGGAGATTTTGCCTCACATGGGTGATTACTATGAGATTATGGGACGTTTGTATCAAGCATGGGGCAAGAAGAAGGAGGCAGTCGAGTGGTTTGAGAAGGCATTGGATGAAGTTGAGGGTTTCAAGGCGGATGGGGCTGACGATTTGAAGAGGATTATTAAGGCTCTCAAGGCGGAGAAGAAGCAGGCTTGAAGAGATCAGGAGGAGACGGAAGGGCGCTATTTTGTGGGGGCGACTTGCCCCTTTTCGCCCCTATTATGGAGTCGGTGATTCAGGGTTATGTATTTGAATGGAGTTTACTTAGGGTATAAGCAGCAAATTGAAAGATCATTATATTAAAGGTTTCTTCGTGATAGAATCGGCTCTCTATGCCTGTGGTATGGTTTATTATCTTATCTGAGTTGTTCATGGGTACCCTCGACGAAGTATGAGCCAAAATGTGGAACAGTAACTACCTAAAAAGAAGAGAAAACCGTACGACTAAATAACGCAGCAGTCAATCACGTACAAATCTGGCGCCTTCCAGCATCAACTCCCCCCACAAAATACCTACGCAGCGTGTCCCCATCCGTGCCTCGCCTCATCCCTCATGACGACACCCAGACAAATGAAAACACCAAACAAAATCACGACACACAACCCACCAATCACCCTTCACGCGTCAGGCCCAAAAAACACCCTCGGCCAAATATTCATCCCCGTCTTGACTCCTCCCTTCACCGGCAAGCCAGCATGCGCAGTCCTTGCATCCCCCGTCCCATTCGCCAACAAATTCACCCAAAATATCGCATTCCCCGGAACAGGCCTAAAAGCCAGCCCCCCGTCCTCATGCTCCCTCCACACCTCGTCTCCCTCTCCAACCTGAGGCGTAATCGGCCTCACCTTCGGAAACCAAGTCTCCCCCGACCCCTCCGTCACATTACTCTGCAGCACCACAAAAAAGGTCGCAACACGGTTGTACAGCCGCCGTCTACCCGTCTCCCTGTCCTCATCGGTGATCCTTGGACGGGAGAACCAATCAGTGTGGAGGTCGAACTTTTGAGAGTCCGTGTAGCGGACTACTTGGGCTGGTCCCATTTCGTCGCGGCCCGGGGAGAGGAGGGTGCCGAGGAAGGAGGAGGAGCGGGAGAGGATGCAGTTTACCAGGTGGGAGTCGCTTGGTAAGGGGGCGCTCCAGGAGGTTCGGGCTTGGGAGCCGGCCGAGTCGGCGCCGCGGGAGACGATGGGGGATGGTTCGAGGAGTGGAGTTGAGAGGTCGATTAGAGACTGGGATTCAGATTGGGAGACAAAGTTGGGGATGTAGATTAGGAGGGGATCGTGGGATATGAGGTGGGTGGTGTAGGTGTGTTTTGGGCATGTTTTGTCCGTTATTTGGGGTGACTGAAGGAGTGACTGAAGGGGTGTTGGTAGGAATGATAGGTTGAAGTTGGTGAGATGATGGTGAATGACGTGTTTAGAGATGAGGTGACTAAGAAGGATAGGACCGAGGTATGCGCTCAAGGCGACAGTCACTGGGAGTGTGATGAGATCCAGCGCTCTGGCCATGGTCACTCAAACGTTGACCGATCGCTTTACCTGTTTGTCAGCCACAGGCTCCTACTGCAATCACTATTTTACATACAGCATTGGCAATGAGTTGGATGACAGGTGTCGCCTGTTTGAGTCGTGTCCATCGGTTAAAGTGGCTGGCTTGGCGAGCCGAGTGATTACACGAAGGGTGATGAGACAATGTGCCCTAATTATCCGCCCGCTTTGTGTGGGTCAAAAGACTGAAGACTGCTGCTCGAAGACGTAGGCAGGGTAGTAAGTAACTTTTATCACGGAACGGTTAGTTGCAATCTTCATTATTTTGTACATAAACTTGCTGGCGTTCACCTGAGGGAGTCCTGGGAGTCATATGTCCTATACAGTCAATAGTCACTTGTGTTTGCTTTCCGTTTTGACTTCCCAGGTCTTGTTTTGAAAGACGGTTCGTTTGTGGTTCATCATGGCATAGATATATCTAGGCACCTACCTTGTGATGGCTGATTCCTGAGGCTGCCTATCGTCAAGCTCCAAATCTGATCCATTTCTCATGAGCTGAAAACTTCTGTAGCTGGAGATGGAGTCGACCTGCTATCCTCATCTCGACGGCCTTCCAAATGTGTTGATTTTCCAAACTTGTAATCCTCTCCCAGCATGGCCCGAAGCGCCAATGAATAGTATTCGTCTCCCTTGGCTCTGTGAGGATTGGACGAAGGCGGTTATCCAACAGATCGGGGCAGTTAAACCCGCCGTTTTCATCATGCAAGGATTTATTGGGCTTGGCCGGAACATCAAAAAGGTACCGAGACATCTGCTTGTCCGATTACCGTATGTATGGGAATCTCACTTTTCGAGGCTCATGAGTGTGCTCAAATAGGATGTCCTTGGCAGTAGCCTTCTTCAGACTATCAAGAACTGGCTTCCGAAGTTAAGTCTTGCTTGGTCAACGAAGTACACTTTGGCGATTGCGGGGAGGGGATTGATCTAAACAAGCCATACGTCAAGAATACCTTCAGGGCCACCCCTTTCGCAGAACCACTTCACAGAACCACTTCGGACGGCAGAAGAAATTGGTCACACGCTTCGGTTTCTTGTGACCAGATTTACCCAGCTCGACACCTTGATTATACAACACAATCGCAGACCCCTGTATCAGCCGTCTGAGGTAACCCTACGTGGCTCTTAACCAAACATTACCTCTCTTCGATATCTTTTCGCCCTTGGTAAACCTGGGCCAGCCAACAAAGGAATGCCGAAATATTCAGACTTTGTTGTGGAGGGGTATAATTATGGTCACTTTGGACAAGGCTTGACAAATGGAGACATCGTAATGAGATTTAGGACAAGCATTGGACATAAATTTCCTCATCTCGGGTCTCTCATGCTTTAAGGCGTCGATGATATGTTGGAAACCGATTTCAGATCGATAGGGTATCGTTGTCGGCGACTTCAGACCCTGGCACGGTCAAAAGGACTTTCAGAACTGTTTACCACGAGTCTCCCACAAACTAGACAGCTTTTTCGCAGTCTTCTTTCACTGATGCATATTTTGCATACTCTGTCTATCACCTTACCGATCTCTACTTTCTATGAAAGCAATACCCCGGGCAATGTTCATGTTACACAATGTACTTCCGCAATTCGTAGGGTGGTGGGCCTCTAACCCGTGATACCTCCACAGTTATAAGTAGCCGTCAATAGAGAGATGTTCTTCTTTTTTTCACTGCGATGATATGTGTGAATATCTGCAATTTGTGAATGACAACGGTCTCGAGATCCTAACTTTCACCTCAACGTCCTGTGCCTCTTCCTACGGGTCCCTAGCCGTACTGAAAATGGCAGGTCATGATCAAAGGTCATAACATACAACGGCTGACGGACATAGGCAGATTTCGGTGTCAAGCTGCTAAATATGGCAACAAATATTGCCGACTTTCATTCGACTTCCACAATGAATGTTGACTGGTGCCTGGTTGGCAAGATCAGGCTCTGAGGCGGAGGCACGGTCTGCGCGGTGCCGTAGGTAAGACGGCGGTGAGGCGGATGGCAGTGACGGTTAGAATTCTCCGTCCTACATCGGTCCCGGATTGAGCGCAATTTGGCTGAATTGTTGTAGAGTGCTATGATGGGAGAGTAGGTACCACACACGCGCAGTGCTCGATGAGAACCATCTGGGATCTGAGTTTCCCGATCTGGCTCAAATTCATGGGTTGGGGGCCAAAATCCCGAACTACCAAACACAAAGCCGGGACGCGATGGCACCGAGAATAGACTGGGCACGAGATCTTGGATTCCTCGGGAATTCTTCACGTGTATATGTGGCGTAGCCGTTGCCAAAATGGACTATGATGGTTAGCTACCTGTCAGCATCAACGGGACTTGTCCCAGGCCACTTCTTTCGGGGCCTTCTGGTTGGGCAAATGCAGTCTTCCGGGCATACTTTTTATATGTTCCTATCAAGTTGAGGCGCTTAGGTAGCCATTTGAAAGTTGCCATTGCGGTGAGGACTAGGGCTCGAACTGAACGATAGACAGATAAGGCCTACATCAGATTTTGGTGAGTGACGAACCTCACATCCATAGACATTAAGAGCCTCAAAGCGACAAATACATAAACTTGGGATCTTTCGAGCATGAATTGGCTCTGCAGACATCACAACACCTGTCACTGCGCTTCCATACCTACCCATGAGTTCTCGAGTACAGCAACGACCTTAAAATGATCTGTTGGTTTTGCGCCCAGGATCCTACTCGGTATTCCAGTGGGGGCGTTTCTTGCCCGTGTTTCCAGGATGTTTCAACAGTTCCAAGTTCAGCTCCCTTCAACATTCCTCTGCAGACTCCCACAACTTCAGGGTATTATTGTGCTTCAGTTTCTCAGTTACCTTTTCTCAATTCCTTCTATCTTCAAGATGATATTTCTCAATATAATGGGCAAGGGCTTGTTTCGGAGGATAATTTTACTTCTCAGCCTGTCTCTGACGAAGCATATCAGTATTCCGTGTGTCCGCAAACTGGACCTGACACCTCATCTGGCACTCAGACCACCACGTAAGTGGATGACATGTGATGAACATGATGTCTATTTATTTTTCTAATCACCTACCTGGCACTCAGAAAGCAAAGTCGTTCTTTGAACCCCAAATTCCAGTGTCCAGTTTGCGTCATCAACTGCGGTGAAACCCGTGCTCGAAATCGCCACATCTGGGCTGAACACAGCGAATACGCAAAAGAAAATGATATTCCGTCTGAACAGGAGGCTTGTCCATTCCCTGGCTGTCGATATAGAGGAAGGAAGGACAATGTGCCCCGCCATTACAAGACACAGCACAGCCAATAGCTTAACCAAGGCTGGCTTCGATCAACCTGGGCGCTGGAACCTTGGGGAAGTAATATGGATGGAATCCGAATTTGTAAATTGAGAAGACTAGCAACACTACATTCATGAAAGATATGTTTGTCAGGTTTATGCTTTCAACTCACTCCGCATTGTTACACATAAATTCGGCCAGCATCGGAAGCGAATCGGCACACACCTCTCTACCGATCCCGCACGGGTGGAATAAAGCTTCAGGACACACGTACAACGTGGATACGCCGCAGATCGAACCATGAATCCGCCGCAATCCAACGTTAAGGCCGCAGCTCCAAATGCACTGATCTTTTTGGCCTTGCCGAATGCTAGCGACGGGTATAACCGCTAGGAATGAGGCACAGGCGGCACAACTTCAGGCAGCTCTATTTTGTCCGTTGAACATTTTTCCAGAAGGTTAGTAAATGTAAATACGGCGGCTATGACAAAGAAGTCGAAGTGGGAGCGCGCAATTCGGGGAAGAGTAGACCGTGAAGAGACTGCTGGAGTCCAAAGTCAAGTGGAGACAGAACCCAGACTCAAGGTCCAGTGGTCGCATACTCAGGGGTTCAGGGGCTGTGTTAACCCAGCAACGACCCAACATCATGATTTGAAGTTTGAGACGATTTTCAGTACAAAGATGGGTTATGGCTTACTAGTCATGATTAATAATGCGACATTTCTCATCTGGAAACCTGCAAGCTCACATATGGCACAGAGAGACTTGCGGCAGTCCTCTCTGCGCCTCTAATTGCCTGTCACATCTGCGTACCATGATCCTGGCGCATCAATAGCTGAGGTTCTTGGTTACACGACATCCATCCCGATGTCCCCTCCCCACCCACGTTCCAATACCTGTATGAGAGTGCAATTTCGGGCATCTTGAGGGAAGGTTGAAGCAGAGTGGGTCGTTGGTAGAATCTCCGGAGATCTTACACATGCTTTCGAAGACGGTAAACAGTCCCACGGGAAGGTGTTGAACTGTTGTCAAAGTCTAAACAAGAATCGAAAGGTTAGGTAGGTCTCAGTGCCTTCAATGTGACGGCACACAAGCACCTGTGTTTCATGCACGGTAAGGCCTCTGGGGAAGCGGGTATTGAAGCACACCACCAATCAGCAGGTGGGAAATGATCACACATTAAGGGCAGACATACACGCAGTGCCTATGGTAGGTACCTAGCATGCAAGTGAGAATTCAATGTCACGTTACCAGAGAAAGAGGCCGGGAGCTTAAAAAGACGGAACGGAGCCGGAGCAGCGTCGTGGTTATGATATCTACCTTGCGTACACCTTCCTCCGTCATGGGAGTGTTCTAGAGCTCAAACTGCGCCACGGCCCGCATGTGTTATGCTTAAATTTTTCAGGATGGTGTGTGCACGAACAGAGGAGAGGGACAAGTCCCGACCACTTGGCAAACACGGAAACGCCGGTTGATTGGGCACCGATTCTCAATCAATGCAGGTTTACTAAATTCAGGCGTGTGGCAATTCAGTTTCTTATCTAGGTACCTAGGTAGTGACAGTTGACGAGATTACAGCCCTACTATTGCCCCCGCCTCTTTGGGAGGCGATTTTGGTCGCACACACTCAAAAGAGTGGAGATATCGAGTCATATCTGGCGGTAAAGACCATACTCACCGGTTGCTGACCTAATCCAGCTGAGCTCAATGAGGAATCTTTCTAGAAGGATCATGGAAATGACCGAGTATACCTCGAGTCATCCGTACGAAATCATCTACTTAGGTGAAGACGAAGTATTCAAGGTTGCAACTCGCCTCACCGGACCACCAAAGCAGAAAGAGTAGATAGGTAGGTAGATCAGAGACATATATAGCTTACATAGTACTCGGCAGTTTCACTAAAGGATAAATTCTTCACAAGTCGTTCGTGAATCATCTCTTCCATACTGCTTGAGTTTTTGAGTGTGTGAATCGCACTCACATCATGTCCCACGAAGATGACAGCCAAACGGGGGCCTTTCCGTGGGCGTGGTGCATTGTATGTGGTCAATTTTTCACGCCTCCGCCAAGGGGTATCACAGCAGCAACTACCGCGGAGGTTTGTCAAAGGCACTCGACTTCTAGCCTCTATTACACCACCTGCAGCATTGTCTGTGTCCAGCTACTGCGCTCATATAGTTTCCAGCTTGGCCTATCAGCCCTGACGCTAGAAAAAAACAACTTTCCAGCTACGACGACTGAACTCAATGACAATTTACATGATGTCTCCAGTCATCAGTCCCCAGATCCGCCATTGGTTCTCGACAATACAGACTCAAGAGAGTCGTCATTCTCACCACCGCAGCCGTTACCGCTTCCCTTCACATTGGATTCGTTTGCATATGGTACAGAACTATTTCCGCCGCTCTTCAACATTGCTCCCCCAGATCAGGATCAGCCAGGCCATCAAGTCACTGGCGGACTCGATCAGTGGTCACCTGGCCCATTTCACAGGGAAAAGAAGGAGTCAAGCTCAGTGTGAGTACATGTCTTCTGAAGATATCAAGTGTCCTTGCTAACGAAAAGGCCTCCATCCAACTAGCACGAAAAAGCCCAACCCCATCTTCCAATGCCTTTTCCCAGGCTGCAATCTCAACCTTCGGGAGAGCCGAGCGCTTAACCGACACATTTGGTCTGAACACAGGGAGTGGGCACAAGAAAACAATGTCGAGCGGCGTGAAGAGATCAAGTGCCCTCATCCAGGATGTCCGCGTCGAGGAAGGAAGGACAACATCATGCGCCACTTCAGGACCAAGCACAAGGAAACTGATGCTTCTTAGGGCGCTCATTAGTTTGGATCTCAAGAGGTGGATCACACCCGGCCTTCGCCGTTGTACTTTTACCGTGAAGGACGAACCGATGTACATAATAGGGAAGAAACATCTAGATCGGTAGATTTTGACTTTGGGCAATAAAAAAGCGCTATCTACAACCCGTGAACTGTTTGAACCATACCCAAGCAACACCGAAAAATAAATAACGAAAATATACTATGTCTCGGAGCATTGACAAAGTGCCAACGCGTCCCGGGACAATCACATAACTCCTCAAAGACAGCCAAAACATCTCCTCGTAGCCCAATCATTTTACATCTTGTGAATATAAAAGACCACAGAAAGAGAACCCACGTGCCAATTTGACTCAGCTCTATTCCGATATATCCATCTCAAACCCGAAAATCCGGGGCAGACTCCAGCCCCCCACCATCACCATTCAACGGGGAAAGTTCCGCTGTCAAACTGTCGAGGTAATACAACCACTCAGCCCAACTGCCGCCCACAACGGCACAGCGACACTCGAGGACCCAACAATCTTACATAGGGCTGAGGCACCGTTGAAGGAATTCTTCCTGCAAGCGCTCAGTAAGCATGGATGGGAAAAAATCCGAACTCGCCACCAGCCTTCTTTCTGTACGTGCCCAAGGTACCTGCCATCTATCTCACCTTGCGTCCTCACCGTGTTGGTGCGCGTCCCATGGCTTGGCATGCGCCATCTCTCAACGGTGACATGTGAAAGAGCCTTTTCAATTTTTGAGTTCCAGGTTTGTCCACGAAGCAACGGCACCGAAGGCCGTGGCTTACCGCGAAAAGTCCGAGGATCCAGAAAGAGCGAACATTGACAAACACAAGTTACACAACACTCACACATGCAGATAGACGCCTCTGTTCATGGTGGCTCAGGCGCTTATTCCACTGTACCGCATCGGTGATAGGAAGCTTGACATTGACCGGTGATATTCCCGATCACCTTCAGGAGGTGAAAAGTTCCATGTAACTCCTCCTGCCCTTGAGGCATCCGACATCAGATTCGGCGTTCAGGGACGGAGATATATCTGAATGTCTAGAGAAGTTGAGAACTTCCACGCCGACACACAACAATCCAACATGCACGATGTTTAACCCGTCAAGTACGCCACCAGAACACTTTAGATAGAGAGAGATGAGGACAAAAAGACAAAAAGACACTTTTATTCACCAAGGCTAATTAATCAATGGACTGGAGGAATGAGGAGGCAAAAACATCTGGATACACTGGGAATTGAACCCAGGACCTTTCACAAGTTTCACACTTGAACCAAGATGCGAAGCGAAAATCATACCACTAGACCATGTACCCTGGTAATTGGTGACATTCAGCTGCCAATTTAGGGTCTAAATCGGGCCCTACCCTGCCATTTCTTCCTGCGAAACCACTGCGACTGTTCACCATCTCTCAAACATCAATCATCACCATCATCACCATCATCCTCTTCATCCACAGCAACGACCACCAAGATCGTCTCATTGCAAGCCTCCCAACCAAGTCTTGGAAAACATTCTGGTCTTTGAGCCTCAACAAAAATGCCCCGCACCCCCGAAGCCCAAGCATTCTTCTACGCGGTCTACGCCGCCGTCCAAGAAATCCCCGAAGGCAAAGTCACCACCTACGGACACATCGCGAAACTGATAGGCACCCGTACGTACAGCCATTGGGATATGTTCTTCTGTGGCGTTTCATCTAACATCCTGCAGCCCAGCGACCCAGACAAGTAGGCACAGCCCTCAAGCACCTCCCCGCCGACACCTCCCTCCGGTATCATCACGACAATGTCCCCTGGCAGAGGGTAATCAACGGGAAAGGGATCATATCTCCGAGGTGGGCAGGTTACTAAACCCAAACCATATAGAGTGTGGAACTGACGAGTAAAAGATCACAGCCAGATGGGGCTCGTAACCAAGCCGCAAGTTTGCAGGCTGAAGGCGTGGTCGTCGCAACAGGGGCACTTGGTGAACTGATGGTAGACTTTGCAGAGTATGGCTGGTTCCCACGACTGTTGCCCTCTGACGAGGCAGCGGGCGTGGTCCCAGAAGACAGTGATGGCGACGGAGAGTCCAGTGAAGAATAGATTATGATTATTATATGTTCTATGAAACAAATGTCGACCAAAATATGGACCTCGAATTCCATAGCACAAGTGCCAACGAAATCCGTGGTGAGTAATCGGACGTAGACGTTGATCTTCCTGAACAAAAAATGAACCCGAAAGGACCATGGGGAGATAGGCCAATTTGGGGTGAACGTCAGGGTTGGGAAAAGGTGTGAAGAGAGGGGAAGAAGTCACGGTGCAAATGGGAACAGTTAGGTAGCTGTTACGATGTCAATTATTGTCCACCATCTCAGTCGAAGGCAGTATTTGAGGGCAACATGATCTATCTTTTTGAACAGTTAGCAACTGCATGTCTCAAATAAATTGAAATAAACGAAGAGGATGGGTCATTTCTCAGATAGCGGTTGGACAAAGTTTTTCCACATGTATACTTTCGGTACAGGTCTGTGAACTTGTTTCTCTCATCATAAAAATGGGGTGTGTTGTGCTGAAGGAGAGAAGCAGACATACCTTTTTGTAAGTTGACAAGGGTGGCCGTGTCAGGATATCCCCGACGCTCGATCCACCCTCTGTTTTTTGGAGGCAGGGCCAAAGAATGAATCCATGGTCCTCTGCCTCTTGTCGAACTGTGCACTGCCAATTCCACCCTTGGTCTTTTTTAAGCCCTCAAGATGGCGTAGCACGTTCACCCCCACCACAGTCATGGTAAACTGTGGCTGCTTTGTCTTCCTTTCACCGGAATCCTCAGCATTCGAGCCCTCTGTGTCAGCAGCGACAGCCTTGACCACAGCCTCAAGATAGCCAGTATTGCTCCACGCTGCCGACGTTTCCGACCCGCGAGGCCCGGTACCAAACCTTGCCTGCAGAACCCGGAAGAGCGAGTTGAGAATCAAGCCATGGGCAACAACGACCACGACTGTTTCAGACCCTCGGCTTGCCAACAACGGGACCAGATGGCCTTGGACAAAGCGAGCAGCTCTCAGCCTCATCTCCTCGTGCGTTTCAGCGTCGTCATGAGCCGTACCGAACTTCTTGCCCTCTGCGGACCGAAAGTCGCGCTCGCGCAAGTCGACGAGTGGAACAGGCTCCAGCTTCTCGATGGTCTCGGGCACATCGCCGTTGTCGGTGTCGCATCTTTGTCTCTGAGAGAGCTGAGCATCAGCGACCTTCACGGCCGTGAAGACGGCCCTCTGCAGATCCGACGAGAAGACATGGGTGACTCGATGATGCTTCGCAATGTGCTCCCCCAGACGTCGTGCCTGCAAGACGCCATGGGCAGTAAGCGGTGAATCGCGAACTCCTGCGCTGTGAATAGGTTAGCATGTGGTCCGGTGCTCGAGACAAGGACAGGAAGAAAAGAGGTACGACATACTAAAGACCAGCAACATTGTCGACCGTCTCCCCATGTCGCACCAGAAAAAGTCGCATCTCCCAGCTCGCCGCCGGGGCAGTGGGGAGGGAAGCGCTGTGGGAAGATCAGTGGGAAAGCGAGGAAGAAATGCGCGAGGCCAAAAAAAGAATTTTGTAGGTCGTTGGTCTAGCGCGGAAAATTTCAGTGGGGGGCCGCGATTAATCCGTGTCTGTCCTCTGTGCTTACCGTGCCAAACCCCACCATTTCAAAGCGGGCGCACTGTGAAGCCAGTTGCCGGGCCTACCCCGCACGTCGACAACCCACCTTGAATAAACAGTACCCCTGAATTAAGTATGCTGGCATGTCACGTCACTTTGCAAAGAGCAAAAAGGTTATAGGGAGGACGAGGGACTGATCCCAGGGTATATTTTCAGCTCGTCAAGACCAACCCAAGACACCAGGTACCAGGCGTTTTCCTCCCGGCTCGCTATGTTGATGTTTTGGAACTACTCCGCTCCATAGGTTGTTCCAGTTTCTTGCCCACAGCTCGCTATTTTTTCTTTTACTTAATTTTTTTAAGGTTTTCCTTTTGCGCAATTTTTCGCCGGATTTTTTTGGGGTTTTCTTTTAGTTAGCTTCTTTTGTTGTTTTAATCCTTTTTATCCATGATTTGTTCTTTTTGTGTTCAAAACTTCCCAGTAAAGTCAAACCCCAACCAACATCGTGCAATGAGCTGAGGGAGCCATAGCTTTAATCATTCAAATCAAGTCAGCCGTAATACCTCCAAGTCAAGCCTGGACAGCTCCTTCGCCATACTTGTCCAGAAAGCTTTAGGGTCAGAAACCTCCGCAGCAAACTCGAACATGTCTGCCTCAGGCTGGCGCTCGGGGAATCTCGCTCGGCCTGGCCTACGCCCCTCCCATTTGAAGGTTTGGGCGTCAAACATGGTGCCCTCGGTCCAGCTAACACAAGGCTCGCGTGGTGGTGCACAGCTTCTAGCTTTCTGCTGGGCTGGTGACGAACCGGGACTTGGATATTGCAGCTCATCCAGGCTGCGTGCGCGCGCAAGCAATTCCTCCTCGGGCCTCTGTAGCAAAACCGACATTGGAAAATTACTTTGTCGGGCTCACAGCAGCATCCTGGAGTATATTTGCAGCGCGATAGGACCTGCAGCGATTGGTAACGATGACGTACAAACTGCACAATGACCCTGTTCAAAAAAGGAAGGTCAGTACCTTACATAGTCTGGACTTCAGGCATCCCGTTATCAGTCTTCGACTGCAGACACCCGCGCAACCAACACTCACAGATCATCGCCAGTGACAGGTTTGCCGCAGCCTGGATATGGGCATCTCTTAACTTCCAGACCAAATGGGCAACTAAACTGTGATTCCATGAGCAAGCACGCGTAGCATACTAGTGGGTCGTGTTCGCAGACTACAGTTATAGTAACTGGGCAAAATTGGGATGCAGGTTTCCGTATCTTGCAACAGAGGCAAGTCCGCTGGCCAGTGAATGCAATCAACGCTCTTCGGTGCGGGCCCTCGATCTCATGCCGCCTGGTTCGTACAATTAGTTAATGCTCGAACAGGCATTCTCCAATTGATAAGATACCTGCCCCAGTAGACTGAAGCGCATGGAGAACCCTCAGAAGCATCGAGTTAGAACCCACGGATCAGTGCAATTTCCCATCTTGGAAGGTCGTTCCTCGGAGGAACCCGTCACCGAAAACGGAAATATTCTTCAGGAAAGCGAATTGGTAGAGGTGTGCGGTGGCCACAGTCAGGTAGCTAGGTAGGTAGGTGATTGGCAAGATCACAAAATGCCTACCTAGCTCTTCACCGAGGCCCCAACCTTGGGGAGAATTGATGATCAACTTGCTGGTCGCCCCAGAAGCCCAATGCCGGTTGTAGGTATGAGGCCTATGAGATGCAAGACATGTCGGTATAGAAAGACAGGGAAAAACAGAAACAGAAAGTCAATTCAGCATGCCACCATCACGCGAGAAGCGTCCGGGCTCAACCCTCACAGTGTAGCCATATGTGTTAGCGGCTCAACAGAATGCAACACGAGAGTGACTGATCAACGGCCACGTTGTGAAACGTTATTGTTAAACCAGTTTGGGGTATACCATCCTCATCGTCTGCTGCTCCCGTTCATCCATGCGCTTCAAGACAGCTCTCCAGACACTTGTGCAAGCTCTTCACCTCAGCCCCCATCGCGCCATGTGGTGTCGGTAAGCAGGTCGTGTAAACCTCGACCCGCGGGATGTCACTCAGCCATATTTACCTTGAGGGTGGCACATGGAGCCGGTAGGAAGCAGCCTGCTCCGTCGTATGTGGGAAATCGGTCGTCTATAGGAGTACTGAGTCAGCCGTAGGAACACCTTGTCGTCCGTGGGAACGAAACCCAGCTCAATATTGTTGGCGGTTCGGGATCAAACGGATAGCAGTGGGCCCAATACCCCAGGTTTTGGCATTCACGAATCTATCCATATCCAGATTAATCAACAAACACGCTGTAGGCCGATCGCTTTCTCCAGATGGCCGTGCCACAGGTATGGTGCTGTAGTCGACTCAGTCAAGTATGGTAGACGGCGCCTGGCATTCGAAGGGTATATTTTACCATCCACCTCTGATGTGCAAAAAATGACACTTTCACTCGTGACGGTCCTCACAGGATGACATGAGTTTGCAGTTATGGTCTCTCGATCAGGGTAGGTATAACTTAGCTGGGACGCTTGTGCAATTCTGGCTGTCTCTTCTTGTCTCCTGTTTGCTTGTTTGCCAGTGCCTGGCCAACTCTGCTGGCTGGGATACGCCGCACAGTATGGGATCAAATGCATCAGACAATGTTGGCCTTTGGTCAAATCTACCGTGGTTGAAGAACACAGCATTCCAGGTTATCACACTCCCACAATCTGTGTCAACTACTCATGCCAAAGACGGATTTCCCTAAATCCCCTTGATCCTTCCAAGAGGACGGGAACCAAGTCTCAGGGTTGGCTTGATCTTCATAACCCTCGACCCCAAGACACACACCGGTGTGCAACAAGATTTCTGGGCCTGGCACCACGCCTTCCCTATCTTCCGAGTAGAACCTGGCTTCTCAGGTAGCACTGAGGTGTACGGAAGGCAACACTCGTATCGAAACATGGGTGACAAGGTTGCAAAGAAAAAGCTTATTTGCACCCACTCAGCCCTGATGGCTGAACAAGATTTCCGATGGGGGAAACCCAAGACAAGGCTTGTTGTCCCAGTGCCTAGCACTCTTCTTAATCTTCAAAATTTTTTCCAAATCTCGAGCTTTTGTCACTTCCCTCTTCATCTTCAAACTGGTAGTTTCATCACATTTGTTGCCTGAAAAGCATTGCAAGTTCGAAGGATGCCCCCCCCTACTATCAAGCCGACGACCATTGTCGCCGTCGACATGGGCACAACGTTTACCAGCATTGCCTGGGCCAGTAGTGCCAAACCGGATGAAGTTATGATCCTCCGAGAGTGGCCTACAGCCGACCTTTCAAACAAGCCCGGTGAGAAGCACCCTGAAGGGAAAGTCGATGGCATCAGGCATTACCAGAGAGTCCCGACCAAATTGTCCAAGACGGGCAAATGGGGCTTCGATGTCTCTGATGATACCCCCGCAGACGAGGTGATGGAGTGGTTCAAGCTGTGAGTCCCCTTCGACGACCTTGAGGATAGCGATCTAACCCAAGTCACAACGCAGCGGTCTTTATCCTTGGGCAAGGAGGCTTACGCCTCGACAGCTTGAATTCATCAATGCCGGTCCAAGTCCAGAGTCATTGGTCACCAAGTTTCTGACATCGCTCCTGGGGTATGCCAAGACAAAGATGAACTTCAAGTCTTTGCCCACTGACTTCGAGTACGTGGCCACTGTCCCAGCCAACTGGAACAATGACTCCAAGGAGAAGACCAGGACAGCTTTCCATACGGCCTTGAGGGTGGCGGGTATGCCGAGCGGGACCATCCATCTCCTCTCGGAGCCCGAGGCTGCTGCTATCTATGCCATCAATGAGAAGGCTGAGCGCACTGCTGATACAGACACCAAGCTCGAGGTTGGCGATACGTACGTTTATTGCTCAGTGTGCAATAGGCCAATATGAACACGTGTGCTGATAAAGACTGGCAGGTTCGTGATTATTGATGCGGGAGGCGGCACTGTGGACCTGGTCATTTACACCATCACCAACCTCAACCCCCTGAAGGTCAAGGAGGTTGGTCTCCGCGATGGCGATCTTGCCGGCTCCGCCCAACTCAACATGAGATTCAGAGAGTACCTCCATAATAGATTCTGGTGTGTTCCAGGATACGCACTACTTTCGCGTAACATGCGTGAGAGACATATATCCCCCGCAATGGCCAAGTTTGAGTTTGAGGCAAGTGTTACTTTTTTTCCCCTTTCCCACTCACCTTAGACTAATCCTCAAGTTCTACTACAGACCAAGCGCTGTTTTACCAAGTCCTCAGGGACCCACGAGTTCCCCCTCAACCTCATCCTCAACAACGAACAAGCCGGCGTCTACAATGACAAGATAAAGGTCAGCTCGGACCACCTCGAAGACATCTTCAGGCCCACCGTCGGCATCATTGTCAAAAAGGTGAATGAGCAACAGGACGCGTGCCCGACGAAGTCCATCAAAGCCTTCATCCTAGTAGGAGGCTTCGCCGGTTCTCCTTACCTCCGCGGCGAGATCAAGCAGGCGTACATTTGGAGGAAGGACAACCAGATGCGGACCGAAGTCCCCCTCATCACACCCCCGGAGCCCGACCTGGCTGTCACCCGCGGTGCCATCATGAAGGGCCTCTCGCTCGTCGGCGACGGTTCCCTGACCAAAGTCCATGTCATCAGTCGCAAGGACGCGCCACCACATGGGCGAGAGTAGGATCCAGCCGTTGACTCCAAGAAGCATACCAGTCTGGCGACCAAGACATTTCATGACGGGTATACCGGCATTCAGAGCGTCGACGCCATGGTTCGGTTTTTCCAGCGGGGCGACGACATGGAGGAGAGCAAGCGTTCTCGTTTCCGTTCTATTATCGGCAGCGGGTGGAAAACGGGTGGTTCACAGAGCTGAAAGCTGCGATCATGGTGGATAGAAAAAGGGGCGGGAGGCCATGTTGGAGAAGGATGAGACGCTGGGTACGCTGTGCACGCTCATTGCTGATGTTTCAAAGGTGCCCGAGGCGGAGAGGGTGCAGAAGAATGGGGGGGACGGGAAGGTGTACTATATCATGGAGGGTGACATCAAGGTTACTCGTGAGTATTGTCCTGGTCTTTTTTTTTTTTTTTCTTTTTCTTTTTTCTTTTTTTTTTCTTTTTTTTTCTTTTTTTTTGGCCGTGGTAATTGCGGTTTTTGCTAACAGCAGTACCCTACAGCTGGTTCCGCCGATATGGGGTATGTCTTCTATCTTCAGGGCAAGCGCTACGACAACATTGAGGTCAAGTGCGAATACGCCTGAAGTTGAGGTTGGCGTTTGATGAGGTGGCTTCTTGCAGTTGGTGAGTGGAAGAGACTGGGATGGTGGGAAATAGGAAATGAAGGGGAGGCAGGGCGTTTTGGTGCTTTTTATTGCTTTTGGCTGTTGAATAGGGACTGAAGAGGGGTTCAGCGCTTCGAAACAGCGCTTTAACGAATAGGGTTCAGAAAAGTACAGTTACTTGGCAGCCATCGTCAATCAAAGCTGTGTCCACCCTCAGCAGCGCTAGCTGTCTCAACGTTGACAAGAGTGTGTTTGAGTGCTTCCACAAAGATATCGCCCCTCGCGTGCCCCTCATCAACCGTGCCGGTGAACACAGATAGTGACCACAAGAGGTAGAGTGTGCTCTGTTGTGTATAACATCCCAGGGCGATGCTCTTATACTATAATACGGTGATGGACATCAACATTGGTCCCCGCCCATTTATTGATACATGAATCCAAACAAAGCTTCATTTTGAGCAAAAGTCTCGGGCCCAACGTCCACCATACGTTTTCTGCCTGGGTCTTGCTTTTCCCAGTGACCCTTGTCTTTTCTCATATCCTGTGAGCGCATTGCTACCAAGAGATCTCCCCATCTAGGCTCTCCCCGTTCGCCTTCTCTTGGATCTCCCGTCATTATTCTCCGTCTCGGTCGCCGTCTGCTCGTCCTGTTCCTCTGCACCAGACACGTCATCCTTGGAACCGCCATCGCCATGTTGCATCGCAACGCTAGCCTGCCTTGTGCTCGTCCCAGTAAACACACCCTCCGCCCCCGCAGCATGTCCACCACCGGGGGGCGCACTACGCTTCTCCGCCGAGCGCAACTCACTAACATGCTGCTCGACCTCGATAAACATGGCGCGGGCATCGTTGACGATCCCAAACTCGTCCACCTTGTACCCCACGACATTATCCTGGTGCGCGCCAGCTTCCAGTCCCTCAGAATCATCCTCCTGGGGTAGGAAAGCCGGGCCTGGTCCGTGCCACGGGTCGGGATTGTACATGATGCAGTTGGCAAAAATGTGAGAGAGCTCGCGGTCGAGCTGGCCAGAGTTGATGATGCTCTTTGGTGGGACAAGCTCTTCTGTCCGAGGGAGCCAGCAGCTACCGCCTGGGTCACCCCCCGGCAAAGCAGCGGCTGCTTGCGCGGCGGCCTTGTTCCCGTGGGCGATGGCACTGCGGATGGTTTTCAGGTCCTGGGGCTGTTTGATCACCTTATGATAGCCCGGTGCGTCCTTCTCTCGGATGGGGGCAGCAAACATGTTGGCTGACCGGTGGCCGACAATCGACTCCATGGCAGAGCCGCTGACCTTGTGGAAAGAGCGGGTCCAGAGGACGACATTGGGCATATTAGGCGGCATCGAATCATCACGGGATGCATCTGTCAGCTGTCGTCCCCTTGGGGATTGGACCGAGGCTGGCGTAGATTCGTCTCGTTTCCGCTTAGTTGAGCGTGCCGGATTCGGTCTGTTGGAGATACTCTCATCTGCTGCGGTGTCGCCAGTCTCGGTGGTTGGGCGCGGCGTCATGGCCTCATCCTTGATCTTGGGTACATCCGGCTCATTTATGGGTAGCACCACCTCTTCGGTAGCCTTGACAGATGTATTCCTTAACCCGGACGCCACTGGAGAGGGAGAGGTTGCATCCCTGGTTGACTGAGGCACCCTTGATCTACCGGGCTTACCTGAGGAACTCGGGGTCTGTTTAGCCTGCGATTGCTCTGGTGCTTTCTTTGGTGACTCGTGGGGGGCGGCTGATGGCAAGGGCGCCGGTTCCAGAACGGGACTGATTGGTTCAGTCTGTGGACTAGGCTTCTCATCCCACCCAAACTGAAATTCAAGTCCACCCTTCGGCGTCGAAGGAGTGGATTCCGTCTTCCACTTTGTCATCTTAGCCGAAATGACGAAGGGCTGCTGTTGCATAACAGCCGGCGTCTGGGGGGCAGACGGCGCAGGCCCGAATCTAGCGGGTGGAACAGGCGTCGTTGTCGCAGGCGCACGTGGATGGATACGTTCCACTGGAGCAGGCCGGGGAGGGTGATATGGGGAACTGTATCCTCCATTTTGGGGGCCAGCTGGTGAGGGTACAGCAGGAGGATGAGTAGCTTGGGGATATGGCGAAGGCGCTTGCAAGTGAGGCAGCGATTGTGGTCGTTGTTGAGAAGGAGCCGCCAGTCCTTGATTAGATCGTGGCAGATGAATCCCTGATGTAGAGGCGGGCGAAGCAACGGCCGGGCTCCGTACTGAAGGAGGATGTGTGACAGCGCCATGTTGAGGGGCTTTAGGAGCATGTTGCTGAGGTTGAGTTGGGTGAGGGGACGACGGAACGGGATAGTTGTGGTATGGCCCAGGATGGAAAGGGGACTGCACCGTGTTGTTCGGCCCTGGGCTCGAAACCGGCGGTGGCTGCCTGTTTGTTGCGTCTATAGCGGGCCGAACAGGTGTTGGTTGAAGAGGCACAAATTGACCCGTCGTATGAGTATGAGGGGGGTGCAAAACCTGCTGTGGCAACGGCCTGTTTGTTTGCCCTTGCAAAGGAGACGAGATCGGTGGTGGCCGTTGGGAAGCCACCATATGCGGAGGGGGAGAAAACACATTAGGGCCGTGTTGTAATGGCGAGTTCATCGGGGGCCGAGCGCCAGAAGAGGGTTGATATGGCGGCTCCCATTTCAACTGTGACTGCGACGGCGGCATATGCGGGCTCGCTGGCAGAGGGCCCGGAGACTGATGTGCTCTCGCAACGCCATCTGGCCTCTGCAGGCCGTCTGCGGCAGGAGCTGGAGCAGGCGACTGGGACAATGGTTGGAAAGAGGGCACCCCTTGCGGTGCTTGGAGAACTTGCGGCGATCCACCGAGCGACTTTGGCGGCTCTGAAGGTCTGGCAGAAGGACCCCTTGAGACGTCGGGATGGCCAAGCTGTGGTGAACGAGTGGTGGGCGGGTGATTCAAGGTGGGAGGACGAGGGGCCGGACCTGCTTTATCGAGAGAAGCATGCTGGGAATGTGGAGAGCCAAGTCCGTTTCTGGCATCTTGACGGGGTGCAAGATGTGGGAGCAGAGGCTGCAGTGGCCGCAACGGTGGTTGTGGTTGCTGCGATTGCTGTGACTGCTGGACGTGTGGCAATGGGTTTGGTTGCTGCAATGGCTGGACTTGCTGTGGCGGTTGTCCTTGAACCATATGTTGAGCTGGCTGTCCTTGATGCAGCTGCTGTGAGGGCTGTCCCTGTCCCGGTAGCCGTTGCCCTTGTTGGAGACCTTGCTGTGCTTGCTGTGCTTGCTGTGGCAGCTGCCCTTGCTGCACATGTGTTTGCTGTGGTACATGGCCATGCTGTGGCGGCTGTGCTTGATGCAGTGTCTGTGGTGATTGCAGTGGTAGCTGCAGCTGTTGCAGCTGGGGTAACTGCGGTGGTTGAGGGGGTTGCGGCGGTTGCGATGGCTGAGACACTTGAGGCACATGGGGCTGTGGCGTCAGCTGCTGTGGCCGCTGTAAAGGCTGTTGCATAGACTGCTGCAAATTCTGTTGTTGATGCTGTTGCTGGGGATGTTGTTGAAGGTGTTGCCGGGGCTGGGATTGCGCGTGGTGTGGTAGCTGAGACTGCGGTAACTGAGACGGCGGTAGCTGTGGTGATGGTTTGGGCGAGGCCTTTGGAGACGGATGGATGCCATTGACGATCGCCGGGCCTGTCTTCGGTTTGATATCACCAACTCCATTCACTTGTACCCCTTTATCCTCGATGACCTCTTCCTTTTGCTGTTTGGCCTCCTCGCTAGCTTGTGATTCGGCCAGTTGGAGCTGCTCTAGCTCTGCCTCTGTCTTCCTGTATGCTTCCTCCAGATGATCGATCTCTTGAACAGCGCTCTCGATGTAGGAGTCGAACACCTTGTCGTAGGCTTGCTGCACCTTATCGATGTGCTGGTGAACATCCTTCCAGCTCGGTAGCGTAAGAGTATCAAGCCTTCTCTTCTTGGAGGCAGGAGAGAGAGGGCCATCTGGCCCAGGCATGCTGCCGACATGATCGGCCCGGATCTCTTGACCAACAAGATACAGAAAGACCTTCTGCAGAGCCTCGGGGCTCAACCTTTGGGCATCGAAGGTCGGCTGCCTCTTGAGGCCGCTGTTGTCCCGCAGAACATTGGAGATCTGTGGAAAGGCAGCGGGGTCGATGCCAAACTTGTTGACACCTCGAAAGAGGAACACGAGCTCGAGCGATGTGAAGGACGATACTGGGAATGTCGTCGGGTTCGCCGGAGTATTCATGCCCCAGACTCCACCCGGTGGGGGGCCCAAGGAGTTGTCACGCCTCTGGGGGAGAAGATGTACAGGCGCCACGATCTGTGGTTACGGACAAGGTCAGCGATGCAATGCTCTGATCTGCTCTGTAGAAGCTTCATCGCGCGTCACCATACGCGTGGGTGCGCCAAGACCATCTAGACTCACCGGCAGCCTGAGCTCAAGGCTCCGGGTATCGAAGATAGCGATTATGTGGGTTAAATGGCCAAATTGATTGGGGAAGCGTGCAGCCGTCGAGGTTCTTGTCTGCGGGTCTTGGCTGGTGGTGTTGTCGTGGTTGTGTCGCTGAAGATGATTTTTCCGGTCGCGACAGGACAATCACGTGAGTTGGCGGTTGGTGTCGTGGATCGTCTTGATTCTTGATGCGGTCGAGCGCTGTGATGCCGTGTATTGGTGGTGCAATCAAAAGACCTGAGGCGCGCTGAGGGGAATCCAATTCAGAACTCGCCGCGCCAGACGGGAAGCCAAGGCCGGGCTCAGACTGTCACGTGGGTGAATAGTGCACTGATAAAACTCGAAAGCCGGTATGTAACCCTAACTTGAACATACACCCATCCCAAGTTTGTGGCTGAAGAAGAGTTTTGAGCGTCAGATGTGCAGTGGAATGTTTTTAAACAGGTTCCGTACTTCTATACCATAGCTGCATTTTGGCTCATCTATCCTGAAGTCAGCGCTATTCACTCGACATTGAATTATGTCCTTGAGATAGCCTTGATCCTTGCTCACCTGATAAGATAAGATCAGAACGTCATTGCAACACTTCCTGGTTTCCCACCCACAGTTGGACTATTTCCCCATCAATTTGCCCGGAGCTACTGTCCTTTTTCGGGCTGTCAAACAAGCAAATGGTAGACCAACTTCAGCCATGAGCCCGTGCAATCAGGAAAGATGTTCAAGTTTAGACACACCAGGCGGTAGAGCCCATCAAACAATGTCAACTTGACTACATTGCCCACTGCCAGTGACCAAGTTCTTTACCCCCACCAACGTAAAGCACCTCAAGGCTACAAAGACACACTTCAAGGCGAAGTACATTTCCGAATTACGGACTGGAACACTGGGCTTCCTGCCCTCTACAAGAGTTTCTAAGCAATTTTTGAAGCGGTTGTGATCATGATCGCATCAAGTCGGGAATGCTGGTCTGTGCTTTCAAGCTTTCGGGCAATACTTTCACCCCTGAAATCTTGGCATGAGGGTGCTGAGATGTACGTGATAGAAGGGTTTATAGTATAGTCCACGCAAATAAACCTCGTGGAATTCTGTGTGTAGAAGGAGCTACAAGTTCATACTGAGTCACCGAGTTCCCATATTTCTGAATGGTCAACCTAGCTGGTCATTTGGAATGGAATGATGACTGTGGACAGGTCATGCGCCGAACCAGTTGTTAGAGACCTCGCAGTAATTGTTAGTGCCCTCGCCTTGGTATCAAACAAATCGTATCTCGTTCCCATTATTGCCTAATACAGCGCCCAGCTGCTCAAACTCGGCCGACCCGTGATGTTCTCTCCTTGTGGCCAAAAAGGATGATCCTGTGAATACAAAGTATATATGCTGAATCAGATGTTGAAGAAATGAAAAATTCATGCGCCCATGAGCACAAATCGCTGTCTCAAAGTTATGCTAATCTCACAGTGGGGCTTCGTGGAGATGATCCAAATCTCAGCTATCCCACAAACATTTGCCGCCCACTCGTCGAGAGACACATTACAGACGCCTCTTGGCGCAGCGTTGTTTTATTAAGGAAGAGAAAAACCACTCGGAATGACCGCATCGCGGAGACACTCGCCGGATATGAATTGCCGTGCCAGTTTCCATCAAGATCAAGGCAGGCTGTCGGTTCCTCAGTGAGGTGTTGAGTCAGGAGGGACAGCAACACCTCGTCATCTGGACGGATCTAGATAGCAAAAAAGGTCAATGACGGGGAGACGACACCCATCACGTTTCCGATATCACCTCTTCTTTATTCCGACATGCTTTGGATCTCCAGACACTCATTGCATTGTCCATGCGGCACTAAACCCCTGGCTATCGGCGCGACCATCCCAAATTAGGCTCTTGGGCTGGTGACACACTTGGGTCGCAGTGCACAGCACAAGGGCACTCACTAAACCCCCCTGCCGCTTGCCAGCCAGCTGGGACCCTTTAATTATGAACGGGACTTGCCTTGAAACTGGCAACCTCGCTCGACTCGACCTTCGACTCAACTCGATCCCGACCCAGCACCTCATCGTTCTTCGACCTCGGCCATCTTGTCTCCCCGTTCCCAACGGCTTTTCTCCAACCGTCGCACCGTTTTATCCCTCACAACTGTCACCAAAATGTCTCCCACTGACGAAGAGCTCGACCGCGACTGGAAGCCCAATGGCCGCCGCCCGCAATCGTGCGTTTCTCCCTAATGCCCACCGATCGAAGGGTCCAAAACTGACAGCTGTTGCCCAATTATGCAGGACTATTGCCAAAGTGTTTTCGGAAGAGCTCATGAACATTTTCCGCATCGACAACAGTGTTGCAGACCTCGACGAGCAAGTTGATAAACGGTCAGTCGCAGGCAGCTCTCCCTGAACCCCACCAGGAGCTTGGGCGTTGCGCGCGCAATGCAGCAAGCACCTCAACCCCTCACGATGCCGAAGTTCTGGACACTGACAGACGGCACCCACGTTTAGGAAGAAGGAGATTGACAACCAGACTTCGGAGCTCGAGGCCCTCGAGCGGCGCATTCGTGAGATGGAAGAGCGGTTGAAGGGAGGCAAGCCACAGACGGGTGCTGGCGACAGCTCGAGGACAGCAGCCTCGGCGGCCGAGAAAGACCAACACAAGTATGGCGGCGGCAGCCGCCCAGGAACAGCGCGGCAAGGCCAGCAGGCCGTTCCGGGAGCTCTCCCGCCCACACCTGTGGAAAGCGAAGGTGAATATCGCCATCTCGTCCTCCGTCCTCATCACCACCATCCCCGATCGACTGGAGCCGCGGCAGCACCAGGCTATGCGCACGCACAATCGCAAACGCACCTGCACGGGTACCCCTCTGCGGCACCTGCGCGAGGTTCCATGCCTCATCCTCATGTCCCTGCGCCAGTCGGAGGGGATGCCGACTCGATCAAATCCTTGACCGCGTCGTCCATGTCCTCGAGTACAACATTTGCTGACTATGTTATTGTTCCCGGCCTTTCAGACGGTGACCGTGAAAGACGACAGGATTCCTAGATTGTCTCTCCCCCTTGCGTTTCTTGTTTTCCACCTCATGCGAGCATCACGGCCATCATCACTTTTTTACGCGACGACCATATCATACACGCCCTACAGCCACACATATATCATCGATGATGACATTTTTCCACCACGCATAATACCCTCTTGCTGACCGCGACGCCATACCACGCCACGTACGCTGCCAGCCACATTTCTAATAATACCCCTATTTTCACCAATTTCTCGCCGGCAGTTTGACTTGCTTCATCCTCGACCTTAGCACACGAGCAGCTGCAGCCCTGACGTTTTACTCCACGCGCCCATGTGGAGAAGGCGTATGCACGCCAAGCTCGCCTTGTTTCCTCGTTTCCCCGCCGTCCAAACCTACATCTGCCCGCCGACTTCTCTTGACTGCACTTTTGTTTATTCTCCCTTGGTAGCTCTTCTCCTCTTGTTCTTTTTTTGGGGCATTCTCTTCTCAATAACATTCTTTTGTTTTGTGTTTGGATGAACTTGGGTTTTTACACAACCTCTGGGTATCGATTTGACTACAGAATAATGACACGAGGAACGAAACTATAGGGGGAGATGAAGACGGTGTACAAGGGAATATGGATCAGATAAGTATACATGGTGATATATCTGGTTCGGGAGGGTGGGCAGACGATGGGAAAGACGGGGGAAAAGAGGAGAGAGTGTTGAGGTCAGGATAGGGGAAGAGAGAGGACATATTGTACATAGACGCATATCTCGAATTGCAGCAGCAAGCATGTCGGCATCATGGAAAGTTGTCTTTGCACTACTTACTGGAAAGTAAACTACCACAACGAATAACTATGAAAAAATCATGCATTTTTCCGGTGTTGTGCACAACTCTCAGGATGTTCAGCTATATCCACATGGGTGGCACCCGAGTCTCTCCTTTTTGGGCTGAGTGCAGGTCATGTGTGAGTTTTGTTATGTGTGTGTGTGTTCTGTGTTTCCAGTGCCAGATGGGCAATGGACTGCGAGTATCCAGTCATCTGGGTTTTAGGTGGTCGGGATTCTCCGTTCTTTTCTTTTTGTGCTTCGTGTGATGGGTTCTGCAAGTATCCAGGAGTTTGGATTGAGGAAGTTAAGGTATCCCGGGCGAGGTTAGTAGTGTACAGAGAGGCTTGCGGTGGAAACGAGCGGTGGGCACGACAGCGGATGGACACGTCTTGCTGCTGAGGTCTTTTCTGTGAGATGAGAAGAGGTAGGTAATGTAATGTACATGCGGGTAAGCGGTCGGTTGAGAGGGGGGGGCGTGTTGGCAACGTGTAGTGAAGGTGAGTCGTGGAAATAATGTGGATGGCCGGTTTTTGTGGAAGGGGCCCTGAATGGGGACGCCCTGAGGGTGACACGGGGAGAATTGGTTATAAATTTTTGGTTTCGAAGGACGAGGGGGGACTGAGACAGAGGGAAATAAAGGGGTTGATGGGGGATGGGATGACCTTGGATGGGCAGAGAGACCTCGGAGGAGAAGATTTCTCGAGTGTTTCCAAGGCGGCTCGAGGTCGGAGGGGGATCCAAAGGCGCGAGGGAGAGGGTGTGATTGGTAAGGGGGAGCGTTTGCGAGAAAGAGAGAATGGTTACAGGAACACAATAAACAACATGACGACGCTGACCGACCCCACATGAGGCAGTGGAGGTTCTTTTTTGATCCCACTATGTTGCTCCAAAATAAGCATTGTTGAGCGGTGGATGGTCCCCTCACCTTCAGTGGTGCCTTCCTCCTGTGACACATGGCCGGGGATCTCAGTTATTTCCACGCTCCGCTTGCTTGCATCTTTCGACCTTTTCCACGCATCCCAGATTCTTTATTTCCTTACCTTAGGTAGGTACGCCCTGTCGGTAGCCGCCGGGGAAGAGCAACCTCACTCAACCTGTGACACCTGTCTGCCAACATCAACCTGGCACGGCTCCTGACCGACAGCACCACATCACACCACTCTTTTTTATTTATTCACCTGCCTTTCAATAAAACAAGACTCGTTCGCTCCCTCACGACTTTTTCTTTTCCTTTTACCAGTCACTCTCTCTTTTTCTTCATTTATTTTTCACTCGATCCCCATTCCCGCTCCCTTTTGGGCATCGATACGATGGCCACCTTATTCTTTATGCTCTTGATGAGCATTTTTTCGACTTTCATTCATGCCATTCCTACCTCGACCGGCCAGAAGGTGACGAAAAGGTCGGTTACTGTCGACCTGCCCCGAAATCCTGGGTATGCTCCCAATGGTCGTCTGCAGTATTCTCGCGCTCTCAAGAAATGGGGTGTGCCTATGGATGACGAGCTGGATAATGCGACAAACAGTTTCAGAGGAGGAGGAGAAAGTAAGTTGAAACAAACTCCCCCCTTCATGAAGAAGGTATCTTGACTAACCCGTGTCGATTAGCGGGCGATGTCAACGCGGAGAGCATTATGGGTGATCGCGAATACCTCAGCCGAGTCGGATTCGGAACACCCTTCCAGTACCTCAACGTCGACCTCGACACCGGCAGCGCCGACGTTTGGGTCTACTCCTCCGAGACCAAGACCAAGACGCGCCGCGAAGACATCTTTGAGTTGGAAAAGTCGTCCACCGCCGAGCTCCTAAACGGAAGCGAGTGGAGGATCACCTACGGCGACAGTAGTTACGCCTGGGGCCACGTCTATCACGACAGCATCGACATTGGGGGAATCCCTCTTCACAACGCGGTGGTTCAATCCGCTGTGGACGTCTCCCAATCGCTCTCCTCGGACAAGGACATTGACGGCATTTTTGGTTTGGCGTATAACCTCCACAGCCAGGTCAGACCCAAGCAGCCTACCGTTCTTTCAACCCTCAAAAGTCATCTCGACAAACCGGTCTTCACAGCTGACTTGCGGTACCAATCAGATGAAGGAGCCTACACGTTTGGTTACATCGACCACCACCGACACATTGGAGAGATCAATTACACGCCACTCCTGCCCAATTCGACCTTTTGGGAGTTTAACTTTACGGGTCTGCATGTTGTCGGACATAACTATTGGTACATCTCCCAGTGGCGGGTGATTGCCGACACGGGCACGACGCTCATGTTGTTGTCTCCGGATATTGTGAACATGTACTACGACGCGGTGCCCAACGCGACTTCGGACAGGTCTTTTGGGGGGCTGTGGCACTATCCTTGCAATACCACGTTGCCGGATTTCGAGATTGGGTTTGCGAATGGGTGGGTGGCGAGGATTCCTGGGAGGTATATGAATTATACCACGTATGATGATTTGCCGGGGCGGTGTATGGGGGGTTTGCAGCCTTTCATGAGTGAGGAGTTTGGGATTTTGGGGGATATCTTTTTGAAGGCAGTGTATGCTGTTTTTGATATCGGGGGTGGGAAGGTAGGGTTTGCGGATAAGGATTTAGGGTTGTAAGGGGGAGAGGTAATAATGGGAGGGGGGAATGTAGGGGATTTGGGAATGGACATGGGTGGTATTTGGGACTGAGATGGAGGATTTGTCTTTTTATGTCACTGGGAGGTAGAATGGGGGGCGGAGTTGGCGGCTCAATTTGGTCCCTGCTAATTATATGCCATGTTTTGACTGAGATGTTTTGTTCATGCCTTTGTGAAGGGGTTCCTTGTGCACTTGAGAAGATATATTGGCAGTTCTACAAAGACGCTGAGTTGCTGAAGCTCAGCTGTTAGCTACTCTGCAGAATTACGATACCAGTGAGCATGATACTGGCCTCCAAGTATCTGGCTAGTTGGTCTGTTTTTGACACAGAACTCAACTCTCTCTCCTGAATATTCATTTCTTGGCCCTGCTGAGCTATCTGTTGTGCTGCTGTTGCTACTGGTGGCCGAGGAAGTTGTTTGGGGCATGTGGGTTGAGGCTTCCATTGTGTGTGTCTGTGACTTTGAAATGAAACGTGGGGGTTTGTATTTGAGTTGTCCCCCCTTTGCAAAACGCCTTCATGTTGAGCCTAGACTGTTGTGTTCTGTTTGTTCCCGAGCCAGCAAACATTTTATGGTTTTGGGCATCAGTTTGACAGCACATAGCACCGAAGTCACCCGCAGAAGTATCATGTGGCGTTTGCAAGGACGAATGATGATTTGACCAAGTTGAACTGGCAATGACGCACTTGAGAGTTTGAACAA
The DNA here is from genome assembly GCF_035222275.1 of Podospora bellae-mahoneyi. Taxonomy (NCBI): domain Eukaryota; kingdom Fungi; phylum Ascomycota; class Sordariomycetes; order Sordariales; family Podosporaceae; genus Podospora; species Podospora bellae-mahoneyi. Next base: position 3,522,610 of record NC_085882.1, on the reverse strand, counting down.
AGCACTGAATGTCCCTACGGACGAAACTGTTGATTTGGGCATTTCCCTCATCAATTGCCATATCATACACTATTGTACAAAACATTGACTACCTCGTGATCCTAACTGCTGCTCCAACAACACCAGAGGTAGCTAACATGAATAAAGCCAGTCAAAACACGCTGACATGCCTGCAGTCATCCCCTATTCATAAAATCGTCAAAATGCTCACACACCAACTAACGATGCTAATGAGGCTGTTCGCCATATTGACCGATCGACATACTAATATCGACACCGATCTCCTTTTTGAAAAGCTCGGACAAGGTGGTGCCGTCCCTCAGGTACACCCAGTCTCCGGCCGCGGTGTCCTGCTTCTCATGTTGACCTTCACCAAGGACGACGTAATCGTAACGCTTGGGGCCCGACATGGGAGACGAGAGCCAGATTTGCTTGTTGGGGGGCTGCTTGTTGATCACATAGGTGCCGGTGTCTTGGCCAAAGTCTACGGTCATGACACCAGCCTGGAGATTGGGTGTTAGTGCTGTGTTGGATGTAACATATGGGAGAGATCGGAAGCAACGCACAGAGTACTCAACATCCATCTCACTTCTCCTCTCGGCTAGGTCCTCGAGGTGATGCAAGAGCCTGTCCATATACTCATCGGCCAGGGCATGGTACTCTGAGTCTGTGATTTCAGCTGGGGTCCGGATGGGCTTCGGGGTCTCCTCCTTTGGAGTGACATCCTGATTGTCCGGGGTGATGCCCTGGTGGCGGGTGGCCGAGCTCTTGGAAATGAAGCGGGCGGAGAGGGCAGAGGCCCGTGGCAATGCTGGGACGAAAGTGGAAGCTGCTGAAAGGCTGGGAAGAGTGGCGCGCGAGGCACGAGTCGTCTGGATGCCACGGCTGGCCACCACACGGGCAAGCTTGGCGAGACCTGAGCGAACCATTGCAGGTGATTGTATGGTGAGTGTTTGCTGTGTGGAAGAGATGAGATACACAAACCGCCAAAGAGCGAGTTGCTGATACTGCTTATACCAAATAATAAGCACAGTCACCAATGCAAACAACGAAGATGGTGAGCTTGAAGTTAATGAAGTGAAGATGGGAGCCAGGATCAATTCGAGCTTGGTTCCATGACATTGACAGGACGGGAGCTTTGAGCCTTGAGAGGCAGCTACCCCACATTTTCCTTTAACCCGCTCGCGGCAGGCAGGACCAGGCCAATAGTACGATAACCGAGAGCCAGGCGCACGGTCCGCTGGGCTATCAAGGTCCCTGGCTAGCTGGCACGCTTCACGTCATCCCCCACCAGCCAACGCAGGAACATTGCAAAACGCATCAGTCGCAAGAAACCACGTACCGCACCGCAATCACACAAGCCATGATCAACGCATTCCTAGTCTTCAACGGCCAAGGCCAGCCTCGCCTAACAAAGTTCTACACCCAGCTGGTAATTATGTTTTCTCGTCTATTTCTTCCAGCCCAACCGGCCTTGCCAACCCCACTAACCTCTGCATCTTTTGTTGCTTTAGGAAACCTCCATCCAGCAACGGCTCATCTCCGAGATCTTCACCTTGGTTTCCAACCGCGCCCCCGGATCCTGCAACTTCCTGCCTTTACCACCCTTACTGGCCGCCTCAGGCACCTCCTCGTCCTCCTCCTCGGCCACAGAACAGAATGATGTCCCTTCCCTCGTAACCTACCGTCACTACGCTACACTCTACTTCATTGTCATTTCAACATCCACCGAGTCCCCACTGGCACTAATCGATCTTATTCAAGTCTATGTTGAGGCGCTGGACAGATTATTTGAGAACGTCTGTGAGCTGGACTTGATCTTCAACTTTGAGACGCTACATGCTACACTGGGCGAGATGATCGTGGGCGGCGTGGTAATAGAGACGAATATGGAGCGCATTGTTGCGGGTGTAAGGGCACAAGGAGCAGTGGCCAAGAGGCCGGTCAATGAGGGATCAAGGGGTGGCGGAGGAGCAGGACTGGGAGCTATGGCTGCTGCTGGATTCCAGGGAATGGGTGGGAACTTTGTCTGGCATGGCAGGTGATATTCTCCATGACACCTAAAAGACAGACGAGAACCAAGCATCAATATGTTGGTATACAAACGGCCGCCATTTATTGCAGGGTATTCCGACGCCAGAACTCCGGATGATGAGAACACTATAATACATGTAGGAGGGTGTTGGAACCAAGAGTCTAAGGTCTCTTGGGCTTGGGCTGTTGGGCAGGTTCCAGCGTTCTTGTATCTTCGGTAAAGGAGCCGAAGAATCCCCAAAATGACTCCCGAATCTTTTGAGAGGCTGTTAGAAGGATGGAGCAGGAGGGAAAGGTGGGATAGATGGCTTACTCCGCCATAAGGATTCGGCATTTCCTTCCAATCCATAAAGAGGGCCGTATATACAAGCACAACTACAAAGAGGCCAATTAATACAATATCACTTGGCAGCACGGGCATATAAGGAGAGCTACCCACATGTGATTGTAAAGTATTGCGCCAACCGCACGCCCTTATCCCACCCTGGTCGGAGGGTAGCCATCTTAAGCCTCCTTTTGTACTTCTTCTCAAACCTGAGCTGCTGCTGCGGGGACATGGTCATCATGTCAGGTGGCCAGACTTTCTTGAGCTTCGTTTTGGGTACTTCGCTTGCGGCTTTGGGTGCGGATTCGAGTATTTGCGGTTTGGGCGCCTGTGCAAGGCGTCTGATGAGTGTGGGGAACATGGTGGGCTGCGCGATATGTCTGAGCTGTGAAAACGGGGGAGCTATCGAAGACAAGACTTGGATGGAATTGACTCCAAGACTGACGATGACCGTTATAAAATGCCAAGAGAAATAATTGCCCTGACGGCAAAGCTGGGTTGAACTGTGGCTAGAATCCCGGTAGAAGCCACAGCTCACCCCCTGTCCGCCACAGCTGTGTGGTGGGTTATTCCCCACTCTGATTTTTGAATTAACCCCGCGTTGCGCTCTTGCCCCTCCATTCCATGGTGCCGTACCGTCGCCAGCCGGACAGCGGAGTCATCCGCCAAAATTTCCCCTGCCTACGAGAGCGTGTGTGAGGTTCCCGTGTCCCTGACTCAAAACAAGTCCAAGGTGTGTAGTCCCCTGCCTGTTGCCGCTGTTGCGAAATCGGGCCCCCGGTTTATTTCTGCCCCCAAGAAACCGTTCCCTTTCTTACCACCACTTACACATATCCAATTCTAGCAAGCCGGTGCGAACGAACGATTCGGTGTTTTGCGACAACAACCACAGTATGGCCGACACCACCCTCCCCAAGGCCATGGAGACCTTGGCTGTCTCCTCCAAGACCAAGGAGCTCAGGGGTACCGAGAAGAGAGATGCCCTTATTGAGATTGAAAAGGTGCGCCTTCCACCTGAAGACAAATACACCTATCAGGAGGCTATGGGAGCTGGGCTAACTCGCGGCCAATGCGCCTTGGTCTACAGAGATACCAGCAAAAGTGGGAGGAGGACCATGTGTTCGAGGTCGATGCGCCATCTATCGACGAGTTTCCCCTGGAGTCCATCACCGCCGATGAGCTGCGCGAGAAGTATGTTCAACTTTCTGGAATAAAGAGGCAGATATCAGATTGGAAGGAGAGGGGGGATTTCAGACCTGGAAAGGAGTTTGCGCATGGTTTGGGATATGGACACTAATACAGCTCGACAGGTTCCCCAAGTTTTTTGGTACAATCGCATACCGTATGTTTGTTCCCGGCTGGCATATACATGGACTGTTCACTGACTGATCGTGTAGCTTATATGAACGGCCGTCTCCACGCTGGCCATGCTTTCAGTTTCAGCAAGAGTACGAAACCTCTAATATCCAACTCAGCGCATTGCGTACTAACCTTGCATAGTCGAGTTCCATGCCGGTTACGCCAGGATGCAGGGCAAGCGTACCCTGTTCCCCCTCGGTTACCACTGCACCGGTCTTCCCATCAAGGCCTCCGCCGACAAGCTCGTGAAGGAAGTCCAAATGTTCGGTCGTGATTTCGAGAACTACAAGGAGGAGGACGAGGTTGAGGAGGCTCCTGTCGCTGCCAAGGGGCCAAAGGACGACTTGTCCAAGTTCAATGCCAAGAAGGGCAAGGCTGCGGCGAAGACCGTCAAGGCCAAGTATCAGTTCCAGATCCTCAACTCTGTCGGCATCCCGCTGGAGGAGATTCACCACTTCGCCGACCCTCAGTACTGGCTCCAGTTCTTCCCACCAGAGTGCAAGAAGGATCTCACCAACTTTGGTGCCCGTATCGACTGGAGACGTCAGTTCGTAACGACCGATGCGAACCCCTACTACGATGCCTTCGTCAGGTGGCAAATGGTCCGCTTGAAGGAGCTCGAGAAGATCAAGTTCGGCAAGCGTTACACAATCTACTCCATCAAGGACGGCCAGCCCTGCATGGACCACGACCGAAGTGAAGGTGAGGGTGTCCTCCCTCAGGAGTACACTGCTCTCAAGCTTAAGGTCGTTGAGTGGGCTCCCAAGGCCGCCGAGGCTGTCAAAGGCAAGATTCCCGAGGACGCCAAGGTGTACTTTGTGCCTGCTACCCTCAGAGCCGAGACCATGTATGGTCAAACCTGCTGCTTTGTCGGCCCCAGCATCACCTACGGTTTGTATAAGGCTTCTGAAAAGGAGTACTTTGTCATCACCGAGCGTGCTGCCAGAAACATGGCGTACCAGGGCATCTTCGAGAAGGAGGGCGTTCCTGAAAAGGCCGCCGATGTCTTGGGCTCTGACCTTATCGGAACCGTCGTAAATGCTCCTCTGTCTTTCCACAAGGAGGTTCGCGTTTTGCCCATGGAGTCTGTCCTTGCTACCAAGGGTACCGGTGTGGTCACATCCGTGCCGTCCGACTCCCCAGATGATTATGCTATGGTTACTGAGCTTGCTAAGAAGGCCGACTTCTACGGCATCAAGAAGGAGTGGGCTGAGCTGGAGATTATCCCCATCATTCAGACCCCTACCTCCGATCTTCTGGCTCCCTACCTCGTTAAGAAGCTCAAGATTGCCTCTCCCAAGGATGCCAAGCAGCTTCTGGAGGCCAAGGAGCTTGCGTACAAGGAGGGCTTCTACCAGGGTGTCATGAAGGTCGGCGAGTTTGCAGGCGAGAAGGTTGAGGCTGCCAAGCCCAAGGTCAGAGAGCAGCTGATCAAGGCTGGTGAGGCTTTTGCCTACTCCGAGCCCGAGAACAAGGTCGTGTCCAGATCCGGTGATGAGTGCACTGTTGCTCTCATGGACCAGTGGTACATTGACTATGGCGAGGACTCATGGCGCACTATTGCCTATGACTATGTCGAGAACAAGGATGGCAAGGGTCTCGAGACCTACTCTCCTGACACTCAGCATGCCTTCAAGGGAGTGCTTAACTGGCTGAAGCAGTGGGCTTGCGCGAGAACCTATGGCCTGGGCTCCAAGCTTCCTTGGGATCCCACCTTCCTTGTGGAGAGTTTGAGTGATTCTACGATCTACATGGCCTACTACACTCTTGTGCCATGGCTTCACACCGACTTGTTCGGCCGCGAGCAGGGCAAGGGGAAGATTGCCCCTGAGCAGATGATTGATGAGGTCTGGGACTATGTCTTTGCCAGGACACAGTTGACTGATGAGCTCGTTACCAAGTCCGGTATCCCCAAGGAGACCCTTCAGGGGATGCGCAGAGATTTCGAGTACTTCTACCCTCTTGACCTCCGTGTCAGCGGTAAGGACTTGATTCCCAACCATCTCACCTTCTGGCTCTACAACCATATCGCCCTCTTCCCCCGCGAGTTCTGGCCCAAGTCCGTCCGTGCCAACGGCCATCTCCAGCTCAACGGTGCCAAGATGGCCAAGTCCACTGGCAACTTCATGACTTTGGATGACGTCGTCAAGAAGTACGGTGCCGATGCCGCCCGTGTGGCTCTTGCCGATGCTGGCGATACCATTGCCGATTCCAACTTCGTCGAGGATGTTGCCGACAACACCATTCTCCGATTCTATACCAACAAGGAGTGGATCGAGGAGACTGTCAAGGACGAGAATCTGAGAACTGGTGAGCTCAACGACTTCCAGGACGTCTTGTTCGACAACGAGATGAACGCCCTGGTTGCTGAGGCCAAGAAGCACTACGAGGATACCTCGTACAAGCTTGCCCTCAAGGCCGGCCACTACGACTTCCTCAACGCCCGTGACACCTACCGTGAGGCCTGCACCGCTGCCGGCATTCCTCTTCACAAGGACCTCGTGTTCAAGTACATCAGACTCCAGGCTCTTCTGCTCACCCCCATTGCCCCTCACTGGGCCGACTTCGTTTGGCAAGAGATTCTCGGCGAGAAGACTTCCATCCAGTTCGCCAGGTGGCCTGACGTGCCTGCTTCGGACGCTGGCCTCACGGCGGCCCGCGAGTACGTCCGCCAGACGTCCTCCAACATCAACTCTGCTGAAGCTTCTCAGCTCAAGAAGATGGCCAAGGGCAGACAAAGTGACTTTGACCCCAAGAAGCCCAAGAAGCTCACAATTTTCTTGACTGAGGACTTCCCCACGTGGCAGGCCAAGTACATTGAGCTGCTGAAGGAGGTCTGGGATCCGGCTACCAACAGCCAAAAGATTGACGACAAGGAGCTCAACGGCCGCATCGGCAAGATGGGCGAGATGAAGAAGGCTATGCCTTTTGTGCAGGCCCTGAAGAAGCGTCTGAGAGATGGCGAGCCTGCCAGCGCTGTGCTGGAGCGCAAGCTGGCGTTTGATGAGAAGAAGACTCTTTTGGTGAGTAACCCCTCGTTCTGTTTAGGAAGAAAGATAAGGTAACTAACAATTCATTTCTAGGCCATGGTCCCAGGTCTCAAGCGCGCTGCCGGTCTCGAGTCAGTCCAGATCGTTGCCGTGCAGGAGGGAAGCAAGCAGGGCAAGGACCTGACTGCCAATGGTGCGGAGGTGGAGGTCACTGCTCCTGTTGCCGAAGCTGCCCTGCCCGGCCAGCCAAGCTTCTTCTTTACCAACGTATAGGTGTAGGCGGGAGTAAGAAAAAATGGTAAAATGGGAAATGAAAAGGAGTCATATTCCAGCGCTATGACGGGGTTCAGCGTCTCAAGTTTCTTTGGTCGCGGCATTGCCTAGGATAGGTTATAAAAGAGACTCGCTTTGACAATTTTCTTATCCAGATTTTGGAAGAAGGGTGTGCGTCTGATGACGAGTTCTGGATTTGAATGTGGTAAGGGGTCAAAGACACCGCTTGACATCACAGCTATATCACCGGCTGTTCTCCTTGCGAGCTGCGGAAGCTTGGAGTTATTAGTGCCGGAGCTGACCCCCGCGAGGCAAGTCTTGGGAGAGGCAAGTCTTGGGAATTCCTCGTGCTGCATGCGCTCTATCGACTTGGATGCGAGGGAAGGGAAACGGAGTCTTTCCGACTGTCAAATATCAGGGATTTTATCTCCAAAAGTGTCAGACTTGCCAAGGATATGTCCAACTCATAACGGAAGCATGATGTTTTCTCCCTCTACTCACAATCTGCAGTCTTCGGACGATATCTCCCATTCCATCGCTATGAATCATCACCTACCCTTTCTTTCTCCTCTCCTCAAATACCTTTCGTCCCCTAGTCCCCTCACTGATCTATTCTCTTCTTCCTTGACATCTTCACTCACTCTGTGTCTGTAATAAATATCCCCAATCTTTTTTTACTCAAAAATATCCTCTTGATACCCCTAGATACCCAAACCCAAACCCAACCCAACCCAACACCCTCCCCGACTCAACAAAATGCGCTTCACCTCCTCCGGACTCGTCGCTCTCGGCGCCGCAGCCCTCGTGTCGGGTCAAACAACCACGACGAGCACCGAAACTGGCTCCGTTTCCACCATCACCTCGGCGACGACCGTTTTCCCGTCTTCCACGACGACCACCGCCACGCCGGCTGTTACCAGTCTGTTGCCCCTTTCCTCCTTGCCCTTTTCTTCTCGGGTTTCGTTGCCCACTGTTGTTGTCACCATCTTCCCCACAAGATATGAGCTCGCTGTTGAGAGACCCAAGCTGACGGTAGAAAAACAATAGCGACCGCCTCTGTCGTCCCTACCAACGCGGCGGGTAGCAACGTTGCTGGGCTGGAGGGGCCTCTGGCGGGGCTGGTCGTGTTTGCTGTTATGGCTGTGGGGTTGGTGTGAATTCGAGGCAATGGTGGTGGTGGTCGTGATGGTAGTGAGATAGGGAAGGGATCGTCGTGGTGATGATAGCGGCAGCAGTAGTGACGGAAAGGGGTTGTAATGTATTGTACATAAGGACATGTGAAGGAATCAGATGTTGGAAGAATTTGTACCACAACCAATTCTCACTCCCAACACTTTTTCGTCATCACTTGAGTTCTCGAATTTTGCTGGACCAAGCTTGTTGTCACCGACCATATAACAAAAGCCTCGAAATTGTTCTGCTGGCCTCGCGGGTTTCGATCGGTGAAGTCTCCTCCGTTCGTTCGCTCGATCGCCCCTGTCACCTATCCACCAGCCCAAATCTCTCAGCTTTACTATCCTTCTGTTTTCCCAGCCCTCTAAGCAGAAACAGCCACCGCCTTCCCCCCCTCAACCCCCTTCCCTCCTCCCCCGGGCAAATCCTCCACCTCAAAAATAACCCTAATCATCAAGCTGCAACTCGGGCAGACAGCAATGTCCGCCCCGTCCTGCAAGTCGCAAAGCGCAATCTCAAACTTGTCGCCGCAAGGACACGGGTAGTGGTACGTCTGCAGCGCCTCGTCAAACGTCATGTCCTCGATCTCGACCTCGTCGTAGATGGAGAGCTGCTCGTCGTCGTCGGCCATTTTGTCTCCCTCGCTTTCGTCACGGTGAAAAGGTTGTTGTTGTTCTTGGGTCCTTTGGTTGCGGCAAACAAACAAAAAAAGTTTTGGAGGGGCAAAAAGATGATGACTTTGAAATACTAACCCCTGCCGCTTGGAATCGGTCTTGGCGCGGGGTAGACATTCTGTGGCATCTGATTGGATCCACCTCCCATCACAGCCAGCCCCACACAAATCACTTACATACAACCAACATTCACCATGGTAACCACAAGAAACGGGGCAGCAACTCAAAGGAAGAAAAAGACCAAACACGGATACATAAGGATATACACTTAACTACGCTACAGAAGGTAAAGTATACACTACAGAAAGAAATCCCCCAACAGTACCTCGACAGGCACAGATAGTACAAGATATAAAGAAAAGTGAAGAGACAATAAATTAAGCATTAAGGAAAAACGTGTGTTTAGAGAGAGAGTGATGTTGTCCAGCTAATGCAGCGCAAAAATGGCCAGCAGAACAGAGAATAGTGGTGGCGATGGAACGACATCTTGTTCCAACAAGAGAAAATGGGTAGAAAAGACAAAGGAAAAGGTATCACTCATCATCAAAGACAGCCAACCAACTGACATCCAACCAACCAAACAACCAACGAATCCTCCCTCTGCATCCGCCACTCCCCCCTCACTCCTTTCCCCATCAAGATCGCAACAAGATCCAAGAGAAAATCTCTCATCGGAACTACCCCAACTGCGAAATGTGCCTAAGACTGACTGGCAAGATAATTCGCAGCCTAAAAGAAAAGAAAGAAAACCTTTGGTCAGCCTCACGTCCTCACCCTCCTGCTCTGAGAAGAGAATCCATTCTTGGTCTTGCTGCTTACCCTCTCCAAATTGTAATCATACTTCTCCAGCGCCGCTAGCGCATCCGTCCGGGAGTACCCCATACTCGTGAGGTTCTTCAGGATCGGATCATCGTGCTCTCCCTCCTCCGTCAGCGCCCCCCCAGCAGCCGGCCTTGCCGGAGCCTCCTTGGCGTTTTCGTTGCCACTGGCCAGCGTCACTGACGATGCAGTGGGGGTCTCATCTAGACCGGCAAAAATGGCATCCCAGTCGTGGGCATCACCCTTGGCTTTGCCAGGGCCCGAAGCAGACGCGGGACCAGCCGTGCTGTTGGCGGCCGAAGTGGTCGATAGTGAGGCGAAGTCGAAGCTGCTCTCACCACCAAAGGCTCCGCTGGTGGCGGCCGAGTCGCTCTTGGGCTGGCTTGGCGGCGGGCTGCTGTCAAAGACGGGGTTGAAGTCGTCGAGACCGGACCGGGAGATGTTGGCAAAGTCATCGTCGGCGGAACCCTCCTTGGCATCCTCGAGACCCTCGAAATCGCCATCAAGATCGTCAAACGCACCCTTGGGCGCAGGAGCAGTCGCAGTGCTCGGGCGGTTGTTCGTTGCAGCGGCAGCAGGCTGGGCTGCGAGAGCTGAGCCAAAGATGTCGTCTACATTCGAGCTGGAGAGCTTGGTCAGGTTAGTGGACGAGGCCGTAGTGGCGGCGGCAGGTTTCTCGCTGCAAATAATGTCAGTCTCTGTGTAATAATGAAGGGTGGGCTGGAGCGAAAACGAGACTAAACGACGTTGGTCGTACCTCGCAGCTTGCTGCTCAGGAGCTGGGCTCTGGGAGGATCCCGCGGCCGCAGAAGCGTCTGGTGCAGACTTGGTGGTGATAGTTGGGGAGGCAGATCGAGACTCGATGCTCTTCTCGACCGGCTTGGTGGCCGGCGAAACAGGCGCAAAGTCATCGTCGAACCCGCCGCGCTCACTCTCACTGTCCGACTCGTCGTCACCCTCGAGTTCCGAGATGGGAGGGAACTCGTTGTTGAAGGTTGAGAATGCCTTGGTCGCATCCGCGCCGGACGAGGCGGGGGCGGCAGCCTTGGCCTGCTTGAAGCTGGCAAAGGCCGACTCAAAGTCCTCCTTGGCCTTTTGTTGGTCCACGGCGAAGGGGTCCACGTTACCACTGGTGGCGGGACGCTGGATCGTCTCTTCGGGAACAGAACCAAAGACGTTGGAAGGCTTATCCGAAGCGACCGAGGGGGCTCTTGGCCGGTCGGAGCCCGAGCCAGAGGCAAAGCTCTGTCCCGTCTTGAGAGCCTCAATAGGCGAAGCAGCCCTGATGGGTTGGGACTCCTGGTGAGTCTCGGGGCGGCTCAAGGCCGGCGAAGCCTGGCGGGAGGTGCTCAGGGAGTCGGTGGGTTCGGGAAATGGCAGAAAGGTAGAGTTGATCTGCCTAGGTTCCGGGACTGTAGGTGAGTCGGTCGCGACGGTGGCTTGGCGGCTAACATTAGGGCTGCTCGAGCCAGGTGTCGCAAACGATCCGCTGCCAGTAGAGGTTCCGGTGAATTGTGCTGGAATAGCACTGGCGGGCTGAGGGGGAGGGGTGCTCGTATCACGGACGTTCAGACTGGGCCCAAAGACATCATCGAAGCTCTGGTTGCTAAAGGACCGAATGGGGGGCGAGGCAAAAGCCCCGGTGATATCGGTGCTTCCCGTCCTCCGGAAGAATGGGTTATTAGCGCTCGTGGTGGAAAGGGCTGGGCTTCCGACCTGAGCCAAACCAGGCGAACTGCTGTTGGCCTGGCGGGCAAGCTCCTCGTTGCTCTTGGTGAGCTCCTCCACCTCCGTCTTCAGCTTATCCCGTTCACCCTCGTTGGTGGCGAGCTGCTTCTTGTTGATAGCGACAAGGCCCTTTTGCTGTCTGGCCTCGGACTTGAGCTTCTCGACCTGGGGCTTCAGCTGCGCAATCTCGGCATTCACTGCCCGGATCCGCTCCTTAAGGCTTGCGTTTTCCTGTTGATCCGCCTGCAGGGCCGCCACAACGGTTCGGTGCTGGTTCTGGATGTCTTGATAGCTAGCATCAATCATGGCAAACTCGGTCTGGAGCTTCTTGGTCTCATTCTTGGAGGCTGTAAGCTGCGTCTCGAGCGACCGGACATCCTGCGCTTCCTTCTCGTACATGGCGCGCAGCTGAGCCAGACGCTGCTCAAAATTCTTCTTCTGGATGCTGGACTGGCTGAGCTCATTCTGGGTAGCCGCACGTTGACCCTGCACATCCTGCACTTGCTTGGTCAAAGAACCAATCTGGTTGGACAGGTTGGCAAGCTCAGTAGTCTCGCTCGACAAGTTCTTGCTAACCTCGGGCTCGGCATCACCAAGCAGGTCGTCTTCAAAGGAGGGAGCAGGAGGTCTCATCGGGAGACTAGTCACGGAACCTGCAGCGGACGCATTGGAGCCACCGGTAGGCTGTGTGGTAAGGCCGCGGCCAAAGGAAGAGGACGGAACAAAAGGCTTGAATGTCGAGGTGTTGGGAGACGGTCTGGCTGGTGACGTAGGGGCAACAGGGCTCATGCTAGTAGCGAAGGGATCACCACCAGCCGATCCGCCTGTAGCCAAAGCCACCTGAGCTGGCGCTGGCGGCTGAGGATCATCCAGCCCAAACAAGTCTTCGAGCGCAGATGGCTTTGGCTGAGGTCGTGGGGGTGCGTCAAAAGCTGAAGCGCCGGTGGCTGTTGGGGGTCTAACAACCTGCGCCCGCATGCTCGGTGGGATGAGGTTGGCGGGGAGGGTGGTCGGCAAAGTATGGGCGCCTGGCTTGGTGCGTTGCTGTCGGATAAGATACATGGCGACGGCGAACTCGTCCCTGGTCAAGCGGCCCGCAGAGTTGATATCGGCCAGATCCCAAATCTGGGCCAGAGCATCCTCGGAAAGATTGGACTGACTGAAAAACCCGACAGCTTCTTCACCAGTAATGAATCCCTTCTTTGACTTGTCGAGCTCCTCGTACAGTTGATCAAACCGAGCCTTGTCCTGTGGAGTAACCAGCCAGTCTCCAGTCGTTTGCGCAACAATCGGGGGGCGGCCAAGGGGACTTCCGGTGCGCATCTGCTGCAAGGGCGCTGGGCCGGTGAGCTGTCGTGGGACGGCCGAGATGGGTGGTGTAGCCGTTGTGGGGGACTGTTGTCTGGGGATGCTTGCGCCAAGCGGTGCACGGCGAGTGGCCGCCTCGTAAAGGGCCGCAGGCAGGATGTTGGGCAAGCCGCGCAACGCGCCAGTCTTCATGGAAGAAAGCAAGTGCATGGCGATAACGAATTCGGTCAAGACGAGGGCGCCGCGCTGTTCGGTGTCGGCAAGCATCCAGATACGACCCAGGACCTCGTTGGGAAGACCAGACTTCTCAAAGATTTGCTTGGCCTGGTCTCCAGGAAGCATACCGCCAGCCTGAAGAGGCTGTCTCTCGAACAAGCCAGCATACTGGGCAACCTTCTCCGGAGTAAGCGGTGGGATGCGAATGGGACCTGGGGCGCCCGTGGCCTGGGCCTGAAGCGCGGGCGGCGGTGGAATAGGGGCAGGGGTCGGTGTGAAGCCATCGAATCGTGGAATAGGACCTTGCTGAAGAGCCAGCTCGGGAGTTGGTTCCCGGCCGGCCTGCGCATGCCCAATGAGCCTCAAGACGATGCCAAACCCAGCCGGGGTGAGGAAGCCTCTGTTTTCTTTATCCGCAATCTGCCAAATCTGTAGAAATATCACAAAACAAGAGTGTCAGCGTTTTTGGTGAGGTCACAATATCGGCTGGTGGGGATGCAGCCCCTGAAACACGAACCTCGCCCAAGATTCTCGAATCTAGCCTTGTCTTCTCAAAGAATTTGACAGCAACTTCTCCGGTGACAACTCCAACATTTTCTGTATCAGCTGCTCGGAACAGCTGGCCGTAGACTCGTTTCTCTTCCGGTGTGAGGTTGAGGTTCGGTGCCCCTAAAGCCATCATTTCCGGTTAGCCCGTGCCCCCGTTGCCCAAAAAGTCGCCGGTCTGTCTGCCACTGCTTTTTAAAACACGTACCGGCATCGGCGGCGGCGGCAGAAGATGATTCGGCCATGGTGAGAACCAGATGTGCCGTGTGTTGCGAAAAGAGACCAAATGTGTTTTTGCTCAATCGTCCTTCTTCGGTGGTGGTGGTGGTGGTGGCTAATGTCTGTTTCTCGTGCCTGGTCGAGTCGCTCGCTGGCAGTCACGGTTTCGTGTGAGGGAAAAGGAAATGCGTGTATTACAAGAGGGAAATGGACGAAAGAGACGCTCAGTAGGAATCAGAAAACAAAAGAACAAGAATCATGCGGGCCTAGCAGTGGACTATGGCATATGCGCATTCGTAGTTTGCGAGGTCGAGTCTGGTTGAGTGGGCGAGTGGGGGAAAATCAACCGTCCAGTCTGGTCTGGTCTGGCAACGTTCGTGAGGCTGGGATTGCGACTCCCCCAAGCTCCCTTGGGCAGCAGAGAGGAACCTGGAAGCCAAACAGCTAGCGGGAAAGTCCGCAGAGTGGGGATGCCTCGATCTGTCACAGCGCCTTGGCAGCAACCCAACCCTTGATTGGGTCCCAAGGGTCCAACCAGGCTCGTCCTGCCAGAGCTGCAGTAAACCCCCAAGCTCAACAGCCAACGGCAACTGCAGCAACGGTGCAGATGGCAGCTTGTTGCAGACAGTTGCAGACATAACCCCGTCTCCTCGCTAGTACAGGTCTCAGAAAGCAGACATGCGCGATAATTGAGCATCACTTGGAAAGTACCATTAAGGTGTGACACCAAATACTGTACTCCGGGGGATCTCTCCTATGTACACAGTCTGTCCCACTCCCCAAACAAAACAAAACAAAACAAGACAACATTATAATATCCCTCCAGGTATTCTGCTGTTCTCCATTAAAATTCACTATTCACTTTCCGTCTAACAAAATAAAATTCACTGGGTCCGCGCTTGCCAAGGAAGTATACCCATGAAAACGCAGAGAGCCTCTTTTCGCCAACGGGATATCGCAGGCCTAAAGGGGATGACTAAAAGGACTCGGTGCAACAACAACAACCCTTCGTCCAAGGTGATTCGCCCACAATCAAACATACCAAACTTTGCCACCACGGAGTATCCACACACGTAGCTTCCGTGCTTCCGCACTTAGTACTCGGCCTCGACATCCTCACCCTCCATCGAATCGGCAGCAACCTCCTCGTAATCGCGCTCAAGAGCAGCAAGATCCTCGCGAGCCTCCGAGAACTCACCCTCCTCCATACCCTCACCAACATACCAGTGGACGAAGGCGCGCTTGGAGTACATGAGATCGAACTTGTGAGAGAGAGCGGACCAGGCCTCGGCAATGGCGGTGGTGTTGGAAAGCATGCAGCTAGAGGCATAGTTAGCAAGTTGTAACAAAATAGAATACACAACAACCAGGGTATACATACACAGCACGGTTAACCTTGGCCAGATCGCCGTTGGGCACCTGGTGGGGGGGCTGGTAGCAGATACCAAGCTTGAAACCGGTAGGGCACCAGTCGACGAACTGGATGGTGCGCTTGGTCTTGAGGGTGGCAACGGCAGCGTGGGCGTCGTTGGGGACGACGTCACCGCGGTACAACAAGCAGGTAGCCATGTACTTGCCATTGCGGGGGTCACACTTGACCATCTGGTTATTGGGCTCGAAGCAAGACATGGTCATCTCCTGGACGCTGTTGGCCTCGTGGGCAGCCTTGGCGGCCGAGATGACGGGGGCATAAGCAACCAGAGGGAAGTGGATGCGGGGGTAGGGGACCAAGTTGGTCTGGAACTCGTTGAGATCGACGTTCAGGGAGCCATCGAAACGGAGCGAGGCGGTAATGGAAGAAACGACTGGAAGATATGTCAGCAGGTGTCAAAAAAGAATACGTCTGGTGCTCTGGAAAAACATACCCTGAGCAATGAGACGGTTCAGGTTCTCATAGTTGGGGCGCTCGAGACCAAGGTTGCGACGGCAGATATCGTAGATGGCCTCGTTGTCGACCATGAAGGAGCAGTCGGCGTGCTCAAGGGTAGTGTGGGTGGTGAGAATAGAGTTGTAGGGCTCAACAACAGAGGTAGCGGTCTGGGGGGCAGGATAGACGCAGAACTCGAGCTTTGACTTCTTGCCATAGTCAACCGAGAGGCGCTCCATCAACAGAGCACCGAAACCGGAACCGGTACCACCACCGAAGGAGTGGAAAACGAGGAAACCCTGAAGACCACTGCAGTTATCGGCCACGCGGCGGACCTTGTCGAGCACCTGATCAATAAGCTCCTTGCCGACAGTGTAGTGACCGCGGGCATAGTTGTTGGAGGCGTCCTCCTTTCCGGTAATCATGTGCTCGGGATGGAAGAGGCCACGGTAGGCACCAGTGCGGACCTCATCGACGACGTTGGGCTCGAGATCGCAGTAGATTGTCCGGGGAACATATTTGCCATTTCCTGCTTGGGCATACATCCGTCAGCTGGGCCAAAAGATATGAGGGCACACATCAAAGGTCCCAAGTACGCACCAGTCTCAGAGAAGAAAGTGCTGAAGCCATGGTCGGGGTCAGCAGCCTTGCGCTCCTCAGTGAGGTATCCATCGGGCTAATGATATGAACGGGTCAGTATCACAATATTCCGACCGCTAAAAATCGGGGACGAGAGCATACCTGGATGCCGTGCTCAAGGCAGTACAGCTACACATGTAAGGTCAGTAAAGTCCCTATTCCATCAAGCATATCGAATGTAGTGTTCATCGGTGCCGAGCAGAGGAGATCGAAAGTCATGATGTCGCCTGGTGTGTTGTCACGAGGCGAGGCAGCTCTGATGACGATGCGGGCAACCGGGGAGGAGGACGAGTCGAGAGAGGGGTGATGCTGTACATACCTCCCAGCAGGAGTTGGCGATCTGGCAACCGGCCTGGCCGACTATAGACAGAGAAAGTCAGTATCAACACAAAAGTCGTCCAAAAGGGTGGTGTTGAGTCGGTGGCATGCGCCGATATCGAGGTGCCCCCAACCGATGCGGTGAGGCCAAAGACGCGCGCCACGCCGAGAAAAAAAAAAGGAGCTTCAGGTCGGGGCAAAAAAAACATACCGTTCAAGCTGATAATCTCACGCATCTTGACTTGGTAGCAGAAGTACTCTTTGCTGCAAAAAAAAGAGAAAGGTGCAATATGAATATAGCCTGTCAGCAAAACCAAAGACACCAGCTGGGTCACAAGACAACAACAACAACGGGCGGGTTTGGCTGGAGAAGTGGAAATTTGAAGGTTGGTCGTTCTTCGGAAGCCTGAAGGTCGAACTTGGGTGACAGTGGTGGGGAAATTTGATTGTTGACAGAAGCGTTCCCCGAAGCAGGCAAGCGCGCTTCCTCTCCTTGCCCGTGCTTTATCAGCCAGTCACTGCCGTGCACTGAGCAGACCACAGAAAGCACCCCCCAAAACACCGCTGGTTGTGATCACTCATGGGCCCGAGCGTCATGTCTGTCCAATCCAGTGCGGTCTGCTGCCCGGCTGGCTGGGTCCGGGATGCCGGCAGTCTCGCCGTCTGAGCCCCGACTTGCTTCACTCCCTACAGATACCCAACCAGTTTATGTCTGTACCTTACAGACATCCGACCTACATACATATATGTCCTATACAGCATACATCACAGCAAGCCTCACCCCAAGGGACATGGAAGAGATGGCTGGACAGTGAAAGAGCGGGCCTCCTGACGGTGACATGGTCCAGATTGATAGGCCAATCTCAATTTGGGAGGGATCCATATTTTTGCCAGCAACATCTGATGGCCAAGAGACCCACTGGAATACCAGTCAGTGCCAGTGCAACACTCATTCATTCGTTGCCGCACTGAACTGTCACAGCCTGTTGTCATAAAGTAATAATGCTTGCTGATTAATAAAAAAACAGAGAGTTTGTAATAGGATAAACACAATAATCCCATGCCATGAATTCCAACATGACAACGACATACAAACACCCTCATATCCAACAACTCAAGGTATCATTCCCAGCATATCCAAAGTCACCCTCCCAAAAAGGACCTCTGCAGATTCCTAGCATGCTCCGAGCTCATAGCATCCAGCTTGACCGCCACCAAACAACACTCTACCGCCGCCTTCCCATTCTTGACCCCTTGAATCCTCAGCCGCCACTGCCCAGTCCGCACAATCCATTCCTCCAGTCCGCCATTCATATCCACCCTCCTCCTCTTCCTCGAAAACGGCTGTGAGGCCGGAACAGACAGCAGTAACGCCGAGGGCGAGTTCTGTTCACCACCGCCACTCACACCACCCAGTCCCCCAGCCGATGACGGCACCGAGCTATTCCCCGCCTCTTCCAAGCTCCAGGCTCTTCCGTCCAGCGTGACGCTTGCCTCGGGATCCATCACAACCCTTACCAAATCCTCGCTAAGCGGTGTGTTCCCCGGCGTAGCTGGTTGGCTGCTCGCACCCCCTTGTGCCATTAGCAACCCGAGGGGCTGTGTTGTGGGCGGTAAGTTGAGCTTGGTAGAGATGACCTCGAAAAGTTTCGCCACGCGAGTCTTGACTTCCCCAAAGAACTCGGCTCGGATCGATCCATTCGGTCCAAACTGTAGCCTGGTGCTCTCATCGCCAATCTCGAGCACTAGCTCGTAAGATTTCTCGTCGACGAACGGGCGGGCGTAGTTGACCCATCCGGCGGCTGGATCGAGTGCGGTGGGCTCGGAAGCTACCGTGATACCGCTTTTGAGTATGTCCCTGAGCCGAAGAACAATTTCGTGTCGTCTACGTGACAGGTTGTAGGATATCTGATGCGGGATCAGACGCTGCTCGAGCCCTTTGAAGTTGAAATACCGGCAATCTCGGAGTAGCTCTGCGCGATGGCCTTCATCGCGAATATTGACCGGGTATCCTCGGAGAAGGTTGAGTAGCTCGGCAAAAATATCCCCGTTACGTGTTGGGATCGCAGGGGGCACAATCGATGGTGGCCGAAGAAGCCCTTCTCTGTCCAAGCCAGGAAAGAGCTCGTCTGGTGAGGAAAAGAAGACAGCAAAGCCCAGCGAGAAAAAGTTGGGTGAGTTCCCTGGGTCATTGAATAGCTCTCGTGGTATTGCAAACTGGCGCTCTCCAATAGTAGTAAAGATGCTCTCCTCGTACAACTGGGACATCAACTTGGGGACTAGCAAGACACAGCGTTAGCCCAACATGTCTTCGGCCTTGCAGCAAGTAGCAATAGCAGCGTTGTCTCACGTCTGTAAAACTGTGCATCGGCAAACAATCGCACAAAGTGCGTTGCATCTCGCGGTTTCACATGATACCCCTGAAGGTGTAGAGCAATATCTTTAAACGTGTCTGGGTCACGATCGATGGACAGGGTCCGGATGGCGTTGGAAATGTCTTCTCCATTTTCTTCGGCCTGTTTTAGCTGACACAGAAAGTATTGGGAAAAGTACGACGGCGCTGTTCATGTCAGTCAATTTGTGCTCATTCCCTCCACCCACTCAGATGATATACATACCATCGGATGATAGCGATGCGCCCGATAGTTTGAAGAGCTCAGACCCTATCTGTATGGGGAAGACGCGCTCGTGAGGGAGGATTTTGGGAATGTGGCTGATAAGCTGGGTGGTGGAAAGTGGTTGAGAGGAGGATGGCTGCGAGATGCCCATATGGCCATTTGTTGCTGGTGCTGCGTGAGCGTTCAGCTGGTCGCCGGCCGGTCTGGCCATGAAGCCGAGTGAGATCCGGTTCCTAGCTCTCAGTGGTTTCGGGATAAACAGACGATGGTAACACGGCGGAGTTCATCGATTGGCGGCGCATTCATTCATCCATCCATCCATTCATTCATTCATTGCATTCGAAAGGAAAGAAAAAGAGACACAGTAAAGGCGCCTTCTCAGCACCATGATAAAATACAGGCTGGTTACATCAGTTTGTCAGAGGAGGCTCAGCAATTGGAAATATTGAAGCCTTAAATGTCAGCAGGATGATGACAGGGGTGTGCTTCGAAAGCGTTCCCGTTTCTCTTTTTTTCGCTTGGGAGGCTTCCGCTTCTGTTGCCGGATGCGTGGCTCGCGGCGCAGGGTGGCTCGTGCCCTTCGTCTCTTCCGCACTCGCGACGTTTCACAAAAAGGAGCTCGGGCCGCATCACCAGGGAGCTTCCTTTTCCGCAAGACAGATGGGAGGCACAGCTGCTGTGTCGGTTGTGGAAAAGTCTGATGTGCATTGGCTGCCGCGAGATTGGAGACCTCTGTTCTGTGATAGCAATTAGTACTACAGCCAATGAGATGGCGAGTGGCATCAAAGTTTCTAATTTCACCGATGCTCATATAACTCGTTCGATGAAGGCTCCATTCAGCCTCGTGGGTTAAACGGCAATGCCATGCTGCTTCACCTCAACATGCGTGACTTTCAAGTCGTTTCTTCACCTCAGGACGTCAAGTTTATGAATATGGATAGAGCACGCAGAAATCAGTGTCTTTCTCAAGACCACAACTACTCCAACCGCTCAACATAAGCAAGTCTATGGTCTAAACAATTTAACAAGACAAATAGACCCGTTACAATGTTGTCACCGAGTTAGCAGTGGAGTCATATTTACCTCTCCTCGTGAGCCTTGAACTGGGTAGGTATCTAACTAACACAAGTCCCAACCCTGAAATACCTAATCCGTTTTCAAAACACATGCCCATCAACCGTTGTTTCCAGTTGAGCATCACTCTCATACCTCCACTCTTTGGTAGTCCTCGACCAGGTAACCTCAGATGAATCCATTGAACTGTATTTAGTTCGGGCCGAGGGGTCCACCGCCCCTTCCCGACTCACCTCCGCTCCTTCTGCCAAAAAGACGTTGACCACGCCTGCCATGTTAGCACCAAAGATAACCAAAAAGAAGCGAATCAGTATCAGCTGCGCAATCCGAGATTCGAACTCGGGTCCCTCGCTTGTCCAAGAGCGAGATGGGAAGCGAGTATTCTAACCACTGAACTAATCGCGCTGTCCTTGTGTTGTTGTTGTTGAGGTTGGGTGTGGAGATATGCGTTGTATAAGGGCCGCAGGTAGTCTTTATCAAACGGAGTAATGGTTGCATGGTTGCACAGCATATTGAGTGTGATAGCTCTAGGTATATAGATATCACAATCTGACAGCTATCAAGATCGGGGCCAAGGTCACTTAAATCCGTTTGTTCCAAAAGAACCTACATGTGAAGCCATCTCATCAAACCCACCTGACCACGGAGAACCGCCTGACCACGGAAAACCGCAGAGTGAGGCTTGGTTTGCGACTGAACATAAAATGGAATTTCGTCATGACTGGCCATCTCAGCAGATAAAAATAGCATTGGCTCTTCTATCACAATTCCATTGTCAAACTTTCAAGTTTCCATGTTACGGCATCATCCCGATGGAAAGAGGCATATGGATCAAATGCTATCAGTCCGTTTGCTCCGGAAAGACACCGGCAATTGGCTGTCTATCCGGAGGCAGTACCGAATATTGATTGATGGCGGGCCCGGGCATGATTTGTGGCTTGCATTCAACTTGGGGGGAGGTGATGACCTGCTCGCCTCACTGGCTCATCGCATATCATGATCAAAGTGGTTTTTCTGCGAGAATCCTGATGAAGATTCGGGGTCTGACCACAAGCTTCACTTTGAAATGGAAGGCTGAGCTTCATGTGGGAAGGTGCTGGACAATCAACGCACTGAGGCCCATCGTGCCATTATTGGCCACGAGAGGAGATGGGTGGCACAGGATGTTGGTGGGAGAGAATCAGCCAGAGATTTGACAAGCAATGATGCAGATGATGAAACTGTCGAGCAAGTTGAAAAGAAGGTGGTTGTCCGCCATAATGCCTCCTTTCCAACATTCGAACAGGCAAAATTTCAGTCCCACATGGTGTCATACTCTCCAACTTGCCTTCCCCCTTAATCAACCACCTGATTAAACCCCACAATATTAGCTGACTCTGACCAGCATGTCCACCGGGAAACTGGCAACTCTCTCCTCCTCCAACACCACCGCTTCAACAACTCCGCCTTCTTTGGACGACATTGAGAATTTGTTTACTACGTTGGCATCCCATCCGGCCGTCAAGCAATTTGCCTCCATTGGCGCCGAGAACAAAAAACTCCGGAAGAAATACAGCAATCTCGAACGTGACAACACCCATACAATCAACCAGATTGCGAGACTCCAGACAAGTCTGGACGCAGCTAGGAAGCAAGGTGATGATGCTTCCAAAAAGCTCCAGGATGTCTTGAAGCAGATGCAAACTCTTGAGTGCCAATACCTCGAGGCCAAGAAGAAGCTCGCCGACAATGAGACGCAGCTGGGCGACGAAAGGGGGAAGATGCAGTGGCAGATTGACTCCGTGAAGCAGGAGCTGAGTGAGGAGACAGCCAAGCTTGAGAGATTATCAACATTTTCAGCCAGGCTGGTTCCCATTACGGAAAATATCAAGCACATGTATGTCCTCCTCACTCTTGTTCAAGTTGACTATGATATGATTGCTAACTTTGAAGGGTGAAGTTGCAGTATCATGGACTCCATCCGCACCTCTGCCGTCAAACTGGCCGAGACATACTTTTGTGATGACCTGCCCCTGAATGGTGTCAACTGGACTACGATCAAGAGCCACCCTGCTCTGAGCCGCACTGATTGGATCCTCCCTCTCCCCGTCTCCAACTCCGCAACCGCCAAACACATGCGAATAGCCACTTTCCTCGCCATTCTTGGATATGAGTTGCGCAATGCCATCTTCCAGCCCATCTATCTCCTACGCAAATCCTCCGAGCTGAATGAATTCCTCAACCATCTGGCCGAAGAAAACGAAGAGGTCGAGGCTTACCTGCGCTCAGTACTCTTCCGGGCACTTGCCGAGTACAGGACCATCACTGATTCCATCAGCACCGAATGCACCGATTCCGTGGTTAGCTCCGTCGCAAGTTGCTTCGAAAGCCTTGTGCTGGAGGCCAAACGCCAGCCATTTGTTTCCGAGTTGAAGACATACTGTACCAAGGCTTGCAAGGAGTGGGAGTACATCCAGAGGCTTGAACGACGAGTGGAATTTGAGACGGACCCAGAGGACGACGATTTGAACAACAAGAAGTTTTGGCTGCCGCTCAGCACCAAGTCATCATGCTCGCTCGAGACATCTCCTTCGAAACCACACGCCAATGGCAGCACCAAGACTGCTTTGAAGGGGATACATAAGGGAGCAGCATCGAGCAAGACGTCTTCTCCTCCTCTTCATTCACCGGTCGAAGCCACATATTTTCTGGATTTTTTTGTGGTTTGGCCAGCTGTAACGACCGAGCAGGTGAGGGGCACGGCGATATTATCTTTGGGGTACTTTGTTAGTGGCAGAGAGATCACCGCCGCGATGATGGAGCAGAGGGAGCTGTCTGCTACAAAGGACCAGCATAGGGCTGCCAGAAGTGGCAGGAGGAAGTCGAGGGCCATGTCGGTTGCTGGTCATTCCCTTGGGGAGGATGGAAATGCCACGGGTCGGTCTGTGTCTTTTTTATCCGCACAAGTTGGAAATGGGCCAAAGGGAAGCTGAGGAGGAGTAGACCGAGAGTATCGCAATGATGGACTTATGTTTGGTCTAAACGATGATTGGATTGGAGTGATGATGGTGGTGACAATGACAGCTTCATGATTTTTGACATGATCGGATTCTAATTACATGGCAGTTCATGACAAGAAGAAATAAGTAGTGATACATCACCAACTGTCGAGTACAGCATTCGAAGCAATTTGCGATGAGAACAATGTAAAATGTCAATTAAACAACCAGTGTAGCCTGTCAAGCCAGCACCACCACCACCCCGATATCGTCGACAGTGCCCAACCTGCAACCCCTGAACGCAAAACGCTTGGCCAGACTTTCCCACCCAACCCCATGCGTTCCTTGAAAATGGTTTCAAGAGCCAACAGAAAAAAGAAAAAACACAAAATGGTTAGGGGTATTATAGAAGTTTGTGCCAGCCGTCCGCCCGTCCAGTAAAAAAGAAACACCAGAGCGCCCGCCAAGTAAGAAAAGTTTCCCCAGTTTTTGTCCAGTTTCAGAGTTGTAATGATGATTTTGCAGTTTCCATCCATTGGCATCCAGACCCGGAGAAGACAAAAAAAGAGACAACCTCGCAACTCCTGAAGAAATGCAAAAATGTCCTGTGTTACCCCCCCCCCCTCTCCTTTCCTTTTTCCATGTGATGATGATGCTGCTGAAAACCTGAACCGAAAAAAAAACGCAAACCGGGTGTTGTGTGTATGTGTGTGTGTGTGTGTGCTGAGAGGGGTGTATACAAATCCGAAGCCGACAAAAAAAAAGTCAAACAGTAAGGGATATCATGTCATATCCTGACTCCTCCTCCTCTCCGTTGCCACTTTCCAATCATTTATCGTCGTACTTCAACTCCTCATCCTTCTCCCCCCCACAACCGCCCCCCTGCTGGGCTCCCTATTCCCCGTCATCACAGTTGGCGCGCTCTGCACGCTAACATCCCTCCTCTCCTGCTCCCTCCCCCTTGGCCCGCTGCCACTCTTCATCGTCTCAGTCGACACCTTCCTCGACAGGGTTCCCTGAGGTCCAGCAGCACCACCAGAACGCCCGGCACTCCTAGCCCGGACTCTCCGATCTTTTATCTGCGCTAGAGCCTCCTCCCTCGTCATGGTCGGCGTCAGCGCCGGGTTCGTCACGTCAAAGCTTGGCTTGTCCCACTCGTTTTCACTCCCGGCTGAGATATTCCCTCGGTTGGGAGTTTGGTATTGCTGTTCTTTTTGCATCTTCATGATCTTGGAAGCGAGGTTCGGGTCCTTGTTCTCGTCTTTGAGCGGCACCTTTGTCGTGGTTGTCACAACAGTAAGCGCGGCTTTGGCGGCGGCTTCCCGGAACCGATGAAACGAATTCGAGGTGTGAGGACGCGGAGCAGGGGCTGGTAGCTCGTTGCTGAGGGTCTTGACAGATGGCAAAGGATCGGTCGAAGGCGCGGCAGAACGGGGGGACGGTTCCTGATGGACGGGAACAACAGGCTCTGGCACAGGATGCGGGACGGATCTATGAACCTCGACATCCGATTCCGGTTCTTCTTGCCGAACAACCTGCTTTACTGTTGCGGCTGGGGCGGGTGCTGGAACGGTGGGAATGCTAAACGTCAACGCTGGGCTCTCCTCTCTATGGGGGGCGTCGAGCAACGACAGTAGCGATGTCCTGTCCTTATCAAGCATCGCGAAATCTGGCGGGTCAACGCTCGGCGTGCGAGAATAACGTACAGGTTGCTCAACCGGTGTAAAGAACCTGTCATTCCGAGAGCCCAGCTCCTCCCTGAGCATGTCGGTCTTGGAACGCTTTGGTGAGGCGAGATCAGGAGACGGCTCGGCGTTGCTTCCAATGATGACAGCGTCGGCAGCATCTGCGATTCTCAAGAGACTAGGTCGTTTGCGTCGGGGGCTAGATCGACGACTAGTGCTTGTGCTCCCTCGGCTTGAACTGCTTCGACGAAAGGCTTTGGCCGCGGCGCAGACCCTCAACCGGCACTCGGTCTCGAGGAACTGCACTTGCTGCACTGCCCTGTCGGCGCGCTGCTTCTCCCACTCCCATTTCCGGGTAATCTCCTCAAAGTCGGGTACATCGGACGATGATGAGCTGATGGAGGATGTCCGTGGTCGCTTGCGTGGCGTAATTCTCCCGTCGTCGGATGCGGGGCGTTTGCCCTCCTCGGCCACTAGCCGGAGCTGCTTCTCTTGTTCGACCATCGTTTTGAGCGAGTCACGTTCCTGCTCAAGTGTCTTGATCTTTTCGAGAGCCTGCTCAAGTTGGTTCTGAAGAGCTACAAGCTGGTATTTGGCGGTAAAAGCGTCCTGTGCTCGTTCAGAGCATAGTTGCTTTTCGCGATGAAGCTCCTCTTCGGTCGACCTGTGGGCGTTCCGAGAATTCTTGAGCTCTTCCTGAAGCTTGACAAAGGCACTCTGGGTCTTGAAGGTCTCCTTTCGGGCGCGACGGATCTCCTTCTCCCAGAGTTCTTTGGTGTGTTCGTGTGTCTCCTTTGCGCGTCCATAGCTCTCCTGTTTTGTTTATTCCCGCATTAGTCGTTGTCTGCTTGGCGCCCGGATTAGCTATCGGAAAAGGACCGTAAACATACCATTACTGTCTCCAGTCTCTCGCCCACTTTTCGTTCCCGTTCTCTCCCTTCCTCTACCGCCCTCCTGAGCATTCTACACTCGTCACGGTAGCGGCGCATTTCGCTCTCGGCCTCCTCCCGGCCAAGCATGGCGCGCTTGAGGGCGGCATCGGCGGTCTTGCGCTCGAGTTGTTTTGATTGCACGGCGAGCGAGTTGAACTGGTTAATCTTTTCGTGAACCGAGCTGTCGCGCGCATTGTCCGTGGAAGCTCCGAGGGTCAGGCCGCGACCTCTAGTCTGGGTGGGCGAGAAGAGAGCGGGATCGCGCTCGCGTTGTTGGTTATGCGACATGGGCTGGAGGGGTGTTGTGGTGGTGGTGCCGCCACCGGCAGGACTCGACGGCATAGACATGGTCGAGTGTTGAAGGTATATGTTATTGTGGTGTCATGCAAAGCGATTCTGTAAAGGACTGATGTCGGGTTTGCGCAGTTGGTAGGTGGTTTGCCGAATGACGACAGGGTGTTGTCTTGTCTTGTTGTCTTGCGGAGGGGGTGGTGGCTTCTCCCCGTGCGTCGAAGTCTATTTACACCCTCACTCTCGTTTGTTATCAGGGTTCGGATCAAGATAAAAGCTCGTGTCGTGCCCAAAATACAACGGGTAGGATACGGTTGTGGTTGTGTGTAAAAGTGTGCTAGACCTGCACCATGGAAAATGTGCGACAAAAAAGGGTGAATGCAATGGCAGGTGGTGGTCAGTCATAAAAGTCGCGATCGCAATCTTGGGATTGATAATCTGGAAATTGTCCCACTGAGGGAGAGACAGACCAGAGCGTTATTAATTTTACAGGGTTGCTGTATTTACCACTGACCTGCCCAGTGCTTTCTTCAGGCCATTTTGACCAACCACAGCCCGGCATATCGTACTGTGGGGAGTTGCTATGGGCGACGCGTGAGCTAGCTTCGCGGTCCAAAGCGGGGCTCTCAGTCATCTGCAGCCTCGCTCCAATCCAAGATTGCGGAACGGCCCACCGAAGCAGAAGCACAGGGGGGGGAGTTGTTTAATGGTCATTCATTGATTGCAGCAATTGCGGAGCGTTAGTTCCCATCCCTCCGTCGCATCCCACTTCTCAGCCTCGCATGGCCGGTTAAAAACAACGTTGGAGATCTGGCCATACCGGACTTCCCTTCCTACATACCACCTCTTGCTGTACGGAGTACAATATCCGTTTCTCCACCGTTAAACACCCCAATTGAATCTACTTGTCCCCAAGCTCTCCTGAATCCCTCTTGTAAACCCCCCGCGATGGCCTCCCCCGAACCCGCAGTCCGGCGGCGCAAGCCCGAGGCCAAAGACTCCTCTGCCTCAGAAACCGAACAACAGCCCCCCCTCAAACGAGTTCAGACGCTCTCCTCCTCAGAATCAGAATTCACCAGCAAGAAAACATCCCAACCCGTAAAGAAGCCAAAGTCCAAGAAGAAAAAGTCCAAAGATGATGTCGACGAGTACGACACCGCCAATATCGCTCTCGACGCCCTCCGTGTCATCTCCTTCCTCTTCCTCGCCTCCTGCGGGTTGAGCTATCTCGTCTCCAACGGCGAGACCTTCTTCTGGGGCATGTCCAACCCCCCAAAGTACTTAACCAAAGCCTACTACAAGGAGCTCCTCGTGCGTTTCCCCCGCCCCCTTTCGACCCGCCCCCTTTCAGTCACTAACCCCCCCCCGCAGCAAGGACCGATCTACCTCACCCCAGCTGAACTCTCCCTCTACGACGGCACCAACCCCGACCTCCCCATCTACCTAGCAATCAACTGGACAATCTACGACGTCTCCTCCAACCGCCGCACCTACGGCCCCGGCGGCTCCTACCATTACTTTGCCGGCTGCGACGCCGCCCGCGCCTACGTCACGGGTTGCTTTGCCGAAGACCGCTCCCCCGACATGAGGGGGGTGGAAGAGATGTACCTCCCCCTGGACGACCCAGCCGTAGACAAGCACTTCTCCCGCGCGGAGCTCAAGGAGATGAAAAAGAAGGAGAGGGAGGAGGCGTTGAAAAAGGTGCACGACGGGCTGAAGCACTGGGTTGATTTCTTTGCAAAGAGCGACAAGTACAGAAAGGTCGGCTATGTCAAGATGCCCAAGGGGTGGCCGGGGACGGAGCCGAGGAGGCCGTTGTGTGAGGCGGCGGCGAAGGGGAGGAAGGTGAGGAAAATTCCGGGGCAGAAGGATGAATAGGGTTATTAGCTATATAGGTATAGTCAAGAAGCGAGTTTTGCTTTTCCGGGCTTTTTTGGGGAAGGGAAATTTATGGATGTATCATATACGTGGACTTTTCTGTCTAGTCAAATTGTCATACAAAGCTTCAAGCCATATTACGTTGCAATTTTCATGATCACCACACTTGGCATATATTCTTGAACGAAAAGATGACCATAAACAACACCACATATACATTTTTGATACAGCTAAAAAATGCAATAGAAAAACAAATTGGTTTCCTTTTGCAAAAAGCCCCAAGTCCAGAAAACAATAAAAAATGAACACCGGGGCGATATCATGCAACCACAACAAAGAATTATGTACACCAAGATATCTCCCCCTAGAATTGAACAACATAAAACGACTCCATTCACCAGGCTCTTTCTCTCTTTGGTATCATCATCCCCACTCACCCAGCCCCAAAACCCGAGGGCTAGATAGGTAGCCTCCTGTTTATCCCTTTGAAACAAGTCCCAAAAAATATTAACTTCCTCCTCCTGCCTTTTGAAATTGAAAAAAATATCACTCTAATACCCAGGTGGTAAAAGAGGACATTAAAGAAGCATGGCGACGGCACCGGCGGCAAAGAGCACAAAGGCTCCTGGCGCGGCGAGCATGCCAGCACCGGCCGTGACGCTTGGGGAGGCGCTCTCGGAGGTCTCGGTGCCGGGGGCGGTCTCGCCATCGGGGGTGGTGCCGGTGGGGGGAGTGGTAGGGGAGTCGGTGCTGCCGGTCTGGCCGCCCGAGGCGCTGCCACCGGGGAGAATGGTCTGAGCCTGGGCGGCAAGGGCCTTGTAGTTGGCGAGGGTGCGGTTGGGGTTGGTTGCTCTGTTTTGATGTGTTAGTTTGTCATATCTTCAGTCTGAAGAGGGTAGAGGGGAAAAAACGTACGGCTCGTTAATGACCATGGACATGCCGTTCTCGCAGTGACGGCCCTGAGCGCAATAGAGCCAGAGGGGATTGGTGTTGTTGATCTGGATGGTGTAGGTGGGGATCATGCCCATCGAGGCAGAGGCGGCCACGGGCTGAAAGCCGGAGTGGAAGCCGGTAGCGTTGCTGTGCATGGCGATGGGCTGGCATGGCTTGTCGAAGGTGGACTGAGTGACGGTGTGGTTGCCAGCGAGAAACTGGAACTGGACAAACTCGCCTGGGGCGGCCTTGATGTTGTCGGGGGAAAAGGTGAGGCTGCCGTTCTGCGCAACGGTGACAACCCAGGTTCTTTGGGCGGAGGCCAAGCTCGCGAGAGCGGCAAGGGCAAGTGTCTTGAACTGCATTTTGAGGTATATGTGTGTGTGGTTTTGTGTTGTTTGGTGATAAAATAAAAAGGGGAGGTTTGAAGCGAGTGTCCGGCTCGTCGAAAAAGAGAGTGTTTGTTAAGTTGTTTTCTGATAATAAAGCGACTGGCGCTGTGTGAATATTACAGGTCTAGCCTGGTAGTTGGTAAAGGGTCAAAAGAATGGTTGACGGCGAAGAAGAGAAGAGAGAGGAAAAAAGTTAAGAAAACAGGACGACACCTGAACTGAAGACTATGGACAGATGAAGAGGAATAAAGAGAAGGCCAGGCCAGGAGGTCTGGGACGTGCCGTGATTTAAAGCATGAATATGGGTCCCGGCGGGAAAGTGAAGGATCGTCTGAAGGTGTGCACTCGCACTCATCCACCTGCAGCGCATCTCGAGACATCCGAATGGTAGGGGGGACAGGGGGTGCTTGCAAGGGCCGGGGGGTCCAAGGTGAGGTCTTTGAAACGTCTCGACGTTTTGACCGCAACCTCTCGGCGCTAGGCTAGGAAAGCTGCGATGCCACCAAGAAAAACCAAAGGAAATTGGTTTATATCAAGGATCAATGCTGAACGAGGTCCTGCTCGCGTTTGCAGCTGGCAATTGATGTTGTTGCGAACGCATCATGGGTTCGTCTGTGTGGTGGCAAGCTATCCTGAGATGGTGTTTTGGGGGACATGGATGAGAATCTCACTGGTCCCAGACTGCTGGGAACAAGCCATCTCCCTCCCGCCTCGATGCGCCGTTTCACTTACAACTACCCCTCGCTTGGCTGCACCAAGACCTATGGCACTTTGTTAGCACCTTGTCAATGTAGTATATATTCATAGCAGCCGCCCGGATGTCTGTGTCTTCCGTGTGGCTTTGAAGGTCATGGGCTTGCTTCTCTTGCGTGGCCAAGTCCTAGTGGAAGAGAGCTGACAGCAAAAGGATAAACGCCGTGGTCAAAGGAAGCGCTGCAAGTGCCGGCTGACGATGAAGCCTCTGATCCAGTGCCATCGCCGGCCACAGCCCCGGGGAGCAAGCCACAGCGGTTGCTGCCCTCGTGGCCCTGGGGTGGCTGTGGCCAGCATGGAGAAGAAGTCGAGGTTGACGTCGAATTGAGTGGATTCGGACACAGATGGAGCCGAAATAAGGTTTGCTGTTGTCCAGTTCGCGCCGCTGGAAGAGCGGGTGACCGTGGAGGCTCTCCAGCAAAAACAGGGGTTGGCGGGGGGGGGGCCGCCCACCAGACCTATGCACGGGCTTCTTCTGCCACAGAGTGCGGGTTCTGTGACGCATGTCAAACAGCTCTCGGTTTCAGCCTTCTCCCCCAAGCGCCTCGGCTCACACAGCGACAGCTTCTGGTCCGCGCTTGCTGCTGGGGGTTTTTTTATTTTCTGTCATCCATATCTTGGCTTTTCCCCTACGGAGTGCAGGTCCCGTAACAAGTATTCACCCTGTCGAAACATCCACGGCAAACGCAAGGAGGACTATTATTCGTAGCGTCGCTTTTGTTTCTCATTGATAGCTTTCCAAGATTCAATAGCCCGATCTACGAAAACATGCATACGCACCGACTTTTGGAGAAGCTGATGGGGGTGGTGGCGGATTCGCAGCATCTTCCTAACTCATCGTCCGAACTGACGCTCGATTCATGTTCTCTTGTCGTTTTATGTCATGTGCCAACACCAGAGTCATGTCTAAAGACTTATTTGTATTAGAAGGCCTTCCTAGAGGAGGACTCCCTTCATCAATCCCCTCAAAGTAGACTTAGTCCAACTCCATCTGCCTTTTCCTAGACGCCTTGTATTCTATTCTATCCCACGCCCCCAACCCCAGAAAAGCAGGAACAACAAAGCACAGGGCCAAGAAACATCACCCTCCTGCATCGGTACTGGCCCGGCTTAAACAACGAACCTGTTCCGTTCCGTCTCCTGGCCGGCATCTGAAAGATGATCGACCGGATGTTGCGTGTTGGTAAACCCCCTCTCTTCCTTTCCATAACACTATCCGCTACCCGTCCGCCATAAACCAACTCAACGGCGGCCATCCACCCTGCCTTTGCCCTGAAGATGCCGTATAAATAACCTCACAACCAAAGCCCCACTGTCCATTCAGCCTTGTCGTCGGTGACCACCATCCTGGTTCTTGCCCATATGCTGACTGTCCCCAACTCCTCCATAACCTCAAAGATCCAAAATCAACTGCGCCGCCACCTTCTCCAAATCTTCCACCTCCAAAAAAACCCCCTTCCTCTCCGCAGCTGCTCGCGCGATCGCCTCCCTCACAAAAACATCCATATACCCCGACAGAGCATTGTTAGCGTCCTTGGTGATCTTGGTTTCCTTGTGCTCAAACAGCTCGTGAACGATCTTTGAGAGTAGTTCAGGCGGGATCGACTCCCTCTCGTCGTCTTCGTCGTCTTCGTCGTCTTCGTCTTCTTCCTCCTCCTCCACTTCTGGCTGGGTTCGCCGTCTGCCAGAGTCGTTCTCCTCGTCGGAGAGTGTGGCTTTTCTCTTCTTCTTGTTGGCACCAGTAGTGGTATTGGCTGTTGCGCGTTTACTCGAGTTGGCTGCCGTTTTTGCAGCAGCGCTGGACTTGTTAACGCTCCCGGCTGGTCGATCGCGGCCGCCCGCACCGGTAGACTGTTTTGGTGGCATGCTGATATACCTAGCAAGTCGAATAGTTGTTCTGCTAAGACTTGAGATGAAAGGTGATTTCGACGTTAGGTAGGAATCTGGGGCGGTTGGGGTTCGTTTAATGAATTGAATAAGGTTGGAGTTGAAAGATTGAAATTGGAAAGCGTGACGCGACTGGCCAATTACGTAACGTGACCGTTTGTCAGGCGAAGCATCACCATTCTGGTCTTCCATCTATATCACTGGCAATCTTGGTGTTGATATATGGAAGGAGGATATCTTTTACAAAATGACATCTCACACAGTAGGCAAGGAGAAAAATCACTCTAAACCGCAAATTCAGTACTGTCAAGGATCTATGATTCGCATGCAACCAAAGGAAATAGCCAGGAGTGGCAAAGCAATCCCATCGTGACGAGGAATACACCAGGAATGGCTGAAAGAGTATAAATTACAGCGAGTAACCCTCGGCCCATCCGCGTCCCATAACGCCAGACATGCCCAATTTTAACCCGCAAGTGTTTTTCCACCGTCCCAGCACGTCCATGCGGCCACGAACGGATCCACCCTGTCTACCCATCTCTTCTTCCCCAAAACCGCCACCATCCTCCCCTGTCATTGTTGTGTTTGTACAATGGCTAAGTGCATTTAGCCGGAACCACCCTTGAAGGCCTTGCCGAACATGAGGACCTGGAGCTGGTCATAGATGGACAAGACACCAGCACCGGCGACACCACGGAGGATGTTGGCACCGGCACCCTTGAAGAGAGACTTGACACCCTCCTTGCGGACGATCTGCTGGAAGGCATCGAAAGAGGACTTGTACTTGACAGCCTCACCGGAGGTCATCATCATGCGACGACGGACGGTATCAAGGGGGTAAGAGGCGATACCGGCACCGGTGGTGACGCACCAACCAAGGGCGAAAGAGGCAAGGAAGTTGTTCTGGAGGTCACCGACAAGGAGGACGGGCTTGATGGAGTCGTACATGCCGAAGTAGAGACCACGGTAGACGACAATACCGGCAACGGAAGGACCGAAGCCACGGTAGAGACCGCGGATGCCGTCAGCGGCGAGAGTCTTTCTGTAGACGTCGATGAGACCGTTGAACTGACGGGCACCGCCACCCTTGGCAGACTTGGAGTCGTTGGCCAGACGGGTACGGGCGTAGTCAAGGGAGTAGACGAAGAGGAGGGAAGTGGCACCAGCGGCCTAGAGATATCCATGTCAGCACAGGCCTCGGGCGAACAGCAGATCCAGAACAAAACTTACACCACCGGAGGCAAGGTTACCAGCCATCCACTTGGCGTAGCCATCCTTGTCCTTCTTGTAGCCGAACATCTTCTTGAACTTGTCACGGAAAGCGAAGTTCAAGGCCTGGGTAGGGAAGTAACGGATGACGTTGGCAGTGTTGCCACGCCAGAGGGACATGACACCCTCGTCGGCGGTGACGCGCTTGAAGCAGTCGGTGATACCAGCATAGCGGCGGTCGAGGCGGCCGGCCTTGATCATCTCATCCTGGAGGGTTGTTAGTGATCCGTCAGAAATGTGTGGTTGCGGGACCTGCCGCTCTCCAGAGGGCTGTAGCTGCTGGCACGTGACAGCGGAGATCAGATTGATCCAACCGTAGCATATGCAGCAATGCCAGCCGCCCCGCCCACAAGAGAGCAGTCAGGGAGGGCAGATGTGTGCCCGGTAACAACGTACCTGGTTCTGAACGAGAAGCTTGATGCGCTCGATGGGAGCAGCAGCGGTCTTCGAGACGGCGGCGGAGACACCACCCACTGTTGTATGTTGTCAGCATGCTGTTGTGAATTGCGAGGCCCAACCAACTGCGGCGCAGCGAGGGATATCCGACACCCAGCATTCTCAAGGAAAAGAGAAAGCGAATGTGAATGTGTTCGTCTGGTCGTTGATTTCGGGTTCTACGTACTCAAGAAGTCCACCACGAAGGGCTATTGCAAAACATGTTAGTTAAACTGCGCACAATTCTGATATCGTCCGTTTGGAGGGGTAACCGCTACAGCCGGTGCCCAACAGTACTCGGGAGGATGCCATCATGAAGGCCATCATCCAAGAGACCATTGTTCCGAGTCATCGGGGTCAATTGGTGATGGCAGTCATGACGACAGGGCTCCGAGGGGTATCGTGGGCGCCGGCGTGGACGGATCCGAGGGGATTAACGGAGATGACGGCGGCAGAGAGGTTGAACTTACGGGCATGCCCAAAACGTGAGGCTTAGCGTCAGACATTTTGAAGTTTTCTGATCAAGTCGGCCTCGATTAGAAAAGAATGAGTGGAGAGATCTCTGCGGTGAGAGATTGGAAACGGGAAGAGATGGGGAGGTCGCGAGAATTAAATTCTGCGGACGAGAGGGTTTGGGGGGGGAGAGGGAAAAAAATTCGACAAGTGGGCCTTGGAAGAGACCAGCTTTTGAGCTTTGCGAGTCTTCCCGGCACCCCTTGTCAGTGCGGGCACGGGCCATCGCCAGCCATCCACTGCCTTTCTGCTCCATTTCCAGCCTTATCACTGGCCGGCACAGTAGCGCTAACAGCAACGCAGTTGCCGGTTAAGCCCGAGGCTCCAGTCTTTTTCTTTCTCTGGTAGTGAGCGGCCGAAGGGGAGCCATTTTTCTGTGGCAGGATTTTGCCTGGAATTGCATCAACGGCCACCCGGGGTGCGTTGTGTGTGGGCTTCCTTCCAGCTTCTCACATGCAGCAGCTGTCACCGCAAGTCCAGCCCGCCGCCTTCAAAGTGTAAACTTTCATAGACCGATTCTCAACCGAAGTTTCAAGCCCCCCCCTCCCCCCTGAAAAGTGCAAAGTGCTTTATCGCCGGGCTGGGTTTCGATCATGGTAAAAAATTCACAAGGATCGCTGCCAACTCTTCTAGCCCCGTTCGGCTGTAAAGGTTCCACGAGGCTAATAAAAAGTTTCCGATCAACGCCGCCGACAGCAACCAATCGGCCGGATCCAATTGCTATGTCTGTTCGAATTGGAGTTGGGAAAGGACCCTGAAGAACTGACAAGTTGACAGGTTATAAGCAAGGTGAACCCTCGATTTTGATATCCAGATGGCATCATCCTCCCATGTCTTGACCTCCCGGCCTGTCGGCATCCCACACTTTCCCCAGGCTTCCCGGCCTTGGCAGCGTCAAGATACCAGTGGCAAGAGTCAAACGGCACTTGCCGGACAGGGCAACGATCCTCAGCTTTTCTTTTGAGATACGGAGACATGGAAAGACATCACGATTCTGAGATGCGGAAAACCCCTGAGGTTGTGGTGGATTTTGGTTGTTATTTGTGCCTTCCAAAACGTCTGTTTGGGTGGACGAATAGAGAAGGTTGTGGTTCTTTGCCAACTCATCTCAGGGCCGAGACCTCCAACCTCCGGAATGATCCGGTGTCTTGGAACCAGCAGCTGCATGAATATTACCCAACTGCCTTATTGATATATTGGCGATAATTACGGCATGACGGGCTTGCTTGGAGAACTACATGTTGGGCTGAGATAAGATTTCCAACAAACAGCTTGCTCGAACAACCTCGAATAATTGAAGAAGACCAGGACAAAGAGAGGCTCGGCGCGGCAAAGAGTCAGCAGCAATATACCATATGGACTGGAGAAGGCATCGACACACTCCACCGACACACTTTGCATATCTTTTCCTCGTCGTCGACACCTCAATGGCCAGTCTATTGCACTTAACGCGTGGTCGCGTAGTCTTCAAGTGATGTCATCAACTCGGGGGCTTCTCGGCCAGCACGAGCACAAGCACACGAAGAGGCACTGGCACAGTTGGGTTGGGAATCAGTCTCGATTTCTGTCTTGAGCTGCGTGGTTCCTGCGCCCTCCGCGGCATACATCACATTCCGATTCCAATCCCAAAGAAAGTTCTCGTCACGTCATCAGGTTTTCGGCATGCTGACTTTATTGTGTGGTATCACATCTCCATGCTCCGGGCTGCCGGGCGGAGCGGCGTTTTCTGTTCGTATCTTGATGCAATTCCGATCTAAGGAATCCTGGAGCGCTTCCGATCCCTATGCTACACCGTGCTGAAAAAAAGAACCCCTTTCCCAGTGATGTAGCCGTAAATAACCCGATGAAACCGTAAACCCCAAGCGAACCGCCGTTAACAAAAGTCGTTATTTGTCCTGCCCGTCAGGTCCGTTGAAATGAAGTCTTTGGTGGGAATATTTACTCGGCGGCGGTAACGGCGCGAGCTAGAGCGTGTCAGCAAAATTCCGCTACTGTCGCGAACCATCAACCAAACATACTGTAGATCTTCATCTTGCTGTGGCTGACGACCTGCTTGATCTGGCCCTTCTCCTCCAAGTCGGCAAGGCACCTCCGGGCGAGGGAGCCGTTGATCTTGAGTCTGTCGACGAGGGTGGCGACAGTCACGAGGCGGTAGGACTGGACATCCTTATAGAGCTTGTCGGAAGTGGTCTTGTCGAGGATGACGGCGTGCTGGGCCTTGTCCTTGACTGTTGTTTTTGCCAAAGGTTAGCCATCTGCGTCTGCGTCTGCGTCTGCGACCGTGCCTATCGCCATCGCCCCAACCCCAATTGCAGAGGCATCAGGGCATCAAATTTTCGACATGAATGAAGCTTACCCTTTCCCTTGGACCACTTCTTCTTCTGCTTCTTCGCACCAGTTGCCGCGGGAGCCATTTTGGATGTCTGTTCTGGTGGTTTGGTGAACGGGTCAGAGGTCGAGGTCCAGCGGTCGCAATGTCAAAGGCGGGGAGTTTTTTCTGACAGAGGTTCGCTGCTCTCTGGCAAAGCTTAGGTCAACCGAGCCCTAAGGTGAATGCGGCCCCGTGAGTGGCTGGTGGGCCGCCCTGACCACCTCAAGCGGGGCCACCAAAAAATTCACGACTCCCGAACTCAGAAGACTTGCTGTGCAGCCCGCCCCAACGCCAACTTCGATCAATCCATCCACCACGACAGCCAACCACCAGCAATCATGTCTGACGCCGGCGTTGAAGTTCAGGCCTACGAGGTCCTCCCCAAGGAGGTTGCCGCTGAGGTTGGCAGCATCAAGCTCTTCAGTACGTTATTTTGCCCCATGCAGCAGACCCCCCATTTCGACTGCGAGACAACTTCAAAAACCGCCAAAACTCGAAGATGGGGAACTCAGACGCTGACTGGTGTCAATTACAGACCGCTGGAGCTACGATGATGTCGAGATCCGGGATATCTCCTTGACGTAAGAGCCCTCTACCTTTGTCGCAAGATCAGAACCCGAGCAGGAAGCCCGATTGCGAAGTTACGCGCGCCGATCGAACCACCAAAAGATATTCGAGATTCGGAACGCAGGCTTCACATGGAGGCTCTTGCTCTCTCTCTGGCTGGGGAATTGGAGGCTAACGGGACTTTGTGTGCTTCAGCGACTACATCCAGATCCGGGCTCCCGTCTACCTCCCTCACTCTGCCGGTCGCTATGCCGCCAAGCGTTTCCGCAAGGCCAACTGCCCCATCATTGAGCGTCTCACCAACTCCCTCATGATGCACGGCCGCAACAACGGCAAGAAGATGATGGCCGTCCGCATCGTCGCCCATGCCTTCGAGATCGTGAGCATTACCGAGCACCCAAGGAAGTTGGAGGATCTGAGAGAACTGACACCATCACGCACAGATCCACCTGATGACCGACCAGAACCCCATCCAGATTGCCGTTGACGCCATTGTCAACTGCGGTCCCCGCGAAGACAGCACCCGTATCGGCTCGGCTGGTACCGTCCGCAGACAGGCCGTCGATGTCTCTCCCCTCCGCCGCGTCAACCAGGCCATCTCTCTCCTCACCACTGGTGCCCGCGAGGCCTCTTTCCGCAACGTCAAGTCGATTGCTGAGTGCCTTGCTGAGGAGCTCATCAACGCCGCCAAGGGTTCCAGCAACTCTTATGCCATCAAGAAGAAGGATGAGTTGGAGCGTGTCGCCAAGAGCAACCGGTAAATGGTGTCTCTGGTGGAAGGCATGTGGTTCGGCGTGGAACGGATTTTACGACTTGTTTTGCAGGGATGCATTTGTCCATTACGGTCTGGGATGGCTGCACGGCACTCTTGTTAAACAGGCACAAATAGGGGTCTCTCATAAAAAGGGAGCAAATCGTCAATTTCCGAAAGGCGTCATCGGTGTCAAAAATACCATGCCACATGTGCACATGTCTTTTCTTGTGTGTGTGGCCTCCTCTACATCTCTTTGTATTTTTCTGTCTTTTTTTACCATAGAGATGGGGGGCTATAATCTGTGTCTCAGTGATTGGAGACCGTTTCCCCATAAATCTACGAAAAAGCAAAGAACCTCCAATGCCCCGGTGCTCCAACGCTTGCTATCATACACATTGCAAAGACGACCTCGATCTCAGACAGATGAACAGAGAGGTGCTTGATAAATGACCCATTTGCCAGGGGACTATCATAAGCCAGTCGAGCCAGCAGATGCTTTTCCTTGTCCTCTTGCTCCCAAAAAAACGCCATAGCCATGAAGAGTTTCTCTGTTTTGGAGTAAAAGCATGCCTGGCCAGCAGAATACAGGGGAAAGGCATCAAGCCTGGACGAGAGACACTTGTACTCGCCATTCCAAAAGAGCAATAAAAACCACACCAGTCCTCCATCTCCTCAGCTCAGGCAACAGTATGACCCCCCTTGCCAACCGGAACCCTCAACCACATGCCCACATGCGGGATCCCCTCCTCCCACCACTTTCCCATCTTCTCGTCCACCTTGAACCCATACCTCTCCCAGACCTTGACCGCCTCCTCCTGCGCATGAATGCAAAACAGGCCCCGCCACTTAGGCAGCTGGCCCGTCACGTCCATGCCCAGTCTGTCAAAGCCCAACACGGAAGGGCTAGGGTTGAAGATGGTGTAATTTGTCTGCATCCAGGTAACTGCGGCGCGCACAAGCTGGCCCGCGATTCCCTTGTTACGGTACTCCTTGAGGACAGCCAGACGACCGAGCTTCACGTACGGCTCCTGACCGTTGTGGAAGGTGGTGGGGAAGTCGCGGATGTAGAGGGAGTTGCGACGGTTGCCTCCTTGGATCTCCTGGGGCTGGAGGGC
The DNA here is from genome assembly GCF_035222275.1 of Podospora bellae-mahoneyi. Lineage (NCBI taxonomy): Eukaryota > Fungi > Ascomycota > Sordariomycetes > Sordariales > Podosporaceae > Podospora > Podospora bellae-mahoneyi. The sequence continues at coordinate 3,483,677 of NC_085882.1, read as the reverse complement.
CTGGACCGTCTCGCTGCTTCTAGGACGGACGGGGTCGCCGACGTTGGTGAGGAGGCCGTTTAAGTAGATGCCGCCGTTGCGAGGGTGGGCTGAGTGGGGGAAAGGGACTAGGCGGATGGTGCCGATGGGGAGGGAGGTGGTCCTGGTGACGCGGGGGCGGACGAGCCTGCCGGTTCGGGGGTCTAGGATGGCTGGGAGGATGGTGGTGAGGACAGAGGCGTAGATTACCCAGTGGCTTTTAAAGCAGGGTGTTAGTTATGAATTCAAAAAGGGTAAACGGGGGGAGACGGTACCAGCTACGGTGGTCGTCACTGTCGAATTCGTTTTCCAAGGCAATGCCCTGTTCTTCGACGTAGACCTTCTCTCTAACGCTCATGGCATCGAGGAAAGCCTTGGGGATGTTGCCTGGCTGGTCTTCGTGGGTCTTGTGCCGGTTGTAGTTCCAGAGCTGGCCTTGAGGCTTGATGAAAGAGATAAAGGGAGTGGGAGGGGCCGGATCTCTTGGAGGGCGGTCGGTTTGAGGCTCCCGGGGAGTGAATGAGCTGAAAGAGCTCGTGTCCATGGTTACTCTTGTCATGATGTTTGAGCTGGTTGTTCAAAGTAAAGGTGGTGAGTGAGTTGTAGGAACTGGCTTTGAAAAGGGAAGAGACGAAGGGCACACAGTTGCTGAATGAGTGACAGCTGAAACTGGCCGTTCTGTTGAGGGAGTGTGGTGACTAACAACCTCACACGGCCAACAGTACAATGACTGGGACGATGTCAAGATGAAGTCTGCCCGGCTACCCCTCTCGTGTGTCGCTTGGAGGGTTTAGACCTGAAAAGATGATAAGGGTGAGAAAATTTAAAGGAAGATGGAGAGTTTATCTGACTCACTATTACAGGGAAAGTCGAGAGGGGTGAGTTGGTGCTGGCATAGTTCTTTCCTTCTGGACTCCGTGCTCTGTACCTTCCCAAAGCCGCATTTTCGGCGTGCACGGACCACAATTTCGGAAAGCACGGACCAATTTTCGGCGCAGTGTGAATAGCGAGAGGGTGACTTCCGGCTGCGAGCACCGGATTGGCCGGAATAGTGGAGTCACGTCCCGGGAGGGTGATGGAAGCACGTTCCCTCTGATGATGGTGCCTGGCAGAATCACGCCATTGTTTGCAGATGTCCTTATTGGAAACTCAAGATTACCCAATGCCTCAACCGAGGCCGATGTCGCAATGCTCACAGTTCAGATGGCCACAAATATCTGATCACTCCCGGGAAGGGGCAGATCAAAAGACTTTGAAGATTTGTTTGTCTGCCTTCTGGCGGTATCAATGCTCTAATGTTGACCGTACATGGAGTGAAAGTACTTATTGTACCATGCAAAAGACTTGTAATCTGGCTCTCCAGCATCCGCCTTGTTGCCCTCTTCCTCCTTCTTGATGTTGTCATGCTCGTTGGAGCCTGGCAGTTCCGCAAGGGTCGTGTAGTCAGGGAACGCCCCGGGAATGGATGGACTAGCTGTCTTTGAGGGCACATCGTCTGGTCTCACTGCCGTTGTTGCTGGCAGTTCAACAGCAGCTGTCGTTGGCGATGTCACCTCCAGCTTCAACCTCCCAAACCCCGACACCAACCCCGACAATCTCCTCTCCTTCTCCGCCTTCTCCCTTATGTTCTCATGCATCTGCCTCGCCCACTGAGCCGACAACTTTGCCTCCCACCTCTCCTCCCCTTTTCCAAGCCCATCCATCCCGGCCTTCTCTTGCCCATCCATCTCCGCCTTTCCATCCATCTGCCCCTGCTCTCTCTGCAGAGCAACCACAGCCTCATCAACCCCTCTCCCCAATGGATGCCGTCTAATCAACTCGACATCCCCCCCCTCAAACATCCTCCCCGTAAGCGGATTCTTAAACTCCCCCTTTCCCCTCACAATCTCCCCAACCAACTCCTCCACATCCCAAGCAAACCCATCACTCGTAGCCAAAAACCTTTCTCTCGGTATCTCTCCCACCCCCACCCCAGATTTGAAAGTTGTCGAATTAACATACCCAGCCTCAGCAGAAACAAAAAACTCGTGATCAAGATGCATAGCGACATCGGCCCAGAATTGTTCGTATGTCTCCCCTTCTGGCATTGCAGATTGGAGCAAGTCCATTCGATCCCTGGCTTCTTGCTCGGCGTCGGGGGAGTCACTTTTGGCAGAGGGGCGCAGGTCGTCGATTGCTGTGCCGATTGCAGCAAAGTAGTCGTTTTTGGAGAGGCAGGCTTGGATTTCTCGGGAGAGGGCTCTGATGGGGCGGGGGGGTTTGGGGGTTTCCTCATGTTGGGAAGGGGCTGGTGGGGTGAGGGCGGAGGAGAGCTTCCCGTGAAGTAGGGCTTGGAGGAATGCGGTTATGTCTAGGTTGGTTGAGGTTTCTGAGAGGCGGACGACGGGAAGGGTTTGCTGGAGGGCGAGGATTTCTCCTAGCAAAAGACTTGCTTGGGTGGTGAGGTCTGCGTGGAGGGTTGCAAATTGCTGCGAGAGGGAGGTGAATTGTTCTGGGGTTACTGTTTGCGGTTGGGGGTTCTGGGGAGGGAGGAAGCGCTGGGGAAGACCGCCGGGGGACCAGGATGAGTGGGATTGGAGAGAGGTGTGACGGGAGAGGTCGGTGTTGGCTGATGAGGGTGTTGGTTGGGGTAGTGTTTGGTTGGAGCGACGCGCGCTGCGCTGCGTGAAGAGGGAGGCCATTTTGTGTTATTATGTTGCTTCGATAAATGATGTGGACAGGTGAAGAAGACAAACATGAAGATGAAAAATCATGAAGAGAGGGGGGCAGCCTCATGTACACCTATGCAGCAGCTCGTTAGTGCGCGCCACATTGGATCAGGCTGCCAGTCTGCCTATCTGGGGTGTAAGTGTCTGCCAAGGGGAGCTGAACTGCTAACTCAGCTGTCCCGACTGAGCGGTTACAGAGGCGCTTCTCCATAGAGTCCATGTCACAGGTATCATGTGTGCTTGTGTCTGGTGTGTGGTTTGAAGAAAGTCTTCTATTTCAGTATAGGTGATGATTGTAACCCTACCTGATACTACTCCTTGACCAACCTCCCAGCCCTCAAAGCACCAAAACTCTGCCTCAGCGCATCCCCAATAACCCTCATCCTCGGTGGCACAAACCCCTCTGGACACAACAACACATACCTCACCACCACCCCCTTCACACCCCCAAAGTCCTCACACGCAACAAACACCCTCCTGTCCATCAGCAGGCTGCTCTTCCACGTAGTCTCTGTCTTCCAGCAAGTCCTCAAATCCATCGGCGGCTCATCTTCTCCTCTCTCCTCCGCTTCCCCGTCACCGCCCACAACCAACCCCTTGCACAAAATCTCCCACATGCTCCTAGTCCCCAATCCCGACCAAATAAACTTGATATTCCCAGACCCCCCCGCACCGCCAATAAAGTTGCCAGTTCTCAGTATAAACTGCACAACCCCCTGCATAGCCGGTAATTTCGACCCACCCGGCGCAGAAATCAAACAACCACTGCCCCCAAACTGCCCGCTCATCCACGAGAGTAAAGTCTCTCTATCTGCTGAGAGGCCATCATCTGACCCTGGGTTTTCCCGACTTAAAATCCGGGATAACGTCTCCCGTGGCGAGGAGCTTACTCCCGCCAGGACAGGAAAAGAGTCAATGACCGCTCTGAGCCCATTTCTCAGTTCTGGAACAGAGACATTGGCTGAATAGACACATGCTAGTAAGAAGTCCAACGCCGGGGGATCGGACAAGAGGTGGTGTGCTCTGACTTCTAATGGAGCAAACGAGAAGGTCTCGTCACAGAACTGAGATCCGCAAGTTGCAGGAATTGGACCGGGGCGGGCGAGTTGTTCGAGGCATGCCAGGCAGTGGGATAGGGGAGAGGCGAGGATGGATGAGACGAAGGTGTAGGTTCTGTCCAGTTGGAGTTGCTCTTGGATGGTGCCGCTGATGTGGTTATCTTGAGACAGCGAGGAGAGGAAGGCGGAGAGTCTGCGGCTTAGGAGGTAGGCGAATAGGGATGGTTTGGCGAAGCAGATGGTGCCGTCTGGCATGCTGAGGCCGCTTACGTGCCACAAGCCGTGAGGACGGGTGTTGCTGTCGTCGGTGGTGCTGGGGTGATAGTGGGTGCAAAAAGCTGGTTGCTGGTCTAGAAGGGATATCCTCACGAGGAGCAAGCGTGGGGAGGGATCGATGCCGATGGCTTGTCTCTTCTGGGCGGAGATCTTTTTGAGAGGGAAGCAAAGCTCCCATTGCATTTCACCGACTGGTTCGATGAAGCTGGTGAGGTGTGTAGGAATCATGGCCGCAGCTGGAGTGAAGGGTTCAACAGGAGGGGCATCTTCTACGCCGAGCTCCTCCATGAGCATAGTTGTTCGCGCCGCATCCGAACTTTGAAGTAGAACTTGCATATCGAGAAGGTTATTGGCCGCGAGAACCAGGTTTGCGTAGTCGGCCATGAGGCATTCTCTGGCAACCTGCAGACCTTGGTCGTCAACATCATCCCCTAACCCCAACAAAGCCGTGAAAGCCCAAAGGGCATTGCGACTCATGTCATCGGTGTTGATGTCTGGCGAGCGTCTCCAGCAGTAACTCAGCACCTGCGTAGCCTGACGATTCCACTTCCCAGCATCCAGCTGTTTTTCTCGAGCGCAGATACTCTGAAGGGCCACCTTCCCTTGAGGAGCAGCGCGACGTAAGCCGGCCAAAGCCAAACAGATGAGACTCAGCGTGTCTGGTTTCGGCTGAAAAAGCGACATCAGCACCGAGTCCTGCGGCAACACTTTGTTTTCGTCTTGCAGAATGTCCAATAACACAGTTGTATCTGGTATCTCTTGCAGCCACAGCCATTTTAAATCTCCCTTGCCCTCCTGGTGTAGATATGCCAATATACCAACTGCTCTTCCATACTGGTGCTGGAGCACATCCCACCATTGATACCTTTCCGGCGTAAACCCAAGATCCGACAACGACATCCTCGAGATGTCACTGCTACCACCAACTCTTTGTTGAGAGAACAGAGCCCTGAGATCATGCACCCACTGGACGAAGTTCTGCAAAGGAAGCTCCGCGGCTGACCACGCCAGCAAGTCTCGCCTCCGTTGGAGTAACCGGAAGAACAACAGCTGATGCCAGCATTCATGAGTGTAACAGCGCAGCTGTTGACGCTGGGCCAAGAGGCGCGCAAATTCGACACACGAGGAATGGCTTTCTGACCGGACCAGTGGCAGCATATCCTTGATGAGGACGATATCCTCGTTCAAGATCCGCTCGATACAGGCGTCATATACTTTGGGGTCATGATGGCGTAGTGGCTCTATTTCGGTGGCAAGCTTTGCTCTTTCGGGCTCAACACCTCTTGCGTAAAATCGGATGGTCTGGCGGACGATTGCTAGCAACGCTTCGGCTGGAGGGGAGTCGCCATGGGTTTCTCCTCCAATCACCACCCTCAGGTATGCCTTGATGTCTTCGTTCATGATGTGAGATGTCCCGAGGGCCTCGAAGATCTCATCCAAAGTCTCTTTGGGTGGGAGTTGCTGTAGGCTTTGCCATAGATCCAGGGGCAGAGATCCGTGCAGCCAGTTGGCGTTCACTATAGCCGCCCCAAAGTCGTGTATCCTCATGGCAAGATTCTCGGCAACGTCCGTCTCTAGTATAGAGTTGTATTCTTCCCTGGCCAACTGCATGACTCGAGCCACGTCTAAACTGACATATCCAGAGAGCAACCGCTGAAGGTTTGGATAGACTTCCAAGATGGGAAGTGTCCTCGTCAGAGCTGTCATTCGAATGTCAAAGCCGGCTTCGTAGGTTTGTAGCCACATGAGGATCGAGTGGATGGACTCGTCATCGTCGGTCTCCAGCACTGCTTCGGTGAGGGAAAGGAGATCATTGTCCAGAGGCCTCGAGCTGTTGATACAGAGGTGTATGACGAGATTGATGGCGTGTGGGCCAGGAATACGCTGTGCGTTGTCCAGATTGGCTAGGAGGCGGTGGAGCAATAGAACGTCTTGGTTGACGACCGGTACGACGTTGAAACATCCAGGAACCGAGTCTTTCAGGCAAGGATACCCTGAGCCGGTGATGTCTGGTCCTTCGAGGTCAAATACATAGCACAGCTTTTGTCTTTGGGTTTCTGAAAAGGTCCCTTCTTCCCAGTTCCTTAGCCGTTCCTGGTCTGGTCTCCAGTTGGCCCAAAATATCCTGTCTGGCACTAAAGCGGACGCTACTATCTTTGCTGTGGAGGTCTCGGGCTGATTAGATACTGATCGAATCCAGGAAACTGCAGTACAGAGACTCATGTATTTCCGTTCTTGTTGCAGCATGTCCAAGTGGGTCCTGAAAGCTGTGGAAAAGTCTGTCGCGTTCAAGAAGTCGATGATGTAGGAAGGTGGAAGGATGTATGCATCAGGGCCTTCCTCCAGGGTCTGGAAAAGCTGTCTGATGGCTGGGAGAAAGTCGGTGCCCGCCAGCAGGCTCAAGAGGATATCCGCAACTTGGCTGTCTGTTCTGCTGATGAGCAACGGGTTTGCGCGTGCACCAAGCGTCAAGCAGCTCAAGAATTTCGGGCTGACTGCTTCTAGCTGGCATTTCTCTCTCATTGCTACCAGCAGTGTCGTGCCAACGGAGTGGGAAAGGGCGTGAAGACAGGCGACCAAACCGACTCTTTCCGAACCGTTTTCCCGCGCAGCATGTTCCAAGACCAACTCTCGAAGTAATGAATCGCATTGTGATGAACCTTGAACAAGCCCTTGCCGGTTAATAAAGGCATCTGTGGCATCCCTGAGAGCATCAAAGGGAAAATAATCGGAAGAGCCCAACTGAAACCTGGCACCAGTGTCGATGATTTGTCGATGCCATATTTCACGTGGTGAGCGTAGAAAATGAGCCATCATGAGATGATTTTGCCTGTAAACCAGTCGTCGAGTCCTAGCTCATCTTGTAATAGGCTGCCAGCCCCATGAGGTGGTAAGTTGAGGAGAGTGGTTGACCCAATGGTGTGAAAAGCGTTATCTTGTCGAGTAGAGGGCGTTGATGTCTGATTCCACAAGGATTGCCATCACCTGGTGGAGTTTTCTTGTGCCATGAGTCCATCTACTTGGTGTGGTCAGTGTGTCTCATGTCAATGGACAGCCACAAGGCTCCTCGAAAGGTGGCATCGAGATGCTCACAAGCCGCAGCCCGGGTACCTGGTTGGGACATGTTCTCTGGCAGACCCCATCCGCAGGGGAGTCTGCCTTGGGTCAAGGTGCCATCGTCCTCCTCAACAATGTGGTGTTTGATCGGTTACTCTGGCTGAGCGAACCATTCAGCTTGGCCCACGCTATTGCAGGCGCGTCTGTAAGAGGAAATGCGGCTTCATCCTTGGCGGGATGACAAGACGGACAGCCAATGGGAGGCTCGTTCAGGTCCGACAACTTGCTTAGGTCTCGACTGCACTCGAGCTGCTGTGCCGTGATAAGAGAGGGAAGACTTGGATTCAAAGTCCCCATGCTGGGGACTTGTAGCACGCGCACTGTGCGGCCATGAGGTGTAAGCTTGTTCTGGACTGGTGTTATCGATGGCCAGAGCCTCGTCTCGAGAACCGCCCAGAGCGACGTGAAATATGCGGCTAGACGCCACAAAGTGAGGGGTCGGCTACTTGGAGTCGACCAGAAGAATGAGAGCAATCTGGGAAACAGCGGACAATCTGGTGCTTCATTGCTGCGGCTGGAGGAGATGTCTTGGACGAGGTCGAGACTTGAGAAGTTGAAGTGATTCCACGCTCCCGTCGCACAGAGTGGACCACGGGGGGGCTGATTCCCTGTGGTCTAACACTGGGTGCTAACAGCAGAATCAACAGCAAATCTGTTAGCTTGTTAAGCAACGCCTAATATCATTGCTCTCATAAAGAATGCGGTTTCACAGACATCCTGTTCCTGTCTTTTTTCTTCATGGATTGACGATGCGTTTGGACTTGGTGTGGATCTTGCTGTTGGGGTTATGAATTTAACATGAAGGGTTCTTAAGACAACACCATTAACCCTGAATCTTTCGTGTGAAATTTGAGACCACGTAAAGATGGTCAAGATGAAATGATGAAAGATGTTGGACTTTGAGACAATAATCCAAGCACCTGTCTAACTAGGCGACGTGAATTAAGGCAGCAGTCTGCGTTGAGGATCTAGTCGCCAACCAACCACCCATGAATCCGACGACCCGACTTGCAACTCGTACTTGACTTCAACGAGATCCCAACTTTCTACTGGGCGTGTGGATATATCTGTCCAGGCGAGATCACCTTCGTAGTTGTGGTATCCTTTCTCCCATCACCTGTCTTGTAGCACATCGGAGATACACTGAGGAACACGGGCTTCTGCATCCCATGCTCGGCATCATTGTCATAGCAAAGCACAAAATCTTGACCTAGCAGAACCAAGGTGTTCCTTTGAGGAAACATAAGGCCAAGCTCTGACCGTTGCATCCCGAATTGGAGGGCAAGTTCGCTGGCCTTGAACACCATCTTCTCAACCGTCTGTTCGATGGCTTGCGGGATTCCACCAACGCATATGCGGCGAAGTTCTGTTAGTATATTTTCGCGGACATTGTTGCGGTTCTGGAAGAATGGCGAGCTCAGGTAGTCGGACAAAGGCGAGTGAGTTTTGTCCTTCTTCGGTAGCAAGGCCGCCATGACGGCCTGGAAGGTGGACGATCTCCATTTGTTGGTCTCCTTGTCATTCCGGAGGAAATTGACGTAGTCTTCTTCAATCGTTGCCATGTCATACTCCCCAATGGGCAAGCGAACTAAATTAACGAGCGAGTTTGTTAACAATGGAAAAACTGCGTAGTCGTGATCTAGACACATACCCTCAGACTTTCCCGTCCCAAGTAATTTGCGGTAGGCGATCCAGACTTCAAGAAGCCTCTGCTTCCCCTGCTGGGGACCCAAGGCACCGAGCCCGAAAGGAGCAGAAAAGAAGCCATACATCATGTGCTCCCAGAAGATGCCCTGCAACAGGAACCTCAGCTGATCCCTCCCTTCCCTCTCCAAAAACCCGCCAGGGTCTAGCTGGTTGACCTGGAAAAAGTCAACCGCAGGCAAGTTATGCGTTATTTTGCTGATGTCGAGATTGAGCTGGTCAAAGTCGACTTGAAGGTGATCATCGGTTGCCGGCCGATAGTCGTCCGAGTTGTCGACCAGGCTGCTCTCCAGCAAGCGGACCTTGTTCTCGAGATCCTTCACAGCTTGTTGTTTGTTGAGTTCCCACTGTATACCGACTTGGTTGATGAGGTCTTGACATTGAGCGTGGAATGCTTGCATCTTCTGTTCGTGATCGATCTTTTGCTGGCTCAAAGCCACCTCATGCTCCTTCGTCAGCCTCTGGAGTTTTTGGTCGTGTGCATCCTTGTACGATTGGTACTGTGTCTGCATTATGTTCTTCTCCTGTCGCAGTGTGTCGATCTCGGCTTGAAGCGTTGTTCGGACCTTCTCCGTCGCAGCAAGTTGATCGGCCTTATGACTGTCGAGTTTCCTTCTCAAGGCCTCTATTTCCATATTGAGCTTGCCGATCTCCGCATTAAACCTGTGCTGATGCCGCTTCCTCTCCTCCTGGAGCTGGAGCTGGTGTCTGTCTTTCTCTTCCTGAAATCTTCGTTCGTGCTCCGGGTTTAGTTGCTTGAGACGGTTGTCCAAGGCCTCAAATTCCCTCCACCATTTGTTGCGTTCTGCAATGAGCTCGTCTTGATCCTTCAAACTCTGTACCAAGCGTTCATTCTCCAACTTGATTTTCTCCATCCGTGCCGTTTGCTCTTTGTTGTAGTCCTCCCAATCTGCCACTGAGGCGAGCTGTTCGTTACAGTAGTCAACGATCATGTCAAAAGCGGTCTTTTGTTGCTCCAGGCCTTTCCACTTCTTAGCAGCCAAGTATTTCTTGATCCCTCCTTCCAACTTGATCTGTTCCCTCTCAAGCGCGTCCCTCTCGTGTTCCACTCGCTGTTTCTCGTCCTCGACAAGCTTCTTCTCATTTTCCAGTCGCCCCTTCTCGCTTTTAAGGGAACCGATGCTCTGGTGGAGAGTACCTGTGCTCTTCCTTTCGCTCTCCAAACGTTCTCTTTCGCTTTCCAAACTCTCCGTCAAGCTTGCTACCTTCTGGGTCAAGGTGGTTTTCTCAATCTTCCAGGCCTCGACCTGAGCCTCCAGTTCGCGGATTCTCTCATCCTTGGTAAGTTGATCAGCAGGCTCTCCTTGGATTTGGGATTGTTGGCGTGCCCGGAAGCTCTGAGGGTCTGGGTTTTGGATAGGCAAGCTCAGTTCTCCTTGAGCCTGGGTGCTTGGAAGGGCCATCTCAAAGCTGTGATGGGCGATGCTTTTAGGTGGGACGGCTGGGGGTGGTCCTGCAGAATCTTGTAGTGTTGGTCTGTTGCCATTTTGGTTCAAGGGACCTTGGAGACCTGAATAAGACTGAGGGTTTGGCTTGAAGTATTCCGTTGGACTGGAGGACCTCGAGAGCCCCAAGGACATTGAAGGAGTGACGAGAGTTGCAGCGGGCGTACCGAAAGACGTCTGACTGACAGGCAGTCCGTTATTAGGGGAGCTAGAGGAAGGGGGAGGGCTGGAAGAAGACCGGGGATATCGTGAGAATTGTGAGTGGTAGGTGTTGTGTGGAAGTGAATCGGTGCGGGGACCGATCGTGGTTGATGGTGGCGGGAATTGTGTTACATGTTCGGGGTGGGAACCGCTGAACGGCGCTTGAAGAGTGGCATTCACCGGTGAATAGGCGTCCTGAGTCGCATCCATTCGAGGACCTGTGGTAAAATTTACAGGAGGAAGAACCGGGGCGTAAGAAGGTGATGGCTGAACCGACGCGGACCGCACAGGTTGCTGAGCGCGAGCATGAGGATCACCAGAATGTGTGTTTGGTGCTGGCTGGTGTGGAAGAGCATGCTGGGGTTGGGACATCATCCGTTGGTAGTACTCTGGACAGGCTTGGGAGAGCCGTTCCTTGACCACATCGGGCAGTTCCAGAAATGTAGCTGCATCGAGCTCTGATAATATTCCGACCTCCTTGTTGTTGAGATAGCCCATAAGCCCAGGTGCTTTTGTCAACACGACAGCCAGTCTGTGCGGATGGTGGTTGGCTATATGCCGAACCCGATCTTCAGGAATTTCACATATCCTTCTTTCCGAAACTCTCTGGAGAATGTGTGAGCGGAGATGAGCAAGCCTGTCGACGTCAATTTCGTTCAGCAAATCAACAGGCAACTGGTCCTGCTGCTCTCGTGTCAGTTTGTTGAGGATATCTGGATCGTTCTTTTGCTTGAGCTTCTCTGTTGGCCTGTCTTTCCTTCCAAAGTTGGAGACCTTTTTCTTGGTTTTGTCAAAGATGTTTCGAGCAGTAGACGATCCGCGAGGAGGAACATCAGGCCGTAAATCCGGATATGCCGGCGGCGCGAAGTAGCTGGGTGTGTTCGCCATGCTGACGAGGAGGAGGTGAAATACCTAGATAGTCAAGTTCAAAAGAAAGGAACTGAACCGCGAAGGGTGGTGATGGCATCACACGAAGTAGCAAGACAGAGATGAGCACCAAAAAGGTGCATCGCCTCCTCCGTAGCCTGATCACCCGTCGGGTTATCTCGTTTCTGTGCTGCCGACCCCCCCGCCAGAGCTGAAAAATGGTGCCTTTCCATCAACACCTCAGGCTTGTGTCCATGCAGTTGTTGTCATTGCACACAGTGCACAAAACGGAGTGGTAGCTGATTACTGCCCCTCCCCCCTCATAGCTCCCCAGCCCAAGCTCAAGGAAGGCGCAGCATATTGCGCTAGTAGGCGCCACACGCAGCGGGGTGGTGCGCGGTGCAACCAACTCACACTTCCTCTCACCAGTCCCATCAATCCAGCCTCACCATGCGAGCGCTTCGAGTGTATCCGTAACCGACATGGATCATCCATTTGTTCAGGCCAGGGGCGCAAGGCCCAAGGCAAACCCCCTTGGAGGGGCATCATCTCTGTGTTCTGTCTGACCGGACAGGAACTTCCATATCTTCTCACCTCTATAACCTTACTGATACATGCATCTTGCTTCAAGTCTTTCTTTCTGATGCTCTGAATCACCTCGCTTCAACCCATTGGCATTATTGGCATCATGGCTTCCTCGACACCACCCCCTCCTACCGCTAAACCGCCGCCACCTCCCCCCTTACAATCAGGCTCAACATCTGAAGCATTTGGGCAATTCACGTTCACGGGGTTACCTCCTGGACTGTTCTCAAACAAGCACACAGCTCCGCAACGAACGTCCTCTCCCGCTGCCCAGAGCACGAACGATGCCCCGGCGTCGACGACATCCCCGTCTTCATACAAGCTCTCGGCATCAGCATATGGCTCTCAAAAAGATCCCCGTCCCCCAGTTTCAGCTCCGCCATCCCAATGGCAACCCCCGGGCCCGGCAAGCTTCAGTAGCCCTATGCCACCTCTGACAGCCCCATCATTTGGAGGTCAGGTCAATGTGAAAACCCAGGGTGGCCAGGGACAGCGATCAGTCCAACTGCAATTTGAAGGCCAACGAACGCCCGATGTCATGCCAAAACCTCCTCCACCAGCACAGCCGGCCGCTGTACCAACAGGAGAAACACGTCTGCAGATTGCTCTTGACTATGGCACCACCTACACCGGTATGTCCAGCCCCTTGATTGCCCATTAGGTAGATGTCACGCTGATGTTGCGGGCAAAACCAGGTGTTGCTTATTTGCCCGTATCTGCCAACAACTTGAAACATCGCGGGTTGGAGGAATTCACAGAAGACATCAAAGTAATCACAGCTTGGCCACCAAAGGAAGAGCAGGAAAAAGTCCCATCCCAACTGTCCTACTCCGTCACGCCTAAAGGCTGTGCACAGTATGGCTACGACATTGACGATAACTCCCTGGTGTTGAAGAAGACAAAGATTCAGCTCGAGGCAATGGGCACTCGCCTCGACGAGCTGCGGACCCTGAGCGAGTTGCTCAAGGAACTTCGCGATATGGACCTCAGCGAGGAGGAAGTGATCGAGAACGGCATTCCCGAGCATCTTGCCAAAGAACCCGAGGAGATTGTCAAGGACTACTTAAATGAGATTGCAGAGAAGACAGAAAAGATCATCACCACTGAGCTTGGCAGGCATGTGCTGTCAAATGTTGCCATAGACTTGGCTGTCACTCATCCAGCAGTAAGTGCTTATTTTCCCATGCCTTGTACTGTATGTGGCTAACTCATCAAGTAGATTTGGTCAGACCGAGCCCTCAACTCTACGTACCGTGCCGTTCGGGCAGCCTTTAATCATGACCTCTTCCCCAAGCTGGAGAACATTTCATTTGTCTCTGAGCCGGTTGCCTGTGCTCACTTTACGCTTCGTGAGGCATGGAAGAACAACCGGGTGCGGTTCAGAAAGGTACGAGCCCGCAGTTTATGGCTACCTTGGCCAGTGTTGAACTTGACTGATAAGGCAAAACAGAATGATTGTTTCATTGTGGTCGATGCTGGCGGTGGGACCGTTGTGAGTCTTTCCCTAGCATTCATGACAAAGACCAAGTCTAATCAGACCTGCTGTGATAGGATCTTGCTTGTTACAAAGTTGTGGACATTGACTACGAGAAGAAGGAGATGAAGCTGGACCAAGTCGGAAATCCTTTGGGTAAGCTTGCTGATTATTGTTGCCTGACTGGGTCCGCTAACTTTTCCCAGGCGCTACTTGTGGGTCGACTTGCGTCGACGATGACTTCGAGGCTTTCGCAGCGTACCAGTTAGGGGACAAGGCCTGGCAGCAGCTCACCACGGAAGGTGTCAAGCATGCTGCTGGAGGGCATACTATCATGAGGCCTACACTTCGTGGCATACAAGAGAAGTTCCAGGTCATCAAGCACAGTTACGACGGAAAGGAGAGCGGATTAACAGCTCCTATCTATTTGCCCAAGAGCTTCCGCATCTCTGAGGAAATGAAGGGTGTCTCGAACGGAGCGCTGAGTATAACACCGTAAGTCATTGTGACCAATGTGCTGATGGCGTATTCTTACATGCCATCTACCAGGGCCGACTTGAAAAAGATGTTTGACCGATCGGTCAACAAGACTGTCTATCTTATTCAGCAAGCTGTAACTCAAATCAAGCTGGGAGAAGAGCTTCCGGTCAAGGTAAGCAATCCGCCCTCCCACGCCTGATGGCTGTGAGCACACGCTAAACCTTCACAGACCGTCTTCCTTTCTGGCGGGTTTGCGCAGAACAAATACCTGATCCAAAGGGTCAAGGAGTTTTGCACCAAGCAAAAGATTGAGCTTGAAGAAGGAAACGGCTCGTGGGCTGCCGTCGCCAGAGGTGCCATCATCAAGTCTCTGGGTGTCTACACTGAGAAGCCCAAGCATGTTATAAGCTGCCCACGATATTACGGCATCAAGGTGCGCAGGCCATTCGCTTCGTACGAGAACCACGCCCGCAGCGACATCGATGTCGATGCCCAGGGCATCCAATGGGCAACGGACCAAATCCGTTGGTTTATCCAGAAAGGCGACGCGATTCTCCCCAACAAACCCACAGTGGCAAGATACGAATTACACTTCTCGATGAACGCAAGCGAATTCCCTGGCACACAGTTGCAGAACAAACGAGGTGGGCGCGGAGTACCACAACAGCCGGCGGCCGTCTTTCGGGATGTTGTATTTTTGTCCTCGTCAAGAGACAAGGCACCGACAGCGATGAGCATGGTCAAAGAGGGTACGCACAGGTCGTGGCAAATGTTGATGATTAACCCTTTGCTAATATCCAACCTAGAGTCTGAACAGATGTATACATTGAAGGTCAATTTGACCGATGTTCCGCAGGCACATATTGTTCCCGTGGAGACGGGAAACAAGCAACAAGGGAGGCAGTTGCAGTTCCATGTCGTGGTTGAGATTCAGGTGTTTGACGAGGTGACTGTAAGCATCAAGAGTGGGGACACTACATTGGCGTCGAGGAAGATAGCCTTGGAATAGGGGTAGCCCCGGATCACTGGAAATGTTGAGTTCTGTTTCGCAGACCCAAGAGAAAACCCATCCATAGTGCTCTTACTTGTTGCAACAGCTTTAGTCGGGGGTCGTCAGAATAGGTATCCAGCGGAAGAGAGCCATACGCGAAAAGTGAGAAGCGGGCAGCTGGATTAGGCAGTGAATGTCAGCCAGCTCCGGAAAAAGACGACACCGATATCGATCCCTTTCCGTGGAAATCTCGAACTGCGAACCATCCCCATTTCTAAGCCATCTTGAGTCTACCTTGGGGGCTAGAACTACGAGTC
Source organism: Podospora bellae-mahoneyi (assembly GCF_035222275.1). Taxonomy (NCBI): domain Eukaryota; kingdom Fungi; phylum Ascomycota; class Sordariomycetes; order Sordariales; family Podosporaceae; genus Podospora; species Podospora bellae-mahoneyi. The sequence goes on along the minus strand of NC_085882.1, from coordinate 3,468,415 downwards.
TGCCAATACAAAGGCTCCCTTGAGAGCCTTGTGCCAATGCCCAATCCGACTGTCGTTTGGCGCGCCCAAAGCTACCCTAGCTGCAGGCGACCTAATGCAAGCCTCAGCTCTACGTGCAGGGGTTCTAGAGCGGCTGTTCTTGCACACGGCTTACACGCTCAACTTGTACACAGTGCGGGCTGTCGAGATACACAAATACCTGTCAAGGGGGACCGGATGGGCTGCTTGGCCACCAAAAGTCCCCTGGTGTGCCTCGGCGGCCATCAAGTCCTCGTCTTTTCCTCACCTTGCACTTGCCCCCAGTATCCTCTTTACTCTTTGGCTCCTCTGACTGGAACTTGAACTCAGAGTCAGAAATACAATCTTGCATAACCTCCTCCTTGTTGCCCCTTTGGACAGACCTCAGTCATTGCCTTTGCTGTATTGTACTATTCTTTTCTGTACCATCTGTAAAGATCATCAACCATGGCCAGCCGTGTCAAAGGATGGCTTGATCGCCGAAAGAGCATGAGCTCTCTCAAAGCATCCTCCCAAGCAGCCCCGAACAATGATAACCCTTATGGGGCGGACTACAACAAATCGGCTCCGAGAAACGCAGGCATGAATTCGCAGAGGTATTCTTCCATGTCTGTCTCATCTCGATACTCAGGGGCTCTTCCCGGCCGCAATAACCTCGGCCCCATCGAGGAAGACAACAACGGCGGGTTCCTGCCATATCGCCCTCCCCCTCAAAATCCCGCTCCTCCAGCAGCATCGCAATACGACCTGGGATACGGCCGCCCGGCACCGACACCGGTGCAATACTCTGCTCCTCCGGTCCCCGTTCAGTACCAGCCTGCCCCATCTTCGTATGCACCCCCAACGCAAAGCTTCAATCAGCTTCTCGGGCCAAACCAATACCAGAACCACCCGATCCCCCCCGGAACCCCCCCGACACCAAACAGTCAACACAACAGCCTGACCAACATCTACACCAGCGGCAGCAGCAACCCCAGCTCCTACGGCGGAGGCGTGAGCACCCCCGACACCAGATACAGCAGCGACAGCCTCGGCGCCTCCAACCGCGGCTACAACAACTTCCCCCCACAGCCTCCGCAACAGCAACAAGACTCCAAACCACCACCGCCTCGCCCTTTTACCATCAGGAAAACCCAACCCCAGCCCCAACCCGTCAACAACTCGCTCCCCAAACCGAGCGACTTTTCCAAGCAGGCCAAAGCCTCTCCCGTCGAGGTCCAGCGGTGCATCAAGCTCCTCCGCGCCTTGTTCAAGCTCCGGATGAAGATCTGGTCCGCGCAGGAGTCCCACTGGTCGACGCACCCAAAGACGATCGAGAACATGGCACAGGCGGACGACTTGCTGAGGGATATCCAGAACATGGTCGGGGACTGGCAGAACAGCATCGCGAAGGGGCAGATGTACTGGGACGAGGAGGAGAGGGCGGAGCTGGGGGTGATTATGCAGAGCCTGAGCATGTTGAGGCCGTACGGGATGGGGGGCGGGCATGGTTTTAGGCAGCAATAGGGGGAGTGGTTGAGGTGGGGAGAGTGAAGATGATACCCATGGTGTTTTTTTTTTCTCTCCCTTCCTTCTTGACCATCTACAGAAAATGTTAGCATACACGATAGTGTTGGTGCAAAGAAGGGGGATTCATACTTGCCTTGCATACCTAGTCGGCAAACATGACGAGAATCCTATTCCTACTGGGGTGTTATTATTCTATACCAAATTCCACATAAAATACACAAACCCATCCCACCAAAAACACCTGCTTGACCAGAAAAAAACAAAACAAAAAACTCCCCTACTCCCTACTCAAATCCTTCCTCTTCTTCCTCGGCCAATCCGGACAAACATCAATCACCTCTCTCGGAAACCACAGCTCCAAAAACAAAAACAGCAAATAATCCACAATCACACACAAGCAAAACAGCTTCCCCGCCCAGATCCCGCACCCGTAATACCGCTTCAGCCGATCAATCAACGCAAAACTCTGCACCCCCGACCGCCCCCTCGTCGCGCTCCAGCTATTATTCGCATTATCCCCCTCATAATACCCATAAAACTCTCCCTCCGAAATCGCGCCGCAGATACCGTTATACACCCTCTCCGTCCTCACCGCGACATTCTCCCAGCTGTACATCTCCCTCACCTGCTCGTGAAACAACTCTGTGCGGACTTTGTTCGCCCTCATCGAGGCGATCGCCCTCCCCGTGGCAGCCACCAGGTCGTCCTCCTCCGGCTTGGCAAACACCGTCATGTGACTCGGCAAGACCTCCGGGATCCCACCGACCTGCGTGCAGACTACATACAACCCGCAACTTGCCGCTTCCACAATCACCGTCCCAAACGCCTCCGTCAGTGACGGATGGAGATAGATGTGTCCTCGTACCATCACGTCCCTCACCTCTTCATGACGAATCGGACCGAGCATCTCCACCCTGTCCTGGAGGACATTCTGCTCAATCATTTGCTCTAGATCAATAGATTTGGGCCCGGAGCCGGCGATGATGAAGCGGGTGTTGGGGTGGTTTTCGAGGATGCGGGGGATGGCGGCGGTGAGGAGGTCGGTGCCCTTGTTGTAAAAGAGGCGGGAGATGACCACGATGGTGATGATGTCGTGGGGACCTAAAGGGCGGGCCGGGGGTGGGTAGGAGGGGTTTTCAGAGGGGGAGAGGGGTTTGAAGTTTTCGGCTACAACGGCGTTGGGGATGACCGAGACCATTAGGGGGTCGAGGGAGGCGCGAAGGACGGTGTTTTCTTTGCTGTTGGGGGTAAGTCGTGAGGGTGAGAAAAGGGGTGAAAAGGGGGGTTTACCAGGTGTGGCTCACGCAAATGACATGATCTACATCACTCAGAGTGAATTTTAGCAACTTGTTGGTGAGGATACTGGCTGCATCCGCAAAGCCAAACAGTGAATGATCGGTAAACACAGTCCGAAGACCCATGGTTCTAGCGTGGAGGATGGCTTCATGGCAAAAGTTGCTTAGACTGGCGTGACCGTGGACAATGTCGATGCGCTCGCGGAGCACGATGTTGCGGAAGATGGGGAAGAAGGAGAAGACGGTCGGGAAGGTGGCAGAGCGGAAGATGACGAGGAAGGGAACGTGGTAGACCTTGAGGCCGTTGGTGAGATAGCGGACTCCGGTGCGGCCTTCGTAGGCGTGGGTGATGATGATGACTTTGTGGCCCCTGTCCATGAGCTTGGTTGAGAGCTGGTAGATGTGGCTCTCTACGCCGCCTGGTTGCGGGTAGAAGAAATCGCTGACCATGGCGATGTTGTATGTAGGCGCCATTTTGGATGGGGGGAGTGTGAGATCCCTGTCATTTTTTGTGAGTTGAGGATAGTGTTATGGAGCTGTCATGAAGACAAGAGTGAGTGTCGTGAGTGAGGGTGAGATGGCTTCATCCAATGCCCCTTCAGGGGACACCAGTGATTGGATGGCGCACGCGTTGGCCTGCGACGGTGTTTGGGAGAGCTGCCAAGAACGGGTAGATCCACCCTCGAACGGCTCGATAAGCGATAAGCAGGGATAGCGAGAGCGGTCAATGCTGGCAATTGGACGAGCCCCAGAAAAAAGTTGGGACTCCACTGCCAATTGCGCAGAGCTCGACTGAGAGCTTGGATGTCGACTTTCTTTGCGCCCGTCTCCGATTTGCAGCCAAACAAGAATCTGATTCTCCAGCTCTTTTCTGACATCGCGAACCATTTTAATGACATTTGCGATTTTAAATACTCCAACATGTACAACAGATACATTCCCCCACCAAAACCAAAGGCGTCGCATCCATCTGACATACCTGTGCGGCCACCGCCCGTCTACCGAGATCCAGAGCCAGAGCCACTGCCGCAAGGGTCAGAATATGCAGAGCCTGCCCCTGTGCCAGTACAGACGTCGTCATGGCTTCAACCATACGCCAAGCGCATCGACGCTACAGCACAGCCAACCAAGATTGTATTCGGCGATGACGAGCCCCCAGCTCCCAGCGCGCCAAGCTCGGGCCCAGTAGACGACACACCCAAAGTGGCTACCGAAGAGGAGGAAAAGACACCCAAGGAGTCAAAGAGCAAAAAGAACAAAGAGTCCAAGGGCGACGAGGGGGAGGTAGAGGAAAAGCCCAAGAAGCGGAGGAGGGTAGAGGAGGAAGAGCAAGAAGACAAAGAGGAGGACACTCCAACTGTCGCCGAGGAAGCGGAGTCAACCGAGAATATCGCCAACGAAGAACAACAATACAAGCGGAAACCAAAACGAGAAAAGAAGAAGAAGCCAAAAGCCGAGGAACCAGAAGAGGACGATGATGCGGTTCGGAGCAGGCATAAATCCGTGTTTGAGAAGGTCGCAAAAGCTCTCCAGGCGCAGGCTCCTGAAGATGACGAGGACAAGATGGATGTCGATGGTGCCGAGCCAGAGCAAGAGGAGGAGCCAGTCGTGGAGCACGGCCTCGAGCCGATCCCTCAGCCAGCACCAGTCGCTTTTGACGAGTCGAAATTGACGTACGAAACATTGCCGCAATGGATTGCCTCGCCAATTCGAGTTACAGAAAGTACGACGAAATCGTTTGAGGAGTTGAAGATTGCTGCCGAGCCAGCCAAGGTTCTTCAGTCCAAGGGGTTCAAGGAGGCTTTCGCGGTGCAGACTGCCGTGTTGCCGTTACTGTTGCCAAATCCCGACAGACAAGGAGATGTGGTGGTGGCTGCTCCTACTGGTTCAGGAAAGACGTTGTCATATGTTTTGCCGATGATTCAGGACATTAGCTATGGCCGGATCACGAATCTCAGAGCGTTGATTGTGCTGCCGACTAGAGATCTTGTTCAGCAGGTACAGCAAACGTGTGAGGCATGCGGTGCTGCTTTTGCTTCAAATGGCGGGAAACGAGTCAAGATTGGGACAGCTGTGGGTAACAAGGTGTTCAAGGAGGAGCAATCGGCGATTGTGGAAAAGAAGGCGAGATATGGCGCGGCGGAAGATGCCCACTCGATGGAGGCGTTGTCAAGTTGGACTGCTAGCGAAACTATCAACCCTGAGGACTATGCCTCCAAGGTTGATGTGCTTATCTGCACGCCTGGTCGTCTGGTGGAGCATATCAAGCAGACACCGGGATTTACACTGGACTACGTTCGTTGGTTAGTGGTCGATGAAGCCGACAAACTGCTGGCGCAGGACTTTCAGCAGTGGCTGAATCTGGTATTGGACAAGCTGAGCGTGGAACGAAGACCATCACGGCGGGTGTTCCCAAAGTCCAACAAGAAGGGTGTGCGAAAGGTCATACTGAGTGCCACCATGACGCACGATATCAGCATGTTGAATCTGCTGAAGCTTTCAAGGCCAAAACTGGTTGTGCTGGAAGGCACCAAGGCTGGCGATCAGTCGTTGCCGCCTCTGCTCAAGGAGTATGCCATCAAGGTCCGCGAGCCAAGTCTTAAGCCGCTGTACTTGGTCGACTTGCTTCAGAGCGAGCTTTTGGCCGCTGTGCCCCTGGTTGAGAAAGTTGCGGAGGAAGAGACAGCATCTGCATCCGAGAGCAGTGACTCGGATTCTTGTTCGGAATCAAATTCCTCTTCAGGCTCAGACTCAGACTCTGATTCTGATTCTGATTCTGATTCCGACTCTGGCTCTGACTCTGGTTCCGACTCTGGTTCCAGCTCTTCCGACTCTGATTCATCCTCGGAGTCTGAAGCTGATGAGCCAAAACCAAAAGCCAAGGCACCGGCTACCAAGGGCAAATTCGCCAGCTCTGCCCTCATCTTCACCAAATCCAACGAAGCCGCTCTCCGGCTTTCTCGCCTCTTGGCCATTTTGGTACCTGGATTGGCGCATCTCATTGGCACCCTCACCTCAACCACCAAAACCATCCGTCGCACGCAGACCTTACGAGCCTTCACGCAGGCCAAGCTCCGCATTCTTGTCGCCTCCGACATTGCCTCGCGTGGTCTCGATCTACCAAACCTGGAGCACGTCATCAACTACGACCTCCCCATCAGCGAAACAGCCTACGTCCACCGTGTGGGTAGGACGGCCCGTGCTGGCAGGGCAGGTGCGGCTTGGACATTGTTGGAGCATTCCGAGGCTAGACGGTTCTGGAGGGATTTTGCTGGTGAAGGAGAGGGAGCTTCTACGAATATCTTGCGCACCACGCCGGTTGAGAGGGTCCGTCTGGACCAAAAGGAGGAGAAGGGGGTTGGGGAGAAGGAGGAGGGTGCCAAGGTGGAGGATTTCAGTGAGGAGAGGGTGCAGGCTTATGAGAGGGCTTTGGCGCAGTTGCAGCAGGAGGCTACATTTTCGAGGGGGAAGAAGGGTAAGAAGGAGGGGAGGTGACATTAGTTGAAGTATATCGTGATGGGCTGTCAACGGCAGCAATGGGTGAAGGAAGATCTAATGCCAGCCTTGCTTAACTTGTACAAACCTAATTCTGCACTGTCCAAAGCCTTGGAGGGTAGTTGCAATGGCTGTACATAGATGATAAGTCTAGATTCTAGAGCATTCCAATCATGGAAAGACGACCGCTGGTCGACGAAACGACCGAAACGTAACATTGTGGTATCTGTACGTAATGAGACGTCCCGGGACATCTGCCGCATTCGCCGGCTCAACGGCCCCACTTCACGGCGCCGGCCCGGCAAACCCTCCGGTCAAGCGCTGAAAAGGGACATGTGGTCAAGGAGTAGTATGAGTGAATGAAGATGCTCCGGTCTTAGATATGCTAGTTTCATGCTGCACGCAGCCTTCTGCTAATCTCGAACACTGAATTTCAGGCTTTGCTCTTTGATGCCAAGACACCCTCTTGGCAATTAGCTAATCAGATACCGATCTGGTCTTGTGAGCGGAGATGATCTGATTGGCCAAAGCTCGCCCAAGCTCGGGCGTCGCATCAGTGGACAGGGGTCTGTGGGCGCTGTCAAGAAGATGTGAACAGCGTAGCCACTTTGGATTTTGGAACAGATTGATAGAACAAGAAACACCAGATCCCAGAGACGAAGAAGGAAGGTCATCAGACTCTTCCTCAGTTGAGGCCACATCTATAACTTTTGCTCCATTTTCTTTGCGATATCTCCTGTCGCCTGCCGCTTGCTTGCCTTTGACTCTTGCGTAGCGGTGCATTCAATCTACCTGTTCATCCACAGCAAGCTCCAAATTGGCGGGGAACTCGAACAAGTACCTTTTGGGTGACAGCTGGCTGGAGCTCTACTTTCCCACCTAACACCAGCACCACCAACACCAACACCAACATAACAACACCGACTCGATTGTTGTTTCGGCGACACCCACACGCACACACTCGCCCACCATGGCGCGGCCAACATTATCGCCGTTGTCAATATTATTATCTGCCATCTTCCTCTTCTCCTCCCATGTCTTTGCCGTTTCCGCTGTCCTGGGCGTCGATCTGGGCACCGAATACATCAAGGCCGCCCTGGTAAAGCCGGGTATCCCCCTCGAGATTGTCCTGACAAAAGACTCGAGAAGAAAAGAAATCTCGGCCGTCACCTTCAAGCCCTCTCAAAATGGCCCCAAGAAGGGCACCTACCCCGAGCGCGCCTATGGCTCTGATGCCATGGCCCTTGCCCCGCGATTCCCTGGCGATTCGTTCCCAAACCTCAAGCCCCTCCTCGGTCTCCCCGTCGATGCCGCCGAGGTGAAGGAATATGCGAAGCGCCACCCAGCTCTTCAATTGGTTGCCCACAAGGTCAAGGGAACCGCCGCCTTCAAGAGCGCCGGCGCATTTACACAGGAAGAGGAGGCATGGCTGGTGGAGGAACTGCTGGCTATGGAGCTCCAGGCTATCCGCGCCAACGCTGAGGAACTCGCTGGAAAGGGAAGCTCTGTCCGCTCTGTCGTCTTCAGCATTCCCCCCTTCTATACCATCGAGGAGAAGCGCGCCATCGAGTTGGCCGCTGACCTCGCTGGTCTCAAGGTCCTGTCGCTCATCACCGAGGGTCTGGCTGTGGGTCTCAACTATGCCACCAGCAGACAGTTCCCCAATGTCAACGAGGGAGGAAAGCCCGAGCACCATATGGTATTCGATATGGGTGCTGGCTCCACCACAGCTACTGTGCTCAAGTTCCAGAGCAGGACGGTCAAGGACATTGGCAAGTTTAACAAGACTGTTCAGGAAGTCCAGGTTCTTGGCAGTGGTTGGGACCGCACCCTTGGTGGTGATGCGCTCAACTACTTGATTGTTGATGACATGATCTCCAAGTTTGTCGAGTCTCCCAAGGCTCAGAAGGCTTCCGTGACGGCTGAGAGCGTCATTGCCCACGGCCGCGCCATCGCCAAGCTGACCACGTCTGCCGAAAAGGTCAGGCACGTTCTCAGTGCCAACCAGGTTACCGGTACCAGCTTCGAGGGTCTCTACGATGATATCGACTTCAAGTACAAGCTTACCCGCGCCGATTTCGAGGAGATGGCTTCGTCTCAGATTGAAAGAGTCAGCATCGCCGTTCAGAACGCGCTTACTGCTGCCGGACTTGAGGTCAAGGATCTTGACTCTGTCATTCTTCACGGCGGTGCTACCCGCACTCCTTTTGTTCAGAAGCAGCTCGAGAAGGCCCTTGGCGGTTCGGACAAGCTCCGCACCAACGTCAACTCTGATGAGGCTGCTGTTTTCGGTGCTGGCTTCAGGGCTGCCGAGATCAGCCCCAGCTTCCGTGTCAAGGAGATTCGCATCTCCGAAGCTGCTGTGTACCCTGCCGGTATGAGGTGGAACACTGACGAGGGCAAGCCCAAGCACCAGCGCCTTTGGACTGCCAGCTCGTACTTTGGCGCCCCTGCCAAGGAGCTCACCTTTACCAACAAGGAGGACTTTTCCGTCAACTTTTACCAGGCTCTTGAGTCTGCTGAGGCTGACACCAAGGTCTTGGCCACTCAGAACTTGACTGCCACTGTCGCCGAGCTTGTTGAAAAGCACAAGTGCGACAAGGCCGACGTCAAGGTTAAGGTCGGCGTCCGTCTCACCAACGAAGACGGTGAGGTGGACGTGACCAAGGTCACTGTCGAGTGCGAGACCGAGACCGCCGAGAAGGCCGGCATCGTCGATGGCGTCAAGAACCTGTTTGGTTTCGGAAAGAAGGAGCAGAAGCCGCTGGAAGGTGATTCCGAGAGCGAGTCTGCGGACGCGTCCTCGTCCTCGACCGATTCATCCTCGAGCACCACTGCCTCGTCTTCTGCCGCCTCTTCTGCCTCTGCCTCTGCCTCTGCTTCTGCTTCTGCCGACGGAAAGCCTGCCGAACCGAAAAGGGAACTAATTGTTATCCCAGTCAAATTTACTCTTGAGAAGTCTGGCATTCCCCAGCTCTCCAAGGCGGATCTTACTGCCATCAAGGATCGTCTCAAGGCTTTCCAGGCCTCTGATCGCGCTCGGAGACAGCGCGAGGAGGCGCTGAACCAGCTCGAGTCGTACACCTACAAGGTCCGGGACATTGTTGAGAATGAGGAGTTTGTCCGCGTCTCGACCGCCGAGGAGCGGGCCAAGATTGAGAAGCAAAACAGCGAGGATAGTGACTGGCTGTATGGCGATGGTGCCGATGCCACCGAGAAGGTGCTCAAGCAGCGCCTGACCAACCTCCAGAAGCTTGTCACGCCTGTTCAGCACAGGATCGAAGAGTTGGCCAAGAGACCTGAGCTTATCAAGGATCTCAAGGACGCCCTCAACAGCACCCAGCACTTTGTTGCCGACATCAAGAAGCAGATTGCCGAGCACGAGGCGTTCCTTTCTGCCCAGGCTTCGGCCTCCGCCTCCTCATCCACCACCAGCACCGAGAGCTCGACCGTCACCGAAGCCCCTGCCTCGTCTGCCGACGACTTTGACGGCCTTGAGGATGAACCCAGCAGCTCTACCAAGACTGCCACGAGCATGGAGGACCTCAACAAGGACCGCGGTCCTGTTCCCCCTGTCTATGAACTGGCGGACCTGAAGGAAAGCGAGGAGCTTTATATCACCATCTCTGCCTGGCTCGAGGAGAAGCTCATCGCCCAGGAGAAGCTCGGCGAGACGGACGACCCCGTCCTGTTGGTCAAGGACCTCGTCGACCGCAGAGAGAAGCTCGACAAGGCGGGCATGGATCTCGCCATGAAGGGCGTCCGCAACTTCGAGAAGCGTGAGAAGGCCAAGAAGGCCAAGACGAAGAGCAAGACCAAGACGGCCAAGGCCAAGTCGACGTCGACGCAGAAGAACGGGAAGCCGGCGGCGCCGACTCTCAAGCTGCAGCCCGGTAAGGACGGGAAGATGCCGAGCCAGGAGGAGCTGAACGAGATGCTCAAGGAGTTCTTGGACAAGCAGCAGTTGGAGAATGAGAATCAGCAGGAGGCCAAAGAACCAGTCTTTGAGGATCCAGTGGAAAAGAAGGAGGAGGAGGAGGGGGGACATGATGAACTATAGAGGAGGGCGTCAAAAATATATGCATCATTCAGTTGTTTTGGGGGTTTACATGGATGGATGGAGTTTTGGCTGGGTGGTGCGAATTGCAAAGAAGTCATGTATAAATGTTGAATGTGTACAGATGGACAAATCGAGCTAGATCTTTACATGCTTTTTGATGTTTTGATGTTGAGGATTGGTGAATTAGACCCTCTCCGCCCCGGCCCAGGGGTCATGATGGGAGACCTCGACCCTTGGTCCACCACGGCTGTTATTGTCGTCTGGTTGTGTTTGTGTCTGGGCTGAGCTTGAGGTCCCTCCATAGCCATTGCCATTTCCGTGACCACCCTGCTCCTCCTCCTCCTCCACTCCCCTGTCAATATACCTCCCTTCCTCACTGTGACTCCTCCCCCCCGTCAAAAGCGGCCGTCTCCCCTGTCCTTCATCGTCCTGTCCAGTAAAAATCTCCACCACCCTCGCCAACCACACCTTTCTCCCTTGCCCCCCCCTCCGCTGTGTTTTAAACACCACCAGTGAAAGAAGCTGAACAACCCCGGCTACCACAACAACACCCAGCTCCACCCCGGTCGTTTTGTTCAGGGCGTCTTCCCACGGTCCAGCGCAGGGTGTGTGCCGGTTGAACTGCTTCTCACAGCTGGAAACATCGCCGTTGTTGCCGCTCGAGGGAAAAGGCCAGGCCATGTCCTTGGTTGATTTGAAGCCGCAGCAGGAGAGGGAGTCTTGAATCGTGCGGATGGGGGTGGCGGAGTGGGATGTCCAGAGGGATCGCCAGGTTGTTTGGAGGGTGCAGGGGAGATAGGGGGATGTGAGGGTGGCGCCGAACAGGGTGGACAAGATGATGGTGAGGAGGAGCTGGAGAGCGTTGGATAAAAGGGGGGGGAGGGGTTTGCGGGGGTGGGAGGAGGAGAAGAAGGTTAGGGAGGTGGTGAGGAGGGAGAGGAGGGGGAGGAGGATGGTGAGGATTGTGAGGGTGGGGGAGAGGGGGAGGGAGAGGGTGGTGCTTGTGTGGTGTTGGTAGCTGGGATAAAGGTTAGTGATGGCGAGGGGAAAGGGGAAACGGGGGGACAGACATGGCGATGCCGGTGAGAGTGATGATTAGCTGGGAAAAGGGTTAGCATTGGGGTGATTAAAGGTCAGGGTGGTGGCATACCAGGACGTAGAGGGCGAGGAGGAGGGCCATGGCTGCGTTGAGGGGCGCCGAAGCAGCACGTCTGGTGCAGTTTAACTCGCGATCAAAAAGGTCAATATGAAGTCGAAGTGACAAGTTCAGGGAGAAGAAAGGAAGAAGAACATTTGTTTTGCTTGTCGTCCAGAATTATAATCTGAAGTTGTCGGATAGCTGCACCACGACGTCAACAGCTGGATTTTACCCCGCCCGAGGCCTACCGCAGCAAGAAGCCTCCAATCCCAACGTTTGGAGCCTCGCAAAGAGGCATGCCATCGCCCGCAACATGATCTGGCTGCCTTTTACTGGGCGGATCATGTGCTGTCCTGTCCAGATTGGCTGTCTACCTACTCATATTCACACGCCCAACGAATGAGCATCGTAGAGAAATGTGACCACAAGGGCACCCCTATACAAAGAGCAGCAGCGCCAACTCAAACACCCGCGGCCAGTCAACAGCCGCAGCTGTGTTGATGATTTTCGCTTCCAGACTGCCGGGTCCGCCAATGCTGTCTCCGCCCCCAACGGGCATCGCTAAGGGCTTCACAATATGCAGCGAACCGCTGATCTGGAGGGCCCAACATGTTGCAAGTTCGAAACCAGCCCAAAAGAAAAGCCCTGGGGGGCTAGAAATGGACACATTTTACCATGATTGAGGCGTATAGATTGACCAGGCACCGGACCTCTGTTTCCGTGATGATATCCATTATTGTTCTCAGCATTGCCTCCTGTGCTCAGAAATTTTATTTGTAAATTATCCAAGAGAATGGCCCGAAATAAACCCCGTCTGTATGTGGCATTGTATGCCAGAGGAGGTGCTGCCAGGATGCCAGGAGGCGAGGACAGGTGAGTTGCCTATCCCACGCTCGGGAGGTCTCGTGCTAACAGTGTAATGCCTCCAGATATCACTGGGCCCTGATCACCGGCCCCAAGCGAGAAGCCGATGCTTCTCGCGGGAAACGATACCATGCCAAAGAGCCACGACCAGGAGTGTGGGAGTACAGCGAACAAAACACTGGCACCGCATCCACCCTCATGATCCTGGTCCGTATCCGTACCGCCAAAGGCAAGAACATGGTCCGGCTCGAACAAGTACTGCGGAGTGTACCCATTAGGGTTGGGCAGCCGGGTTGGAACTGCGTGGAGTGGGTCAGAGAGGCGTTGTCGGCCCGGGCCGGAGACGGGAAGGCCCTCGGGACTTCCAGGATTGACTGGCAGACTGTGAGGGTCACGGCGATGCGGTATTTGCGGCAAAAGGCAGCTGAGCACCGGTTTGATGGCAGAACCAGGCCGGGCCAGATCAAACTTTTACATGTTTTCGCCTGCTCGCTACGCCACCATTATTCTATCCCGAGCTCATATTTCCACGCACTTATATTCCTCTCTCGCAGAGCCCATATTGAGTTCTCAAGCTCCTTTTGTCTCTCCTCAATCCCCTTGGCAAGATGAGCCAGTACCTTGGAGGCAAATTCATCTGATTTCCCTTCCTTCTTTTCTATGTTTTTGTATATTTTACCAGCAAAATTAAAGATCTCGATCAATGATCCAGCCCTCGCAGGGCTCTTGGTTGGTGGGGATGGGTCAGGAAGATTGACACTGGCCGGTTGTGAATAGTAAACGCCGGCGGCATGTGGATGGTAGTAGCCGTGGAGCCCTGGGTTGTACAAGCTTGTACGATCCGGTTGAGAGCCGCTTGCCGATTCAGGCCCAGAACTTTCGGCGCCGCTGCCCCCGGAACTCAGTGATGTTGGCACACTAGGGCTGAGCGAAACCCTGTGTTCGTTGAAGGGTCGTGTCGGTGATGTCGAAGCGGCGCCGTTTATCTCGCCGCTCCCCGTGAATAGCTTCTCCAAAGTGCGCCCTACTCTTGCGGGCAAATCCTCCATGTTGGCGAGGTATCTTTCAATGGCGTCTTTGGTGGAGTCTTTGACACAGTGCCTGTAGTCGCTTTGGTTGCTGTCCAAATATCGACGAAGATCGCTTTTCATGGACTGAATCTCACGATCCCTGATATCTACATATCGAGTCGTTAGATAACGTTGTATGTCTTTGGCAGATGAATCCCAAAGTATTTACCTTGAAGGTTCTGGAGCGGCGCAACGGGCGTCAGGATAGCAACGCTTTCTTTACTTCCTGTCCATATGGCCAACTTCAAATGCTTTCTGAAATGATGCTCCCAGCCAAACCACAGGAATATGTTGGCAAGCTCAGCGCTGCACATGCAGGTGTCGCCATCGTAGACCTCGCACTCCCGAGTGAGACCCCAAGGCCGACCGTCACTCGAAATCGGGTCAAACTTGCAAGCTATAACATCGCGACGTCCATCTGGTCCACGCTTGCGGCTGAAGATCTGTAAGGGCAGGGTGGCGGGGTCGGGAGGGCATTCGCATACCCAAGCGCACTTGCAAAAGGGAACAAGATGCTCAAACGTGTTGGGAATATTCCCTGTTGAAGCAAGATCACGGAGAAAGCCCCTGAAGTCGCTGAGACTAACACCTGGTGTCAGGGATGTTGGATGGGAAGGTTCGCCCTGTCTCTGGAAGCTTATCTCTTCTGGTCTCCGCCAGCGGTCGACTTCGAGATAAACTATGCGCCGCTTGAGGAAAGCGCTGCGTTTCTTGACGCGCGTGACCTCATCGGGAGACCATGAGATGAGGCGCTCGGTATGATTGTCGTCATGTCGGAAGAGGAGTCTGCTGCATACGGGAGCGGTCATTTCTATCTATGACACTGTCAAAACGATCGCGAGAAAATGGCCAGAGCGACATGATGTGTTATCTGTTGGTCATTACAGGATTCCAGGGGTCGAATCGATGCTTTTTGTTCACCCACACTACCTAGGTAGGTACCTATGTGCCTCACAGCTTGGAAGGGCCAGAGCAGACCAAAGTCCAGAGGACTCCCCCTCCCTCCGATACCGTGCATATTTGATTTTGGTGGGGGTGCCTATCTCGGTGTGGGCAGTGGCACCAGCCCCCGCCTTCTTCATCCGTTCTGATCCGGAGCTCTTCAAGGAGGGAAATGCGGGCAAGCAGTGGTCGCCTTAAACTCGGTTGAAAGGAGACACCCACCCACCTCGTGGAAACGGAAATTGGTCAAAGCTGGACCGGTTTGGTTGCCGGCTGTGCTAATATTGTCGTGAAGTCTCGGTCTCCTGGCCAATCAATCCCTTATCGCAACTATCACACCTCAAGCCACCGCTTTGCCGCCCGCTGCATCGTATTTTGACGCCTTCACACCCCGGGTCCCGATCCGGGTTGGGAAGACTTTTGCATAAGGCTCGAGCTGGCTGTCCTCTCGTCTGCCGCGTCACTGCGTTTCTGAGAAGGATGACATCTTTGCTCTGGCCGGTTTGCTTGACTCGGACTGTCATCATGTCCAAATCCCATTAAATTGCGGCCCTCTTCTTACCCTCGTTTTCTGTTGTTCACATGCGCTGACATTCTAGACGGGCGGCGACCTGATTCACCTGGAAAGGATGACAGCTCCGATCTTGACGCGTGCCGATGTCACTTTTGATGTAAGTTGCTGTGCCAGAGCAGAAACCGCCTTGAGACTGGAAGCTGATCAGTATATCGAACCGACTCAAACAGAAAGCTGACATCGCTTGGCTGATGATATGCTCAGCTCTTGTTTTTCTTATGGTTATATCGATCTCTATGGTTTACTCTGGGCTTGGAAGCCGGTTGTTCGCCATCACCTTGTTCAAACAGCCCCTGCTCACTGGTGCTATGATATCTTTCCAGGTACGGCAATTCCAATTTGTTCCCCACCTCACAGGTCGTCTGACCTCGACACATTCAGTGGTACTTATGGGGTTACGCCTTGACATTTACTCCTGGAAACACTTGGTTCGGCAGCCTGTCAACGGCAAATGGTCTACAGATGTCGCCGAGCGATGTCTACTCAACCAACCAAGGGTCATCAGTCACGACCAGTGAAGGACCATCCGTCCAGCATCTTCCAGAGCTAGCCTTTGCCCTCTTTCAGGGCATGTTTGCAGCTTTTACGTAGGCCGTCGCCATCGCCCGTTCAAGACCTGATACTTGCTAACCCTAAACCAGTGCTGCTCTCATCTGCGCAGGCACAATGCAAAAGATGCACTCAGCAAGGTACCTACTTTTCGTCAGCGTATGGTCAGCTGTAATCTACAGTCCAATTGCTCGGTGGTCTTGGTACAGCGAGGGCTGGTCTCACCAACTGGGCAGTATGGACTTTGCTGGCGGCACCCCAGTGCACATAGCGAGCGGCGCCGCTGTTGCCGCCATGTCTATTTTTTACTTCTTTGAGTCCAACGGGTGGCAAAGGGCCTACTTGCACCTATCAAGTGTTACGAAAAAACGTATCAATGAAAACATCCCATGGGCAGCGGCCATGTGGGTCAAAAGCTGGTTGTTCAACACCTCACCATGGCTCCCAGAGTACAAACCGGCCGACATCATTTCAGGAAGGGATTACGAAGTATACGACGTCAACCAAGCAATCTTTGGGACCGGGTTACTTTGGTTTGGCTGGTATGTAGCCCCCCCCCAGAGCTCTTCTTTGCGGAGTCCAAAGCTTCCCCTTGTCAGACCCTATCTGACACATTCAACAGGTTCGGTTTCAATGGGGGTTCAGCACTTGGGGCAAACAACCGGGCCGTATCTGCATGCTTGGCCACACACGTGGCAGCTTGTGCAGGCGGTACTACCACTGTGTTCCTTCACTGGGTTCTAAAACAGATATACATGAGGAGCGCCGATTATGAGCCGCGCGAGTTTAGGAGGCTCACTGCCGTGCACTTCTGCGATGGGGCTATCGCTGGGCTTGTAGCCATCACGCCAGGAAGCGGTTATGTTAGTGGCGAATCTCAAGGCTTTGACAATCTTGTATTAAGCTAACAATGCCAGGTTCCTGCTTCTACGTCGGCCATATTCGGCATTGTCTCAAGTGCTGTCGTGTACATGTTGAAACCCCTCACTTCTGAATATCTCCCGGATGACGAGCTCAAAGTGTTTCTCATACACACCGTTAGTGGTTTCATCGGAATGTTTCTGACTGGGTGTTTCGTGAGGTAGGAGAAGAATCAGTCACCTACACCGGATAAGACTTGTATCTGACAGCTATGCAGTCAAGAGGTTGTTGAATCGGACGGCTTCTCCGTATTGACGACAGCATCGGTGTCTGAACGTCTCGGGTAAGCTTTATGGCCAGCGTAGAGACGACACAGCTACTGACAGTTACTAGAAATCAAATGAAGGATGCCTTCGCCGGTCTTGGCTACAGCTTCTCGGGCACCATTATAATTCTAATGATCGGCAGATCTATCATGTTCGCAGTGAAATGGATGCGATCAGATGAGACAGAGAAACGGGCTGCTAAAGCTTGGAGCCAGGCTAACATCTTCAAGTTTGGAAAGGATGGAAGTCCGGCAATCCAAGACCGCCTGCGGGCACGGGAGCGTCACACATGGGAAGATGATACGATAGAAGGTGGCATTCCCTTCAGTACACTTGACAACGATCGTGGCCCATCACCAAGGCAGTGGAACTGAATGGAGTGAGCCGAAAGTTGGAGATTGGGCAGAGTGCAGAAATTGGTTCGGTGAATGATGATTCTAAACAGATAAAGGCGCTTAATGTATAATTAGAAATGGAGGTCGTTGTTTGAATCAAAAGTCTTGAATGACTCACGAGAGACGACCACGATCTGAGCATCATTTTGAGACGGACTTTAGATCCCTCATGTAATTAGTCCCTGTATATCGCTGACTCATGTTCTTTTCGGGAAATTGGAATTTCGACAGAGCGGCCGCCACTCCAACCCCTTGAATCGAACATGAATGCGTGATGACTCCTGTGGAAACAAGCCACAAAACCGTATCAAGCCAAAGTTGGCGCAAGGCGTTGATGTCCGGCTGCGTCGACCGCGAACCACAGTGGCGGCTCAGCTATCAATAGTACCTAAGTACATCACCGCAGTTCCCACGAATCAAGATGCACTTCGACACGCCGGTTATGTTTCTCTCTTATCGTCTTCACGGTCGTAGGTATGCACCCCTCTTCGGGATGATCTTGGCTACCAGGTCAGTTCCAGAGGGGGGTACCTTATGATCTACCGTAGTATAAATTGAGGCCTTTTCATATCTTAGTACTGTTATACCAGTGTGCTTCGCTTGTCTTCAATCCAAGAAGACCATTCACAAACCCAATTTATTCCCAAACATTTCAGCTTACTACAATTACCAGCCATCAGCAAGGTACTCAAAATGCAATGTTTTCTGTGCGAAAAGCCCTCCAGCCCCCATCATGGGAAGCCCATAGGTCGGCGGTGCATCAAATGCAACGACTCCTATTGTATTTCTTGCACTATTGACGATTGCCGAAACATTCCCTGTTCTGAGCATCACTCATGTTGGAACGAGCACATCGAGCAATTCACAAATGAGAAGCTCAAAGCTCTTCATCAACCAGCCAACCCGACAGCAGAAATGTTCATCAGGGCCATCACCTGTTCCGGCCTTGATGATGCTCAAATCAAAGCACTCCATGGCCACGATAAGCTTGCGCGCTGGTTTAGCGTCAAGAAGGGAAAAGAAGAAGATGACAAGCCGGAACTCTGGCTGTACGACCGGTTTCGACGTCTTTGCGACCCTCATCAAACTGGAAACAGGATCACAGGGAACCATTATCCGAGCATCGTGTCGTTCATTGGAAATACATATGCTGGGAAGTCCACAGTCGTTAGGGCAATGCTTCTACTCGGACTAGCCGAGCAGAGAGCAGGAAACTCCTCGGACGCCTTGGGTCGAGAGAACGCGTTGTACAACCTGTTACAAAGCGTCTTGGACCGCCCTGAGAAGCACGAGTTGCCAGTCTCACAGGGCGGCGACGATCCCGCTACCTTTGGAGTCCACCTTTATCGCAACAACATCACCACTCAACCAGAGCCGTCGCCAGATCCTCAATACCCCCTACTTTTAGCTGACTGTGAAGGGTTCACAGCCGATTTTGCTCTCACCAACGCTGAGAAGGCCGTCCCGGACACAGAAGATCCTGACGAGCAGGTGGAAACGAGAACCATCAAGGCTGACGACTACGGCAGAGGCAAAGCAGGGATTGACCTGTTTTACGCCCGGTTTCTCTACGCTGTCAGTGACGTTGTTGTGTTTGTCACGCAGAATCCCAAAACCAAAGGACACGACTTTCCTCGGATCCTCGAGTGGGCTGCCGGAGCAATGCTCAAGACTTTCAACCAACCGTCTGGCAAGACATTGATCGTTGTTCGCAACAAGTACACCCCAGACAAAAAGGACAGCACGCCGGAGATGCTGAAACAAGAGTTTCTGGAGTCGCAGAGCCCAAGCCTGTGGAAGAGGACCGGAGTGATTGCCACTTTTGTCGAGCGCTTCAACGCGTCCACGAGCTTGGGGTTGATGATCAGGAGTAATAACGATCTATATCGTCAGCTCTTCCGCAGCATTCACCTTTGCTACATCCCTGACAACAACCATGTCGACAACCATGGCAAGCCAGAGAAGCTTCTTGAGCATTTCGGAAACCTCAAGCGTGTTCTTGATCGTGCGGTTGTCGAGGAGCGGGATATCAGAGCGGAGAGCTTGACCCGGTACAACGTCGCTGGGCTTTCTCTCTTTCTGTCCAACACATTTCGACATTTTTCCGAGTCGAGCACACCTCTCGACTTTTACAAGGCCACCTGTCGCCACAATCACACACCCACCAATCTCAGGGAACATATTGCCAACTTTTTGCGGCTGGCGTATGACCGTGAAAACAGGGTGAACAACAACCAGCTTGCTGGTATGGACCGCATGATTGAGAATGTCATCGCTTTGTCTCTCTTGATCCTCGCTCGGAGACGGGACTCTGCCACTTTTACCCCCGAGATCAAATTCGATCAGGACTTGAGGAAGTACTGGGATGGCGGGCTGGCCTTGTACCAGCTCTTGCATGAGCAGTGCTCTTACACCTTCCTGAACTCACAAGGCGCTCTGACTCCATATAGCTGTCAAGTCCGGGGGCACGGTGGCAAGCGAGGCAAACACCAACAGCACGTCCCTCCCCCGTCCGGTCCCGGCCACAGACACAACCTCCAGCCGGTACCGGGCGACTTTGTCCCCGGTCACGACTGGAACAGAGACGTCTGGCGCCAGCGCATACGAGCTCGGTTCTGCGAGTTATACCGCAAAGTGTACCGCTCCCCCCTTCCTCCCCACCAAGACAGCTACGAACCCCAACCCGCCGGACAGTTCCAGCCACAACAACAACAACAACTCCAGCTCCGAGACCGCGAGTTCAACCATCACGGCAACCAACAAGTCGACACCTCCATCCTCAAACTCCGCCGCGAACTTACCCCCCAGAACAAACCCCTCTTCACCCAACTCCTCTCCACCAAAACCTGCCTCTCCTGCCTCCTCTCCTCCCCCGACCACGCCTTATCGTGCGGCCACGCCTTTTGCCCCCGCTGCATCCAAGAGCTCTCCACCCCCTCCCGCTGGAAAGCCGCCGCATTCGAATTAGACTCTTGCATCCTCTGCGACGGCCAGGACGGGCACCAAACCATCCAGCTCAAACCCCGCTGCTCCGGCGTCCGCATCCTCACCCTCGACGGCGGCGGCGTCCGCGGCATCGTCGAGCTCGCCCTCGTCCAGGCGCTCGAGCAGGAGATCGGCCTGACAAACGTCCGGCTGGCCGAGATGTTTGACCTCATCGTGGGGACCAGCACAGGAGGGATCGTTGCTCTCGCGCTGACCTTTCCGGGGAAGCTCCCTTCCGACCCTGCCGCCGTCGCTTCTTCCCCGTTGGCGAGGCGGGGCAGCGGGATCGATACCAGGATGCAGGACATGATCGCCTTTTTCAGCAAGATCTCCACCGCGACGTTTGAGAACTCGCGGCTTGGGTGGCGGGCGCTGACGAGGGGGGCGATGGTTTTCAGGAGGGTGGAGAGTGTGTATAGCGATCGGCCCTTGCGGTCGGGGTTGGAGCAGTACTTTGGGGACAAGACTAGCCTTTTTGCGCCAACATTCAACAGCGAGAGGGTGCTGGCTTCTGGTGCGCTTGGGTCGGGGGTGAGGGTTGCGGTGACGAGCACGAGGGATGATGGGGATACGGAGGTTGTGATTGGGAATTATAACAGGCCTTTGACTACCTCTGCCACTGACAGTGTTGGTGGTGGTAGCAGCAGATCTGGTTTTGAAAGGGAGGATGATTTGGAGAAGGATTTCAAAATCTGGGAGGCGGCTATGGCCACCGCGGCGGCGCCGTTTTATTTGCCAGTGTTCAAAAGAGAATGGGGGGTGGGGGGGCAGGAGTACATTGACGGGGCGGTTTACGCCAACTGTCCGGCACGAGTGGCGATGGATGAAAAGACAAAGATTTGGTCTCGGGAGAGTGGGGAGGGGAACGGGGTGGTGCTTGATGCGCTGGTGTCGCTCGGGACGGGGAAACAAGGCCCAAAATCGGACAAGATGCCTTTTGCGAGCAACTTCAGGGGGTTTACTGCCTTGCAGAAAATGATAAAACGGCAGCTGGACACGGAGAGATTATGGGAGGGGGTGGTGGAGGGGGCGGAGCGGTCGCAAAGGGGGAGGTTGATGAGGCTGAACCCGGAACTGAAGCCAAAATATGTGCAGCTTTATCAGTGTGAGGAGGTGCCGAGGTTGTTGAAGGAAACAGGGGAGTGGGCGGGGGTTGGTGGGCAGGGAAGGGACAAGATCAAGAATGTGGCGAGGGTGTTGATGGCGGGCATGTTCTTTTTCGAGGTACCAGACTCTTATTCTCCAAGGTCTACTTTGTCTCATCAGCAGGCGTCAGGCGGACCGGATGGGAGGTTGCTTCGGGGAGCGGTGCGGTGTCGGTTGAGGCATCAGGCGCCAGCTGTGGGCGAGCTGCTGAGGAAGGTGACGAGGTTTTATCACACAGAGCTGACGACTGAGGAAGCAGCCGAGGAGGAAAAGAGCTTGGCATCGGCGGATAGACAATGGAGGACTCTGACTGACATCACCAGCGGGTCCGTCAATCCGAGGGATATGGTCAGAGTGAGGGAGTGCAATCCAGACGGAACGGGGATAGAACAGTTCAGGCTTGACTTTGAGTTGCGTGTCAGAGACAAGGCAGCTTTGCAGGCCATTGTGGTTGAATTCCAGGCCGACGACGAGAGTGACGCAAGGAGCATCAACCAGCAGGAAAATGAACGTGGCAGAGGGAAACGACTTGCGATTAGCGGGTTTCCTGTCACGCTCGCGGACCTGAATGCAAGGGGACAAAGGATGTGGCTACAGTGATGTACCAAGGGATATTTATGTCAGATAAACATTCCCAAGATTACCCCTGAGCAAGTAAACAAAGTTCCAGAGATCAGAGAGCCACGAGAATGCATGGCAAAACAACTGCCCTCCTCAAATGTGCAAGACGAAGGCTTATCCCCAGGAAGCCTCGATTTCCGTGACCTTGGGATGCATGACGGTACATGTGCCGCGGTTGATCTCCTCCCCATTCCCAGTAGACATCCACATCTGCTGTCCGCACCAGAGAATATTCTTGCGTCCCGCAGCGTCCAAAGTTAGTTCTCCAGTCACAGAGTTGACGCACCCCTTGACGAATGCGACCGAAGCCCCAGCGTTGATCGAGTTCTGGATGGCATCCTTTGTGTTGACTTGTGGCCAAAGACCCCCATTCGAGTTTATTGCTACATAGAGAGCATACGTGTAGGAGTAGGGCGGAATTCCCTTGGCCAGAACCACGCGTCCTTGGTCGTCGAGCTTGAAAAAGTATTTGTATTGTACCGACGTTGACGTGGATGTGGAAGGGAGTTGCCAATTCATCCCGCCCGACAAGGCGTTGAGCATGTTAGCATACATAGCGAGGGTCTGTCCACCGTAGTCAGTGGCCAACCCTCTAAATGCCTTTACCTGGGAAGGCGGTAAGCATGTTGCAGCGGGGAGCACTGTGGTTGTGGTCTGCGTGACTGTAACGGTGGTGTGGGCAGAAACTGTCTGAGTGACTTGGGTTGTGGCCGTTTCAAGGACTGTCTCGACATCGGTGGCGGTAGTGGTTTCGGTCAAAGAGACGTAGACGGTGTCGGTGACAGACAGTGTGGTTGGCACAGAGACGGTGATGGGGTCCGCTGTGTATGACACTGTCTCCGTGGCCGCGGATGGAGCTTCAGCCGTGACGGTTGTGGGTTCTACACCAGCACAGCTGCAAGCCTTCACGTAGGCCTCCCAAGATGGGCATTGTTCCGAGGCGTACCCTGGGATGGTGGATGGCTCAGAACCCGACAATGAAGAAGTAGGCTCGGGCTCGGGGGCCAGGAGGGTGTCGCCTCGTGCCTTGACTGGATAGGCAGCACCGGTGTTCGTTGCCGTGACGGTCTGTTGGGCTGTCTCGGTAACAACCACAGTCTCAGTGTTGGTGATGAGCTGAGTGTAAGTGGCATCTGTGACTGTGGTCTGAAGGGTAAAAAGTTCAGTTTCAGTCTCGGCGGTCGTGGTGACAGTCTCGGTGAAGAAGGCCGTGTGGACAAAGGTGTTGTGCTCAGTGGGCAACTGAGTGACGGTCTCGGTAACGGTGCTCTGGGCTGGCGTGACGGTCACAGCCAGGTTGGTAGAGCAATCTTGGAGTCCATCAAGACCCGAAGAGACGACGGCTGCAGCGCAGACGGACAGGTTAGCGTCTACTTCTCCAATATCTGCTGGCTAGCTCACCCTTGAGACACTTGTTGCTGCGACAGCATGCCGCTGCTGCGACTTGGAGCCAGGTGAGACCTGACAGCAAGATGGGGCCCTGCTTCATGGCGAATGAGTGACTGAAGTGAGTGTAGGCCGGAAAACGAGTGTGAGGTGACCACAAAGCAAAGTGTGAGGAAGGGAGGTCAAGGAATACGAAGTAATAATGGGTAATATCTGCTTGTCACGTTGTCCACCTCGGCGTGGAGCCTGAAGTTTGGCCTAGAACGCGATGACATGGTTGCCAGCGGCACCGAACAGTCTGGATCCTGCAGCACCGGGGCTCTCACGATGATCCATGATTGGTGTGTTGGCGTCAAAACCTGGAGAGATGCAGGGAGCAAGGATCGCCAGATTCGCCGCTAGCGATCTGAATCCCTGCAGTATAGGACAGTTTGCGAGATTTCACGTCTCTTTTTGGGAAGTTTGGCACGTCGCCCCACCAGCTGAAGGTTCTCGATGGCGTCCTTAGGGTTTCTGCATGCACTGTCAATGCTGTTCTTCGTTAATTTCCGTCCCTTGTTGACCTCCAGCAGCCAGGTGATGCTGTCTTGCGGCTCCGGAAGTATTGATTCAGTCGATGTCAGTGATATCATTCAACAGCCACAATGAGATCTTATCTAATCAAACAGACACACCACATGGTCGTACCTTCCCTCAAGAATTGATACAACACAGGGAAGGTGGGGGACTCAAATCTTTCAGAACACCAACCAATAAAAATTATTTGTATTGTCTAACTCTAACTTCCAAGCACCAAGCATCATCGAACATCAACCGAAAAATCAACCAGAAATCGGATCCAACAACCGTCAGCCCCAAAAAGAAGTACACACAACAACTTCACACTCCGATTACAACATGGCAGCAATGACACCACCGACTACAGCTGCCGCGCCCCAGTTCATCACGCTGGACAGCTTGGCGGATCCAGCCGTCACGGGCTCAGAGGGCTGAGCCTGAGGAGGAACAAAGGTGGGGACCGGGTTGGTACCATTGTGGCCACCATGGGCTGGCTGGGTAGGGGCAGGGGCGAGGCCAGTGCCAGGAACATGGGGAAGGCCAGTGCCGGGAAGATGGGGAGCACCGGAGCCCGGAACGTGGGGAGCACCGGAGCCAGGAATATGAGGAGCGCCAGAACCGGGGACGTGGGGAGCATCAGTGCCCGGAACCTGAGGAACATCAGTGCCCGGAACGTTGGGGACACCAGCGCCTGGGACCTGGGGCACACCAGTGGCGACGATGTGAGGCACAGTAGCCAAAGTTGTGGGCTGACCGGGGGCGAGTCCGGTAGGGAATGGAGAAGCGGTGCAGCTGCATCCAGGAACGGTGACGGGAGTGGGCAGCGGCTTGACCGGGGTGAGGGTGACGACGACAGGCGCCTCGGATGGGTTGGCAGCAGGGAAGGTGTAGGTGGCCGAGGTCTGAGGGCAGACGGAGGTGGTAGCTGTGATGACCTGGGTAACAACGGTGATGGAGCCGACAGGACACTTGGGAACTGAAGGAGGGCATGAGGTGATGGTCGAGGTCGAAGTCTCGGTGTACGTGATGGTCAGGAGGGGAGCAGCAGTGGTGGTGATGGGGAATGAACTGGTCTCCACGACCGAGGTCTCGGCGGCAGAGGTCTGGGTCACAGTGATGGAAGGCTCAGCAATTGAGGTCTCGGTAACGGATTCGGTAGCGGTCTCGGTAGCGGTCTCGGTGGCAGACTCAGTAACAGTCTCGGTGGCAGACTCAGTAACAGTCTCGGTGGCCGACTCGGTAGCAGTCTCAGTAGCCGACTCATACTCTGTCTCGCACTCGCTCTCTTCGGCCTCGGTAGCAGTCTCGGTGGCAGACTCGGTGGCAGATTCAGTGATGGTGGCGGACTCTGTGATGGTGGTAGACTCCTCAGTGGTAGCAGTAGCCTCCTCAGTCGTGGTAGTAGCCTCCTCAGTCGTGGTAGTAGCCTCCTCAGTCGTGGTGGCAGATTCTTCGGTAGTGGTGGAGGTCACCTCCTCTGTGGTCGTAGCGGACTCGGTAGTAGTGGTCGAGGTCACTGGAGCTGGGCAGGCGCCGGTAACCGATGGGACAGCATCGACACCCCTACCAATAGCCACAAGAGCCTCAGCACCGCAATCTGCGGACTGAGCGAGATGGATGTTGCGGTTGTCTTGGTCGAACACGACGTAGGCAGCCCTGAGGAAGTTGGTACCAAGGACAGGGAAGCTGTCCTCATAAACTCCCAAAAGACAGGTGTCTGTGTCGGGCACACGAGACACAAAGTCGCCGAAAGGAACGCTGATGACCTTGCCATCGAAGTTGAAGTTGACAGATCCACCCTCACCCTCAGCAGGGCAATCAACAACCAGAGTCCCGTCAGCATTAGCCGTGGCCGAAGGGAACGCCGCAACAAACTGGCTGTAGATGGACGTGGGAAGGGCAGTGAGACTCGCGCCGCTGTCGATCACGAATGGCTGACCCACTGCACCCTCCGGCTTAGCCCAGGCATCCACAATTGAACCGTCGGCCTGTCTGACCGAGAGACCATCGAGGCGGATCCAGTATCTGGTATACCCATCAGGAGATTGCCCGGAAGGGACAATGGGGAGTTTAACCAGCTCCCCAATGAACTTGTTGGTGTCGATGCCACCAAAAATCACCGAACCGCTCTGGCTTGTAAATCCCTTCAAATCCAAAGTCCAGGCCCGGCTGTTGATGTGTCCCTGTGTCTTGAGACTGTCGAGAACTAGGGGATACCCACTGGTCCAGCCTTGAAGGGATGGGCCGAGACCAAGAATGGCGTTCGTCGGTCCGGAACTGTCGTAGGCAACCCCAAAGATCTGTTGGGTGATCCTAGAGGCTACGGAGATACGTCAGTCAACTCGGTTTAACACAACGTCCATGATGCACAAACTTACATCCGATACCGATGTAATCGGACACGTATTGCCAGTTGACATAGCCACCATTGCGCAGAGACATCGAACCTTGCACCCCAAGATCGATGAGGGAGCTCGACATGGTGAACCTCGGCTGGCTCTGGCAGAAGGATGGGTTCGATGACGCGGCACATCTAGGGTTCGCGAAGAGTTCGGATTGCGTGGTATCGATTTGTACAGGGACATTTTGGCCAGGCGTCCCGAACTTGACGTTGATGGTGTAGAATGTACCGGCCCGCTTTGCCGAGGATTCAGTGACCAGTTGTCTCTTCGAGTGTCTGCTGAAAAGCGAACCACCCTCTTGAGCAGTCAGAGAGTGACGGACTAGCCCAGATGGCTGAACCGAGGCATTGTCGGTTGCAAGAGCCGCAGCCGGAAGGAGGGCGAGGAGCGACAAGAGTTTGGAGGAAGGCATTGTGAAGTGGTATCAATGAATGACTGGGGCAGGCTGGGAAAGAGTGGAACGGACAGAAAGTGTCCTGGGTTCAAAGAATGAATGACAGTTGCCTGGCCTGAGAGAGAAGAGAGCAGCTTGCATTGGGGCTGGCCATGGTGTTTATAGTCCTCGGACCGGTTTGCTCTTGTCTCTCAAACAGGGATTGCTTGGCTAAGCATTTGTCGCGGTCTAGACTCTGTAAGTCAATAAACAGGGGGTCATCCAGGGGTTCAGCTCGTCAGCGGACATTACAGCTGTGCACGCTAACCAAAACCGGGGCTGCTGCCAATAGTGGATGGGGCACACAACAACAATTTCCGGGGGGCGGCTGCATTGAACCGCGTGGTTGGGACAACAGGTCACTGTTGCTCGGAGTTTTTCAGTCCGTCTGGCTGTTGCCGCCCTCCGGCTCCGGAAAGTCCCACTATTCCCGGATGTCAAATGGAGGACGGATCAGCGTCGCAGTGCAAAAAGCCGATGGTGACACGGGTGAGCCTCACCGAACGCGAGGAATACGGACAGTGCAACGGCACGTGGCGAAGCCGACCATGACCACGGCCCACATGACACCCTCAAACAAGCACTGCCGAGACTGCCCTAAACTTTATAACAACCTCACGCCTACTTTCCGTCTATATTAATTTTAACACCGGCATCTTTCTTCATCAGCGTTACATTTTATTATGATCCGTCCAAACAAAGCAAAAGCCTCGCCAGACCTCTCCATCCACCTTCATGCGCCCACCCCGGACAGAACCGTCTTCTTCCCCGGCGAAAAAATCACGGGCCAGATCCGAAGACAAGAGCACATTGTCCGCCCAGAAGTATGGCTCATCCTCTTCCTCCACGGCCGGTCCGTCGCACGCATCGAGAAGACCACCGGTTCGGGCGAAAGCCAAACAACGCACCACTACAACACGGAATACACCCTCTTCCCTCGCCAGCAAGTAACATGCATCAACGGAAGCCCGGTGCATATTCCCCCAAACAGCCCTGAAGGGCAAGCGTGGAATTTCCAGGTGCAGATCCCTCCCCATTGCCTCAACCCGAAGTTGGCAAACGCGACAAAGGAGGACGGCTGGTGGGCGCGCAACAAGCAGGATCCAGAAATGGCGTTTGTCCCACTTCAGACTCCGCAAATTCCCCTGCCCTGCTCGGTAATGTCACACCAAGGGCATGGATCGAGCAAGCAGGCGACGTGGGTGGAGTATTGGCTTGAGGCGTTTTTATATGACAAGGCGCCGTTTCACAATAGTAATGTTAAGCATGTGGCCAAGTCTAGGTTGCCGGTGGCGGTGTACTCGATGCCGTTGGCGGGTGTGCAGACGGTGAAGATGCTCAGGTTTTGGTCGGCGAACCAAGTGATACGGTCGCAGCGGTTGCTGGCTGGACGAGAGGGGGATAAGCTGAGTGTTAAGGAGAAGATGCTCAAAATGGTGAGGAGTTCGAGAGTGCCGAGGTTGGGGTTCAGGGTTTTGGTTGATTTACCTGCGGGGATACAGTTGGGGGAGCTGCTTGGGGGGTTGAGGGTCGGGGTGTGGAAGTTGCATGAGCTTACTGCTGGGCTGGGGGATGACAGTGAGGAGGAGGATGAGAGACACCCCGAGGAGAAAAACAAGGGGAAGGTGACGAAGACGGAAGAAGCGGAAGGAGAGAGACTTCCGGGTTATGAGCAAGGTGAGAGCTCTACTATCCGAGCAGCACAGCCTTCCCATGAGCAACCGCACGCCGCCTCAGAAAACGACATCAAAATCCGTCTCGTCAGCCTCAAAATCAAGATCAAGGCCACCACGTCTGTTTCGGTGAAGGGGAGCGTGCTCGATAAACATGACATGACGAAGGAAACCGACATTGCCAGACTTGAACTTAGTACGCCCTCTCTGGGCTTGCCGGGTGGTGATGGGAAAGGGATTGAAATCCCCTTTATCAGCGAAGAGACCCGGTACGAGCAACGGCTGCCTCAAACTGAAGACGCACCGCCACCGGCGTATTCCGACAGTGGGAAAATGATGGATTTGGGCGCTTCGCTGGGGATAAGGTTCAGTATGAAGTGGCTTGAGATTTGCGGGAAGAGGTATTCAATTGAGCAGTATCGAGGCGGGACATGGAGTTGGGGGGACCAGGGGGATCTGGTTCCGGATTTTACGACGTTTAATATCCAGAGGGGGTATACACTTGTGGTCAAGTTGGGACTGGAGGTGGTGAAGGAGCGGGTGGAGGTTAGGTTTGCGAGGAAGGTTGAGGTTTTGGGCGCGACGGGGTACTCGTCTTGAATTACGGGGCTCTTCAAACGGCCAGCGTTGTGGTCCTTTGCGTTCCGGATATGACGGGCTTTTTTGCTTTGTGTTTTGGAAATCATTGATTATCTTGATGGGTATCTGGACAGGTGATTTTTATATTTGGGTTTTCTTTTGGGGGGCGTAGATGGGATCACATGCATAGGACTGGTTTGGATATCCGGCTTCGGGGCGTTTTGCTGAGGGTGTTTCATAACATAGGTATTCTGCGTTTATCATCTATCATTCATCAGGGGGATATTACATCTACAATCTACCTACTCCTTCAATGATGCATTACACCGACAATCTATCTACTAGCTCAATTCTATCTGCACACGATTACACTCCATAATGTAGCAAGCACCAGGCTTCCCACCCGTTCCCACAGTATCAATTCTGAATAAATTACCTATACCCCTGCCCGTCCATCCCCGCCGGTCGGTTGTTGTACCTCTGATTCGTACCGTCGTCCAGCTCCTGCGCATTCACCGGCCTCTCCCACGCAGAAGGCAGCTCCTTTGGCGCAGTCTCGTAGACGTAGCCGGTACCGTTGTTGCCGTTTACCTCGGTGACAGCAGTGCTCCAGTTGCTCTGCGGTGTGTGATGCTTATAACTGCCACCCTGCCCTTGCTTGTACTTTTTGAGCTTGTAAGCCATGAACACCACCGCGATGAGCAGTATCGTACCGGCCACAGCTCCAACAGCAATACCGGCTTTGGCGTCCGTGGTGAGACCTTCTGATGCTGGCGGGACTGGTGAAGGCGAGGTGTTGGATTCGGGTGGGACGGGAAAGTCGGGCAGTCGGCGAAAGGAAAGGATGAATCGGTGCATGAACCCCTGACGAGTTCCTGTCTTCGGCCACGGCAGTATTTTTTTGTCATGCATGTGTACCCTTTATCGCCATTGCAGCAGACTGACGCGCCATTCGCATCTTGGTTGCACGGGAAGTCGCCGGGGCTTCGTCGCCGTTGAGTAGAAGCATTTGCTGACAGCTTGCTGCGAGAGCACGCGGTGGTTTGTGAGTATCGCGAGGAAGAATAGGAGGAATGTGAGGGATGCCATCCTTGCAGGATGATCTCTGCCGCGGTTATTGTTGTTAGCGTGACAGGGGTCTTTTTGTGCAAATAGCCCTAGCTGCACTAACAACAATTTCGTTGGTAGGGGTTGTAGGTAGCAATGTCGAGACTTATAACCCAATTTGGATACTGAATAAGGGGCGATCTATGGGGTTGGGATTCGACATCTGCGGCCCCCAAATTGAGACCGCAAACGTGTGGACAGGGATGTATAGCTGGCACAGCCAAATATTAGGCCACCGAGAGGGAGGGCCAAAACACCACAAAAAAACCGGCAGGAACCGGGCAGGATCAATCCCGACGACGGCCAGGTTGGCGATGCTTGGCGGTGCAACCAAAGGTCAAGAATGGTGAGGTGGTGTGCCAAGCCTAACCTCGTAGCCCCCACTTTTATCCGCATCTGCAGGTCCCGGCAGCCGGGTGATTTCCTCCACCACGAAGAAGTGGTGTCGTCATACACCTTGCACATCGAACCCTCATGACCACCACCAATGTTAAGAGAACCTGTAACAACTTTCTCATGCCTGCCAATGAGACAGTTTGTGTTCCCAAGCCGTGTAGGAAACTTCCTGATCTTCCCATCTTGCCCAGGCAGCCATAGCATCCTTTCCGGTCCTCCAAGTCGCACTTATAGTCTGCTCATTACCCCAATTGCAACCGGCAAAGATGGCACTCTCAACCCTCTCTCTTTCCACCCGAACTACGGCTAGGGCCATTCAAAGAAATCTCATAACCAAACAACCAACAGCTTCGCGCCTGTCATTGCCCGCATGTGGTGACGTCATCGGACCATTAACAGCACCCTTCGCAACCGCCTATATGCACACAGCTGTTTCATCTCGAACAAATACCTCCCCATCCTCCTCCCGCAACACCTCACCAAGACTCCAATTCTTCCCTCGCTACTCTCAAGTCAACAAGTTTCCCCTCGCCGCAACCATGGCCACTATTGCCAGCTCAAACCCTCAGCACACGATGCACACCTCGGGGGGCTCCGACTCGGTTTGGGTCCATAAGGTCCCCTACGATCAATACCCCAAGTTTCACACCCTCGACCGCAATCTCGAGACAGATGTAGCCGTCATCGGTGCCGGCATCTCTGGCATCACGACCGCCTACGAGCTCGTCCGCCGCGGCAAGAATGTTGTCATGCTTGAGGCACGTGATGTGCTTTCTGGTGAGACAGGTCGCACCTCCGGCCATCTGACCAACGACTTGGACGATGGTTTCGTTGAGATTGCAAAGAAGCACGGGGAGGGTGGTGCCAAGATTGCCGCCGAGAGTCATGCCTGGGCGAGGGACAGGATTGGGCAGATCGCCCAAGAGCTTGGGATTGAGTGCGAATACCGTCGTTTGCCTGCTTACGACATTAGCCAGTTCCCTGTTGGGCATGAGAAGCATGACCAGGAGATCGATGAGCTGAAACAGGAGACCGAAATGCAGAAGAAGATCGGCATGCACACCAGGTTTGATGTGAGTGGATTATAATGTCTTCAAGTGGAAACATGATTCGAATATTTGCTAACCAATCTGGCCCGAAAAACAGCCCAATTTGAAGGTCAAAGGTTGGAGTGGCAGCATCGACCAGCGAGGTGGTATGGTGGTTGACAATCAGGCGACCTTTCATCCAACCCAGTATCTCGTTGGTGTGCTCAACTGGCTGAAGCAGCAGCCCAATTTCCAGTGCTACACCCGCACTCGGGTTATGTCGGTCGCGGAAAAGGGTGTCGAAGTTCTTGGCCTCGGCCACAAGAGGGTCGAGATTCAGACGGAGAATGGGCACACGGTGAAGGCCGAGAATGCCGTGGAGGCGACGTGCGTGCCGCTGCAGAAGTTGTCGGTCATTACCGAGTTGGAGTTCTACCGGAGTTACTGCATTGCCATCCGCGTACCCAAAGGCAGCATCGAGGACTGCCTACTGTATGACAATGCCGAGGAGTACAAGTACGTACGCCTGACAGCTTGCGACGACAAGGATGACTACTTGGTTGTTGGCGGCTGCGATCACAAAGTTGGCCAGGAGGAGACAACACCGCGGTATGCTGAGCTGGAGCAGTGGACTCGTGAGCGGTTTCCTCAGGCTGGCAAGATCGATTACCAGTGGAGCGGGCAGATCTTTGAGCCAGTCGACTTTTTGGGATTCATCGGCAAGAATCAGGGCTGTGATAAGATTTACATCGTGACGGGAGACTCTGGCGATGGACTGACACACGGGACGCTTGCTGGGAAGCTCATTGCGGACGAGATCGAGGGCAACACAGTCACCAACGATTGGGCCACGCTGTATGCGCCGAAGCGCCTTGCGAGTATCCTCAAGAGCTTGCCGAGCTTGATCTTGCACGACTTGCAGATCAATGCCCAGTACAAGCGCTTTCTGCAGAGCGACATCACCGATATTGAGGATCTCGCGCCTGGCTGCGGCGGTGTGTTGAATCCGGTAAGTTTAGTCAGACTTTGTAACATGTGAGTCCGGTGACTAACAGAGCATTAGAAAACCAAGAAGCCCATGGCTGTCTACAAGGACGAGAACGGTCAGGTGCATACGTACAGTGCTCTTTGCCCTCACCTCAAGGGTGTCGTTTGCTGGAACTCTGCTGAGAAGAGCTTTGACTGCCCGGTGCATGGCAGTCGCTTCTCCAAGGAGGGCATCTGTGTGACTGGACCTGCGAAGGCGAACCTGTCGCCGATGGACAAGGGTGGTGAGGTTGACCAGGGCATTGCTGTCGGGGCGGAATAAACCATTGAGCCAGGCTCGACATGACATGGCATCAAAATTTGGCGTTCAGGCGTCTGGCTGATTTGTAATATACCTACCTAGGATAAGAGGAAGGGGAAGGAGTAATCAAGGTTATCAGATTTAGCAAGGTCCCTGTTCAGTGGGCCCACTGCAAATCAAAATACCTGTCACACGTAGCTTGATCCAGCTACCTTACCTATTTAATTAGCTACTACTTCCATTCTGCCCTTTAACCATCTACCTTTCCACCAACTCATCCCTCCGTGATCAGTCCGGCATATTCCCACGATCAACAGCAATTATGAAATGGTGCCCGCGAGAAGAACAGCGCAACACGTTCCTCAACGACTACGGCGATGGAGCACATCCAGAGATTCTCGAGGCTCTCTCATGCCGAACCACCAGGGATCAACCGATCCAGCACAATCACAATGCCAGCTTTTGCTGTCTAGACGCCAAGAAACTCGGTCTCCTCTTGATCATGGATGGTACACGTCTCGGGTTTGCATTGGCATCCAAGCAGAACAACATGACACTGGAGGGTATATTTCGCCTAACGGATATCTTTTGGATTGCCTAATGGGTGAAGCTATAGTGTTCAAGGATTCTGCCTTTGGGGCAATTTTTTCTTACGAAATGAAGCAACGTGGAATGCTTGTCGCCAACAACAGGACCTTGGAGGCCCAATTCGAAGTCCTCTTCAGAGATCGGCCTTTCGGCGATCGACTCTTTCTACAACTCGCGAAAGTCGCTAATGGTAACGCGCATGAGATGGCAGAACACTTCAGCAATATGCTTTACGGTTGGGAGCTATGGAAGGAGTTGGAGACCAACCAAGTGTGTGTTGAGTTTGAGCAACCGCTCGTTGAGCACCTCAAAAAGAACTTTGATTTTCTGATTGACAGTAACGGACGGTTTGTGCGTCTTGTCACTTCTTGGGCTACTAGGCGCTCGGATATCCGCAGGCTTTTATCGGCAGTGGACAAATGGACAGACGAAAACCACCCTGCGCCTGATTCAGATTCGTATTGAGCGTTGAGCTTCTTTGGCATAAGAAGTCTTCACGGATTCTAGAGAAGAGAGTTTTCAACTCGATTACATCCCAATACAACATCGGCGATTTCTCACTCAAAACTTGACTATCAAAAGTTTTCTCGAGAGGCAAAGTGACCATGTTCGTTCTTACGTAGATCCTGTGAAGCTGAACCTTGAGCTCGCCACTTTACATGTACCTCACGCTGGCGGAAGCAATCTTTATCGATCAAAGAACTACCGTTAAGGGGCCACCATAACCACGCTACGTTGATTCTTCCTCATAACTCGTGCCAGACTGTCAACTAGATATTCCTTGAGCTGGTCTGATGCTCATCCAGAAACGCCACCAGTGTAACATCTGCCTTTAGATGCCCAATCAACTTTCCCGTCACCGGCTGGGGGCCCTTCTCTTTCCTCCCAACCACAATTCGGGATAGGCAATAATGAGACTATTGAAGAAGCCAGAAGCCAAGTCTTAGAAGTTGGTCGAATCGTTTACGGACTCCCTGCGAGATGGCAAAAAGCTTTGTCAAGGCTGAGGCGGGACGCTCGATGCTTTTTTAGGAGCGATGCGGCCAGATGGTACATGTGCGACTTTCTGATCGGGACAGGCAGTATTTCAAGGCGAGGGTCGACAAATAATCGCAGTTGTGTGGCTTGCTTCCCGCGCGGGCTGTGGCGGGCCCTGGCGAGCCATGGCCCAGCCCCCATTGGTGAAGAAGTGAGGGGCTGAGAACCGAGAATTTGAGCTTCTTCAGCTGCTGTTGCTCAAACATCTGCCTCCACACCATGATGAGTCGACACAAAACTTCAGAAGACCAAACGATCGATCAGCGATGAAGCTGACATTGGAAGTCCATCGCTTGAAGACGTAATGACAATGGTAGGCAAACAAACTCGACATCCTCGCTGTTGGTCATGTGCTCACTGTGCATCAGGCCAGCCAAAACACTGCCAGCCAAAACGAGGTGGGGACACTTCGGTCTAGGTCTCCTGATGAAGATGCCGCGATTTCACTGCGAACAAGATCACTATCTCTGCTCCAGAAAAGGTCGCTCCGCAAATAAAACACAGCCTCTTCTCAGTTCACCGGCGAAGTTGTCAAAGGACCTTAAGGTCTCACCCTTCTTCACGAGCCACCTGACCCAAGAATTGATTTCATCCTCATGCACGGTCTTGGCGGAGGCTACGTGGCGAGTCTGTCAACAGCTGTGAGGATGCTATTATATTTGACGTCGGTGACCGGGTCTCTGGAGTCTAGTAGTTTTGTGATCAAGTCTATGGTTACTGAGCTCTATAGGTAGTTTTTTTGCTAATGGTCATGGTTCCAGAAATCCGTATAGCTTGTGTTTCTTTGCTTTTGTTCTTTTGCTAAGGTTATATCCCTGTAGCGTTCCCTCCATACTTTCCTTAATCTTGGCCTGTTAAAATATTGTTTGATCTTTCCTGTTGTTTCATTCATTCTTATATGTCCCTCGAGTCTTAGCTTGTGGACCTCCTAAATTAATGCCTTCCGTTGTCCCGGCTCGATGTAAGCCCCGTTGTGATATCCCGGGCTAGAGTCGATAATTGTTGTCTCTTTAGATCCTCGAAGATTCCAGCTTAGCCTATCGCTCCTAATCGTCGCTGCTGATATTACTTTGATAATTTCTGGCTGTTGATTCTTCTCGGTATACCGCGCAATACCCAGCCCACTGCTGAAGCGGGTGCCTTAATTTTCCTTCTATTATTTCTTACCGTAAGGATGGTGATTTTCCCGGTCATTTCTCCGGTGGTTTCTTCGTAGTGATCCATCCTTCTGCTCAGCGCATCCGCTCTTGTGTTATCGGAGCCATTCTTATAGTGGATCTGGAAATTAACTTCTGATAAGAATTCGGACCATCTAGTTTGTTTCGCAATTGAGGACCTTAGGTGGTGGTAAAGTATTTCAGGTTTTGGTGGTCCGTGTAGACCTGGAACTCGTGGTTGGTAGCGCTGAGGGATGGTCTCCACTCCTCTAAGGCCTCGCTAATGGCAAATAGCTCTTTTTATTATGTATCGGGTAGTTCTTGCGTAGTCCCTCCAATTTCTTCGAAAAGAAGGCTACGGGGTGTAACTTCCCATCTTTGCCTCCAATGGCGGAGTCTGAGGCATCCGTCTCGACCTCGAACGGTCGTCCTGGATCTGGAAGTAAGAACGTTAGGAAGAGTACGCTAATAAAGTACGCTAATAAAGAACGCTAGAGAGCTGAACAATTCCGTGTTAGGAATAAGGTATGTTACGATTATAGTAGATTAAGACAGATAGACCTCCGGCGAAACTCGATTGGCTGAACGCTAGATATACACGTGTACTATCACTAAGCTGATCGGCTCCTATGCCTATCGACTGGATACTCCACTAGAGATTTAAAGCACCTTCCGCATTACATATTAAAAAGGGCAGTGGAAGACTCTTTAGCATCACAAAAACAGGACGATACCCAGCCTCCAACCCTGATCGGAATTAACAACGATGCAGAAGAGAAACTAGAGTGGTAAGTGGATGAGATTTTAGAGGTAAAGAAGGTAAGGGGAAGGACAGAGCTCCGGATAAAATAGTTTAGCTATGCTAAGCTATATAGGAACCCCTAAGTAACTTGAAGGAAACGGAGGCGCTAGATATATTCGAGGAGAAATACGGAAAGGGCTCCCCTCCTTAATCGGACGTCCTAGGAGAGGAGGGGGGTAATGTAACGGGATAAGTTCTGGCATATGTAGACCTCGACAACCCTCGGCAACACCCTTAATGAAGCTATTCCGAACTCACATAGCCACATATACAAACCACTACACCAGAACCTTATATCGCCGCGTACTGGCCAACGCGCAGCTATATCAGAGGCTCATATCCTCAAAATTACTCTTTCATTTTTCCTTTTCTTCTCCAAGTTCAGTGTACTCGTAGAGTGGCCTAGCTAGTTACAATACACTACCTTGAGACCGTTAATTAGCACCGACAACATCCCTCCAGCTCCCCTAATTCGGCCAGCGATTACTGTGGAGTCGTAGCTCTAACGTGATGAGCTATACGCCCAAACATTCGGCGTATACGAGAGCTTTTCTTCTTGTCCCGCCCCCATAAATTGAAGGCGCGTAAAGATCTTTGGGCAGAGGGATGAGCTTGGCCCAGCACTTCCACTGATATTTTTTCCGCTTCCTCATACCTCCCCTGAGCATGGTATATGGTGGCCAGCTCCGCCATGCTCCTGATCGTGTGAGGATGCTTGTCGCCGAGAACGTCACGCCGCAGTGCTAGCACTTCCACTTTGATTTTCTCCGCTTCCTCATACCTCCCCTGAGCATGGTATGTGGCGGCCAGATTCGCCATACTCCAGATCGTGTGAGGATGCTTGTCGCCGAGAACGTCGCGCCGCAGTGCTAGCACTTCCACTGATATCTTCTCCGCTTCCTCATACCTCCCCTGAGCATAGTATGTGGCGGCCAGATTCGCCATACTCCAGATCGTGTCAGGATGCTTGTCGCCGAGAACGTCGCGCCGCAGTGCCAGCACTTCCACTTTGATTTTCTCCGCTTCCTCATACCTCCCCTGATCATGGTATGTGGCGGCCAGCTCCGCCATGCTCCTGATCGTGTGAGGATGCTTGTCGCCGAGAACGTCACGCCGCAGTGCTAGCACTTCCACTTTGATTTTCTCCGCTTCCTCATACCTCCCCTGAGCATGGTATGTGGCGGCCAGATCCGCCATACTCCAGATCGTGTCAGGATGATTGTCGCCGAGAACGTCGCGCCGCAGTGCCAGCACTTCCACTTTGATTTTCTCCGCTTCCTCATACCTCCCCTTATCATGGTATATGGTGGCCAGATTCGCCATACTCCAGATCGTGTCAGGATGATTGTCGCCGAGAACGTCGCGCCGCAGTGCCAGCACTTCCACTTTGATTTTCTCCGCTTCCTCATACCTCCCCTGATCATGGTATATGGTGGCCAGATTCGCCATACTCCAGATCGTGTCAGGATGATTGTCGCCGAGAACGTCGCGCCGCAGTGCTAGCACTTCCATATAATTCTTCTCCACTTCCTCATACCTCCCCTGAGCATAGTTTGTGGTGGCCAGCTCCGCCATACTCCAGATCGTGTCAGGATGATTGTCGCCGAGAACGTCGCGCCGCAGTGCTAGCACTTCCATATAATTCTTCTCCGCTTCCTCATACCTCCCCTGATCATAGTATGTGGCCGCCAGCTCCGCCATACTCTTGATCGTGTCAGGATGATTGTCGCCGAGAACGTCGCGCCGCAGTGCTAGCACTTCCACTTTGATTTTCTCCGCTTCCTCATACCTCCCCTGAGCATGGTATATGGTGGCCAGCTCCGCCATACTCTTGATCGTGTCAGGATGATTGTCGCCGAGAACGTCGCGCCGCAGTGCCAGCACTTCCACTTTGATTTTCTCCGCTTCCTCATACCTCCCCTGATCATAGTATATGGTGGCCAGATTCGCCATACTCCAGATCGTGTCAGGATGATTGTCGCCGAGAACGTCGCGCCGCAGTGCTAGCACTTCCATATAATTCTTCTCCGCTTCCTCATACCTCCCCTGAGCATGGTATGTGGCCGCCAGATTCGCCATACTCCTGATCGTGCCAGGATGCTTGTCGCCGAGAAGTTCCCTCCGATACTCATAGGCTCTTAGGTCCACAGGCTCCCGCTCTCTCCACCTCCCACGGTCATACAGATAGTCCGACACTCGAGTCAACAGCGCCGCTGCCTCTACCCCACCCCTACACAACCCGGCCCATCCGGCCGCAAGCTGCGCATGTCTGAGATATATCTCGCACTCTCCCCATAATTCTCGTCGACTCTCCGGAAATAGAGATGTGGCAGCACGAAGAGCTACCTCCGAAAAATGCCATTGGTCTGTCCGCCGATCCTCTTGGCTTAAGCTATACTGTGTAGCCTCCTGCACGAGTTTGTGCATCTCGTAGACCCCGTACCGTTCGCCGGACGTGCGCGGATGTAGGAACGAAAAGTGTTGTAGAAGAACCACTGCTGCTAGGACTTTGTCATCATCGTCCTGGTGCTTGTTTTGGTGCTCGTCCTGGACCTTGATGCATACGGACTCCGCGCTTGCGGTTTTTTCATATCTGGTCGGTCTTGCTATTATCTCGGCTGCCTTCGCCACCAACTCCAACGGGATATTTTGGTTATCTACAAATGCAAGTGAGTGGAGGATATTGTAGGCCATCTGGTTCTCCTGTCGCATGTGCTCGATTGAGATACCCCACGTCTGCATGACGCTATTCGACATATCCGCTCTGCGGTGTCGGTCGAACTCCGTCTCGCTAAGCAGTTGCCATCTCTTTATACGTCTCTTTAGCTTTGATAAATACTCACCGATTGGGGTGGCCGTCCTTCCCATATATGCTGCCGCCTGTGATACCGCGAGCGGGAGCAAGTCGAGCTCGGCAAGTAGCGCCATAGCGTGGTGGGACTCCTCCTCGGCAATCTCTCTACACATGACCGTTTCGAGCAATATCTTCGCCTCTCCCTCCGTCATGCTAGCGACATTGATCGCTCGTCGGCCGCCCACAAGGCTGCCGCTGATCCGCTTATCACGACTTGTCCACAACACCGTCCCTGCGGGGCCCCGGGGCACGAAATCATACAGACTTTGCTTCTCTTCTGTGTCCTGACCTTGGTCTCTGCCTGATTGTGTCCGGCCCACCCCAAACACAGCGAGGTTATCGGCGTTATCGAGAATAAGCAGCCAGCACGGGCTCGCCTCGATCCGCTCACGCACGGCCATTAACAGCTCCGGACCATCCAGACCATCCGCCAGGCGCAGCCTCTTCGCAATTACCTTGTAGTCCTGCGTAAATGTCGTCTCGTTGTCGGCGTGGACCCAGAACACAGAGCAAGTGGGGTCACGGCTCCGGCGGTAGGCATACTCGAGCGCAATCTGCGTTTTGCTTTTCCGGTCAGCGGATGCAGTGTAACTTAGTGGCAGACTTACCCGGAGCCGCCGAGACCCCAGAGCGCCGCACTCTGGTAGTCGGGCGAGGGGGGTAGAAGCTGGTCGAGCGCGGCGAAGATGTAGCGGTCCACTATGTCCTCATTGCGCGGGAACGGGATAATCCGCTGCGCAGCGTGCTGGTTCGCCCGTGTTTCGTCTGTCTTCCTGTCAGTTGCCGTCTATCGTTAGCGTAGAACAGATAGACGTTGGCTTACGATGGATGTGGAGAGATCCGTTAACGTGACCCTGGAACAGCAAGCCGCCGTCGGAAGCTTCCGCATTCCCAAAATGCTGCTCCACATGTTGCTCCGCCCGCGCCATTGCGCTAGTTGAC
Organism: Podospora bellae-mahoneyi; assembly: GCF_035222275.1. Classification (NCBI taxonomy): domain Eukaryota; kingdom Fungi; phylum Ascomycota; class Sordariomycetes; order Sordariales; family Podosporaceae; genus Podospora; species Podospora bellae-mahoneyi. Next base: position 3,428,336 of record NC_085882.1, on the reverse strand, counting down.
GGAATCCTCTCAGACGTGATGTGAAATAATTTTATAACTAAGACGCGCGGGCCGCTGGATGAAGATCACTGCAGAGACGAAGTGATGCTTTCAGAAACAAAGTTAATGCCAGCAAGAACGATAACTGCACGAACCTGGCGCGTAAGCTGGCTGGAGAGATCACGTGGGAAGAGGCGCTACGGGCGACTGAGGGCGGAGTGCGGCTGAGCCATGGAAACCGCCCATCACATAATGCGACGAACCCTCGATCAGGACCTCTGAGAGGGATACTAGATCAAAGGCGACTCCTGAATACCGGTTCGGTGTAACCAAATGGCACACAACAATGATCAACGGTTGTCTCTTACAAACGCTAGCCCGGAGAGCTTACAGCTTGTCAAATACAATATGGGGCCCAAAAAAGGTGTCAATTCTGGTGTTATACGAGGGAGAGTTTCCCAGGTGGCTAGTTGAGGCCGAATCTGGTGGCTCAGGTCCCACTGCTAAGATATTAACCCCTTAACAGTGGGCCCCTTGACGAATTTGACACAGCTTACACCACTGACCCTGTGTGTTTGTCTACATCTCCTTAGGCTTTATTATTGTTAGTACGGCAGGGGTCATTTTATAGCAACTTCCACCAAAAAACCCCTGTCACACTAACAATAAATATCGTGGAGGAGGTGTACCTCTGGTGGGTATTTTCAACAGGGTTTTGATCGTTGAGGAATCTTACCAAGATGTTAAAACTGCAACTTTCCAGGGTACTGGCGTGCAAGTCACCCTATATAACCACTGGAATCTGGATTGATCCAAGCTGCCAACTTGGATCACTTGTAGCGAAAGGAGTCCTTATCAAGGATCTTGAGACCACTGCATGTTTTTTTAACTGAACTGAACTACCAAGCCCTGATTCCAACCTTGATTCCAGCCTTTGTCACACCCAATGTCAACGAACTCCTCTCCAACATTCTGTCACACGGCAACTAACCAATCATCCACGGCCACATCAACATCAGATCACCGTCAGGCCTCCATGAGGGGTAACTGCAGGCTCTAAGCCAATCGTTGGGAAGTAAGGCATAAATACCTGTTCGATATACAACAGTCAAAGAACTGGAGGCCAGTGAGATTATTAGTCTGAATTGAACCATTATTCCAAACCCTGATATTACAGCCCTTGTCACACATTCTTCTTCACGGATTATGGATCCCCTCAGCGTTACTGCCAGTGCTGTAGCCCTTGCGACTGCCGCGTTACAGAGCGCTAAGGCTCTTCACGACCTGGTTGATGGACTTGCGGATGCACCACATTCTGTTTCGCACAGCAAAAGCCTTCTTTCCCAGACCCAAACAACGTTAGGTACTCTAGCGCGAACACTCGAAACGAATTGTGCGCCTGACACAGTCGATTCCGTTCTTAAGGAGATAGAGCTTAACAAGGTGTTGGAGTCGACAAAGTCTATTTGTCAAGGATTCACAGCTGCCATGACAAGAGTTACCAGCCATTCAACGGATTCGCATTTCAGCAAACGCGACAGATTCGTCGTATACTTTCAAGACTCAAAGATAAATAAACTAAACAGAGATTTGGCGGACTGTCAAAGAACCATCACGATGGTTCTATCTTCAATCACGCTGTACAGGTCCCACTCATTTAACCGAGAAACTCCACTAACACAGAATAGGATTGTTTCGAGCCGCACCTCTGGGAATATCGATCAGCTTCGGACTCAATTTGCTACACAGGAGCAGGCTCTAGCCAATCTGAGTGCACAACTCTCGATAAGAGAACCAGAGCCACAAGCAGATGACGACGGCATAGCTGCTGAGGGAGACTCGAGCGCGCGGTTAACGGATAGCCTCAGAGATGTCTGCCAGAAGACTCTGTCGGCAACCCGCGCATGCCGTACCGGGCAGAAGTTTGGTGATATGAAGACAGACGACCATTCGATTGCTATGCAAGGGATAGTCGGCGTGGCACAGCCAGGCGTGGACCAGTCGTTTGGCAGCCTAACGACCACGAAGAGTAGCCGTGCATTTCAAGGACAAATGGATGCAGGCTCTTTTAGCAACCTCTTCAGCAAATGATGTTGGTTTTCATACATAACTGGAAACTGCAGTTAGCCATGGTGTTAAGAAGTTTTCTTCTTACTATCATCTCCTCGCATTTAGCCCCATCTCAATATACATGACTTAATCAATAATACGTCTGCCCATGCCGCCTGTGGCTTATTTGCTCGCTTCACTTTCCAACAACTGGCCCAGGACTTATAGTTTACTGTGCTGTTGGTCGTATCCAAGGCCTGTTGGTGGCTACGTGTAACATCAACCCAGTATCGCTCTCAGAGGTTCTGATCATCGGTTCGTCACACTCCTTGACACTCTCATGTTGCAGCGGATGATGCTTCAAAAGAAGAAGAGAATCCACGAGGGAAATAGCCTTAAGAATCCGGAAGTATAGTTTCATTTGCAATCACCTACAGACTTATTGTGTATCGCCATTAGAAGCTATTTATGGCTTCAATAAAGGCAGCGGTTCCCTATGCCTTGTTGCCCAGGTTAAAACGTAGAAACTGTTTCTAGCTCCAGCAAAGGCAGACCATCGCTGCCTACACAGGCAAAATGAAAAAAGCCGTTTCCGGCTTTAGCAGAAGGCTGAGATTTCATGTCATCATCCTTGTCATGGATAGCACCGGTTGACAGGTCAATGGCAGTGGCATTCAGCTAAGCTACAGTCTACGCTCTATTCCGCCGGGTACGGGCAGGCTCTATTGTCAAGACGTAGCTCACAGAGCTACCAACAGATCTCACGGCAACGAGATGCAGAGTCTTTTTGGTCGCATTTACAGTATATAAACTCACGGATTGATGGAGCAATATAAGTTCTAGTACAAACTTACAAGTACGACTGAGACAAGCCTATTGTTGTGCACCTTTTGGCTGCACCGATCTATCTTTTAGAAGTTACCTTAAACTGTGTCCCTTTCCGAGGTTCTGGATAGGGAATCGTCTCACTAGGCCGTCCTCGGGCCCACTTCGGCTCAGGGCGATGCTCACTACGCTCACTCTTTGCTCAGCTTCTGAGACTAATACGAACTGAGCCAAAAAATGTTGTCGGGTGACTCTACAGGTATGTAGCGGGTAGCGGAACAAAATCCTTCATTGACGATCTTGTTCCTGGAAACCGGACCATTGATGTATGTCCGTCCCTCATTTTCTCGGCATTTTTGGCCACTGCCTAACCTATGGTAATAGCACCTGAACGACGAATTCCGCCATGTCTGCAACAGAATACAAATATGGTCCTTCTTCAAAAGCGTTCCGATGAGCTTTGGCCTTGTTGTGGAAAAGGAATCTGCTGTTCTCGGTTGGTTGCACATCCGACCACTTTCAACCTGATTGTTGTCTAACTCTGACGCTAAAGGGCTTCCTGGAGAGCATGTTCGATACATGGAGGCCGATCACCGCCATCTCTGCAAATTTGACAGCCCCACTAGTCCAAATTACTTGGTCTTATGTAATTCTTTCCTTTCCATCATCAAGCAACTGGAATTAAAGAGTAGGTGGTCACTTTCAGAAATGATGCTGGTTTAGACGTTGACTAAACACGTTTCAACAGCCTTGGACCAACCGACAAATCTGCATCGGTCACAGATGAAGCAGATCTCCTCATTTCTTCGGATCGAGAAACGGCCAGAGTCAATCTTCCTTGCCCTCAACAAGAAGCAGCACCGTGGTTCCTGCCAGTGGTTGACCAGCAACGATGTTTTCCAAGCATGGGTGAATGGGTACACCGATATGGCTGGGTTACCCGGAAGTTCAAGCGGTCATTGCCCCAGAATTCTGTGGCTGTCTGGGCGACCAGGAACGGGCAAATCGATCGCTTCCACTCATGTCGTCAAATATCTGGAGTCGCACAAACTGGACTGCAGCTTCTACTTCTTTCGACACAACGACCGGTCCGGAGCGAATGTGGCATCACTATTGCGATCACTGGCGTTTCAAATGGCCGAGGCTAACTACCAGGCTAGGCAGGCCATCATGAGGATGGTAGAAGACGAAGTTGTGATTGACGAGGATGGCCATTACACGCTGACGAGCAATGTGTTCACCAACGGTATCTAGGGATCGACCTTCAGAGCCCTCAAATTCTGGGTCATCGATGCTGTGGACGAGTGCGCACAAGAATCCCTCTCACTAGTTGTCTCGATGGTCTCCAAACTGGAGAAGACTGTGCCACTGCATATCTTCGTCACCAGACGTCCCGGCGGGGAATTACAAAGGCTGTGTAACCACGAAGGGACTCGATTCTTCGATCTTTCAACGGGCCTGTCCGGCTCCTTGAAGGACATCGAAACATTTATTCATGCCAGATGCCCCCAACTGGAGGACGATCAGACCCGCGAATTATTCGTCTCGGATATCCTGTCAAAGACTAAAGAAGTTTTCCCTGGGCGTCGTTGACGACGGCGCGGCTGGAAAGCTCCTACAGCTTCGAAGACATGAAGGAGGCTCTGAAGGGAATCCCATCCAAGATGAGCGCGCTTTATTCACGCATCACGAACTCCATCGAGGACTCTTCCATTTACAAGCTGGTTAAATGCATATTGGATTGGGTTATTTGCGCGCAACGACCACTGCTTGTTTCGGAGCTCTATGAGGCTATTAAACTCGATATTGGCCGTACAGTCATAGCATCTCCGACCCAGCTCGAGTCTATTACTGGACATCTAATATTTGTGGACAGAGAATCAAGGGTTCAAGCAGCACACGAGACCAGCGCAACCTTCCTTATCCAGAAGCGCGAAGGCCTTTGGATAGACCGACAAGCAGCCCATGAAAGGCTGTCAAAAGATCTGTCTGGCCACTCTCTGCAGCAGCGTCTTCACATCAACCATGAGTCGACAATACACGCCGAAATCGACAGGGAACATCTCGCCCTTTTCAAAGTATGCGACTGCCAGCTTTTCTTTTCATCTTACCCATGGCACTTCATCGGTGCACTCACTCGCACTACTGAACAAGTTTCTTCATTCAACAAATATCTTGGCATGGATCGAACATATCGCTAAGATGGGGGATTTATCGATACTCCAGGAGGCCAATCACCGATTAAAGGGTTGTCTATCACGGCGAAACAATGATATGCGAGATAACAACATGGATTTGAGCAGCCTGGAAGCATGGGTGACAGACATCGATCGGATAATTGCCGCATTTCAATCTTGACTTCTCGACTCGCCTGCGTCGATCTACTTTCTGGTCCCTTACCTTTGCACGCATTCATCGATCATCAACCGGCTGTTTTCAAAATTCAGCACACGGTTCAGGGTAGCAGGACTTGCCGAAAAGAGCTGGGGAGATTGGTTGACATGCTACCTGTTCTCCGGCCACCCTACTGCCGTTGCTTGCAACGATCGCTTACTGGCCATTGCGTTGTCTGACGGGAGCGTATCGATTTATCGAAACACCGAGTTCAGTTCATTCGAGCCTGTGGGAACAGTCTCACATGGAGGAAGGGTACGACAGGTGGCTTTCGATCCCAAAGTATCGATTCTAGCGACGTGCAGCGCTCGAAAGCTTTCTTTTTGGGACGTGCGCACGGTGGATGGGTCATCATTTCCCTGTATCTGGTCGCAGCCTCTAGATTTTCTCGCTTGCGAAGTGGCTTTCACCCCTGACGGAGAGCACATCACACTTGCCAATGCTCGTCTAAAAACACTCGTCCGCTTCAACAGACATGATGGTTCAAGGGCGACACGCTCACTTCGTCATGATCTAGATTTCGACTCCTCGGACGGCGAGGCAGACAGCGCAATAGGTACCGAGCCTACAGCTTGGTTCATGAATCTCGCCCCTGCACAACCAACATATTGCGGTACTGATCTACGGATCATCAAAACTGGAGGTTTGGGACGTGAAAGAAAATAAAACACTGGGCCATTTACAGCGGCGAGGAAAAAGAAACGTCGAAATCGCCATTCGTGGAGTCATACTTAGGCGCGTGAACGGCACGGACCTGCTAGCCGTGTCATACGACGACGGTGATCTGGTCACATATAGCCCCTAGACTCTTGAGCCGATTGAGGGGCGCCATTTCAACACCACGTTTGATAACCTCAACGCCACCTCTGGTGGCCACATCTTGGTCGGCGGGGCGGATGATGGATCGATCCACTTGCTTTTGTTCAAAACCTTGCAACCGATGTACCGGATCCCGCCCTTTGAAGGGGATGCCTTTGAGTTAAGTCACGGCCTCACATTCTCGACAGATAACCTAAAGCTTTTCGATCTTCGGGCCAAATGTTGCAATATTTGGACTACTCCGGTGCACCCCGATAAAGTCTCATATATATAGTGACTGCCAGAGCCGCCACAATTAGCATAGTTAGTTTTCCATAGTAGCTTGCAAACTAGTTCTCTAGTTTCCCTGCCATAAGATTCTGTCGGTAATGTCTAGTATTTTGTTTCAGTCAGGAATATCCGATAGTAACTTCAAGGACCTTGAGCATACACCGGACGATCCAGGTGTGCAGGAGACAAAGACTTATTGTTAAAATGCAGCATTTATGCATGGAATTTTACAGCACCTATTCGTGGAATTCTGCGCCCGCATCGCTCCCAACAGTTCGCCCCCAACGTTCTCAACGGTTCGCCCACAAGCGCTCCCAACGGCTCCCAGGACTCCTGACCGGACCTCCGAACAATGTGATCGTGCCACAAGAAGCCTCATGAGCGATACGAGAATCTTATCGACAATCTGGTCACCTTGTGACATTATCAAACCATGAATTCAAGCCACTGGGGCCACCGAGCGATAGGGAGTGATAAGTATGATAAGGAAGTTCAGGTGCTCATAAAGAGCCCTCTTCCCATTGCAATGGTTTTCCTGCTTGTTTCTCTCTTTAAGAAATGATAAGTCAAGTCAGTCAATAAGATTGGTCATTTACAGTATCCTACGTGCAAGACCACAATATCTCAGTACACTACTCTCTGTCTTTGCAGGTAATTACTTCCTGTTGCACTTTCTTCCTTCGGCAATTACGTCGTCGTACTCATGTCACAGTTAACCCAACGGCAGGTCGCACAGTATGTGGGGCGCAGGACGTTCCCAGCCAATCATTAGGGAAGACAGGAGGCAGCCAATCAGGGCTGGCCAGAAGTGCTATGGCGCCAAGGAGCATGAGCACTCCGCAGGATGCAATGTGCTAGGAGTGATCGGGGCCATAGCAGGCGAGCACCTCAGGGTCCCTAGGTCTATATATACGGAGGAACTGACTGGTGTAGATAGACAGTTCCGCAGTATGCAATAGTTACAAGTCACAATCGTTGGTATCTTAGCTATTGTGATTGAGACAAGCCATTTGTTGTACACTGTTTAGCTGTACCGAACCATGATTGTTCAGAAGGGCCTTCAACCAGTATCCCTTTCAGAGGTTCTGGATGGGGGTTCGTCATAACTCAGCAGCACAGTCCGAGACTCGCCAGTCCTTGGGTAACTGCTTCCCCCTTCTGAGACCCCTGTATCCACAGTGCTCTCAGCGACCTCATTTTAAAACTTATCAATACGCAAGGCAACCCGGAGAGCGTCAACATCGGTGCCTCTGTCCAGAAAAAGTGGGCAATATCTCGGTGGCCTCCACTTGAAGCAGCCTGGAGAGCATTGCCGTAATGACCGCCCTGTGCGTTGATATCGGCGCCCCTACCTAGAAAAGGCTGTATAATATCTCGGTGGATCGTACGGCACAACATCAGCCTCTTCTCACTTATAGAAGCAAAGAAATTACATCACCTCCTCAGACTAGTCAATTGAATGGTGGAGCAGCGCTACCAGTAAAATAAGCGACGGCTCATACTGAACTAGCGTTATCCTATTCCTCGAGTGCAATATTGCGGCCCTAGTCAAAAAGTTATTCATTTAGTTCGGGATATCAACTTCTAGCAAAGGCTAGTCCAAGTTGTATGCGATATCGTTAACAAGAGGTATTTCCTGATTTCTTAAGTTTCCGCTTGTGTGACGCATTTCGACATTTAACCCCAAACTCGAAACACTCGAGGCATATATATAAAGTCGCCACTGCGACAGATGTTACACTGATAGTAATCGCTGCCGTCTGCGAAACACAATATACAAATGTCACACCAAGCCAACGACTGACTGAACGGGACTGATCTGCTTTCCATACATGCATCTGCCGAGTCAACTTGCAAGTCAACAACCCCGTCGGCATAGCGGGAAAAGAGCTGGATAAGTTGATAACTACCACTCTTCCCTGCCCATTGCATTGGTGTCCGACGAATAACATCCCTAAAGTCAATGCCAGTAACATCCCTAGTAAGTAAGAATTCTATAGCTTTGTTATGCCCATTTCTTAAAGCTCTGAACAGCGGCGTTGCATCGTAGTGGTCTTTAGTGTGTAGCGCCGATGGAAACTTAGTGAGATAGAATTGCACTAACTCACAATGACCGTGCCGTGCAGCGTAAAACAATGCCGTCCGGCCATCGTTGTCCTTTCTTATAGCATCAGCTTCACGGTGATGCGGAAGAAGCTTAACTACGTCGGTATATCCTCTACCAGAGCTAAATAAGTGAGTGGTGCCATACATTTTCATCGAGAGCTGTGGTATCGGCACCCCTGTCCAGCAAAAGGTGAACAATATCTCGGTGGCCTCCCTCTGAAGCAGCATGAAGAGCGTTGCTGTACCGGCCGCCCTGTGCGTTGATATCGGCACCCCTGTCCAGCAGAAGTTGAACAATATCTCGGTAGCCTCTATATGCAGCAGCCTGAAGAGCGTTACCGTAGTCGCCGCCCTGTGCGTTGATATCGGCACCCCTGTCCAGCAAAGATTGAACAATATCTCGGTGGCCTCCACATGCAGCAGCTTGAAGAGCGTTGCCGTAGCAGCCGCCCTGTGCGTTGACATCGGCACCCCTGTCCAGAAAAAGTTGAACAATATCTCGGTGGCCTCTATATGCAGCAGCTTGAAGAGCGTTGCCGTAGCAGCCGCTCTGTGCGTTGACATCGGCACCCCTGTCCAGCAAAAGGTGAACAATATCTCGGTGGCCTCCCTCTGAAGCAGCAGCTTGAAGAGCGTTGCCGTACCGGCCGCCCTGTATGTTGAAATCGGTACCCCTGTCCAGCAGAAGTTGAACCATATCTTGGTAGCCTCCCTCTGAAGCAGCCTGAAGAGCGTTACCGTAATGGCCGCCCTGTGCGTTGATATCAGCACCCCTGTCCAGCAGAAGTTGAACGATATCTCGGTAGCCTCTATATGCAGCAGCGTGAAGAGCGTTGCCATACCAGCCGCCCTGTGCGTTGATATCGGCACCCCTGTCCAGCAGAAGTTGAACAATATCTCGGTAGCCTCTATATGCAGCAGCCTGAAGAGCGTTACCGTAGTCGCCGCCCTGTGCGTTGATATCGGCACCCCTGTCCAGCAGAAGTTGAACAATATCTCGGTAGCCTCTATATGCAGCAGCTAGAAGAGCGTTGCCGTAGCAGCCGCCCTGTGCGTTGACATCGGCACCCCTGTCCAGCAGAAGTTGAACAATATCTCGGTAGCCTCTATATGCAGCAGCCTGAAGAGCGTTACCGTAGTCGCCGCCCTGTGCGTTGATATCGGCACCCCTGTCCAGCAGAAGTTGAACAATATCTCGGTAGCCTCTATATGCAGCAGCCTGAAGAGCGTTGCCGTAGCAGCCGCCCTGTGCGTTGATATCGGCACCCCTGTCCAGCAGAAGTTGAACAATATCTCGGTAGCCTCTATATGCAGCAGCCTGAAGAGCGTTACCGTAGTCGCCGCCCTGTGCGTTGACATCGGCACCCCTGTCCAGAAAAAGTTGAACAATATCTCGGTGGCCTCTATATGCAGCAGCCTGAAGAGCGTTGCCGTAGCAGCCGCCCTGTGCGTTGACATCGGCACCCCTGTCCAGCAAAAGGTGAACAATATCTCGGTGGCCTCTATATGCAGCAGCTTGAAGAGCGTTGCCGTAGCAGCCGCCCTGTGCGTTGACATCGGCACCCCTGTCCAGCAAAAGGTGAACAATATCTCGGTGGCCTCCCTCTGAAGCAGCAGCTTGAAGAGCGTTGCCGTACCAGCCGCCCTGTATGTTGAAATCGGTACCCCTGTCCAGCAGAAGTTGAACCATATCTTGGTAGCCTCCCTCTGAAGCAGCCTGAAGAGCGTTACCGTAATGGCCGCCCTGTGCGTTGACATCGGCACCCCTGTCCAGCAAAAGTTGAACAATATCTCGGTGGCCTCGATATGCAGCAGCCTGAAGAGCGTTGCCGTAATGGCCGCCCTGTGCGTTGACATCGGCGTCTCCGTCTATCAAGGCTCTTGAGACTGCTACAAGTCCACCCAGGCAAGCATAATAGAGTCTCAATTCTTGTCGAGGATCCGGTGCTATGGTCAGCATTTTGGCCGCCTGGTACAGCTGAACCCACCGCTGAAAAGTCGACTCGTCCTGTAAAAACTTGATACTTAGTTGAACAACGTCTTCTGATCTTTCCGCCAAAACGGCATAGTCCATCCAATACTTCGCCGCATATTGCGCCATTGCAAATCTCTTCTCAACTTCCCGCCATCCACCCTCAATATCCGTAAGGTATGTCAAACAAGTCCTCGTAATGACAATGCTAGCAAGAGGTAGACCAAACTGCCCTTCCTTCAGAAGATACTCTTTAACTGAGAAATGGGCAAGGTGGAGCTCTTTTCTAGCCCCGTCATAATCTTCGACATCAATAACTGACACTAGACTGGGGCAGTACTGTAGAATATCGTCATCGCGAAAAAGCCTGCGCTTTAGGTCGAAGCCTCGTGGCTCCTCATCCGTCTGTGTGGCTATTACCTCTACGGCCTCATGTAGCGTTAACGGCCGCTTGCTGTGGACAAGGAATTGTAGGAGACGTATGGCATCCTTCTTAAGGTTTGCTGGTATGTTTTGAAGCATGCGCTGATATGTCTCATTGAGATCCCGGGGCAAAGTCTGAAGAGCTGTTTCGATATCCCTGGGACTCATACATTTTGCAAGGCTGGCCAATTGACATGCTGCCCATCTGAACCTATGCTAAATGTTAATTATTCCTTTAGCGATATGGACAGCCGGGGAGGAAACCCACATCCCGTCAGCCCTATCTCCGACTTCATTCCGAATCCGTTCGCGAAGATCCTGAGACAGTTCCTTTTCCAAGAAATCGGGACTCTGCTCAAGCTTTACCGTGACATAGGAGCGTATGTCGGCGTTGACAGCCTCTTTGTCGAGTTGCAAACAGTTGTTTTTGCCTATCCAACCGGGAATGCGTCTCAGAAACTCTTCATCTGGCCGGCCAGTGGCGATCATACGAACATGGCCTAGGTCGGGCGCTTTGAAGAATTCCATCATCCACTGGAGCAGTTCCCCTCTCTCTATGCACTCGTCTAGTGCATCCATGACTAGATAAGTATTTTTCGAGTCCTTCAACATTGCGTGGAGTGTTTTTGTTAAACTTGGATTGTCTGGCTGTCTCTGGCAGTCGAAGTGGGATTGGTATAGGCTGTCAAGCTCCTTAGAACTAGATCCTAATTTGTAGAGCTGAAAGACAAGAGAGCGCAACACGCCGTCCACCTTCTGTTTCGAAGTGTCGTTGAAATCGAAGTAGAATTGCAGGACTATGCAATCGTTCCTCTTCTGGAGATGATCCACTATCGTCGCAGTAAGGACAGTTTTGCCACATCCTGCTAAGCCGTGAAGCCACAGATGATGCGATCCACACTTCCACTTATTGAAGGCAGGGCTATCGAGGAACCATAGCCCAGACCCTTCGTGCCATTTTCTTCTCGCTTCATTGAAGTTAGTCGATGTGTCGGGCGGGCGGAGCCATCTCTCAACTTCAGCGAGGTGATGATTGCGTCTTATAGTTTCGACCTCAGCTTTGGTCTCATTCGCCGTCTGGTGTAGGTATCCCAGGCTCTCTTGAACTGCTCATAGTTAGATGACATTCTGTAATTGGAGCTGCACTACTAACGTAAATCAACCACTTCGCCAATCCTCCTCTCTTCCTCGACCTTATGAGATGGGATCTGACGCAGAAGATCCTTCGCATACGCCGCTGCCATCATTGCCGCATATCCTTGCCAATCCTTGTTCTTGTGCGAGTCGGAATAGTCGCATATCCCGCGGATCACTAGGCACGGGAAATGGTTCATCAAACCGGCCGCCTCCATCTCGAAGCAAAGAACCCCCTTTTCATCCGCTAACTTGTCCCGGATACGCGCATCCTTCATCAGTTGGTTTCCACTGGCAATTAAACCGTAGTGAATTGCAGGATCGTCGTCCTCTTCATCTCGTTTATCTCGGACCACCAAGTTGGCCTCGTCATTACCGCATGTGATCTCGCAGCTTTCAGACGAGTGCGAAGGATGTACAACGTCGGATCTGTATAGTCTATCGCTTGCTGGAGGAGGTTTTCTGTATTTTTTCCGCTTCTTAATCTTCTTCAATGCCATTTCCACATCGTCCACAAGCTGGTGGCCCTTCATATCGTATGTGCCTTTGAGCGTGCTTACAGCCGCCCGCAGCACCGTGGGTGGTTGGTCCAAGAATGCAGTCTCTTGGAACGTCTGATCCTGAATGGTCTTGCCAAAGTCGTACTGGAATACGCCGCCTTTCCCGCCACCGGGACTGCTGACTACTACATCCCCGAGTCGGATATCACGCTTCAGACTAGGCGCACCACCTCCAATGCCGACCATCAATCCAATGCGTACGTTCGGAAAGCTGTGAAGCATGTCTCGAGCTACTGCCGCCGCGGACGTTGTGCCATATTCTGCATCAGGCAGAACGGCAATTACGACATTGTGACTGCCGATCTTGCCCAAGATATAGCTATTGTTGTCGTGCTGGGCGACTGCTTCAAGGCCGCCGTATTCTTCATCGAGGAAGGCTCGGGCTGCTACAGATTCCGTAGCTAGAGCGCAAATCCAGCCGACTGTATATTCCGAATTCGCTCCTTGTTGAGAGAGATTGGCTCCCGAGGTCTCCAAACCATCCGAAGCTATTCTCCCCCTCTTTCTACTTTCGGCCGTAGTATTGTCAATGTTTTCCGTACTTAATGGTCGCTTCGACATCATGTAAGGTAGCTCTGAAATGGCAGTTCCGATATAGAGTTGAGTATGGCGCTCTGAGGTAGAGTTTAGCTCGTCGTCAGAAATACCAGGAGCGGGGATGATGGAAGATAAAATGATGAGAGCACGCAGCAACTCAGCTTCCGAGCTTGACTGAGCGGGGTTGGCACGTTTCTACAGCGAAGCCACCTTTGGTGATTGGTCGCGGTGTCGGGTGGTGGCCCAACCGTTGTTGCCTAACCGCTCAGGTTTTGATATAGCTCACGTCGAAACTAGAAGCTCGAGCCGAAAGTTTCTCTGACCTTCTCATAATTACAGGGGAAGTTCCTTCCGATCCGCCTTGCTTAGCGCAGGTGAGAAAGGGGTTATTGGCGCTCCTGGCCTGTCCGCTATCTAATGCGGTTATGAATAAAAGTAAAACCCACTGTTATGTATCGTTGCGCAAGCCCACTTCACGCAACTTGCGCAAAAAAAAACCCATGTGGACCCTGCAACTAATCTTGTCGTAAGGGCTTTGTTTTCGGCTGTAGCTGTCTATATCTTACTGCTCTTGTTAAAAAATTGTTTCACCGGCTGGAGAAAGGCAGACCCTAACCCTCTACTTGCGAACCTGCCTTGGTTGACGAGACAACTGCCCGAGTGAGCACAGACCAACCAACCAATGCCGCGAAATGTTTCATTGGTGCTAAGTTGGTCAGGGAGACTCACTGTTAAGGAATTAATATCTTGGCAGTGGGACTCGGCCAGCCACCTGCACCTTTCGGCCCAAGACAACCAACCAATTGACTAAGTTTGAACCCCATACCGTTGTTTAACACCTATCACAAGCAATTATCGAGGCGATTAGCGCGAGTCCCTGTGGGCTTGATGTGATGCTGACCCTTGAAGGCGGTTTCGCTGCCCAGATCATTAACCCCGCACGTTGGGTATTTGATGGGGTTGGCGCCTTAACGGCTGGCGCCAGTTGCGCGTGTTCGAAATATTTGTTATTAGCGGTGATACAAACGTGCACGGACATCCAAGCGTCATCCAGTCGTTCAGCTGAATCCCCAGCAAAACGCATTCCTTCCGATAGTACATATAATCATGATTTCGGCTTTGAAGACCGGAGTGGTAAATATGCTCCGCCAAGTACCAAAGTACCTATATTTTTACCGCCCGTTTTATGTTCGATTTCTATTTCTGTCTGCGCTTGAATGCTTAATGTTCATTGGGAGACTGAGGGTAGTGAATGTAGAAGATAGGGAAAGAAATATTGCTCAGTTTTTGGCAGTATATCTTCCAAAACCAGAACCCAATTTCCCTGGAAATGACAGTCTGGATGTTCAGCAGGAGGTAACGGCGCTCCAACATCGGGCATTTGAGAATGTCGAGGTACTGAGGTTTGTCAGGATCCTTCGGTCGACTTTGTTTTTTCTTGACACGAAGCAGTGGGTGTGTTCGATGAGTGTGAAGAATCTGGGGGAAACGACACATTATTCGAGGCACTTTTTTTATTTCGCCGACGTGGCACACGGGGGATAATATACCTGTGATTGGGATTGTGTCGAAGGGTTTGATGACTATTGCGGTGGGGTCACAGTTGGTGTGGGTGAATGGGTTTATGGAGTTTGATGAGAAGGTGCTGCTGGTTGCTGTGTGAGGCGAGGCCTGGGTGATGATAGCAAAGAGGCCTTGAAAGATGCTTGAGAAACCTTTCAGACATCATCCTCTATTCACTGCAGTTTCTCTGTTTCCCCGGCTTTGCAGGCTCCTATTATGCCTCCCTGAACGATTGAAGCAAGATTGGTCAAGTCGTAGGATAAGCTGTTCCAAGCCTGGGTTAGGGTTACCACCTCAATCACCCCCCTTGGCACCACTTGGACCCATCTCACTATCTTGGCCCCAAGGTCCCCAATGATACGCTGTTGATGACCCCTGCAAACGGGAGCCGAACCCCCTGTCTAGTTCCACCCATCGTCATCCCCCAATCCCCATTCCAACTTTCTCGCGTTTTGAACCTTTTGAACTCTACAACATCCCTCTCCCAAGATGACCCCGCGACAGCACCACCACAACCGTCGCCTCCGCCCAAAACGATGAAATTTCTTCTCCATCCTTCCCTCCAAGCTATATCGCGCCGCCTGCCCCGCTCCCGTCGCGTGAACCTCGTGTTCAGACTCTCGGCGCTGATACTCCTGCTCTCCGTCCTCGAGGCCTTCTACCACAGCCAGGTGTCGCTGTCGATCCCCCGACCGGCCGAACATCATAATCTTGACGAGCCGTTCTCGATTGGATGTCAGGATGTTTCCAAGCTGGTGACGCGGCCGCGGGAGAGCGCGGTGCTGGTTATGCTGGCGAGGAACAGCGAGCTCAAGGAGGCGAGGAAGACGGTGGAGAATGTGGAGGAGAGGTTTAACAAGTGGTTCAACTACCCGGTGCTGTTTCTGAACAATGAGCCCTGGAGCGAGGAGTTTGTCAGGGGGATGAAGGAGGTTGTGAGTGGGGAGGTGAGGTTTGAGGTCATACCCGAGGGGGTATGGGGACCGACTGCGGGGTTGACGGAGGAGGTGGTAGGGGAGTATTTGAGGAAGCAGAAGGAAGAGGGGGTGTATAAGGGGGAGATTGAGGGGTATCATCACATGTGTCGGTTTTATTCTGGGTGTGTTTTCACCCTCTCTTCTCACGAGATGGCTCGAAACTAACGTCATGTGTCAACAGTGAATTCTACAACCTCGACGCCCTGAAAGAATACAAATACTACTGGCGCCTCGAGCCAGGCGTCAGCTACGGCTGCTCCCTCACCTACGACCCCTTCGTCATGATGGCCGACCGCGGCAAAAAATACGGCTACACTGTCGCCCTCTGGGAGGAACCCAACACGTGCCCCTCGTTATTCCGAACCGTCGACGAGTTCCGAACGCAAAACAACATCCCCATGCACCCCAACTGGAAAGCCATGATTGACGAGGAGACGAACTGGCTGCTGAAACCGGCGCCCATCCGCTGGCTGCTTGGGAAGGTCCTCCGGCGAGAACACTACGACATCAAGGGCGAGAAGTGGAATTTGTGTCACTATTGGTCCAACTTTGAAATTGCAGACTTGGATTTCTTCAGAGGGGAACAATACCAGAAACTGTTTAGACATTTGGATAAAACGGGGGGGTTTTACCGGGAGAGGTGGGGAGACGCACCGATTCACTCGCTGGCGGTGCACTTGCTGCTTGAGGCGAAGGAGATGCATCATTTTAGTGATGTTGGGTATTATCATGAGCCTTTTTGGCAGTGTCCTCAGAATGCCAAGGGGAAGCAGCTTTTGGATAATGAGATGATTGGCAAGGCACCGAAGGGGATGGGTGAGGAGCAGGAAGGGGGCCATGGGTGTAGGTGTGAGTGCGGATTGGGGAAGAAGGGAGACTGGAGGAGGAGGAATAATAGGGGGATTTGTCTGGAGAAGTTGCAGAGGCCGGCGGCGTATGTGAGGCCTAGTTGGTGGGATTTGAGGAGGAGGAGGTGGCCGTATTCGGTTGGGTTTGATGAGGAGGGGAGATATGTGATGTAGGGCTGATCTGGTGCCGTTTCTTCAGCTCTTGGACAGATGTTGTATAAAAGGAAAAGGCCGGATCAAGGGCGTTCTTTGATATCTAGAATGATACCCCCTGAAGTTCACTCCTTGTCATCATCTTCAGGGCTCCCCATAAAGAACATCATACTCCAGCATCAAAATCCCCGTCTCTTTCCTCTCACATCCTCTCAACTCCAACCTCCACCCATCCTCTCTTCCCTTTCCCTCAAACATCTTCACCCCCTCCCCCAGCAACACCGGCATAACAGCCACCTCCACCGTGTCAACCAGTCCCAACCTCAGCATCTCCCCCGCCAACTTGCCCCCACCCATAAGCCAGATATCACCATCCTTTTCCCCCTCCCTCCCCTTGAGCGCCCTGACAAAAGACTCCACCTCCCCTAGCTTCACAACCTCAACTTGTGTCTCCAGATCTCGATCCAGGGTGTCGCTAACAACAACCACGCTCCCTGTTTTGTAGTAAGCCCGCAAAGGGTTCTCTGCGGGGTCCATGGCAAGATATGTCTCGTGTGTTGTTCGACCCATGACAAAGCAGCCGAACTGGGCGTACAGGCTATCAAAATCAATCGTCTTGTCGTCGACGATCCAGCTGTAGGAGCCGGTGGGGGTGGCTATGAAGCCGTCGAGCGAGGCGGCGAGGTTGTACCGGACTTTGCGGGGCATGGTAGGTAGGTGGAGGGATGTTGTTTGGTTCAACGTGTGAGGGGTGATGATGTGAAGAAATTGAAGATGGGGGAGGGGGGGGGATGGAAGAGATGTCGATTAAAGGTTGATGGAACTTGACATACTTTGGTATCAACATAAGAGCCGGCTCTGAATGGTGGCCTGCTACTCACTACTTAGGCAGACGCTGCACGATGTATGGTTGGATGCAGGGTAGGTAATATCGGAGGAGCATTACCCCGGCTGCCAAGCCATAAAGGGCTTTGAAGACATGCACTATGAACCCATGTGTAATGAAATAGAGTTTACTTTTTGAAATAAGGCTTCAATTGTACTGTACACACCATGCACAGGCCACCGTGACTTGCTCTCTCGTACACAAAAAACAGCATTTGTATAAATCAAATCTTTACACAGAACGCCAACACAAAACCGGGTATATCCATCACTGTCGTGTACAAGCTAAAACATCTAATCATACCACCGCATACTTCGAGTACAGCTCCTTCAGGTCGTTAAAGTTTGTAACGAACCGCTGCCGAGCTAAATCATGTCAGATACTTCAAGCTGCAAGTTGTAATAGAGACAGAAGCACACATACCTTGGACATTGCCAAACTCAATAGTCACAAGCTTCAATTTCTTGACCTTCTTCATACCACCGTTGCTCAAATCATTGTACTGTTGAAACCTGCCAGCACTGGCCAGATTCCACGTTGAGACCCCTTCTGCCCCGCCCCCGTTGTTCTTCTTCTTATTGTTGACACTTTTCGTGTCTTCGGGAGCGGCTGTCTCCTTGGCATAGATTTTGTCTCGTCCTCCCGCAGGCTGAAGCACGACTTGGCAGCACTGTGATGGAGCTACTTGTTGGCGTGCTTGAGGATGTTCAGACCGTCCCTGGCGGCATTTGCAGAGGTCCGGGTTGATTCGAATATTTGAATTGACTGCTCATATCAGCTAAAGCTAGAAAGTAAAACCGGAAGGAAACATACTGTCAATGGCCAACAGACTACTTGGCTCTGCTGATGTTCTTCCTCTGATGAAGAGCACCAAGCGAGGTGGCTCAGGAGCCTGAATGATGCATCCCATGGTTCCTCGAGGTCCCACTTGAATCATAGCAGCAGACTGGGTGGTGCTTGCGACGGAGACCGCTGAAGATTGAGATGTTACGGAAAATGCGACTGATGGGCGCCGCGGAAGCGGGCGGTTGGTGTTTGCATTGGACCTCTGGACTGGCGAAACGGGGGAGGTTAACGTGGTTTGAAAATCGTCACTTTGAGTTGAATAGCGTTGAGGAATGGGCGATGACCGAGTTGCCCCACCGACTTGAGCCAGAAGCATGGGATGTTGCCAGGAGGAGTTGGAATTGCAGCTGTTTCCTGAGAATCTGTTGTTGCTGTTAGGGAAAGGCGTTTGCCGGAATGAAGACATGATTGGGGGAGGTGTCTCAACACTCTGGCTGGAACTGGTTGGACTAGTTGCGGGGGTTAGGGCAGGCTCTTGTGACAGGGTCAGCCTCGAGAAAGAATCCAATGGAGGCAAAACTGGTGGCGGCGTGCTCGGGTTGAAACCCATGCCAGGTAGATTTCTCAAGGTGCTCGTGGAGGAGGTCAGAATTTCTTTTGGCAAGGCTCGGCCAGTTGGTTTAACAGTCGAAGACCATAGCTGCACCCGTCCTGTGCTTCGCCGTTGTGTTCCTCGCAAGACCCCTTCTGCTTGCTGCAGAATTATCTTGGCTCCAAAAAGATCATCAACCACTCTGTAACCGGTAAAGAATTGCTGCAAGTCAAAGAGGGCGCCCTTGGTGTGAAACGCCAACCTAAAGCCAGCTTGTCCACCCAGGTGGCTGGGATTTACGATTATTGAATAAAAGTCGTTGCCTTGAACGAGCGAATCATCCGATGGTATCACCATGAGACTTGTGCGGTCGACTTGGTAGACTGTGTCTCTGTTGGCTACACGTGTGATCATTGTCAGTTGCTGGTTATTCTTTGCGTCGTGTTGCCATATCTCCAGATATTGCTCGGCAGTATTGTGATCTTGCAAACGACTGGTGCAAGTTAGTAACACGCAGTACAGGTTCTTAGGTCTCAACATACCAGGTGAAGATCTTCTCGCCCCTCCTGGGATCGTTCACGTCATGCTGTGGTGGCCTCCAACCACAATGCTCATCCCAGCTATGCTGTTCCCTGTGTAAAGCATCTTGCACCTGGGCCCAGGTCGGGACCTGACTTCCATTCTGAGCCAGTGCATCATGAGCATCGATTATCCTCTAATATATGGTTAGACTGGGGAGTGTTCAAGATCATGAATGACAGGCGCCTACCTCTCCTAGTTTGTGCAGATATCTCTGCACCGTCATGCCAAGACGCGGAAAGTGTGCCTCCAAGTCATCAATAGTCGCCCTGGAGGAGACTTCCATACATTCATTGCCCGACCTAGTGGCCTGAAGTGTCCAGTAAGCTCGGATCATGTTGGCAATCTGCGATGCCAGGATCTGCTCGGTGGGTTGCTCGACTCTTCTCCTGGCGTGCCAGCATGTGGCCCTATCGAGATAGAAGATGGTCTCATCTATGCCTTGTGCGAGGGGCATGCTGCTTAGACTTCCGTGTTTCGAGACGGCAATGGCCACCAACAAATCCTCCAAGGGCTGTGGAATTTCAAGGACCCGCTCCGGCTCGGCTGGCCGGGGCTGGCCGAGCATTACCGATAGTCTCGCCTCAAGTAAGTCAAAACGTTGTAGGAGTAGTTCGCCGACCCCTACAATCAGCCTCCGAGTGCCATCACTGGTCTCACTGGGGTTCAGTCAGCACCGCTCAAAGTAGCAACATAAAAACAAGGAGGCATACATTTCTAGAGCCTTGAAGGCTACCGAAAGTTTTATGTTCAAGAAAGCAATACGCTCCCTCAGCATCATGACCTCGTCCTTGACGAGGAGAAACCATCGCCAGTTGTAGATCGGGCCTCGGTTGCGGCCATATGTAGAATGACGTTCGAAGAGTCGTAAGCACTCCTCAAGGACGCCGGTGAAATTGCCGAGCACATGGTGGAAGTTGTTGGCAGCAGCGGTAGTCGGCCTATTGTTGAGGAGTGAACCACGATCGGCTTGGTCAATGGCGCCAGCGAGATTGAGAAGACTGATTCTCAAGTCCTTGATGTCCTGTCCGAACTCGAGGTATTGTTCGTGAGCGTCATGGATGTCACTCCATCCAATCTCAATAACCCTGTAGGCGAGAGCAAGAGCACCGTGAATCTGCGATATCTCAAAGGGCAGCGACATCGCTCCGCATGGGTCGAAGCACGGAATGCAGACAGATCAAAGACAGGTCCATAGGTGTGGGTAGCATAGACAAGATGGGCAGGTGGGAGGGGCTCAGTTAAACGGCCCTAGCCCTTCAGTGGAGCGGGAAAGCACAGAGGAAAGGACGAGGAGACGAAAGAGGGAAGAGAAGCACCCCGCATTCTTTCCTTCCCGGCATTGCTCACCTGGAGCCTTGTTAACGTAAACATGGCATTTTCCGTCGTCCGCCCTGGAAATCCAAAGAATCCGCTTAACATCAATCGAATATCGCAGGAGGCGCACGCATCGGCCCAGGCACAGACAGCAACTTGCAGCGTCGCAAGGCAGATTCCCTTGGAGGCTTTCAAAACTAATTCGGTCACCGGGTTCCAGATGCGCCTACCGATGCGGGTGGCTGAAAGCACTGGACGGCGCAGGCTCTGGCTGGCTTCAGCTGAAGGTCTAGAACCAGGAAATCCCGCTTCACTTCTCATCATGGCATCGCTCGTCTGCACCGAGTCCAATCGACTCCCGGTGTTAGTCAATAATTCTAAAACACAGTGGCTCATTTGCTAACATGTCATGCAGGAGGCAGCCCATGCCTGTGCTCTCTCGGTGTCTATGGCGGGCATGGCGAGTTTTGCTCCGGTGACCAGACAAGGCTCTGAGCGACCACTTGAAGTGAACAAGACTGAGCTCCCCCGCATCCAAGAAGAAGAGCTGAGACGATGTCCTGTCTCCCATAAGCTCTGGGTACCCCAGATGCCCAAGATCCGTTCACCCTGATTCTGGACAACATATCACGACTCAAGGCTACCATGGTGGTGGCTTTACCTTTGATATAGCAGTATTACACCATGTATCAACAAACAGCCACGGCCGAGCCGGATCCGAGCACAGGATTTGGTTTCAATCAGGCTCAACCTCCACCAGAGGCCCCAGACTGGGCCCCAGGATTGGATCCCCAAGATCAACAAGCTCTTTATGAAGCAAGAGAAGACCATGACGCCATTGTCGAAGAGATCCCATCAGAGAAAGACAGTCTGGGTCGCTTCTCGGTACTCTGCCTGATATTCAACCGCATGATCGGATCTGGAATCTTCAACGCTTCGTCGCAGATTTTCTACAATACCCAGAGTGTTGCCGTTACCCTACTGCTGTGGCTTTGCGGTGTTGCTGTCGCCTTATCGGGTATCATTCTCTATATCGAGTTGGGCTTGACAGTCCCAAGGTGGCAGAGACCGGATGGTACAAAGATTTCAACCCCAAGAAGTGGAGGTGAACTGCCCTACGTAAGTCTTGCGCTTCGCGAGATTATTTTGAATAAATTGCTGACAAAGTCTAGTTGAACTACTTCCTCAAGCTTCCTCGGTTTCTGGCCACATGTCTGTTCGGAGTATCCTTCCTTGTCTTTGGCAACACGGCGACCAACTCGATTGCCTTTGCTGCTGCCGTCCTTCAAGCATCAGACACCAGCCAAACAGCCGGCCGAATGGTGGCCATTGCTCTGGCTGTCAATACCTTCTCTTGTCTACTCCACAGCATGTCTCGAAAATGGGGTATCCGTCTCAACAACGTTTTAGGCTCTCTTAAAGTGATTATGCTTGTCATCATGGTCATCTTCGGACTTCGTTGGCTAAATCTGGATGTGGCAAGAGACAACTTTGATTCGAGCACATCCTTGAAGAGAGCCGATAACACTCAATGGGGAGTTTACAAGTATGCAGAGGCAATGATCTACGCAATTTTCCCTTTTGGCGGATTTCATCAGGCCAACTACGTATGTTTAACTTGTTGAATCTGCGCTCAAAACCCAGGTAACAACTAACAAATGATAGGTTCTGGCTGAGATCAAGGCACCGCACAAGAACTTTGCCCGAACATCGGGTTACGGAGTGCTGTTTATTTGCTGCCTCTTTATGACCATCACCATTCTCTATGTAGGATATCCTCTCCTTTTCTTGGCGTCAGCTCTGTTCTCTTAAACTAACAATCACTTACAAAGGCCGCCAACATCCCCAAAGCAGACCTCTTCACAGCTGACCTCGACATTGCCTTCAATTTCTTCAAGCGCACCGTCGGGTCTGGCGTAGCGGAAAGCAAAGTCAAGGCCGCCTGCGGCTCGCTCCGCGCCCTATCTGCTATCGGGAACGTCATTGTTTTCACTTTCACCGCCGCCCGTGTCAAGCAAGAAGTTGCCAAGGAAGGTGTTCTCCCTGGCAGCATTTATCTTGCTTCTTCCTATGAGTTCACCTTTCGCCATGGGTTCAGACGCATCCCAGACCATCAAGCCGGTGGGTTCTTGCATACGGAAAAGTCACCCGCTGCAGCTTTGGCGTTGCACTGGACTGTTACTTCTGTTCTAATTCTTGCCGCCATGTTGTCGACTGACAGTGTGGTGTTCTCGCATCTACCGGGTTATTCGCTTCTGTTGATGGCGTATGCTTACGGCCTGGATGTGATTTGGTTTTCGTGTATTGGGGTGGGGATGCTGTATCTTCGTTTGTGGCCGGGATCAAACTGGCGATACAAGTCCCCCATTCCGCATGTCGTGGGGGTCATTGCGGCGGTCATCTTTACTGCTACCAACATTGTGCCGCTTGTCACGATTTGGGTCTATGATCCTGCGCAGAGATATATTGCTCACTCGAGTGACAGGGTGGATTGGTTTGCGCCGCAGATGACTGCCATGGCAGTATTAGTAGCGGCGGCACTCTACTGGGTTGGCTTTAGGGGTTGGCTGTGGCAAAAGAGGGTGAGAGAGGGAGTTGTGTGGGAGGTGGTGAGGACGCCTATCTTTTGGGCTGGATCACAAGGGCAAGGTCAAGCTCAGCAGCAAGGGGGTGCTCAGGGGCAGCCGCAGCTGGTGCAGATTTATGAGATCATTCGGTTCAAGTGGAGGGTTTGGACTGGGGATGAGGAAGAGGGTTGGGGGTCCGGGAAGCCGGAGGGACCGCAGCAGGAAGGGTTCTGGGAGGGGGAGGTGCCAGTGGATAATAGTTATGGGAGTGGGGGTGGGGGTATGCTACTGGGAACAACTATGGGAGTGGGAGTGGGAACCTGCTGAACCAGAACCAACAACAGGGGTATCAAGGTCACGGGCAGGGGTATTAAGGACATTTCAGAGGCTTTTGTTTTGGTTATATTTTCTGTTTCAAGCAAATGTTGAGCTGCATATGAATCGGTGCCTCTCCTTACTCTTGTTATGCAAACCCGCCTGCTGTCAGTGTCGCTGTCCCCTCTTCATAAGAGAGAACAGTCAACACATTCAGGCCTCTGACTCGCTATCACGACGAGGACGCAAGTTATTGAACAATTGATATACCACCCCATTTCTCGCCTCTATCATCGAAGTAGTTTCTCTTCGCCCCTGGGCGCTTCGCGGTTGCGACGACATGAGGAACGACGTTGGGTCTGAACAAGGTCCTTTCAGGCAGGTATCGTGACTGATGGTTGTGTGTGACTCGCTTGGCCTCGCTTCCTTTGCCATCCCAGTCTGTTCCCGCTGGTATAATCTTGATATTGTGAAGATGAAAGGAAAATCCAAAGTGCTTTCATATATCCTCGCTGCCGCCAGTTTGTGCCATTTGGCCGGTTGGTGATGTGGCGATATTCTGGGAGCAAGCTTCATCAAACAAGAGGCGTGGTGGCGGAGTGGTCTAACGCGCAAGACTAGAAATCTTGTTCCTTCGGGAGCGTCTGTTCGAATCAGGCCCACGTCGAGATGAATATTTTTCACTTTTGGTGTGTCGTGGGGTGTGGGTTTTTTCTTGTGGTAGGGGTCCCCTCTTTTTTTTTCGGTGTTGACACTTTTGGACTTGACTCGCGGGCATAACGGTTTGTCCTTTGGGGAATCACAGTTCAATGAAGAGCTGGAAACATCAAGAGGAAAGTTAAAAATAACACTGTTTGTTTTGATAGCAGAAATATTGCGAGGGAAGCGTTTATGACCCCTGAAAGCCCCTTTTCTTATTTATACCCCGAATCGCCGTCGACACACTTTATTTGTTTTGCCACCTAAGCCGGCACATAAACAAAACAAAACTTCTCAACAACAATATCCCTCCCACAGCAGGGAGGTCATGTAAAAATCACCAAAAGCTAAGTGTGGTTTACTCTCCCGCCGGGAATTGAACCCGGGTCTCGAGCGTTGACAACTGAGAGATGACAAGCTCACATACTGACCACTATACTACGGAAGATTTATGAGTGTGGGCACCCATCGTAGCTTGTTTCCTGGGGGTGGAACTAGTGCTCATGGTGGTCGCTATCTGTTACCTACACCATCCGCATATAACACCGGGAATGGTGCGGGAAGTGGTGATTGAGTGGGTTGTGTGAGCTGTGTGAAGTTGTGTCACCACCCCACCTCCGCAGGGCAGTGTTTCGTTGATCAGAAAGTCCGTCCCGTGATTGCTGTGGTTATGGCCAGCGAAATGGTGATAAGCAAGCTCCTCCTCTGCGCTTTTGCGCAAACATTATCTTCTTCGCTTACTAGCTTACTAGCTGTATAATCATCTCCCAACTGACAGCAGAGCCTCATCTCCCCTCTATCTCATCACGCTCACTGCCCCGATGGAACTTGGCCTCTTCTTGGTGGCAAAATGAGGGGGAGACTGTCCCCCGCATTTGCCATCAAAGTCAGCACCGCCTGCAAGTTGAAACAAGGTGTTCCATCTGCAGAGGTGTCGTATAGAGGGGTCTGAGGAAGGATCTCTGCATCTGCCGTAACGTACCCATCCCCCCACTTTCAGTTCCGGGACTTTGGAGACCTTTCCTCACAGCATTCTGCGTCACGGCATTTGTGTGATGCTCGCAACTTGAACCAATTAAACAGCCTTGACTGACCGGATTTTAATGTTGTTGTCTCACACTAGCTTTGTGATATCCTAAATTGCCGTGTCCAGGTTCTTTCGTGGTGGTTGTCGTCGTTGTTGCTGTTGTTGTTGTGGTGGTGGTAGACATGAAGGATGGGGTGACGTGGTGCCATCTCCTTCGCCTCTCCGCGAACCCCTATCCCCCAAGCCAATTTAATTTGGCCGTTCATGTCTTTTATGCAATGAACATCTTTCTTGTCGCTCCTCAGCCAGCCGGATGGCCGGGAGGACCGGATAGGGTGATGCAATAGATGCCTTGATATATATATATCTCTTCAGAGCTAAGGTAGCTGGCCGCGAGGGATGCGGCCGGGATGCCTGCTGAATGTGATAAGATAAGGATGTGTAAAAAGATTATGCGGGGGAGGGGTAGTTCACGAGGGTGACGGGAGTTGGGGGCTGAAATGGAGGGGTAGGTGATGGAGCGATTGGGTTGTTTGGTTGGTTCATGAGGATGATGGTCAAGAAAAGCCTTGCATGATGTTCAACTATCGTACTGATACCCCATTCATGATCAACAGAGTAATAAAAACAAAGGAAAAATCTCGGCATGATACCCAATAATGAGTGTCCCCCCGGTCCATTGCAAATGAAATGACGAAGAATAAGAGACACGAATGATCGAGGCAATGAGATGGACAAGCATGTGAAACACGTCAAACAGACCGACAATGACCTACAAATACCGCGGGTAAATCGGAGCAGCGCCAACAGCAGCACCCATAACAGCCCCAGCAACCTGATGAAGGCCAGAGCTGGAAGTGATCTCCCTGTCTGAGACAGGATTCGTAAAGTAGGCCGAGTCAGCGCTGAAGATATCATTCCCACAGCCCAGGCCCATGTGGCTCGCATCAGCCAAGAAATTGTCCAGAGAAAGAGGTCCGCTCATCATGTCAGCCCAGAACTCTCCGCTGTGTGGGTTGTCCCTCCACTCATCCATCACTTCATTGTAACTCGCAGGCTTCACATCAACCTCTGGGCTGGATGCTCGGGCGGAAACCGACGGCGGAGGAGACGACGGCGCTGCACCTCCGGGCGGGAACAGATGCTGCTGCTCCTCCCTAAAGATCCAGGTGCGCAGGACCTGGCTTTCCACCACCTTGGCGACCTCGATCGACTTTTGGTTCATCTTCTCTGCAAAGTCCTCAAAGTACTTGTCGATGTACTGCTGCAACAGAGGCTTGATCAGTCTGGGTACCTCCTGCCGGGCAAACGTCTTGAACTCCTCCCAGTTTCTGGACGACCCTCCATTCTCGTTATCCGGGCCTGTCCCATCCGAGTCATCATAGTAGGGAGATGGAATCTTCTCGCCAGGGAAGAGAATCCGATACATCTCCCGCCACTTATCCTCCTCAGAAAGCCCAGCCTTGGCCCTAGCGTGCAAGAGCTTGTCCTTTTCCTCCGTGATGACATCAGGTATATTGTGCTTCTCAAGCTTGCACGGCTCCTCAGACCGCTGGTGATCCTTGAGAGCGGCCTCATCTTCAAACTGCTCAAAGCACCTCGCGCAAGAGTTCTTAGCCGAGTGGCGACGATATAGATGCTCCTTCACCCGGTGGACGTCCTTCCACCCGGGGCCACAGCAGGTCTTGACATGCTTGTACTTTGCCGCGTTGTGCTTAAAGAACGGACAGGCGAACCGGCGTCCCGCTGCCGGGTCTTGCTTCAGCTTCTTCTTGTTTCGCGTGTCGATAGCGTCGTCGGTGGTGGTGGTGGTGGTGGCGCCGGCAGCGGCGCGGTCGTCAACAGCAGCAGTGTCCTGGTCGTCTCTCGCCCGCTTCGCCACACGGCGCCTTGGTGCTGTTGGAACGGGGTTTTCAAGGCATTCGTCCAATTTCTTGAGGATGAGAGCCATAGATCTGTCTAGAATCTCTTTCTTTTTCTTTGCGAGGAATAACTCCGAAGGTGTCGGGTGACTTGAGCCGCGGGATGCCATGAAGTTGACAGGGTCGAATCTGTTCTACGCTGAGGACCCTGGATCTCGTGACATGAGATTCAGGCCATACGTAACGGTGGTGAATCTCTGCTCGGCTGGGTTTCTGTGTCTGAAGCTTTGTTCTGAGTGCGGGTGTTGATACTGGCGGGGGGTCACACAACCCGATGAGGTCGTGACGATGGCTTATAAGTGAGGGGAAGTTGGCCGAAGAAAGGATTGTGTTGAGCCGAGTAGCAGTCCGAATGCTGGACCACAAAATGAACTGATGCGTGTCAATAATGCTTCAAATGTGATGTCGAACCCAAATAACCTCAGCTGGGCCTGAGGAGGAAGCAAGTCTCCATTGTGAAAAACCATGAATCTGAGACGGCATTATATACATGAGCTGCGATCCGTTTGCGCAAATGCGGAGAAGAAGCAGAACTCGGGGCTTGCTATTACACACCTTTCCTCCGGCTCCTGAGAAGATCAGAGCACGCTTTCTCCAATGGCGTGCTCCCACTCGGGGCGCATGCATCGGCAGAGTTGAACCACCCCAAGGCCGTTCAAGCATTGGACAGGACATCCGATGACACGCAGTACAGGCCCAACAGGGAAAACCACGCGTGTGCCTAGTGGTATGCCTATCCATCTGCATTCTCCAGCGGTGGCTATGCGTGCGCAAGTACTTCCAAGTGCTCAAATGCGACAGATCTTTTGTCACTTGGGGATCTTCTGAGACTGTAGATAAGGCTGAGAGCGGGGAAGGGACCAACACTATTCCCAATCGGCCGGCTCGGCAGCGTGGTGTTAATGCAAGAGATACCTCGCATCGAATTGATCCGGCGATGACGCACAGGGCCCAAAATCAGGACTTGGAGAGCCGACAAAAGATTCGGAGAAACCAGGTGAAAAGATAGGACCGGTCCCTTGATCAGACACGCTCAATTGCGAACAGCAACCCGCGTCCTGAACCGAACGTGCGATGGCCAAACCGCCAACTCAGAGATATCACAGCCTCGTCAGGCAGAGCATGTCGTGGTAAAGATGAGTCGTGTGCCATTCAGGGCGCTTGTTCAAGGGTCGAACACTTGTTCTCCATGTGCTCAAACGCGTGATACTGGATAGAGCGCGTCAATATGCGACCAAGCTTCCCAAAAGGATCACCAACAACGCCAGGTAACCTCATGAAAATGGGAATAACGAGATGGAATCCAACAGATAAAAGGCGATGGTTTCCTCAAGAAACACAGACTTCCAAACCGTCAAACCAACCAACACACGCCTGAGCAGCCACCAAGCAGCCGAGAAGAAAGATAATTGCCTCCCAAACAAAACTCAAAATGTCGCAAAGAATGGGACCAGGCCTTCAGCTGTCCGGTGATGAGTAAGTTGACTTGATTCTTAATTCCAAGGAATGCGGATACTGATATTGTCGAAGAACAACGACCAGCGAACCCTCCTACTCGCTGCAAAAATATCTCCACAGCAACGGAGAAATCCAGGATCGGCTGCTGAAAGGGCTGAACATGGCCGACATCTTGAGCCGGGCCCGAGCAGTGAAGGATGAAGTTGACACCTTGATGGATGAGATCTCGCCATCGTCGGAAAGCTCGGGCTAAGCCTAGCTGGTGGTTGATAGGTGTATTTGGAACTGTATTATAGGAGTTAAGAGCTGCTAGCGAGTCAATATTACCAAACATTACTGAACTGTGTTCTGAACGGGGCCTTGTTGTGGTGCTGGCTGGGGTGGTGGTTGCGCTGGCTCGTTTGCTGACTGCTGTCCTGGTTGAGGTGCAGGCTGTGGTGCTGAAGGAGGAGGAGGAGGGGGAGGAGGAGGAGGAGGAGGAGGTAGAGGCTCAAAATTGGAAATCGGCCCAAACGCCTGGCAACCTTGTCAGTCAACAGCCTGGGAAAGATCTGATCAACTTACCGCAGAATCAAGATCAATCCAATCGGTCGTCTTCCATTTGTCCCACAGACGGTATACCAATGGGGGAGGCGGTGGTTCAGCAACTTCAGCAGGTGGATGATTCGAGAGAGCATGACGGGCCAAATCAGCTTCCCAGTGGGCACGTAATGCATCTTCCAAGAGTTGTTCATTGGGAGATTGGGCATCCGCATCATCACTGCCCCCCTGGCCTTGCCCTGCAACCTGAGCCTGGGCCTGACTCTGTTCCGCCGGCGTTCGTCCAGCCCCAGTCACTTGGCGAGCCGCCTCATCTCGAAGCTCTTCCAAGATGATGGCCCATCTACGCGAGGGGGAATAGCGATTTGTTTGTTTCAAGAGCGCGCCAATGGCCTTTTCTGCGGTCTCGGTGAGTAAGGAATCCATCTTGCCGTATCCCCTAAAGTGAGTGCCTCCGTACATGGCTTGCCGAGTTCGGATGTGCGGGAGAAGGAAAATAACGGCGGCTGCGCAGAAGCAGACGTGGTGCGCGAAGAAAATGGACTGGAAGTGGCTCTTGTCCCTCTTCTCCTGATCTCTAGCCAATGCGAGGCACATATTCAAAGCTATACGAGCGGCGTCAAGCAGTTTGCGCACAGCAGAATCGGCAGCCTGTTTCTTTTCGGCATCGGCCGAGTATGGTGCTGTCATGAATGGGCGATAGACGAGAATGGCGGCGTGGCAATGAGCCAGGGTCAAGAGAGTGGACTGTCGACGGAAAATGGTGTGCAACATGGAAGGCTTGAGATGGCACATCATGAAGGGTAGCTGCTCTTTCCACTGTTCCAACTCGTTCCCTAGTCGTGTAGCGCTCTCCAACCTCCAGTCATCGGGTATCTCGCGAAGCGTGTACACGTCTCGCATAATCTTATCGATGATCTGGTTCAACTTGGCCTGCTCAGTGCCAGCCTCCAAGTAGCAGTCGCCCAGGTGTGGCCGGAAAGGGCCTTCGGGACCCATATCTTCGTCGTTGACAGGATCCGGGAACTCCTGGTCAACTGCTTCATTGGAAAAATGGCAGGGCCTTCCAGACATCAACGAAATCTCCTTGTCAATGATGTAGGCGGTCCAAAACGTGCGCCTCTCGCACTGGATCTTTGCGTAATCTGGGTTGACTGTCATATCCCGACCCAGGCCTCGATTTCGGCCTCGTCTGCGATGGAGGCCGAGCTGAGTCAGCATGTGGACGGCATTACCAAAGATATACCAAGCTTGGCTCAGTCGACATGTGCAAAGGAGATACAGGACCTGGAGGAGACGAGCTTGGATGGATTCCAGCTTTGGTGGGCCCGGCTCAGAGTCTGTGAGACGAATGGTTGCCAGGAACAGTTGGTCTCCCATGTTGAGCGTCCAGAGACGATCCCACATCTTTTGTCTAATGGCTTCTCGCCATGGTCGGTCGTAAAACATTGTGCCAATAGACATGCACATGAGCGCAATGGTGGCTTTGGCCGGGCCGAGATCCTTCTCCAGGGGTGAGTTTGCAGTCCAGTTCTTCCATACCCTTTCCAACCAGGACTTGACGGTGGGCCGGTGTAGAAAGTGAAAGGTCTCGGTCCAGCCGTTCTGAAAAGCGTTGAGCATCTCGAACCATTTGGCCGGACTCTCAGGAAAAGCCAGCGGCAACGTAGTGTCGAAAGGCTGGTCACTAGGCGGCATGACGAGGTCGCCAGGAACACCATATTCTTGTCCGTAGCTAGTGGGTATTTTCTGGTAGCGGGCCATCCTCTCCCAGGCTTTGTGAAGAAAAGCCAGCGGTGGTGTCTCGGGATCCGCATATCGATTTGTGAGCATGTAGTTCTCGTGATCCTGAAGTGGAATGCGCCTGACTGCGAATGTACCTCCATATTCAGTAGAGTCGTTCTCCTGCAGCTCTGTTTCATCAGCCTCTGCTTCTGAGGCCTCACCCTCGCCTTCGCCTTCCTCACCGCCCTCGCCCGGTGGCATCGAGTCTCGTTGTTTTGCACGTAGCTTGAAGGTACATGCAACACGGCTGTTGAAGCAGTTCTCGCATGGTAGCTTGCCCGAGCAAGACACCTTTTGAGTTCGACAGAGATCACAGGCACGTAGAGCCCAGCTTCTGTCACGGACTTCCCTCCCAAACTCGTCAACTGGCTGGGCGAGGTTACGGGCTTGGCCATCGGCGGGAGGAGGGGGTGGTGTCTTTGCAATGCCCCTGATATAGGGTCTGTCATAGGTACACGCCCTGTCACGCTTGGTGCAGTTGTTGCATGGCTTGAAGCCACTGCATTTCATACGCTTGCCATGGCATTGATCACAGGAGCGGGAGATGCGCTGCTTCTTTTCCTTGGGAGAGTCTGTCGTCCCATTGGCATCTCCTTCGGCAGCGTTGGACTTTCGCTTGCCCTTCTTCGGACCAGGCTCGGCAATGCGTGTTTCTGGCAGGGCATTGCGGTGGACAGGGGGCGCAAAGGGCACCTCGAGCGAGGCATAGGTGGGTGGAGCAAACTGCTGCTGGGTATGTTGGTGCTGATCGACCATTATCGTCGTCGCTGTTGGCGGCCAGACTCTCGCAGCTGTCGGAGCGCGTCGACGCGTCGTTATGATCGGGTTGACGGATAGACGGCGCTAGCCCCCATCCACTCAAAATGCCACGAATTTCTCCTGTCAAAGGGTGGGGTCTGGGTTATGTGTATCATAGCTGACTAAGCTTCAAGCCTACCCGAACCGGCTAAGCTACCCGGTGGGTAAGGGTTTTTTTCGGCACTGGGATGATGGATCAGAGCTGTTGCTTGGATGTGCTCTCATCGCTATATAGTATTGTCCTCAAGTTTGGCATTTTCCTTTACTCTAGCAACCGTCAATTGTTGATTCTGGACTTCGTGGACTTCAATCAATATATCCCCGCCGTAGGCCCACGGCCGATGACAGCCGTGCGCTCCTTCCCGGTTCGGCAGTTCCTGGATTGCTCGGCCCACCATCAGCTGCCGATTGGCCACCGTGAGCTTCCATCTGGCGTCTTAGAAAGTTATCCAGACACAAGATAGTCGTGTTATCAACACCTTCAAAGACATCAATGTCTGGTCACGAGCGCTTCCTCATCTCGATCTTTTATTTTCATGCTTCTAGATAATTTCAGCCAATGTGATGGCTGTTGTATGTCAAAACGGTTTCCATCTGCCTTCCACAAGCGCTTCGATGGAATTTCACCAATTCTAGGCGAGCGGGCCCCGTGGACCGTGGGGGGTTCTTTGTTACGTCACCCGCGCAGTGATTCTCGACCTCTTTGCGCCTAGTATTTCCAACCTCCCGGCGTCCCCCGCAAACGGTGACGGTTTTGGTTTCATGCAGCGGTCACATGGAAAGCTCTAGGCGGGGTACATGGTGCATTCTACCGATATTCCATCAGTTCCGTGACTTGACCTCAATTCTAAAATATAACAGAACAGCCGCAAGCTGTTGTAATATTTTAACTCTCCCACCTTGTGTCCATTATACAGTTCACATATCGTCAACCACTCTACCACCATGTCGCCCGCTACCATTCGCCTCGGCACAGCTTCTCCCAGCACACAAGCTAGCACTCCCGAAACCATTGCTCAGCTGGAACAGATCGCCCGTCGTGCCGCATCGAAAAAGATTGACATTCTCCTGCTCCCGGAAGCTTACATTGGAGGATACCCTCGCGGAACGCACTTTGGCTGTGTCATTGGCTCGCGCACAGCCGAGGGCAGAGAAGAATATCTCCGATACTTCCAAAACGCCGTTGACTTGGGTGATACCGTTGGTGATGGAGCCGGTGCTGGGGAAGCATGGATCAAACGTGCCTTGCCGGGAGATGCTGTCCCCGGGTCGAACGAGACCAGCAAGGAGCCTGCTGCGAACAAACGGGGTGATGGTACCAGGGAACAACTCGAGAGAATTGCTCGTGAAACCGGAGTATTCATTGTCACTGGCCTGATAGAAAAGACCGGAGGGTCCATGTATTGCTCGGTTGTATATGTTTGCCCAAAGCAAGGAATCATCGGCAAGCGCAGAAAGGTCATGCCTGTTAGTTACCCCTTTTTGACCCCCTTTTCCTTTCCAATACTAACGCCCCAGACAGACCGGCACCGAACGCCTGGTATGGGCTCAAGGCTCCCCAGCCACCCTCCGCGCAGTAAGCACCACCATCCGCGGCGTCCGCATCAACCTCGGCGCAGCCATCTGCTGGGAGAACTACATGCCTTTGGTTCGACAATCCCTCTACAACCAAAACATCAACCTCTACCTCGCCCCCACCGCTGACGGGAGAGACACCTGGCTATCCCTGATGAGGACAGTAGCCATCGAAGGCCGCTGTTTCGTCATCTCCTCCAACATGGCCGTCCCCCCTCCTACTATCCCTCAACAAATTCCCAACAGCCACCCAGACTCCTCCTCCGCCATCCTAACCGAAGAACCCGATCACGAAAACTCCCACGACGACCACACCCCCATCTTCTCCGACCACCACCCCTCCCCCTTCGCACCCAAACACCACAGCAACCGCCGGGCCTCATGCCTAACAGAAGAAGGTTTTGAAATCGCCCTCCCTCGTTCAAAATCCCCCGTCACCCCCACCACCACCACAACCACACGCCGCGCCACCCCCTCCCCCACCCGCACAACCACCTCAACAGTAAACACCCTCTCCCCCTCCTCCAAGCGCAGAACCTCAGTCTTCGACAAAGACGGCAACGAGATTGTGCTCTGCTGCAAAAAGCCTTCCCACGTTACCAACTCCCAAACCCAGCCTATGGTCCCTCCCGCTCCCAAACTGACAAACTCCAGCAGCGGGGAATGGGTCTCCAGGGGTGGATCAAGCATAATCTCCCCCTTTGGAGAGGTCCTCTCCGGTCCCCAATGGGAGGATAACACCGGCCTCATCTGCACCGACGTCGACTTTGAGGATTGCATCAGGGGACGCCTGGACCTGGACACGGCGGGGAGTTACTCGAGGAATGATTCGTTCGAGTTTGGGGTCAGGGGTTTGGATTTGAGTCCTTTGCCCTATTGAACTAACTAACCAACTTTTGGCACCATATATAACAAACAGCCCCTGGGCTAAATTCATGAAATCAGTAGGTTTTTGTGTAATTGTATTGTTTGTCAGAGCTCGGGTATCATGGGTTTTTATCTTTGTATATACTCAAGAAATGAAGAAACAAACAAACAAGTCAACCCCGTCGAGTAGAAAAAAAATGCTTGCGCAATCCTTGCTATTTGTCTGTTTTAATAAAAAGTCATGAAAGAAACAAAAACAGGAATGGATATCAATACTAAAACTGAAATTGAGAGAGAACACAAACCAAGAGATGACAAAGTAAAACCCAAGGAAAACACCATTACCGCCCACTTTCCTGTCCTGTTGTTCGTTGCCATGAAACGAGACAAAATGCAACGCGTGAAACGAAAAACTCCAGACTACCTCCCTTGCCCCCAAAGAAACACAAGCCGCTGTCCCATCCCCCTTTCATGTCATGACCCCTTTACTCCTTGGTAGTCCCAGCCCCAGTGCTCCCACTCCCCCCCTCCTCTTCAACATACCCCTGCACCTCCCTCGCACTCGTCAACGGACTCGGTGCCGCGGCCACAGCACTATCCCCCCTCCCAAACCCAATACTCCCATTGATACTCTCCGCCCTCCCATGTCCCAACAGCCCGCTCCTCACACTGGCAGTATCCCTATCACCACCAACTACACTCCCAAGGCCCTGCTTCGCATAAAAGCTATTCCTCTCACTGCTCACCCCGAAATTCCCCGTCGTGGCACTGTAGATGCTCGCCCGCTCACCTCCGACCCCACCGGTCCCAGTCCTGTGGAGCCCCGGGGTGGTGGGGATGCCGGGATTTTCCAAGTTGGCGCTTAGCACGCTCAATGGCAGGGATTCCCTGCTTCCTCCCCACAGAGACGAAGGAGCCAGCGCCCGCACCGAGGCGTCTGTGTCAAATGAACGGCGGCGGCCGCGCTTGGAGGAGGAGGCAAGTGTGAGGATGGAAGCGTTGTCGGTGAGCAGGTTGTTAGCTGTGGCGGTGTGATAGGTTGTCGGGTGGCCCGTGGTGGAATTGGCGCCGGCGGTTGCGAGGTGGGCGGGGATAGCGGAGGCGGGGGAGGCGGTCGGAAAGGGCTGATTGAAGTGAATGACGTGCGAGTTGGATTGGTTGCCGTTGCTGGCTGGGGTTGTGTTTTGGGCGCCACCGCCGGCCGTGTTTGGCGCCGCGGTTTGGATTGTTGTGAGGGTTGTGGTTAAGGACCTGACGGAAGGCGCCGGGGATGAGAAGGTGCTATCGCCGCCTCGCCGGCCGTTCACGGTGTAGGTTGTGTTGGTGATTGATGGTACTCCGCGCGACGTCGCCGTCATTGATCGTGATGTCTCGTGCTCGGTCGACACGGTTGGTGCCATGGAGCGAGCTCCCACTGTGGGTGGTGGTTGCCCCTCGTCGGATATTCTGACTGAAGCATTTTGATCGCCCGACACAATGCTGAATGATCTTCTGCTAGGATCCGTGGATTCTGTGTACTGGCTCTCTCTATTCGTCGTAGCAGGCGGAAGGCGACCGGACTCGGGGTATGGGTTGTTGTTCTTGGATGGGCGCAGCTTTGCGCTGTCTTTTGTGTGTCGGTGACCCTCACCATTGGATGAAGATTTCAAATTGGCCAGTTTCTTCATCAACGTGGAGAACGGCCGTCGTCGACCTAATCGACCTGAGCGACCCAACATCATGTCAGCTTTTGCTTATCGCTAGAACGAGCGAAACAAGAGAAGGTCTGAATCACCATGAGAAGCAGTCGCAGTCTCCGTCATCGCAGTATCTGGGACGCTAGAAGCGGGGGAAAGATTTCGGCCTTGCGCAAAGAGAGGACCAGGTAGGTTGGATGCACGTAGGTGGTCGTTATCGGGGATAGCAGGTCAAGATTCTGGTCGCGGTTGCCGGAGGGGTGTTGGAATCTGGTACACGTCGGGTAGTAAAGGAAGCAGATGATATGTTGGTCGAGTGCGGCCGTTGTGGATGGGAAAAGATAAAGCGAGGCGTCGAGCAGGTTTACTTTTTGTTGCTGTCAATGGGGCGATTCATGAATTGTTTGCAAAGCCGCGTGGAGAGGTCGCACAGGCCGTGGCGTTGTCGGATCACCCAAGACGATAACTGAGTGGTTTCGCAGGTGGCGCGTAAGTGAGACGGGTGAAATGGATGGCTTGGAAGGTTGCGGGAAGAGGACGATGATGTCGGTATTGAACAATGGCAGAAGCCAAGAAGGGTCGTTGTTCTCCAGCAGAAGCTCAAGCGAAAACATCCCAAGCTTTCGGTTGTAGTTCCGCACGCTCCACGCTCCACAGGGGGTTCAGTGACGAAGCCGGGCCCAGGGTGCCGACCCAAGATGGTGTGGGGCCCATCCACAACGCTCTTGGCACAACACAGTGATCACGTGGGAGTCCATCCACACCTTCACTTTCCCATTTTACGACTCCCTTTTTGGACAGTCTTCTGCTGTTGTGTTGCATCTGATCAAGGTTGGATGCAGGACAACTCACTGGCTGGGTAGCGAGATGTCGGGTTCACAACCGCCATGTCGATACAGCAACTTCCCGGGGACGTTGTTGCTCAAATCAAATCATCCATTATCATTACCTCGCTGAACACTGCCGTCTATGGTCTGCTTCGAAATTCTTTGGATGCCAGATCTACGAAGATCAACATCTCAGTTGACTATGGGCGTGGAAGCTGCTCTGTCGAAGACAACGGTGTTGGCATTCCTCCATCCAATTTTCGGGAGGGTGGGGGACTAGGCCAACTGCACTGTACGTCATCCACCGCTCAAGCAATGTTTTGTTGTTCGGCCCAACTAACATCGTTGCTCTAGATACCTCAAAATACCCGCCGTCCGCAGACTGTCACGGCAAACATGGCGAGTTCCTGGCATCTCTAGGCGCTCTCTCTCTGTTGACCGTCACGTCACATCACCGTGATTACCGGTCACACAACTCGCTTACCATACACAAGTCCAACGTGGTGACACGGAATGTTCCAGCCCTGCCTGAGCAGCGCATATTGGGCTTTTCCAGCGGGACTCGTGTTGCCGTCCGTGATCTTTTCGGCTACCTGCCTGTCCGCGTCAAGCAAAGAGCTACAGAAGTGGAGCGACTGGGCACAAGTAGGTATTTCGACCAGTTGATCCACGAAGCCGTTGCTCTTCTGCTTGCTTGGCCAGGCGAGGTGGCTGTAAATCTCCAGGATTCGATTGCTCGAAGAACAGTGTCTCTCCAGACATCTCCACTTGCTGATATCGAGAAACACCATTTACTGTCAGCTCGGGATGTTCTTTTGCGAACACCCAAGCTTCTTCTTGCAGCGTCCTTGTTGGACCAAGAGAATCCGAAGTCGTGGGTCTCGATTGGTGCCACTGCCCCAGGCATTACCGTGAGAGGCTGCGTGTCACTGGAACCAGCAGCTACGAAGAGAGTGCAGTTCATCGCTCTCGGCATCCAGCCATCCCTCAACGAAGGTCACTCAAACTTCCTCTACGATGAAGTCAACAACGTATTTGCCAACTCCAGCTTCGGTACCATCGAAGAAGCTGGCGTTGATGACGACGGTTGTCCACAGAAGATGGCTGGCTTCACCCGCAAAGAGCTGAAGCCAAGAAAAGGCGTGGACCGATGGCCCATGTTCTTTCTCCAGATCATATTAGAGCACGAGTTGGGTTCTGTGGATGCGGATGACTTTCTAGATGAAAGCCGGCCGAATCTCTCCATCATTGTTGACCTGCTTCAAGTGATGGCATATGAGTTCTTGAAGAAGCACATGTTTCGACCAAGGTCTGTTCACGCCATTAAGCAGCTCAAAACTGGAACGGTCTCTGGTTCTGATTTTGCTTTCGAGACGAACCGAAAATCAGCTTCGCAGCTGCCGGTAGCCAGGTCTGCTTCGAGACTAAGTGTTCGCACAAAGGCTTCAAGGAAGTCGACCACACGGGACACCGAGACACGCTCTGCATCACCATTTTCATCATGGCCCAAAACCAAGCATGTCGTCCAGCCACAAACTGAACTCAAGAGAGCAGCGTCATTGCCTATGGGTCGCACCTCGAGTGGCACGTCTCTAGCCGGCTGTTCCAATGCCATCTCGGATGATTCAGAGATAGTTGAAAAGCCGCATGATCCAGTCGCAGATACATCTGCTGAGCCAATGATCTGGATTGACCCTGTTACCAAAATCAAGTCGATAATTGATCCACGGACTGGTTTTGCGATGAGACCCAAACCAGGTTCCAATAAAAGGCCGAGCCTTGATCGGAGAAGAAGCTCAACAGCGCTCAGGGACTGGAAACCTAGCACAAACACCCGGGGCCGGTCCTTTTTCCTGCCAACGGAACGGCCCATCCCTAGGCTACCCCAGGAATCAGACACGCTTGGCTGCGAAGGAGGTGAACATGGCTGCCATGGGCTTGGGGTAATTACCCTCGAGAACAGCAATAACAGTGTTTCGACTGCTCTGGAAGGGAGAATATCCAAAGACACGCTACGAAAAGCCGAAGTGGTGAATCAAGTGGATGAAAAGTTTGTGTTGGTGAAAGTCTTCAACCAGGCTGGAACAGTCCACAGGAGAGATCTCGTCGATTCTCCGCTGCTGGTAATCATAGACCAACATGCCGCTGACGAGCGTTACCGGGTTGAAGCTCTGCTGAAAGAGTACTTCGTGCCGGACCCAGATGACGGCAGGAGCTTGGTGGCAGCCAGAACACATTTGGACAAGAAGTTGTTCTTTGACTTGTCTAGGCAAGAAGGAGAGCTGCTTGTGAGGTTCAAAAGACATTTTGCTTATTGGGGTGTTATCTACGACGTGACAACTCAAGACCAGGCATCGAGGGTCACGGTGGAAGTTCAGGCCTTGCCGCCCAGTATAGTGGAACGGTGCCGTCTTGATCCCAGGCTTCTTGTTGAACTGCTCCGGAATGAGATCTGGAAGCTGCATGAAAACCCCAGCAAACAGGCTGGCATCGTGCCACGGCTCCCGATCGGTGACGAGGCCGATCATCAGTGGTTCTCCAGGTTCCACAACTGTCCAGAGGGAATCATTGAGTTGATCCACTCCAGGGCTTGCCGAAGTAAGTTCGCCTTGGTAGGCTACTAGTGACAAAGGCTGAAGCTAACCGGTAATTTCAGGCAGTATCATGTTCAATGACGTCCTGACCAAGGAGCAATGCTTTCAGCTTGTGCAGAAACTGGCTACATGCGCCTTCCCGTTCCAATGTGCCCACGGCAGGCCGTCGATGGTGCCTCTGGTGCATCTCGGGCCGAGCAGCAGTGTCGGGTCTTTCGGCATGGCCAGGGAAAAGAATGGGAAGAAACGGCTGTTGTGTGATATCCGGAAGTGGAAGGACAGTGTGGGAAGGGCGAATCAGACCTGAGAGCATAACTGTGTAGTAGCACAATAGTAAGGGTGTGGTGATTCTTTTGGCAAAATGGGATAAGACGGAATGAGTCACACTTGGGGCAACCCACCTTTGTAAAGACCGTTTCGGACCCTGATATTCAACAACAACAGCTCAACAAGCTGCGTGGCGCAGCGGAAGCGCGCCGGGCTCATAACCCGGAGGTCACTCGATCGAAACGAGTCGCAGCTAACTCTTTTGCAATTTTTTTTTCACAATTCAACTCTTTTGCGGGCCTCCCTCGAGGATCTTTTCATTTTTGGTAGCTTTCTGGGGTTGGCTTGTTACTGAGCTGCCTTACTGGGTTAGGGTTACTTTGAGATAATGGTTATCTAATCAATTGCCAAGGCCCTGTGTGGGGAGCTTGGAGCTCCAACCCCAACAAGGTCCCCAAACAGGCGTCACAAGCTCTCCAGGCCGCACATCAACAACTGGAGCGCATTCGTAGACATATTCTCTACTTTGCGCCCTTCCTTTTTTTCTCTTCACCGCTCCAAGTTGACCTCATAGAGCAGCGCAAAAGCTGAAAGATGCC
Source organism: Podospora bellae-mahoneyi (assembly GCF_035222275.1). Classification (NCBI taxonomy): domain Eukaryota; kingdom Fungi; phylum Ascomycota; class Sordariomycetes; order Sordariales; family Podosporaceae; genus Podospora; species Podospora bellae-mahoneyi. The sequence goes on along the minus strand of NC_085882.1, from coordinate 3,388,051 downwards.
ACCATGGCGCTAACGGTTTGTCGTTCCCTTTCCCATGCTCTTTTACATCTGTCCCAGCGACGACTAACACGATGTCTGTCTGTCAATTAGTGGCGCTCCTTTGACTTCTTCGAGTCGACCCCCATCACCCCCTCGGACCCGACCTCGCGCTCCTTCTTCGACAACCCTTCCCACTTCTCCCAGTCCATCGCCTCTGTCTGCTCCGGGTCGGAATCCTTGTTCCTAGGCGGCTTCGACGGCACGGTGCGGATCATCGGGCCCAACTTCAAAATCTTGAGGGAGTTCACCGCCTACGACAATGGCTCCTCGGTCACGCACATGCGGCAGGTGGAAGGGACGAGTTTGCTGGTTACGATTGGGGAGGGGGGCACGGGGGAGGATCTGGAGCCGGGGCAGCCGGTGGTGAGGGTGTGGAGTTTGGATAAGGTTAACAAAAAGGATGGGAACCCCGGGTTGCTGAGTAGTGTCGTCGTGAATAACGGGAAGAGGCCTTTTCCCATTTCGGCGTTTACGGCGACGGATGATCTGACGCAGTTGGCGGTTGGGTTTGCGAATGGGGCGGTGGTGGTGGTGAGGGGGGATTTGATTCATGATTTGGGGACGAAGCAGAGGGTGATTTATGAGAGTGATGAGCCGATTACGGGGGTGGAGATGCATGTTGATGGTGGGGTGGGGTTGACGACGCTGTTTGTGGCTACGACGGCGAGGGTGTTGAAAGTGGTGATCAGTGGGAAGGGGCATGGGCAACCCCCTAAAACGGTGGAGGATGAGGGGTGTGGGGTGGGTTGTATGGTTGTTGATAAGAGGACGGGGGAGATTGTGGTGGCGAGGGAGGATGCCGTGTATTATTACACGCTGGAGGGGAGGGGGCCGCCGACGGCGTATGAGGGGGCGAAGAAGCTGGTTGCCGTGTATGGGGACTATGTTGCGGTGGTGTCGCCGCCGACGCCGGCGGGGGAGGCGGATACGACGAGGAGGAGGTTTTGGGGGGGTGCGGCGGATAGTATTTATACTTTTACGTTGATACATCCGGAGCTGAGGATTATTGCGCACAGTGAGACAGTGTTGGCGGATGTGAAGCATATTTTTGCGTTGTGGGGGGATTTGTATATGCTGACGCTGGATGGAAAGGTTTGTTGCTCTTGGGAAGTAGGAGAGGATGATGGCTAATGTGACGATAAACAGATCTTCCGGTATCATGAAAAGACACTGCAGCAACGGTTGGACATGCTCTATCAGCGCAATCTCTATACCCTTGCCGTGGACCTTGCTCAAAAGTGCGGGATGGACGCTCAGCAACAGAATATCATTTACCGGAAATATGGGGATTACCTTTACCAAAAGGGCAATTACGACGAGGCCATGACACAGTACATCAAAGCCATAGACAGCACAGAGCCATCACAGGTCATCCGAAAGTTCCTCGACACGCAGAGGATACACAACTTGATCGAGTATCTGGAGGAGTTGCATGAGCATCACAGGGCGACATCAGATCACACAACTCTGTTGCTGAACTGTTATGCCAAGCTGAAGGATATTGACAAGCTGGAAAAGTTCATCAAGTCTGAAGGGGATCTCAAGTTTGACCTTGATACAGCTATCTCGATGTGCCGGCAGGGTGGCTACTACGAGCAAGCAGCATATCTTGCCAAGAAGCACGGGGAGCATGATCTCGTGGTGGATATCCTCATCGAGGATTCTCATGCCTACAATGAGGCGCTGGATTTCATCTGGCATCTGGATCCAGAGACAGCACACCCCTGTCTGATGAAGTATGCCCGTGTTCTGATCGAACACTGCCCAACGGATGCTACGCAGCTCTTCATCGACTATCACACCGGCAAGTATAAGCCACGAGTGGATGCCCCCATCACAGCCGAGGCCGCCCCTGTAACGACAAACGGAGGGTTTGCAGCGGGAGCGGCCAATGCCGTTTCCAACCTCAGCAGTTTGCTACCACTGCCGTACATGAACACGGCGGTGCTAGCAAGCAATAACAATGCCAATGCAAAGCCAACAGTGGGCGACATGTCCCTCAAGCAAGAGTCCATCGCCATCAAGTACACCCCTCCCAAACCACGAACGGCCTTTTCATCCTTTATCGACCACCCAGACGAGTTCATCGTCTTTCTCGAAGCCTGCCTCCAAGATGACGCCCTGTCAAAAGAAGACAAGACGGACATTTACACCACCCTGTTTGAGATGTACCTCCACAAATCCAACGAAAAGAAATCCGACGCCCACCGCGAGAAGTGGGAGGCCAAGGCCAAGTCCCTGATCGAAGCCGACAAATCCCTACCAGCAACGCAAGAGAAACCCCAGATTGAAAACTCCAACGTCCTTTTGCTCTCTCACCTTTCCAACTTTAGGGATGGAACCACGTTGGTGAAGGAGCAGTCGGGTTTGCTGTTTGACATTTTTCGCTCTTATACATCAGCAAAGGACACCAAGGGGGCGATCAAGGCGCTGGCAAAATACGGGCCGGAAGAACCGCAACTCTACCCCGCGGCGTTGTCGTATCTGACGTCTGACGCGAAGATTCTTGACGAAGCAGGGCCGGATGAGCTGGCGGCTGTGCTGGATAGGATTGATAAGGGGGGGTTGATGGCCCCGCTGCAGGTGGTGCAGACACTGTCGAAGAACAGTGTCGCGAGCATGGGGATGATCAAACCCTACCTGGCCAAGAGGATAGAGGCTGAGCGGTTGGACATTCAAGAAAACAAACGGGTGGTCAGCCAGTTCAGGACGGAGACGATGGCGAGGAGGCAGGAGATTGCTGATCTGGGGGGGAAGCCGGCCGTGTTTCAGGCTACGAGATGTGGGCAGTGTGGTGGGGGGTTGGAGTTGCCGGTGGTGCACTTTTTGTGCAAGCATAGTTTTCACAGGAGGTGTTTGCGGGTTACGGGGGGAGGGGAGGGGGAGGATAATGTGGGGGAGTGTCCGATCTGCGTGGTGGATAATGCGACGATCAGGGCGTTGAAGAAGAGCCAGGAAGAGAATAGCGAGAGGCATGAGTTGTTTAGGGCTGATTTGGAGGGGAGTGAGGATCGGTTCAAGACGGTGGCAGAATGGTTTGGAAGGGGGGTGATGGGGGCGGGGGGGGAGTAGATGGGGAGGGTATGATAATGATCATGTTGGTTTTTTGGGATCGGATGTTTTTTTTTCTGATGTTATTGCTTATCTACCACATACCATCCGTACTCGGGCTTGCCAAACATAAACGCAGCATGGTCGAAGACCAAAGGCTTGCCCCCATCCCTACAATGCTTCAGCTCCTTGAGCTTCGTCTTTAAACTCTTGTTGATCCCCCTTATCGGTCCCGTCGCCAACATGTCGTTCCCCAACAACCACTTGCATATGTTCCCCACGCTCTCGTTGCGGAGGGTCAGCAACTTGCCGTTCTCGATGCGAAAGTTGATGTAGTGTTTCCACTCGCGGAGGTCGCAGTACTTGGGGACTTCGTGGATTTTTTGCTTCAACAAAAAGTTGAGCGAGGCGGTGTGGTCCTCGGAGCGGAAGAGGGGGGAGTCGATGTGGAGGTCGAGGATTTCTGAGTGGCGGGCTGTGAGAGTGACGAAGAACTAGAAGGGGGGTTAGGTTACCGGTGGTAGAGGGAACAAAAAAGGGTTGGGCTTACGTTTGATGGAGGGTGGGGACGTGGTCGGGGGTCTTCGGGGGTTGGGTGGGAGGCGAGGCGGAATTTAGGGGTGGATTCCCAGAGCCATTTTGGGGACTGATGGTGATGTTAGTATTTGGCGTAGGGTAAGGTAGGGAGGAGAACGGACCAGTAGCTCTTGAACTCCTTTCCAAATATTGTCATGATTCAGCGCCTCTTGCTGTTCCACCTTTTTCACCTCAGCCGACTGGCTATCCGGATACATGGTCATGAACTGGTCGATAACGGCCTTGTAGAAGTCGGCATTATCCTCCACTCCCACGTTGCAGACTGGGCTCCGGACACTTTCCACGCCCTGGGCGGCGATATATGGTGCTGCTGGGCTGCGCAACAACCCCGAGATATCGCTCAAGTCAGAGTTGAGAAGTAATGTACCATGGTGCAACGCACGCTTGCCCGTCAATTTGTACGCTGAACCCGAGATTTTGTATGTCGACGGCGCAGGCTCGGGTCCTTCGGCATCTTGCGCTTCCTGAACAATATCATGTCTTTCGTTGACCTTGACACCCTTTATTCCCATATTCTTCAGCGCTTCCACCACCATGAGCGCGTGCTTATCCCTATCGAAGACATCCTTGGGGCAGATGACGGACCAGTTCGCGTTGCCGTGATCATGGACGACGGTTCCCCCTCCTGAGCGCCGGCGGACGAGGTGGTGCTTGAGCTGGCCGAATTTTATTCTTGTCTGTGCTAGTTGTGGAAGATTGACTTCGGTCCAGGGGTTTTGGTTGCGGCCAATGACCACGCATGGGTCGTTTGTGTAGAGGAAGAGGATGATCGAGTCGGGGTCGGACTTTTCGAGGAGGTGGTGCTCGATGGAGAGGTTGAGGTATGGGTTGGCTGAGCTGGAGGTGTAGATTTGGAACTTTTGGGAGATTGCTTTGGTGGTTATCGGCCGAGCGTGCCTCGTTGATAATATGGAGCGTATGCGCCAGGCATTTCGGAGGGCAGGTGTGGCCATTGGAAGGACCTGGGGGATGTTGGAGGGGGGGTGTCTGCGAAGTTAAGGTACATAAATAAAAAGAACCTCAACGGCCTGTACCAAAAAAGGGCAGCCGGGGGCCCGGGAACCAGGAACGGCCAGGGATTCGCTAGCGCCTCTTCCCCCCCGGCACGGGACTGTTGATCCCTGCGACATAGCCAAGAAGCACCCAAGTCAAATCGATGCGGGGAGCCGATGACGGAGACAGCATGGAGGGGCTCTGGCGGGTATGAGCTTTTCCATATGGCGTGTGCTGGGCGCGCTGCTCCCCAAAAATTTAGCCAGCATCGTGCCACTGACTCACCCACACACCTTTGGCCAGACGGAACAAAGAAGAGAGGCCGAGTTTTTGTTAATTTGGGTAGTTTGGTACTAGACAGTCGAGTACTCATCTCGATTTTTGTACCACCACTAAGACCGCAACACAATGGACGGAAACACGTTTGGAAAGGGCTTCACAGTCACCACGTATGTGTCTTCACTGCCATGCGCCAGAGCACATCACCACTAACACACGGCTTGCGCACAGCTGGGGCGAGTCCCACGGAAAGTCGGTCGGATGCACAATTGGAAATGTTCCTGCTCAGCTGAGAATCACTGAGGCCGATGTCCAGCCACAATTGACCCGCCGCCGTCCCGGCCAGAGCGCCATCACAACCCCCCGCGACGAGAAGGACAGAGTTGAGATTCAGTCTGGTGTTCAAAATGGCCTCTCCCTCGGTCTCCCCATGATGATGGTGGTCAAGAACGAGGATCAGCGCCCCAAGGGTAGGCACTGCCGAGTTCAGCATGTTGTTTGGCGCGACATTGACACTAGTGTGCAGACTACGGAAACAAGACCATGGACATGTACCCAAGACCCAGCCATGCAGACTTCACCACCCAGGCAAAATACGGAATCAAGTCGGAAAGTGGAGGTGGCAGAAGCAGTGCCCGCGAGACCATCGCCCGTGTCGCTGCCGGCGCTGTTGCCGAGAAGTACATGATGGACGCGTTCGGCATCGAGATCGTCGCGTTCACCAGCTCCATCGGCGGCATCGACCTCTTTCCCCCTACCCCTGAGCACCCAACCCCCGTCACCGACCCCAAGTTCCACGAGTTCCTCGACAACATCTCCCGCGAGACCGTCGACAAGTTCCTCCCCGTCCGCTGCCCCGACCAGGCCATCTCCGACAAGATGGTCCAGTTGATCACCGAATTCAAGGACCGCAACGACAGCATCGGCGGCACCGTCACTTGCGTCGTCCGCAACGTCCCCGTCGGTCTCGGTGAGCCTGCCTTTGACAAGCTTGAGGCCATGCTCGCCCACGCTATGCTCAGCATTCCCGCTACCAAGAGCTTCGAGATCGGATCCGGCCTCACAGCCTGCACCACCCCGGGCTCCATCCACAACGACCCCTTCGTCTCTACCAAGGGCAGAGAGGTCCCACCATCAGTCGCCAAGAGCGGCGCCTACCTCAAGGGATTCACCCGTCCCAAGCTCACCACCAAGACTAACTTCTCTGGTGGCATCCAGGGTGGCATCACCAACGGTGCTCCTATTTACTTCAAGGTCGGCTTCAAGCCCCCTGCCACCATTGGCCAGGACCAGCTCACTGCAACCTACGACGGCGAATCAGAGGGTGTTTTGGCCGCCAAGGGGAGACACGACCCCTGCGTCGTGCCCCGTGCTATTCCCATTGTTGAGGCCATGGCTGCTATCACTGTGATGGATGCGCTCGTCAGACATTTCGGTCCCAAGACTCTGAGCCAGTACCTCCCTTACTACAGGGAACCAAATGAGAAGGGCGAGGCGCAGGTTGCGGCACCGGATGATCAGCTTTAAGGGTTGATTGGAAGATCAAGGAGAAATAGATGTGGTTGAAGAGAGGAGGATATGGGGCGATGAAATCAAGAGTTTTAAGAATTCGAAATGTACATGCAAGCGTTGTTATGATTAGAGCAAGAATGGGGTGGGCAAAAAGGCGAGGCAGACAAAAGAGACAGTAGGCAGCGCGGGCGCGGAAAAGCAAATGGTTGTTATTTCGTTGGTTGTGGTCTAAAAAAGAATTGGTTATGATGATATCATGCAGTATTGTTATTTCTGATCCGTGTCTGTTCAAGCCATACGTGCTCAGAAGCATCTAGCTCTATGAACAGACGTAGTCCCACACCCAGACGTTGTATCAAGCCAGGATGGAATTTGACCATCCATCAAGGTTGACTCCCATCCCCTCGTCACCACAAAGCGCTGAGCAAGGTGAAAAGAGAGATAGCATCCTCATCCCCAGTCCGAAGACCAGACCAGGGATGAGAATACGGCAGTGAAGCACCACCATATTGATCGATAGGCCACGAGCTCTTGCTGGAAGAAGTGTGATACTAGCATAGCTTGGTCAAAGCTTCAAGTATATCACCGTGCTGGGTGACGGGAGAGGAGAAAGAGATTTATAGGTGAGGGTGGGTGAGAAGTGGTGACGTAGGGGTTTGGAGGGTTGGGGATGGGGAGGTTGTGGAGGAGGAGGGATGGTTATCTGGGGAAGGGGGTCGGGTTGGGAATGGAAGAAGTGACGGAGATGACTGAGGTGCCCGTCGAGTTGAGGCATTACGACCGCCCAGGTGAGGTAGGAGCGCTCTTGAAATCTGACAACTGGTAACCGAGACAAGGGGCAGACTCGAGGAAGGAACGGGGTGGGTTCACTGGTTGGGGGACCTCTTGCTTAATTCCGGCGAGTTACCTGGTTTGCCATTTGGCGCTCTTTTCGGGAACGTTGATTGTCACTTCAGTCAGATGAGCTGAGATGGGTATGGATTATAAACTACTCGCCAACAGAGTTGGAAAGGCCATGGCTTCTCTTACCAATTTGTAACGACGCTGGCGATATTAAGTCTGGTTTGGGGTGTGGAGGGGGAGGGAGGGTAAGCAAGTCAAACTTTCACATCATTTCCCTCGAACTTGTGATTGCTTGAGGTACGTGGTCTCCAAGGATAGCCGACAGGCGTTGAAAGGTAATACGTAGGCTTTTTAAGTTACTAGGGTGTCCCGAGGGAAGAATTGTGGAAGCGATGACTTGAGATGTAGGTATTATCCTTGAGAATGAACAAAGGCCACGCCTGATCAAAGTATAAAGACCTCAAGCAACACATTGAGCCAACCTGGATGCCATATCCGTGCCGAACTTTGCAGGGTTGTCGAGTGAACTCTTCTCACCCAGGGCGATACAGTCGCGGATGACGTCTGCAAAGATCTTGCCCACCATCCTGCACGAAAATTGTCAGCTCACTGCTCATTGTCTTGGGGTAGATGGCTTGACACTCACCTATCCAACGTAGGTTTAAGGGAAAGCGCTCGGATGACCTTGTAAGACGCTTCTCTGCTCCCGGGATCGTGCTCAATTTGCTCCTCTATCGTTGTCCAGAGCGCCAATTCAGGCAAGACACAGCCCAGACTATAGAGATCATAGAGGCGTCGATAGGCTATCTGAGGGTCGTTGCGTCTTGCTGGATGCTCGTAGTAGTCGAGTTTCAAGTTGATACCAGAAGCTGCGTCGTTGCCATAACCAGCGATGAAAGGACTCGAAAGGTCAAAGACTCTGTGGGCGGCTTGGGTCGAGGATTCGTCGCCAATACTGCCCAGAGGGAAGAACAAAATGTTGTTGGGTCGGATGTTCCTATGTAAACGATTAGCCGTGTCAGGCTTGAAGTGTGATGGGGCAACATACTTGTGCGCCCAGTCTACGGCATGCATCATGTGGACAGCATCAACAAGCTTCTTGGCAATGTCGAACCTCACGCCTAGGTCCAGACCATCCCGGGTTTTGATGAGCTGTCTCAAGTTGATGGGCATCCGTCGTTCCGAGATGGCTCCTGGTGGCAATGGTTGGGGAAGATTAGTTCGGATATTGATGGGCGGTTTTAGGACAAAACCAAGCCGGTTGGTGCGCTGTAGGTCGTCTAATATTCCATAGGAGTCAAGCATAGACATCTCGTCTGGCTTGGGAGCATTTAATAGAAGTGCCAGTTTCTCAATCTCCCGTCTTTTGCCTGAAATCTGTGCGTTCTGCGCCCATTCTATGAGCGCAACTCCGTGATCACCTTTCTTTGGGTAATCGTAAAGAAGCGCCATTGTGGACGTGCCGCGACTGTCTACTCTGTAGTTGTCTGTCCTGTGAAACGAACTGGCTCCAAAGACATGGGGTCTTCCAGGAGCCCCCTGGATGGCATGGGCTCGCAAGTTGACCATCTTTGCCAACGAACGATAGTTACCAGCACTCACTGAGTCTCTTGAGGTCTCAGACTCCCGCGTGTAGGCGGCGAGAAATTTATTCAGTTGATCTCCCGTCAGCTGATTGAGGTTGTCGTATATGCCCTTGTTTAGACGGGCCAGTTCCAAGGGCTGGCCATAACCCCACAAAACCTCATTGAACTCTCGGAATCTTGCAATCAGTTCATCGACGCCCTTTCCACCGCTTACCAGTGAGAACTGGATTCTTCTCATCACCAATAAGTTGGTGTTGCATTGGCCTCGAAGCGGTTGATGTTTTGCGGGTCGAGGCCAGCATTGGTTTCAAAGTGAAAATCGTCAAGGTGTTGAATTCGGTGGTCCGTGGGTATCAGCTTCTTGATCTCGAAGCCGTATCGGTCAAGGCCTTTGATGTCAAAGAACAGGCGAGAGTTGAGAGCCAGCTGATGCAGCACAGCTTTGGCGCTCACTGGGTTGTCCTGGGCGTAGTGTTTGAACTTTCGTTCTCGAGTTTCGGAAGGCCCCCATATTTCACACCATGACCGGAAGTTCTGTAGACATTCGTTAGTAGATACTTTATCTACTGACCATGTTAGGACGGCAGGTATCATACGTTTTGATGATTCTGAATCCGTATCCGTTGCTCGCTCAGTTTCTGCTCTAGCTGTACAACATCTTTGATCAAAACGAATCCGGCTATTGTTTGTTAGAGCTATCGGACTATTACACCGATATATCCAGGTAAAGAATTCATACCGTTGCAAAGAGGAATCAACTGAAAGACGCCTGTAACAATGTTCGCCACCTCAGCCATTGTTGCTGGGAAAACTCAGAATGAGATGACGAGGAGGAAAGAGTATCGGCAGCATCGTGCTTGGGGTAGAGCAGCTGATATAGAGGCTGTCAAGCGGGGTATATGCACAAGACGTGCGTCTTCGCCAGTCCTTGCTGTTGGCTGTACACTGTGATGCCTGGTGAAGAGGCACAGCAGGTTGACACTAATCCATAACCCTAACCCGATCTTGAGGTGGTTGTTGCGCAGTCATACCGGCCACTGATGCAGGAACGAAAGCTAGGGTCCACTTAGTTTTAATGATAGCAACGGGCCATCTTGGATGCTTCGACTTCAACCGGCTTGAGTTGTAAGAAAAGATATTCAAGATAAGACTGAAGGGTTCATTTCCTACCCTCGACTCAAAATGATACTGAACATCGAGTCAAGTTGCACTTGTGAAAGCTTCCAGACCACCTCCACCGGGGTGCGGATAAGCACAGACCCACTGATGCGTAGTGTGGGGAATTGGCTGATGGAGCAAATCCGAAAGGGTCTGAGCGTTTAGCATCAGTTCTCCCACGTAGTGTGCCATCTTCCAGATCAGTATTCCAGGTTTTGTGTGTGTGTGTGTGTGTGTTGGACGGTGAGGGAGATACGATACGGCCTTGAGAGAGCAGACTGCTGACCATCACGGGTGAGGAGCAGGCATCAGAACAACAGTTGTTGACTCTGATGAGGGACAGCTCCACACAAACAAGCATCAGCTCAGGGGTAAGTCGCTCGACGGGCCGCAGCCGCAGAGGTACACGCAGATCAGCCAATTTGGGAAGAAGACGTCCATCGATCGAGTTGTCATATTGTGAGACATGGAGTTTACCGCTGCAGGAAGAAAACTTGGGAAAAAAAGAAACTAGATCACAAAAATCTTCTTCAGCACAGCACAACACATCTGCTGGCGCCAAACAGCCCCAGGTCAATAGGTAAACTGCTACTACAGTACTACAAACAGAGAGCGCGCCAACCTTTTCAACAAAACGCGCTCTCGGGAGAGTCCAGTGTCGGAACCTTAATTGCCAAACCCCCAAAGATTTGATCAACAAGTGTGGTCGGCAGAGACATTCTCAGTCCATCAATTTGTCCAGTGCCAAATCGAGACCCCTGCAAAAGTGGCTTCCCCTCTCCCGCTGTTCAACTCCAACGCACATCGATTTGCTTCAGGGGTAAGCTCTTCCTACCAACCTTAATTCTCTTCGCTCGCTCCTTCTCGCCAATTTCGCCATTCCCACACTCGTTTCCCCCCAGGCTTCCAAACGTTCCGTGGTGTGCAGAGCCCAGAAGTCCGCCTAGCTGGAAGCTTGCTAAAAATCAATAATCCCTAAAAGAAATAGAGGTGACATCGCAGCAAACCCGACCCAGACAGCCCCTTCCCTGCGCCGCTGCCGTGCCCGCTCTCCCCAGCAGCGTCGACGTCAAAGCTTTTTCCGACATCTTTTGAGAAATACAGACAGACAGACAGACAGACAGACGACCCTCTCACGAGCACGACGACGATTTGACCACGTGCACCGGCCCGTCAGTATCGTCCCGACCGACCGACCGACGCAAAACCATCATTTTGGGACGGTCCCCGGCGACCCCATCGCTCTCTTGACGGGAAAGGCGCACGCGCAATCGCCTTTTAATTCTCTCCAGGGACCATCCCCGAATCATACTTCCCCAACTGCGCTGCGCTCGTCACTTTCAACTCGCGACTTGAGAGACCATAGATGCCTTCCGGCTGGACACAATGCCCTGGCAACCGCTGCCTCGCATCGCCTTCGCCGTAGCGACCTACCCCTTCGCTGCCTCGAGTCCCGCCGACTTACCCCTCGAATTGGGCGACGAGCTGTACATCATTGAAGAGACACCTGACGGTGATTGGTTTCGCGGGTACCTGGTGTCACCACCGAGTCTGCTTGCCGGTTTAACAAGCGTAAAGGGCCACACCCTCGAGGCCCGCGTATTCAGCGGCATCTTTCCGCGGAGTTGTGTCGAAGTACGCGAAGTGCTCGGCGAGAGCGACGAAACAGACGACAATGAGGCCGACAGCGAGGATGGCGTCGCGACAGACCCCCTATACATAGGCAGCGATTCTGCCAAGGGTGGATTGGTTCCCAATGGCGAGAAAAAGAGGAGGAAAGACAGGAATAGGGGCCTGCAGAAGAATGAGTTGCTTTCGGTGCCAGTGCGGCGGGATCCAAATGCGCCTCGTCAGCCAGCCCCAGTACCAATGCTCAAGATTGGTGACGAGACGCCCACCTCAGCCTCGGAACCGCTCATCGACGAGATCGCGTCGTGCCTGCGAGAATGGCACTCGACCAACCTCCACGAGCTACTCCTGACCCGTCAATACGCCAAACTCGACAATCTTTCACAGCTTATAGTTACGCTCAACTTCTCGAGACAACAGTTTTTGCACGATGTACTTACGACGTGGGAATACGAAAATCTGCGCGAGAAGACGGTTTGGGACTTGGTTCGGGTCAACAAGCTATGCGGTGGGGAGGTTATCGTGCGCGATCCGCACGCCCGAGGGAGGGTGTTGACTGGAGACGATTCGGTGGTAGAAATAACGAGGTTGCAGTCCATCATGAGCCTGTTGGACGAGACACCCACGCCCCAGATCGAACTGACGGCGCTCCACCACCTACTGGTAGACATCAAGGGGCTGGCAGGCGCATCCACCGAGGCGACCACTCTGGTTTTGTATCTGGCGACCAAGACGGGAGGCGGCAAGCTCACCACCATATCCGAAAGCTACATCGTCGAAATGCCTGGCGGTGGACAGATGGGCCAACTGACGAGAAACAACCAAATGCGGACGCTTTTTGCTGATCTTACTGCCGCTGAGATTGGAGACGTTTCCTCGATAGATTCCGAATTGTTCCTCATTGTCAAGATTCGCGCGCCGCAACAGGTGGTTGCTGCTAAGCCTAGCTCTAGGTCTGGTTCGATGTCGCAGAGCTTGCCACAATTCTCCAAGGATCCAACAAAACCACCATTGTCTTCCGGGAACAAGTCAATGCGCCGGAGCTTGATGTGGGCGGGTAAGAACACAAGGTCCGCATTCTCCAGAGGCAACAATAAGCTTGATTCGCTATCTGAGCAGCCGGAGGAAATAGCATCACCCACCACAGCAGGGGCCGAGAGCAGAGATGGCCATCCGCCGAGCACAGCCAATTCCAAGAACGGGCGGTCTTCCGTGGACGGATACGTCACCCAGACTGCTGACAGGACAGTGGGTGTCGGCGTGCTCAGGCTGAACTCTACCATGAAGCAGGAGGATGAGGTGGAACATATCGTGACCCTGTGGGCTCCGTCTGCCCGGTTTGCGACAGAGCGTGGAGACGGAGAGGAATGGGACCCGGTAATACGTGAGGTCCTGGACAGCAAGCCCGGCTCTTATGAGAAGTCGAGGAGAGCCGAGCGGCTCCAGGTGCATTTGCGTGCCTTCAACAACCCGGATGCGGATGTGCTCATCAAAGCCACCCCCACCGTGTTGGCGGGCATCTGCAAAACAAACAAGATGGGATTCTCAGGGGCGCCAACAAAACCGAGGTCTGACATCTATTTGACAATCGACGAGGCGGGCCTGACCCGCCAAACGCTATTGTCTCGATATGGCGGCAGCCCGGCATCCCTTCCGAGTAGTATTCACGGGAACAATCTGCAGCTCACACTCGAAGTGAGGAGGCACTCAGGCGAGCGCATCGACAATTGCATATTCCCGTCTTCCAATACCGAGTGCATCAGCACTTGGAAGACGGTTGCTGCCGAGCGTGGGGAGCCATGGAAACAAACCATCAAGCTGGTGATCGCGCCAGCGGATGTGCACCAAGCCCATGTTGTCATGCAGCTTGCGGATGCACCCAACAGCGCCTTTGCAGTCGCATACATGCCCCTATGGGATCAGCAAGCCTTCATCCACGATGGTTCTCACTCTTTGGTTCTCTACCGGCTGGACGAAAACACCGTCTCTGCACAGCAAAATGCGCAGGGCAAGGGCGGGTATCTCAGCCTGCCGTTTGCTTTCAGGGGCAGGGAGGAGCACCAGGCAGAAGTGACCGGCCCAATCGCCATGGTTCGCGTGGAGACATATCTTTGCAGCACAAGGTTTTCCCAGGACAAGATCATGTTGAGACTACTGGGGTGGAAGGACTCTGCGCAGGAAGCAATTCCTGATCTTCTGAAGCAGTTCATCTTTGTGGCCGAGATTGAGGTTGTCAAGTTGCTCAACGATGTTTTGGATGCCTTGTTTGGAATTCTCGTCGCCTACTCTGGTAACGATGACTATGAGGACCTCGTCTTTACCGCGCTGGTTAGGGTGCTCGACATTGTACACGATCGACGATTCAACCTGTCTCCTTTGGTCGACCAGTATGCTGAGAGCAAGTTCAACTATCCGTTTGCGACGCCTTGCCTGGTCAGATCGTTTACTCGACTTTTGTCCAAACCAACTGAACCAGAAACGGCAAGGAAACTGCGCGCTACCTTCAAGGTGGCACGGCATATTCTCAAGTTCATCACGCATGCCCGCGGCCAGCAAAAGGTCAAGGAGGCCGGCATTGGGATCACCAGTACAAACCCCGGGTTCACGCGCCACCTTCGAAGCATCTTCAAGGCCCTCGATGCCATGATGCGGAGTACAGCACCGGTATTGGTGGGAAGCCAGACGCTTGCTGTTCAGCATTTTCACACTTGGCTCCCAGAGCTGGCTGGACTGTTGACCACGGAAGAGATTCTCCATATTGCTATTGACTTTATGGATTCTTGCTCCATGGTCAAGGGCAAACTTGTCCTGTACAAGCTGGTTCTCATCATCAACTATGCCAAGCTGGACATCTTTTCTCACCCAGAACAGCGGTCTGCCCTGAGCGCCAATACCGTCAGGTGGATTGCACCGCACTGGGGGTACACCGAGGAGGTTACCGAGCAATGGAAGGATCAGGTTCGGCTATGCTGTTCCGTCCTCGCCAGCCAGGTTGAACACCTTGGCCCTGAAATTCCCGACTACATCCCCAAGATCATCCAGTCCTACCTCGCCCTCAACGCTATTCCGAAGAAGCCAAAAGATCGTCTATCTCTGTTGTTCCCCACCTCATACCCCTTCCCCAGTAAAGCGATCACCGGAGAGGTGGTGTTTGACGAGGCGCTTATCGAGCTATCTGCCGTCTTGTCGGCGCTTTCTACTTCGCCAAGTGGAATGCAGCTTGAGCTGGCAGAAGACGACCTCAATATCGTGGTGGAGAACTCGCTGCGGGTGCACATGAGTATCCTCCAGGGCGAGACGTTTCCTTCCAACTGGCTCAGCGTGCACATCTTTCACCACAAGTCAACTATGCGGACATTGCAGTACCTCGCCAGCATCCTGCTCGAGTCCTTCTTACCACATCCTGATGAGGCCGAGAACTTCAGCACCGAGCTGTGGAAGCTCTTCTTCACCACGCTCCTCAAACTGGTCGGCAGCCCATCTCTTGCGCTCGAGACATTTCCCGAGCAAAAGCGCCGGGCCGTATGGAAGATTGCCGGTGATGTCCGGGAACACGGTGCCGAGCTCCTCCGCAGGACATGGGAGGCCATTGGCTGGGAGACGAGCCTTGAGGAGCGTGCTCGCTACGGTCTTTCCAAGATGGGCGGTTATCAAGTCCAGTACGTGCCGACATTGGTTGGGCCCATTGTTGAGCTTTGCTTGAGTGTCCACGAAGGACTGCGACGCATGGCTGTCGAGGTGCTTCAGACGATGATTGTCAGCGAGTGGACTCTGAGCGAGGACCTCAGCGTCATACAAACGGAGATGATAGACTGTCTGGATGTGTATTTCAAGGAGAAGCCGCTGACGGAGAGCATCTTGCAGAAGCTGTTTGTTGGAGAATTACTAGAGCGGTTTGAGCCATTGAGCAGGCTGAACGACGACCCACTCTACCAGGCTATCAGAGAACTTATGGGCACGGTGGACGACTTCTTGGATCTTCTGGTTGCTGTCCACAGTGGTGATGGATCGGGCGAGGCATCACACCTCATCCACCGTTTGAGATTGATGGAATTCCTCAGGGATATGCAGAAGGAGGAGATATTCATCCGCTACGTGCACCAACTGGCGAACCTGCAGGCCGAGGCGAGGAATCACGCTGAAGCCGGCCTGGCGCTGAGGCTACATGCCGACTTGTACGACTGGGACCCCCTTAGAACAACACCACCGCTGTCGGACCCCGAGTTCCCTGCGCAGACTCACTTTGAAAGAAAAGAGCGGATCTACTTTGACATGATCAAGCACTTTGAGGACGGCGAAGCATGGAGTAGCGCGTTGGCGGCATACAAAGAGCTCCAGCAACAGTATGAGACCAACATCTTTGACTTTGCCAAGCTTGCCCGCACCGAAAGGGCCATCGCCAACATTTACGAGACCATCGCCAAGAGCGACAGGCTGGTGCCCAAGTACTTCAAGGTCATCTACAAGGGCTTGGGCTTCCCGGCTAATGTCCGCGACAAGGAGTTTGTCTTTGAAGCCACCCCTGCCGAACGGACTGCCGGGTTTACCGACAGAATGCAAGAGATGTATCCATCTGCTCAGATTGTGCTTAGTGACCAGATCGAGGATGTGGAGGGTCAGTTCTTGGTGGTCTCCGCACTGAGTCCTCACCGCGACCTGGGGCATCATGTCTTCCAGCGCGCCAGGGTTCCGCAGATCATCAGGGACTATCTTGTCTCTGCTCACCCTCAAGAGTTTTCTGTTAGCAGCAGGAGGAACACCACCGGGCCTGTGGAGGAACACTGCGCCGAAAAGATCATCTACACGACTGCGGAGCCATTCCCGACGATTCTGAGGAGGAGTGAGATTATTGCCGTGCGTGAGGTCAGGTTATCAGCCAGAGAGACTGCTCTGGAGAGAATTGTGCGAAAGACGGCCGAGATGTCTATTCTAGAGCGCAAGATATCAGATGGTGAAGGGGGCGACGAGGCTGTGCAACTGCTGTTTGATGCTGTGGGCATCAGCGTCAACCCAAATTCCGAGAGCAGCGTGGTTTGCTACCGGGACTTGATTCCCGGCATGACCAGGCACGGGGCACAATCACCTGCAAAGGACAGCGAGCTGGATGAGGAGGAGTTTGAGCCGCTTGAGCTGAACCCTCAGGAGAATGCCATCAAGATGGCATTGGTTGATCATGCTATCTTGCTCAAGAGGTGCTTGGCCACTCTCTCAAAGACTGGTGTTGAGGTTCTCACGCGACATGTTGAGGATCTTCAAAAGTGTAAGTTCTTCCCTTCCTTCGACTGACTGTTGGGAGATACATGCTGACGATATTTGTTGCTGCAGACTTTGAGACGACATATGCCACAGAGATCGCACTGTTCACGCCAGCTGCCCCGCCTGTTCGTGAGGCAAGCACTACGCCCTCACCAACATGGCCGCGCTCCCCTCCGTCGACTGTCGGCGGTATCCCTCACCTTTCCAAGCCCTCGATCAGCGGCATGTCTGCTATCACCGGAGTAGAAGAGGCTGCCGTCATCAGACCGGTATCGATCCGCCAAGGCCGCGGCGCCCGCCTAAGCTTCCTCGGTGGCCGCAAGAAGGAGCTTTCCAAGGATGGCTCCCCACCATTACCCACCATCAACGGTGACGTGCAAGAGGACTCGCCCAAAGACAGCGCCGCCAGCACCAAGGAAAATCGCCGCAGCTTCATCTCGGGCTTCCGCACCCAAACTTCAGCCTCGAACGACGCCCGGCCTAGTCTTACGGTCCAGACCAACGGCATGGACGGGGCCGGCTTCTCCATCTCACCAGGTGGTATCACGGGGGGCAGCCATCTGACAACCGCGACGACGACAACCAATAACGACTGGGTGACGGACTCGGCTGGGGGCAGCTTCATGGGCGGCCTGAGTGGTACCGCTACGGCGGTTGAATCCCCGCATGGCAACGGCGAAAAGACGCCAAGGGAGAGCACTAATAGCAGCAGTACTATGGGCGGGAGCGTGAGGAAGCGGCTGAGCTTGCTGAGGCTGGGGAAGAAGAGTAGTAAGGATAATGCCAAGCAGCAGGCGGGGCTGGGGGGCGTTGATGAGGAGTAGGCTGCCTGTCGGATTCTGGCTTTGGGGGACATTGCTGTGAAGGAGGATCCTCTGATGATGCAGAGGAGGGGGTGGGTATGACCAAGCATTGCAGGAACGATAAAAGGGGTGGTGGTGTGCTTGATTCTTCGTTTGACAAGGACCTTTTTTTTTCTTTTTTTCTTTTTTGTTTTTTTTCGTTTCTTTTGTGGATTTTCTTTTTCAAGGTCAATTATTTCTTTTTAGTACAGACAGTACCACGCTTTCTTTTTATTGTGTGGTTTGTGGAGGAGGGGTTTTGTTTGGATTATTGCGAGATTGGGGGAGGCATATACCAGTGCTTTTTTTTTCTTCTTGTTTGTTTTTTCATTCTACAGATTTATTATTGCTGTTGTATTGGGAACTTTTTTTGTAAATAGGAGGAAGGGAAGGAGGGAGGGGAAGGGAAAGGGAAAGAATGGTGTTCTGGATAGCATTCTTGTTGTTGTGTGTGGCAACAACTGTTGACAAGATGAGCAGAAATCTTGTCTATTTCCTGTTCCTGTTACTTTTCGTTCGTTTCCAATTTTTCTTTTGTCTGCATGTGTTGTATTTTTGTTGCATTATAGTTGTGTATACCGCAAAAAGAAAGCGAGTGAGGTTGGAGATGAAGGGAAGGGAGGAAGCACCATGTATTTTGTGTATATTTATGTTGTCCTGTATGTTTTACATGTGTACACAGTGGTGGAGGTGGTGGCGGTGTGTAGGTTTGACTGGCTATGAGTTGTTGAGAGAAGAGGAGCGATTCACGTTGAGTTCACAGACATTGATCAAAAGACATGTGTCGCACAGACACTCTATTTATCCTATCTATATAAACCAGGGGAAAAACTGGTCTCTTTGGTGAGGGGAGCTAAAATGTCGAGCCGGACGAGAACCGGCTAAAGTCTGAAGTGCCGGCTGGGGTTGGATGCAACCTGGTCTGGACTATGGTCGGTTGAGATAAGCTTTTTCGCGGGTTGTGGGGGAAGGCTTGGAGGGGAAGTGCATTTTGGCGGGTGATATAGAAAGGTGAAGCGAATGGGACGGTTGGCGGAGGGAGTTCCGTGGTGGGGGATGGATTCTGTTTCTAGTTGGTAAAAGAAAAAGGCAAGGTGGATTGATGGTTGAGCATCTGGAGATCCAGGGGAAGCTTAATGTGGTGATCGGCCCAAGGGTCTTTGGGTAGGTAGGTAGTGACCACAAGATCGAAGGTGTATCCTCCTCCTCTTGGAGTGGCCGTCAACATGTAAACAGTGATGAAGCTGGGGCAAATCCATTCTCTAAATAACACAGTGCTGGGTTTTGGGCCAACGCTGAACAGCTTACGCGTCCAGCGTCGTCCCTCCCACCGTTCTCGACTAGCTCCACCTCACGATCGACCACTCGCCCCCATCTTAAAGCGAGCTCGTCCCGTCCCGATTTCCCGGGCCAGGCCACGGAGCCTAGACTTCCACCCAAGAAGGAAACGAGGTAGCCTCGCGGGTGTACCAGGGTTTCAGACTAATGCAGGCACTATAACAACGCAGGCAAACTGCCGGGCTAGATCCACGGTTTCCAAGGGGGATATTTCCACCAGTTGTTGATGGGAAATGTGGCCACCGTTGGATTAGCTGAGATGGATCTCAAATCACGATAACAAGTGTAATGTTGCCTTGGTGATGTGACAAGCCATCAATAATCATCTTTTGCTCACCGCTTGCCTCATCACACATCACCCACTGGATGTTATCTCTCCCCAACCCCACCTGCCTCCATCATGTCCCCTTGTTCCTTCCCTTTGTAGATCCTGTGGCACCACTACCACCGAAGAAACCATGACCTCCCGCTCCCGGTACCGTCTCCTCTTTGCCGTCTCTTGCGTTCTGTTCACCTACTCCTTCTTCAACCACCACAAGTTTCCCCTAAACGTTGACATCCTCTGGCCGGATCAGCAATCATCACGACGAACAACCCCGCCAATAGAAGAACGCCAACAAGTCCCGCTCGCGTCACTTGAATCATCGTTTTTTACCTGGTCAGATCCCGACGCACCACCAATCCCGAAGCCACCGTACAAACCTGAGCTTAAAGAGTCACCACCCATACCGGATCCGTTCCCTTTGCTGTCTGAATACCCGGCTCCGCCGAGGAAGTTCCTGTTGCAGCATGTCCCCAAACCGCCGAGAGGGCAATCGAAAGAGGAGGCGCCGCTCTTGATAGGGTTCACCCGGAACTGGCCTCTGTTGTTGCAATGCGTCACGAGCTACATCGCTGCAGGGTGGCCACCGAGCAGCATTTATGTTGTGGAAAACACCGGGACCATGTTTAGCAATAAGCAGGGGCGGTTGACGTTGCAGAATCCGTTTTACTTGAATCATACCCAGCTGGGGATGTTGGGGGTGAATGTCATCATTGTCAGTTTCCTGTCTTTTCTTTTGATTGCGTAGAATGGGAGGTATACTAAACAGCAAAAAAAAAAAAAATAAAGACACCCACACTGTTGACCTTTGCCCAACTTCAAAACTTTTACCTCTGGTATGCCCCCCTTTTCCTCCCTCTCCTCACGGAGACTAACCAACCCCAAAGGACGGCCCTCAACCGCAACTGGGACTACTTCTTCTGGTCCCATCAAGACCTCCTCGTCTTTTCGCCACCCGATGACCCTTCATCCACTCTCTACTCCAACGTTTTGTCGGTCATGCAGTACCTCAAAACCCCCGCCGCTCCCAGGTGGGCTCATCACTTCTTCGCCTACGACCATTTGACCCTCGTCAACACTGCCTCTGTCTTGTCCACCGGCGGCTGGGACACCCAAATCCCCTTTTACTCCACCGACTGCGACATGTACACCCGCCTGATGTGGGCTGGTTTCTGGCAAGGGGAGTCGCCCGATGTAGGGCGCATCTTTGACGTCAAGACAGTGGTTGATGACTTTGCTGCGCTGCTGTCACTACCGGGTTACCAAGCGAGTTTCAACGGGACGGTGTATGAGGATCCGGTTGAGCTGGGGGAGGTGATGCAGGATGTAAAGTACAACCATAGCAACGACAACTCGGGGAGGAATACCTGGCAGCTGAGGCAGAGGGGGGGCCAAGACGAGCCGTTCTATCGGGACGCGGTTGGGTTTGAGGTGGGGACGCAGATGACGATTGAGTTGGGGAGGAAGGTGTTTGCGGAGAAGTGGGGGCATAGGGGGTGTGATATTGCGTTGATGGAGGGGATCGAGAGTGGGGATGCGTGGAGGTTGGAGAGGGATTGGGAGGAGGGGGACGGGGGGGAGGATAGTTGGTAGTCTTTTTCTTAGTTTAAGGGAATAAGTTTTCCTGAAATACAACTGCACAACACTAGGTGATGATTAGAGGAAGAAACTCTTTACTGTGCGGAGTATGGGATAGTAAAGATAAAACAAAAAAAAAAAAGAGAAAAATAAGGAAACGCTGGACACGGCGCCCCTGGAAAATCAAAAATGCTATGTGGACGGGCCAGAAGTCAAACCTGGGTCTTCACTCAAACTCGGGAGTGTAGTAACCGCTATACCACCGAGCCACGGAAATTGGAATCGGAACTGGAAAGTATATACCCTCCCCTAGCTGGGTGTGTGTGGCTTGTTGGAGGGCTAAGGGTGACGGTTGTCGGGTTGGGACTTGCCGGCTAGTAAGAACGCTGTTTGTTTGGAAGAGGTAATAGTCTCGAGAGTTGTGCTGCTGTCTTGCTGTTTTTGGATCTGTAAGATGGTCTACTGCTACCCTCGGCACTTAGCTCATCGTGCCTGTAGCTACTGCCTGGCCTGTGAAGACCACACTCCTAACTCCTCCCCCTACTTCATCTCATCCTGAATGCTCCTCAACACAGTGTAAAAATTCGGAGTTATTTTTTGATGCCATGCCCCAGCCCAGACTGAACACCGACACTGACATAAACCGGGCATGAAACAACAACTCAACAGAATGAATACGAAAGTCGTGAAAATGTCACCTTGATCACCCTATCATAAGCACAAAGAGTAGTTACAATTCAGCTCAAAGCCTATCAAGTCAATTCTTTTTACTGCTATGCTTACTTGCTATGCCGACATCAAAAGACACAAACACCAAATGCCCCCCGGTTTCCCCATCCCTTCCCCAAAGAAAGACAAAAAAACAAAAGCCTTCTCCTCCTTTTTTCATCGCTGAACCCACAAGTTTAATTCATCCAACAATTTCCCATACGTACAAGACCACACCAGATCATATCCGACAGAACATATAAGTACCTTACGTTTCGTAGTCCATCATGAAAGAACCTCCCCTCACCACCACCATGAAACAAAAGAAATTACCACTCTCATGTAGATAAACTTCCCCTTAAAAAATAGACATCATCCCCCTCTTGTAAAAGGACTCACCAAAACCTCCTCCTCGTAGGCGTAGCCTTCTTTGTCTTGGTGGTCGTGGTCTTGCTCTCCTCCTCCACAGGCAGCGAAACAGTAATTTTCACCGTCTCAGTCTCATAAACAGTCTGCTCCACCGTCTGCGGTATGGCAGTCACAATCCTCGACACAGTCTGCGTCTTGGTCACCACGCTGACCCGCACAATCTCCGTCACCGTCTCGAACACGCGCACAGTCTTGTGCTGCGTGACAAAAGGCCCGGGGATAAAGTCGATAACGGTCGAGTGCCTCTTCCCAATGACGACCTGCTCCAGACCGCCGTACTCTTCACTGCCACCAGGTTTCTTCCCAACGACGACTTGCTCAAGACCAGACTCTTGCGGGGGTGCGTCGGCCTTCTTCCCGCCGGCGGCAACGACCTGCTCAAGACCATATTCCTCCGCTTCCGGCTTCGGTGCCTCAGCCCCAAAGACTTCCACCCCCCTCTCACCATTGGCAACAGCGCCGGCGGGAGTTTCATCGTCTGATTTGGGTGCGGCCCCGTAAACCTCAACCCCGGACTCGGGCTTCTCGGCGGCGGGCTCGGCGGGCAGCGGAACGGCGACATCATCCTGCGCTGACTGAGCCACAGCATTGACCGCCGCCGATGCGAGGACAAGCTCCGCACTAGCCTCAGTAACCGCGGCAACCGGAGCCTCAGAGACGTTATTCTCCGCCTCCTCCTCCTCCTCCACAGTTCCGACAACGGGGACCTTTTCCTCCTCCTCCGCAACTTCAATCGACGGAACCTCACCCTCAACCTCACCAGCAGGCGTCTCCTCCACAACCACACTCTGAGCCTGAGCAGGCGGATCAGAAGCAACACCATAAACAACACCCCCCAAGCCCATCGAACCATCCTCGGTACTAGCCAAACCCGCAGTCGCCTCGGGCACGCTCGCCTCAATCTTCGCCTCAGGCACCTTCTCAACAGCATAATTCTCCGGCCTCGGCTCAGACTTGTACGTGGCAGGCGCCAAGTCCTGCTGTCGATTCCCCAGCCCAATCACAACCACAAGCAACACCAACACGACAATAGCCACATTCTTCGGGTCGTTGAAAAAGTCCCTAGCCACCAGCGCGCCCGCCCTGACATATGTCCACCCATCCTTCACCGTCTCATTCCCGTTATCCAACGCCACCCTAAACGCCTCGGTGAGTAAATCGATAAATCCCGCGTTTTGGAGCTCCCGCTGACGTTTCTGCGCTCGCTCAGCCTGTCGGCGCTCGTACTCGGCTCGGCGTTCGCGAATGACTTCAGAGGGTGAGAGGGGCGTGGGAGGCGCGATGTACGAGTCGGGGTGTCGGTCGCGGAGGGTCGATGACTGATCGAGGCTAGACGTTGGCGTGATGGCTACGAGAGCTTGGGATACCGGAACAGACCCGCAACCTTCACCGACCGAGAACGCTGGTCTTGCAAAAGATGCACGCTCGGCAGCCGGTTCTGGGGTTGGGATCGGTTCAGGCGGGGGCATGTCGCCATAGATTTCGCGCATCCGCTCTTCGTCGCGACGTCGACGCTCTTCAGATGTGTCAAGGCCGTCTTGTGCCGCGCGGGGACGCGATGATGACGGGGGCTGCAGGAACTCTGGTGAGGTCACCCGATCGAAGGGTTCCATTGGTGGCTCAGGTGTCGATGGCTGGACTTCGACATGCAGACCAGAAGAAGGCCGCAAGCCATGCAGACCAGACGTCGGGCGAGATCGTTGGGCATGGGCTTGCGCCTCTGGAGTGAGCCCTGACTTGGCCGCAGCCTCGGCACCCAGCAATAGGTCTCTCTGTCGTTGCTCCTCCTGCTCAAGCTGGAAGACGGCCACCTTTTCGAGCTCATGCTGCATTGCTGGTGTGAGAATCAGTTCGACCTCGCAGTCCACCCGCTCCATTTCCCTCCAGCAGGCTTCCCAGGCGCCGGATTTCATGAGTCCGTTGCTAGCGTACACCTTTACCCGGTAAATCTTGCTGGAGCCCAGCTTCTCATAGCGGATCTCGGCCTTGCATTCCTTACACCAATGCCGGTTATCCTCAGTTGACTTTGGGTATTCCAACTCGCCTTCCTCATCGTCTTCGGCCGTCACGTTGGCTGGACCGAGATAGTGCCCGCATTCCAAGATCCTGGCTCTTCTCTTGAATGGTAGCTCGAGAGCTTCGAGGAGACGCTCTTCAAGCACCTCGAAATCGTTCTGCGGATGTGGGAGAAGAATACCGCGCTCGAGAACAGTGTCGCCCAGTCGGTCCTGCAGATCACGCCACGAATCGCGCAAGGCCTTGATTTCGTCCGAGGCCACATAGGGAAGCCCCCCTTCGTCGATGGTCTTACCGCTGACGAGATCGAGCCCATCAAGCGTCTCGCCCCAGACCCAGCGAAGAGGCAGGAGGGTAACGTGGAGAAGAACGAGGGGAGCCTCTGTTCGGACCTTGAAACGGCTCGGTGTTGTTCGCCCCTTGGGAGAGTATTGTACCTGGACGGTGGGACTGCCGACCCGGGATACTGTGGGAAACATGACGGGCGTTCCGCTGTGTCGCTTGTTCGGCCTGGCGGAGCTTCCGTCGAACACTGAAGGTGTGGGAGAGCCCGTCTGCAATGCGCGGATTTCGGAGGGGGTGCGAATCGACGAGCGGGCCGACCGAGTCGACACGCCGGACACGATCCGATCCGAGTTCCTGCTTTCGGATGTCCTACTCGAGGCGCACGACTGTCGACGAGATTGACTGTCCTTTCCTTGGGGTGTCTTGGAATCAGAATCGTGCCCTCCATCTACCGACCCGACGGAACTGTGGCTGCGGGACCCATGCTCGCTAAATACGTCGTCGCCGTGGTGGGAGCTGTTATCGGCGGTGTCCTCGCTGGCGGTGCGAGAGTGGAGGTGCTGGCGGAGCAGCGAGCTTGTGGATTCTCGTCGGTTGGGGCTATCCCGACCGCTATATGTGCTCGTCGCGTCCGACTCTTCCCCCTCGATGTCTTCGGCTGTGGTGGCGCGAGGTTTTGTCTCGGGAGCTACGGTCTTTTCCGGGTCCTGCTCCAGCTTCGATGCAACGACGGTCAGCAAACACCTTCCACGGTCACAATGGACGGCAGGGAAATCTACCTCTGTGGACAGCGGCACCTGCGCCGCTCGTGTGTCGTTGTCGGCCATGTCTCGGTCGCTGGGGTCTACAAAGATTGCAAAATCCAGAGGTGGTGGCTCTTTGAGCTTCCAGAGCATACTTTGTGTGTGTTTATAGATACCAGCCACCCCTTGGACGCTCGGGCAACGAACCGAAAAGCCGGTGCAGCAGTATTGGTCGAATCAAGTTCCACCGGGTGGAGAGGCTAGACTCGGCGATGCGCTGGCAGTCGGCAAGGGGAGGACGACGGGAGGATCCGACTGGTGTGGCCGGGTCTGGTGGTGGTCGGGCACAAAGTGACAGGCGGCGGCAGCAGGGGGCGGGGGCGGGAAAGGCGGTGACGGGTGCTGTGACAGGAGGAGGAGAGCTTTCTCTGCCAGTCACCCAAGTCTTGCATTGGTGGGCGAGGTAAACAAACAGTTGCCAGGTCGACACAGCCCCGCATTTATCTCGGGTCTTGGCCCAGACCACCCAACGGCGAGTGTGCAAGTGAACATCATATTGGTGTTCCACCGCATTCGAACCGCTGGATACACAGCTGCTTGATGTGGCGCCTCATTGCTCCGGGCTGGGATGAATTGACTTTGCATCGACATTCCATGCCTGGACGTTCAGCGGTAGGGAGCATTGACAGGTGCAGGGTTCCGAGTTGGATGAACTTGACAGCTGCGGAACCTGACGTCATGTCTTGGCGTGTCTTCTCTGCCCTTCGTGAGAATAAGCATTTTCGACGGAAATCTTAGATGGGAGATGAGGTGCTGTCTTGGTGAAAGGCATTGAAGTGGTAGAGATGGTACGATACAGGCACTCAGCATAATACCTTGCTACGTGTTCTGCCTTCGTCCATGGTTGAAGAGGGGCAATCTCCCAACGCTACAAAAAGCCATTTAATCTGAGTACCGCTATCCGATAACAAACAGATAAAACCCCTCAACATGGCCCTGTCAATTCCTGCCTTATTCCATCCCAATGTTGGATGCTGCGCCTTGACCAGGCGTCCAGACCGAAGGCTCACCGCCGCGATGTCACCCTCCGTCCCACTCCCAAGGGCTCGGGCTCCGAGTATCCCACACATCGGGGGGGGGGGCTGCCCGAACTGGCCATGACGTCCAAGTAAGCTTCCAAGTTTCCAACAGATGGGATTCCGCCTGCCCCTGCCGAGCCTGTTTACCATTGAACCCAATCTAGGCCCAGATCTCTATCTGAGTCGAGCATCTGGCAACCTGCTTAAAATCACATCCTACCCCTCGAGTCCCCTAGCCTTCATCTTTCTTTTATTTATTCATTTTCTACCCTTTACATCAAAAAACAACATCAATCAACATGGGCGACAACCCCGAACGCACCCCCTCCCCCTCGAGGCGGGAGCCTACACCAGAGAACATGACCATGATGCAAGGCTTCGAATGGTACATCCCCGCCGACCAACAACACTGGGCCCGCCTGATGAAAGCCCTCCCCCAGCTGAAAGAATTCGGCATCGACAACATCTGGATCCCCCCCGGATGCAAAGCCACCTCCAAAAACGGCAACGGCTACGACATCTACGACCTCTACGACCTGGGCGAGTTTGACCAAAAGGGCACCATCTCCACGAAATGGGGCACCAAAAGGGAGCTCGTCCGTCTTTGCAATAAAGCGAAGGAGCTCGGCGTGGGGATCTACTGGGATGCGGTCCTCAACCACAAGATGGGCGCTGATCACAAGGAGCGGTGTCCTGTTGTCGAGGTTGACGAGAATGATAGGACGAGGGTGGTTAGTGGCAAGTATGAGATTGATGCCTGGGTTGGGTTTGAGTTTCCGGGACGAAAGGAGCAGTACAGCAGGATGAAGTGGCATTGGTATCATTTTACCGGGGTGGATTTTAACGCCGAGAATGGGAAGAAGGCGATATACAAGATTGCGGGTGAGCAAGGGGAGGGATGGGCGAGTGAGTGGGATGGGGATGTCGATGATGAGAAGGGGAATTATGATTTCCTCATGGGCTCCGACATCAACCATGAGCACCCTGAGGTGAGGGAGGACATCATGCGGTGGGGGAGCTGGCTTGCGAATGAGATTCCGATCAAGGGGATTCGGTTTGATGCTGTCAAGCACTTTAGCGAGGACTTTTTGCGCGAGTTTATTAAGAATATGGACGAGGAATTTGGGCCGGGGTGGTTCTTTGTGGGGGAGTTTTGGAAGGATTCGTTGCAGGACATGGTGAGGTGCTTTTGCTATTCAGAGCTCATGGTACTACTGGCTAACATGGCTTTAGAACGACTACCTGGCAAGGATGAGGTACAAGTTCTCCTTGTTTGACGCGCCATTGGTTCATAACTTTAGCGACATCAGCAGGGCCAATGGGGCTGACCTCAGAAAGGTGTTTGACGACACCTTGGTCCAGGCGCAGCCTGTTTCGGCGGTTGTAAGTCACTTCCTTGGCACTTGCTGAAGCCGACACTAACCATTTAGACATTGGTGATGAACCACGATACCCAGCCCTATCAGGCCCTTGAAGCTCCAATTGAGGGCTGGTTCAAGCCTCTGGCCTATACTCTCATCCTTCTGCGCGACCGAGGCTACCCTTGCGTGTGGTACGGTGACTTGTATGGCATCCAAGGCGAGCACCCCTTCCCTCCCTCCTGCGGTGGTGATCTCCCGAGGATCATGCTAGCCCGCAAGCTGTATTCGTACGGTCAGCAAGCCGACTACTTTGACTACCCTACCTGCATCGGCTGGGTGCGGTATGGTACCTGGGACAGGCCGTTTGGCTGTGCCGTGGTCATGAGCAACGCTGGGCCGGGAAGCAAGAGAATGCATGTTGGTGAGATGCACGCGGGGGAGGTATGGACCGATGTTATGGGGTGGAATGATGCCAAGATCAAGATTGGGGATGATGGGTTTGGTGAGTTTGTGTGTGGGCAGACGAGCGTGAGTATTTGGGTGAATGAGAAGGCGAAGGATCGGGCGAGGTTTGAGAAGGAGTTGTAAGTTTTATTTTCTGGTATGCTTTGAGGGTACAATTACGGTTTGGCTAACAGTGGACAGTGATGCCGACATCTACAGGATACCCTATGACGAGTCGGGCTCTACCTCTTCGTAGGCCTGTGATGAAAAGTATACCCATGACGGGGTCGTAAGCGAGGGTTGCAGTTGAATAGAACAGACAACTATCAAGACGGTGTCCCACCAACTCGGTCTTTGATTGTTTTGGAATGCTTCGTCAGTGCGTTGAAGCCAACTTCCCTTTTGGGCTGTCGAGGGTTATTATGTGAAGCGGTCCAATTACGTGTCCTGCAAAGTGTCAACAAGAAGCCAACTTACATGTGTTGTGAATGGGGGTGTGTCGTGGTTATATTGCATACCGGCACTTTACCCGGATTGAGCCCTTTGCACCGCAATGCTAACCGACGTATCGGCAGGCAACTCGGCACCTTCCTGGTCTTGTAACGGACGAGTTGTAAGAAGTCAGGTAACACCAAATGTGGAGGAGGAAGATTGGGACCCCCTGTTGATATCGGAGGCATGATTGCCGATTTGTTGTTCCCCTCTCTCCAAACTATGCAAGAGATACTATCACGACCGTATTACGCGTCTTTCTTGGTCTGCAACAGTCCAAGGAATCTCGGCTGGGAGAATGGCGATCTAAATCTTGGATTCAGGTGAGGGGGGTTGGGGGGGGGGTTTTGTTGGGTATAATAGGGTCCAACTGCCACCAGGGTCTATGAGTTCGTGTTGGTTTGATAGGCACATCCCAACATTGAGCTGCGTACCCTACCTCACGCGCAAAGATGTTAGGCCAACTCCTGGTTGCTGCCCTGGCGGCAGGCAATGCCCTTGCCGCGCCGACAGCAGTTGAGAAACGCCAGACCTCCAACAAATGCACCAACCCCCGGATCCGAAAAGCATGGCACAAGCTCACCGACACAGAGAAGCAAACCTACCTCGACGCCGAGCTCTGCCTCATGAACCACCCCGCCACTCTCGGCCTGCGCGGCGCAAAGACCAAGTACGACGAGTTGACCTCTGTGCACATTCTCGAGTCTGAAATCTCCCATTTTGTTGTATGTTCCTTCTTCCGCCCCCAACCCCCAACCCCCTTTTCACCCCTTTTTGTCCCATCTGACCCCTCCCTAGGGCGCCTTCCTCCCCTTCCACCGCCTCTACATCCACGCCCACGACGTCACCCTCCGCTCGCTATGCAACTACACCGGCCCCCACCCCTACTGGGACGAAACCCACGACTACACCTCCTTCACAAACTCGGACATGTTCTCCACCACCTCCCCCTCCTTCGGCGGCAACGGCGTCGGCGCCACCCAGTGCATCGAGACGGGGCCCTTTGCGGGCTACCGCTCCGTTTTGGGTCCCGGGTTCAGGATCTCGCCTGATAATCCAAAGTGCATCACCCGTAACATCAACAACTTTTCCGCCAGCGGTGCCTCGCCGGAGATTGTAGCCGGGTGTTTGGGACAGGAGGACTGGTTGTCTTTCTGGGCTTGCGCCGAGGGTAGACCTCACGGGGCGGGACACGGCGGGGTGGGGGCCGAGATGGGCAATCCGATCAGTAGCCCTAGCGACCCGACCTTTTGGATGCATCATGCTTGGTTGGATCGGTTGTGGGCGCAGTGGCAGGATTTGAGGCCGGAGGTTAGGCTGGGGGAGATGGGGGGGAATAATAGGATGAGGAATGGGTTTGGGGCCGGGCCGCCTAACGGTGGGTTCCCTGGGGGAGGTGAGGGTGGTGGTGGTGGTGGGTTTCCGGGGTTCCCGCCTGGGAATGGGACTTCCCCTGGGTTTCCCGGGGGTGGTGGTGGGTTTGGAGGGGGCCCGGGGTTTGGGAACCCGGAGGATCTGACCAGGCCGGAGGATGTACCGTGAGTATTTTCTGATCTGTTTGTGATTGAGGGGAGACAAAGCTGACTGAGATTGTGTGAAAATAGGGAGGCGATTGTGGAGGGTGATAATGGGGGGAATGTGACGACGTTGGGACACGTGCTGCATATGCATGGGCTTATTCCGGATGCTACGATTGGTGATGTGATGGATACCAGGGGGGAGCTGTTGTGCTTTGAGTATGATTGATAAAGCTGGCTGTAGTTTCCATAGCACTTCTCGAGACATCCCGTTCAATATGGTGAGAGTCTACAGCATTACGCTCTGCCAACAGGATAAGAGGATTTGATTTATTTATGTACACAAGATACAGATTAAAGATCTAACAGGCGTCCGTCATGACGGGATGGATTGAAATTCTGGCCTCGACCTCGGCAGGCTCGTGTTTGCAATCCGAGGAAAAGATTCATCAGTAGACCGATGCCTTCGATTTGTCCGCCCCTGACGATATGGAACGAGCTCCCTACCCTCGGCCCCCGGGTCTCCCTTCGGCCTATTCTCGACAACCTCCAACTGTAAGGATCGGCCTATTTTTGTCCTCCCAAAGAAATCTAGTGCTTTACTAGGTAGACTGGCGGTAACGGTGAATTGCCTTCTGTCGATCACCACCTGAGTTTGATTTGATGCTTCAAGTACTTGAGGGTGGTCCAAACCCAAGTCTTCCCAGTGCAGCATATCCCCAGGGGCTCGACGACGAAATATGTATGTTGTAGCAGCGGTATGCTTCGCAGTCTCCAGAATGTAGATCCGTACCTGGTCCTCCCCCTCCCGCCGATACAGCACAGTGAAGCGGGTGCGCTTTCCTCCAACATCACCCTCAAGAAGAAAGGCACCGACAAGATATGTTGGAAGATGAAACTGAATCATGTCCTGATCGTCCCAATAACCAGACGGGATGGTGTGTTTCATGCTCCACTCAGGAATCGAGACCTCAGTGCAGCGTTTGCGAAATGCCAATAGTGTATCATTATCGAGTGGTCGCGTATCGGTCACGAAATGGCAGGTGGCTATATCCGTTTTCAAAAGAGACTTGTTTTCTGTCCCGCTGATCATCTTGAGCGGCCGTGATTTTCGAAGGAAGAGAGATTCTCCGATCTTTCTCAGCTGGATCCCCAGATACACCCCAGAGCCACGAGACAGGAATCCGACCATGAAAACGTATTCTCTCTTGAGACTTTCGTTTGCGCCCGCTGGTTGATCGTTCTTCAGGGGCATTCGATGAAAAAATATGTCTTGCAGTTGTATGCCTCTGTTGGTGAGGACGAACTGGGGATTGTGGGATGTCGATGGTCTCCAGACACAGACATGCTCGCACAGCGCGAATGCTTGTGGCGATGCGGCGAGCACACCACAGTGTCCCTCCTGGACCTCCTCCCGCGTCGGCTGCCACGCGAAGATTGTGATGTCGTTACTGCGCTTGATGAGCTCCTCCTGCAGCCGACGAAAAGCCATTTTCCCTTCACCATATATGAGCGGCATGTTTACCTCGAGGATTCCAAAAAGGCAATACGCCTCGTCTTCGACACGTGTCGTTGTTCGTGATGAAGCCCAGGATAGTCTTTGGGCTACCGAATACTCGGAACTTCGATGATTCCCCAACAGGAGGTCCTCCGGAATTTTTGTAGCTGCCGAGAGTACGTCGCTGTTTCGAGGCTTCTGGCCACAAAGTTTCCATTTGCTGTCATAAAATTCAACCTTTTTCGGTGCAATCAACTCTTGAAGGGTCCATCCCCGGGTGATCCATCTGGAGAACCGGACACCGGTCCCAAAGTCGACTCCCGACTCCATGTCGGCGAGATGTACGACGCAGACCACTGCCCTTTGGTACCACTGGAACATGGAGTTGATGCTCTCGGTCAGCTCGGCACTGCTGGTCTTGTCAATGCAACAAGTGTCGACCCAGACATAGTCTATGGCCTTGGAGCAGGCCAGTCGACATGTCTGTGTGATTTTGGCGTAGCCAGACTTGCCCAGGTGCAGGTGGGGTTGTTGCATGTCTCGAAAGGTGACTTCATCTTCTCCCCAGGTATGTGATAGAACCAAATAGGGAGGAAGGGGCTTCTCGAAGAACTCTTCAAAGCGCAAAGTGTTGGCGTTTATTAACCGCATGATGAGGAAGTCTGGGAAATGCAATGGTAGCAGTCGTCAAAACAAAGGAAAAATCCGGGTGCTCGAGTCCCCTAGGGTCAGGTCGATTTCTTTTAATCCAACAGGTGGTCAACCCCGCATGAATGTGGCTGCGGCTGTGTGCCTCGTTGTCATCGAAGGCGCATCGATAGGCACACCATCGGCGGTAATGGAAGTTGCGGTTGGGCATGGCGAGCCTCTGTCAATACCGTGCTTTGCAAGAATGCTCTCAATGCTCATGTCGTGGGCGTGCGACGAGGCAATGGTTTTCTGAACAAAAAGAAAAAGGCCTCTTCTTGTCTTCCTACACATGTCAGCAAGATATTTAAGATGGAACGCGGGAAAGTTCACCGACCGCGACTTGACGGGATAGAAATGGTGCACCTCCACGCAGCAGGAAGGGAGCCTGGAGCGTAACACCTGAGGTGATGCAGGTGTGGAATCTGCAGCTCTGCTAGTTGTTGCGGCACGGTTCCCCATCTAGCTGCCGTGCTTGTCTGTCTGGTTTTCGGTCTAGGTATTGGCACGCGGAGTTTCCGCCATCCTGCTCAAACCATTTTGATGGGTTGAATACTGCCTACCTACGGCATTTTCAGGTTCACTCTGTGCTGGTTTGTTTCGACACTATCTTTCTTGTGCTGAGGGGTCATTCATTGGTGTGTACCTTAGGTAGCACCACTAGCTTGTTCATCAGATGCAGTAATGAGTTTCCTGCAGCTATCTCTCATAAGCGGGAGCCATTGGGCATCAATTCCGTTGGTCCACTATTCTATTCGACATCAACATAGAATATAAGGCTCCTTAGACTTATGATGGTTGGTTTGTCAACATCCGCCATGTCTCATGACCGAGATATTTCGCTTGACAACGACACCGAAGCACCTGAACTGCCATGCACGATATGTGAGGGGCAACACCCTCCCAACCCACGCCTATGCGGCAATTGTCAGTCTTGGAATGATCTCTCCCACCTTCGAATTTGCGACGAGCCCAGCTACCTGAAGTTGGACGCTTATCGTTTCACGAACCGCGGGTCTCAGGGGCCCAGAGGTGTTCACCCACACACATTCGACGACATAGCATACCAGGACCTCAATGCCTTCAAAGGTCGTCGAGACTGTATGATATGTCAGCTCGTCAGCGACTCAGTTCAACATTTCGGCCAGCAGCATATTTCTAATGGCTCAAAATCTGCCTTCAAGTTTGGTCTGTGGAGGCCATTCCTGATGAGGCATGTTGCCTCAACAGCCTACACAAATTCGTCAACTCTCACAGCAGCACCATCGCCGAACCCCTCGCTTACAGGCCGAATCTGTATTCTACCCGGCGTCATCCTTACTCAAAGCAACGGGACCTCTTCATTCACACCTCTCGTCCTGAAGCTGGTGCTTTATTACCGCCACGACAGCTACGACCTCCAGCATGTCGAACAATGGATGCCAAATCCCATCTCACTCCCCAACTTGACCGCATGGTTAGACGACTGCCGACACAACCACGGAGACGAATGCAACGACCTCCTCATGCCAATGGTGGCACCGCCAGGTCTCCGATTGATAGACACCCAACTTAACAGGATCGTGGACTGGACAACACCCAACGCAGACTATGTCGCGCTTAGCTACTGCTGGGCGGCAGCCACTCCAGAAACAACCTCTCCCACCCCAGCAGATGACCTCCAACTTCAGCTCGACAACATTGACCAACTTTCTCGTGATCACGGTCTCGATATCAGCCGTCTTCCCCCAGTCCTGGCAGACGCAATCCAACTCTGCCGCGACCTCGGCAAACGCTACCTCTGGGTCGACAGACTCTGCATCATCCAGGACGACGCAAAAAGCAAACACTCCCAAATCACCGCCATGGATCGCATCTACCACATGGCAGATTTCACCATTGTTGCCTTGAGTTCCAAACCCGGACTCCCGGGTGTTTCCTCCCGCCCCAAAGACACTTCCCCCGAAGCCCTTTACGGCCTATGGGACGGCCCGTTTGAAAGCTCCATAGGTCTTGCCTATGGCCCCGCAGCAGACAGAGCTATCAGAGGCTCAAGATGGGATACAAGGGGGTGGACATTTCAGGAACGAAAGCTGTCAAGAAGGTTGGTGTTTGTGGATGATCAGCGCGCGTATTTCAGCTGTTACCAAGGTGCGAGATGGGAGCATGACACCCGGGTGGGGGCCGACACAGTCCATGACTCTTCCACCTCGGGGCTGCAAGTTGAGCCAAGTTTTGTTGCCTACGCCTGCTGCGCGATTCCTTACTCCATGAGGGAACTGTCCTTCAGAAGTGATATCCTCAACGCGTTTGCCGGGGTGGGGAATGTGCTCTCGTCACGAATGGAAACGGAGATGTTGTTTGGGATTCCGGAGCGGTATCTCCTCCAGGGACTGCTATGGCGGTCAGATGATTTTGCCGTCGGGAGGGATGAAACGTTGGGGATCCCGAGTTGGAGCTGGGCGAGCTGGGACGGGATAGTGGATTACGGGCCTGGGTTTAGGGCTACGTTTGGGTTGAGGGGGGAGGGGGGTGGGAGAGCTGGCACGCCGAATCTGTATGGACCCGGGCTGAGGTATTTTAGGGGGTATTACCCCTCTGACGTGGGGAATTTGGTGACGTTTTGGTATTCTGATAAGAAGCAGGTGAGGAGGGTGGTAGAGGACAAGACTTGGTTCGGGTTAGACTACATGACTGAGGAAGAGTTTTGGGATTATTTGGATGAGGAGTGGGTGAGGGGGGATAGGCTGGCGGAGAGGGGGGAGTGGGAGACGAGGGCGCATTCGTGGAGGGGGTGTTGGCATAATCCTTGGAAGGCGAGACGGTATGAGGGGGTAAGTGATGAAGCGAGGGGGAAAGGGGAAAGGATCCCTGGGTCGCTGGTGTTTACCACGACTTGCGCGTCGCTGTGGCTTCACCCGGCGAAACAGACATTGTTTAACACGCCTGCTACGGCTGTCTGCTTTGACATGATGACCTCCGCCCCGAAGCCAGATACGAACATCGACAAGCTTCCCTTCGTTGGAAGGACAATGCTCATGGAGAAGCAGTGGGCTGAGCAGATATTTGATGATCCAAGCAGGGCGTACCGCATCGTGGTTATCGGGGCTGGGGTGGCGTGGGATGTTCGGAGTTATGGTCAACCTGGGTGGAAGGATTTCGCGCCAGGAGCTCCATGGGGTCTCTGTGTTTTGATCACGAAAGAGATAGATGGGGTACTCTACCGTCTAGCCAGCGGTGTAGTCGACCTCATCGCTTGGACAGATCTGAGACCATCATGGGAGTCAGTGGTGCTTGGATGAGGAGGACAGTTAGATAACCCTTGATATGCCCCCTTTTGTGGATTTTCCATCATCGGACCAGCTTCGTCAAAATGACTTCCATAGCACCCGACAGGATATTCTATCCGGAGATCGGCAGATAAAGCCAAACACGAAGTCGATCCCTAATGATCTGTGGATTCCAAAACCTTGATGCGGGCGCCTGTGGCCGTCGATCGAGCCATGATCTGCCGAAGCACCACTCACAAACGACTCTGTGAGCACAGCCACAGAGCCACAAGTAATGCCCAAATGGGCAAGTGTGGCAAAGTTCCGACTGACAGCACACTTACGCCACAGCTATCCCGCACGCATGCTGAGCCACATGTCAAAGAGAAGGTTGTGGCGCACACACAACTGATGTCACTCTCTTTGAACCTGTTTTCGAGACCGGAGACCGACGGGCGGATGGCAGTGACGGGAGAGGCATGGTTATGCGCCGGGAGTCCCGATGAATTTTCTGTTGGGATGGGAAACAAGTCATGCAGGGAAAGACCTTGAAATAGGCAACATGACATCGATACCCGTTCTTTGCAAGGCATGATGCTTCATGACCTGCGAGGGTATGATAGGGGCTTTTCGCTCTAGTGTAGCACTCGCTGACACTGCTGAAGGTTTGACTTTGCGCAAACGGACTCAAGATCACGGTGCCTTGCCAGGGGACCGGAATAGAACATGCGCTGCCTTGCGGAGACGCTAGCTTTGGGCTTGTTGATGCTGCTGGCGGTCTGGCTGGCTGGCTGGGCCATTTGCTGTTCGGTGGTTCGTGTTTGAAGCATCCAATTTCATGTCTTGCAAAAGGTGACGAGACCGACAAAGACGAGGTTTGGCATGCAGTTCGAATACACGTATTATGTCGGCGGTGGTGTGACAGTGGTCTCCTTACCATCGCAGACTTTCACAGCCTCAGTCGTCAATCTCGGCTACGACCATTCTGGGGATGATGGGGGCTGAATTGGATGTTTGTGCCGCTGGTGATGATAATGCGGGAGTTCCCGTTGAAATGGGAGGCCGCCGGCAGCCTCGTGTCTCTTGTGGCTTTCATCAGGAGATGGTATGGGACGAGGAATGCTCAAGCCTCATCAAACGTCCCCGTCTGATTTGGTTGCATGTCGTCGGCAGTGAAAAGTGTGGAGTGTGGGTTTATGATGGAAGAGATCTGGGGCTGTTGCTATTTTTGTTCGCACAGTCATCAAGCGCGCCAAGAGCTGTGGCTAGTGAAGGCGCTGATCTGCAGAAAAGAAGGGAGAGAAAGGTTCCACAAGGCTGGGGGGTCGGTAGATCGGCGGCTTGGAAGCCCCGACAATCGGTTGAAACAACGTTTTACGCTCCCCGTGTCCGGTGCGGGAATGGGGGTTGATCTTGTTCACCGAAGACGGGATTTGTTCCGTTGCAAGCGCCCGGTCGCTCGGTGGGCGCCACGTCCGTTCACCGTTCCGGTCTTGCTCCCGGAGTTGAGACAGGGGCACTGTAGCTTGCTTCGTCCTGCTGTTCCGGTGATGCATTCTGCAACTCTGGCTATTTTTGTGGTGGCCAAACACCCAAAGTCTTCATTCAATGTCTGCTGAGGGATGGGATGGAAAAGCCTATCTGCGAGACGGTGTTTGGCTCGTCTAGCTACTGATAGTCCATCAGCTGGCTTCGCAAGTAAAGAGTCTTCTACATACTGTACGGAGAGAATGGAGCCCAACGGGGCGATGGGGCCGGCGGTTGTTGCATGAAACTCCACATTGGACGTTTTGTTTTACAAACGGGGTCATCGAGGTTCTTGTGCCATATCAACAGCTCGGAATTATCAGGGGTTGGGAGCGCGGAGAGTATCACGTCTAATAAGTCCCAGCCAGTGGAGGATCCTCTGCTAGTTTGGGTGGGATGCACATGTTAGTCATGCTGTCAAAGTTTCAGAATGCTCTCCCCAACACGAATATCAGTACCAAGGGCGAATGGGTAGCAAAGAAGCTAGGAGGCTGTGCAGATGCTTGTTGACCAACAGGATTGCACAATTTCTGAGTTGATATCTGCACTGCCCGGATGGCGACCCGCTGTTTTCAGGTGTTTCGACCCCATTGTGTCCGACATGTCCGTCCATCCGCCGAAAACTGCCTCCCGTCCGCACAATTGAGCAATGACCGGGAATGAGAATGAGAATGAAGAAGATAGAGACAGAGTCAAGAGGCTCAAACAGCTTCCCCGCACCGAGGTAGTCGTCACAAAGATGCTGTCAACGTCAACTTGTGCAGCGAGTCGTCAAGGCATCAATTTTGGGGCCTTTTGCACACCGTCAGCAAGCTGTCCTTCTTCCCAAAGGAGCAGTCGGCTTCGTCACCCTCAGACCGCAGCCGCAGGGGAGAAGACGAGAAGGAATTTGGCCGAGGTACCCAGAGAGCACAGCAGAAAACGGTGGGAAACAAGGTACCGGCTGTTAGCAGGGCTGCTCCTCCAATTGGGCGAGGGGTGCTCTGGGCATTGGATTACGCGTCCCCCCCCTCACAGAGCGACACAATCCCTGTCAGCCTGCATTGGTTCGTCCAACCAGACCCACTCCCTGCAACGGGATGCCAAGCGCCCCGACCACTGCCCAAACCGCTGGCCTTCCCAGGCACCCATAGACTGAAAATCCCCCCAACTCCCACAACCCGCACCCCTTCCCTCCAACACCTGCTCCGGTTGCCCCTTTGAAAACTACAACAAACCACCTGCCTGCTACAAATCCACGAAACCACGCAACTCTCGACGACAACGAACACGTCGACGCCGAGAACACCTACCTCCCTGACCTACTGATCAGTCACTCCTGACCTGATCACTGCAGTCCTATTTCCCCTGGGGGGCAAACTATGTCAGGGCCTATGTCAACGAGCCCGGCTGCGACGCAGCCTGGGTTGATTGATACCCTCGATTCTTTTGTCGACTTTTCCGACTACGACACCAACAACCTCTACCAGTCTCCCTCTCTTTCACCTGCCGGCTCGAACAAGGGCGTGTTTGCGCGACCGATCAAGGCCGAGACAACAACGGCAAACACCCTGCTCCAGACCAACCAGACGCTAAGCGGGCCCAGCCACCAGTACGACCTCTACAAACAACAAACCGGTATTGTTCCCGGAGCCATCGCAACAACCTTTTCGCTCAACCAGCCCAACGCCCATCTTCAAGGATACAACACCGGATTCGGGAGTTTTGATTATCTCAACATGGGCACCAACGATGAGTTGTTCGATTTTAACACGGCGCCGTCGCAGGGGTCGATGACGTCGCCCGAGTTGGACACCATGGACTTCGACTCGCCCTCATCGGATCCGACCTTCTTCTACGAGTCCACCATCAACCCGAGCAACATCGGTCCACAGGAGCCATCCGGGCTGTCCTCGCCGCCGCCTCAGGTGTTCCAGCCCGGTCGCGTTTGGCCCGGCATGCACCAACAGGCAGCTTTGGCCAAGCAGCAGCAGCAGCAGCAGCAACAACAACAGCAACAGCAACAGCAACAGCAAAGACAGCGTGCGCAGGCTCAACAGCAACAAAACAAGTCCGCACAGAAGGCCAAGTCACCGCAGGCCAACGACCCTATTGTCGAGCAGAAGATTACTCAGCTTCTTAACTCTATGCGCGCCAAAACCTCAGAGGAGCCCTCCCAGAACAATACCGTCCTCAACATTCCCCGCCCAAAGAAGGACGAGGACGACATGGATGAGGATGAGAGGCTGCTCGCAAGTGAAGAGGGCAAGAAGCTTAGCAGCAAGGAAAGACGACAGCTCAGAAATAAGGTGTCCGCCCGTGCTTTCAGATCCAGGAGAAAGGGTAAGTGCATCAACGTGTTGGTTATCATGAGCATATCACTAACACCCTCACAGAATACATCACCCAGCTTGAAAGTGAAATCGCCAACAAGGTCACCGAGAACGGCGATCTTCGTGCCCAGAACCGCGCCCTGGTTGACGAGAACAAGCGTCTCACCGACCTCACACGCATGCTTCTTGGCTCTCCCTCCTTCTCTGATTTCCTCAACCAGTTGAGCGCAAATCCTCAGATGCTTCCCCAGTCTCAGCCTCAGCAGACCTCCCAACCAGAGCAGCAGCGCCAGTTGCCCAAGGACATCAACCCATATGCCGCTCAACAACAGCTCCACAACCAGCAAATCGGTCTTGCCATGGTTCCTGAGCAGGTTGACTTCTCCTCGCTGGTAAACATGGAGCCCAGCGATGGCTTCTCGTACCAGCCCCAGGTCTTTGCTGTCCTCGAGACCCCCGAGCCCATCTTTGATGCCAACCTTCTCTCTGGCAAGACCAGCAACTTTGTTGGTCAACAGTTCGATTCGGACGATGAGGACAAAGACATGCCCATCATCGAGCAGGCACCGACCCTCGCCGAGGCCAAGAAGCAAGAGCCCGCTCCCATCAATGAGGAGTTTGAGAATAACCCCGATTTCGTCCTCTACCACGACTCTCCTGCTCCTACCGAGTCAGTGACCAGCCCAGTTGAACTTGACGTCGAGGCCCTCTCCCAGTCCGTGTCTGAACTGGATACCTTCAGTGGCATTGAACCTGAGAAGGCACTCAGCCGGTACGAATTGGTGAACACTACCGAGGATGAAGCGGTTGCGGACAGGGCTGTCGCGAGGATACAACGGCTTACCTCCAAATTGGATTGTATCGCATCCAGGTTGGAGATGTTGGGTGTCGGCTTGTAGAAGCGCTTGATTGCTGCCTGAGCTCTTGGGATTACTTTTCTTTGTGCATATCCTTTCTGGGTCTTCCGTATATTCTTTTATTCGTTTTGAGGTTGATGAGAGCTCATCAAGGGCGTTTGGAGCGAGCGGGTGGTTACCCTTGGGTTTTCCTTTTGGGACAAGGTCTTGGGCTTTATTGCAAGGACGTCATCCTTACACAGGCCAAAACGGCGACATGCGATGTATTTCTTTTTTTTTGCTTGGAAGAAGGACTGGTAGTATGACGATTGATGATGGGGGAGGTTCATTGAGAGACCATTTGGGAGCTCGACATGTGAGGAAAGAAAGCAAAGAGCTGGATGAGCGCACTACGGATGAAAACATTCGGTAGAGGTTTTTTTTTTTTTTTTTTTTTTTTTTTTTTGCGAGATAGCGAGGGATAAGGACCAATGTAACTGAATGCACTATACACTAGGTATATGTGCCTCAACTCCGTTAATTTGCATATCATCTAATGCTTGTTCCGTCTTGTTCTCATGTGACTTGAAGGTACTGTTTATGGAGAGCTTGCACTCACCGGATTTAAGGATGAGGGTTCCTGAATCATTGGATGAACGCCTGCAGAGTGGCCCCACATCAGCTTGGGGAGGCCCCACTGAAAAGTAGCCGATAAGCCTTATCGCAGTCCTGGTCTGCCAGCAACAAAGTAAAAAAATCTAGACTGACAGTCAACAACCACCGTCCAACACACCCAATCCAACCGCCCATCAATCGCCAGCACCGCCGCTGTCGCCTTGGGAAAAGATGCCGAAACGAAAGGTTGCCGCGCTCGAAAAGGTCGAGGCTGACCTGGTCAGTTTGCAGTACAAGATCCGCAGAGATCCCAGGTGTGCCGCATTTCCAACCCTCTTTCGCCGATTGATCGCTAACTAGAAGCTTTCGCAATCGACAGATCTTATGCGCAGGAATTTTACGACCAATGGCTCGCCTACGACGCCCAGCGCCAGATTTTTGTCTCCTCTCCCGCCACGGCTTCTAGCGAGGACGTCAAGAAGTTCCACGACTTGGTCGATCTTGTCGCGCACGTCGCGAACCTCTACCCCGAGATTACCGCCCCATTTCCGGATCATCTGAAGGAGTTGCTCAACCAGCACCATGCCGCTCTCGACAAGGAGCTCAGGGAGAAGATTGTGGGCAGCTTGGTGCTGCTGAAGAGGAAGGATGTGATCGACTCGACGAGCCTGCTGACGACGCTGTTTCCTATTTTGATCAACACACCAAGCAAGACGCTCCGATCTCTGCTGTACACCAAGATTATCAGCGATTTGAGGGAGGCAAACAACAAGACCACGAATCACAAGTTGAACCGG
The DNA here is from genome assembly GCF_035222275.1 of Podospora bellae-mahoneyi. Lineage (NCBI taxonomy): Eukaryota > Fungi > Ascomycota > Sordariomycetes > Sordariales > Podosporaceae > Podospora > Podospora bellae-mahoneyi. Next base: position 3,346,434 of record NC_085882.1, on the reverse strand, counting down.
ACGATTCAGACGGTGCTGCACAATTTGGTCACGTCTGACAGGACTTCGACCAAGGGAATGTGGGCTTGCCGTATCACGAGGGAATTGTGGAGAAGACAGGTCTGGAACGATGCGCGACCGGTCGATGTCATGAAGGAGGCCTGCTTGAGCGACAATGAGAAGGTTGTGGTGGGTGGTGTGAGATTCTTTCTGGGCGGTGACAAGGAGAGAGAGGAGGCGTTGGAAGATGATGCCAGTGATGATGATGTTGATCTTAAGAAGGTCAAGCATCAGGGGACGATCAACAAGAAGACCAAGAAGAGGTCGAAGCAGTATGAGAAGGCGATCGAAAAGATCAAGAAGTACGTGTTGACGAAACAGGAGACCCGAGGCAAGGTAGTGGCTAACACAACAACATTAGGCAAGAAAAGAAGAAGCATGCGCCACATCCCCTCAACTTCTCGGCGCTCCATCTTATCCACGACCCTCAGGGCTTCGCCGAGAAGCTCTTCCAGAAGCACCTCCAGAACACCAAGAACAAGTTCTCTCTCGAGAACAAGCTTCTTGTCCTCCAGCTTGTGACCCGTTTGGTCGGTCTGCACAAGCTGACCATCATCTCGCTCTATTCCTGGTTCGTCAAGTACCTGTCACCCAAACAGGCCAACGTCACCTCTTTCCTGGCTTCCCTGGCCCAGGCAACACACAACCTCGTCCCACCCGATGTCATTGAGCCATTGATTGTGAAGATCGCCAACGAGTTTGTCTCGGAAGCTTCAGCAGTTGAGGTGTGCGCGGCAGGTATCAATTCCATCAGGGAGGTGGCCATGCGCCAGCCGCTGTGCATGAACGAGACCCTCCTCCAGGATCTGGTCATGTACCAAAAGAGCAAGGATAAGGGTGTTGTTATGGCTGCTAAGGGTCTGCAGTCACTCTACAGAGAGGTCTACCCCGAGTTGCTGCAAAAGAAGTTCCGCGGCAAGCAAGCCACCATGGGCTTGAGATCAGGCGAGATCAAGCTGCGCAGGTTCGGCGAGGAAGAAGAGGGCGGTATTGAGGGTCTGGAGTTGTTGGCCCGGTACAAGGAGGAGCAAAAGAAGAAGAAGGCCGCCGAAGAGGCAGAGGAGGATGAGAACGGCGAGAAGAAGGCGAAGAAGGACGACGATGAGGAGGATGACGGGTTCAACTCTGACGAGTGGGAGATTGGTTCTACGGACAGCGAATCCTCTGGCGGGTGGATCGACGTCAGCAGTGACGAGGAAGATGACGGGCCTGCCAAGAAGAAGGCGAGGAAGAGCAAGGGCGGTGATGATGATGATGAAGATGAGGCGCCCGACCTTGTGGAAAAGGAAGACCCGGCGGCTGAGGCGGAAAGGATAACGAAGCTTGCCACAACGACCATTTTGACGCCGGCTGATTTGGCCAAGCTGCAGGAACTTCGTCGGGAGGCCAAGCTTGACAAGATGCTGGGCACGACGCAGTCCAAGCGCAAGAAGGAGCTTATCGAGAAGCACATTGAGGACGGGGTTACAGCTGAGGATATCGAGCTTCCGGCTATGTTGGGCAAGAAGTCGACTAAGGAGGAGAGGGTGGCTCTGGCGAGAGATGGCAAGCCAGGCAGGGAGGAACACAAGTCTACTCAGGCCATCAGGAAGAGCAAGAAGGAGGCCGCGGGCAAGAGCACGACCAACAAGGAGAAGGCGAGGAAGAAGAATTTCTTGATGACGATTGGCAAGGCGAGGGCCAAGAACAAGAGGAGTTTGGTCGAGACGAAGAAGGCGTTGACGAATCACATTGCCAAGAGCAAGCAGGGCGGGAGAAGAAGGAACGGTGTTTAATCATTTGGATGTGTCTACCTAGCTGTGTTTACGAAGGATGTGTGTGGGTTGGAAAATAAACATCAAGCATGTTATTGCACCTTTTATATCACAAATTCTTCTCGCATCATGACCAGTCCGAGCCCCCTCCCATTCCTCCTCCACTCTGCTCCATCTGATTCACAAAAAAACTTGGACACACCTCCACAGCCCCCGCAGGGAGCCATGTAGTACTCCCTGCACGTCTCGCACCTCCCGCAATGCCACGCCTTAAGCCTGTTGCACTCGCCACACTCTGGACAGTGCCAAATCTCAAGCATGCTTTCCCAGCTCTTGAGACAAAAAGGAATACAACTCACCCGAGGTGGACATCGTCTCTGGGCAGTGCTTTCATTCTGCGGCACCCACCAACAGCAATTCGCTTCGCGACCTCTTGCTTTCAGGGTTTGTCCTCTGGTAGTTTCTTGACTTGTTCAAAGTCGCGGAGCCATTGGGTCAGGCTTTTCCCGTCTTCGTCCAAGATTTCCCCGCCCATCTCAAACCTATCGATGAATGGGCGGAGTTTTTGGAGGAGGGTCCGGAAGAGGGACTCGGATGTCATGGAGGTGACGGCGGGGGAGGTGCGGTTACGGAGGAGGTAGGTGGCGAAGCAGGCGTTGGGGTGGATGTTATTGCTGTTGTTGTCGTCGACATCGCTGAATACCCCGGGCGATGATGGTATCGAGGGGCTTTCCGGGGGAAAAGGGGGTTTATTGCAGGTTGGGAGTTGCTGTTGGGGTTGGGAGGGGTGGCAGTTGCACTGTGGGTTGCAGGGGTGGCCGAGTTTGGCGCAGAGGCAGGTGGTGGTTGGGCTGCAGTGGGGTGGAGAGGAGTCATTGGCGGGTGAGATTTGCGGTGTCGATGGGGGTGGTGAATTGGATCTGGGGATGGGGAGGTTAGTCTTGGGATGGTGGGTGGGTGGAAAGAGAGGAGAGGGGGGGTTAGCTGCCTCGGTAACGACATATTGCTGTTGGGAGGATGACCTGTGGTTGGGAGAGTGAGGTAGCTGAGTACGTAGCTGGGAAGCGGGAAAGATAATTGCTATTTCCTGTGGGGTGGCAATGTAAGGTCGAAGATGGTGTGTTTGAATCGTCGAGGGCGAACCAGGACTTTGTAGACGACGGACGGTACACGCTACTTTGGCATTCCCCACTTCACCTCCGTCATGGACACGAAAGGGCTGCGTCTATGATGAACTTGGGAAGAAGTTAGGTAGCTGAATCGCAGGAGAAAGGCTGTGGACTCTACCTGGGGGGAGGGGGGGGGGGATCACAGGCCAAAGGATATGGTGGCTCGTCGTGTGGTCGTTTGGTCTCATGACGCAGCAACCAGAGACTAAAATACTTGCGTGAGCACTGAGTGCGCGCTGAAAATGGCCGGCGTCGTCGCCAACTGTGTTGGAGTTGAGGTTGTGCGAGGAGAAACATGCCTAGTTTACAGACAACCACGACTGTACCTATCGTCGACTTCGTTGGTGTTCTATCATGATCGCACTGAAATGTTGACATCTATTAATATTCGTCAATACATATTAATATTCATAAATATGTATTAATATTTGTTGATATGTTTTCACATTCTTCAATTACTCCTGTAAATTAAGCAGTCCCAACACGGCTTGCCCCACTCATTCTTAACCTCATGAACCTTTTAAAGCCCTTCTCGCATATTTCTTCAAGCCTTCTCAAAACCCTGTCAAGGACTTCTACCCCCCAAGCTCCCGAGGCCAGATCCTATCAACAACCCCGCATCGCGTCCTCAAACAACCTACCAGTCCCCCTCTGCGACATCACAGTCAGCAGACCATGAAAAGAATGAAGTTACAATTGATAATCCGAATAGGCTACCGACTACTGGCCCAAGACCCAGCTAACATACAGGGTGATGGCGGACTGGTCTACTCCTCATGACTTTTTCGGGATTCGGAAACAGGGGTCATGGGGCCTCCCTCATTAGATTAAAGAGGCCATGGGAAGCGCCAATGTCCTAAAACTGCCTATTTACATGCCCTAGGTCTAAATATGTTGAAGCGGCTAAGTTTAGAGGTCTATATACAGTTACTTTCCTCTTTGGTGATATCTTGATACAGGTCCCAACTTGCACTGGAGCCTTTTGGATCGAGTCTGGATCGAGTCTGGACCGACTCTACATCCGGCCTCTGAAACCCTCTACCCGTCTCATCCTTATAACCACAGTCATACTGTAGTTACACCCTCCACTCCCTCCCTACCCCAGGCCTTCCAACAACACCCCAATCCCTCTTCCCAGTCAACAGAACCCTGCAAGCCTCCGCCCTGGCATACAGGCTTATGTCCCCCTTGCCAGCACCCTTCCCTCTATCTCCCCTCCCAGCCCCTTTGCAAACTTCATCCACCACCTCCAACACCCCCCTCCCATCCACATCTCGGGCGTGAACATTGGCTCCATGTTCCAACAGTGTTGTTAGTGCTACCTTCCTGCCCAGCCTAGCCGCCACCAACAAGGCTGTCTCGCCCCTTCTGTTCCTAGCCTCGATCTTACACCCCTTTGCTCGAATGATAGTTTCAAGAATGGCGAGTAATGTCTTTGATTTGTCGTCCTGATCATCTGAAATATGTGTGATGAAAGCCATAAGAGGTGTGTTGCCTGACTTGTCATAGGCGTTGACATCGACGTGCGAGTGGTGGAGAAGGCCAGTGAGATGGCGAAGTCGAGTCGTGAGGGTAGATTCGTTCGAGACGGTCGAAGCAGAAGCGGTGGAGGAAGGCGAAGGTGATGGGAAAGAAGTGATTGACTCTTTGGAAGAGTCTAGTTTTCGTTTGAGACTGGGTCGCTGGTGGATGGAAGGGGCGCCGACAGAAGAAGAGACATGGCGGTTCATGGACTGCTGGTTGAGAATAGCCTCTGCAAGACAGTGTAATCCGTTACGGCCTTCAGCGTCCTCCACCTGTGGGTTGTTGTAGGATGACTGGATGACTTCGACAAGACGAGCATGATAGGCTAAGAACGAGTCGTTGTCGCTGGGCGAGGCAGAATGACCGCGTGAAGGACCGGCGGAACTGGAAAGGTATTCAACTTGAGGTGAAAGGTTATTTCCTCTTCTTGGGGGAATATATGGGCCTTGATCGCCCGTTATGCCGCTGCCAAGAGGATTGAAGCCGAAGGCATCACGGCGGGCTGCCCGAAGAGAGTCGAACGGAGAGAAGAGGTTGGCAAGGGCTTCTGGATCCCGAACGAGGGAATGGGCGCGGTGAAAGAAGGTGCGTCCATACACATCGGTCTCGTGAACAAGGTCTGGAACTGAGTCTCTGATGTGTGAAAGAAGTTGTTTCAGTAGTGTCGACGGGTCTGTAAGGTTGAGGAACCACTCCAGGTTGAGCGTATGGAGAAACGTTTGGCCAGCAGTGTTCGCAATCTTCAGGGTTTCGACATCGCAATTGAGCACCATTCTGAAGAGGGTGTCTTGGTACCCTTCTAGCGTGGCGAAGAGGTGTAGAGGCGTGTTCCCGAAACTGTCAAGGAGGCTGAGACTACCTGGAGAAGGATGATTAAGAACATGGCGTGCACGCACACTCAATTCACCCGTCGGCATCAACCAAGAGTTCTGGTCCAGCGAGGTATCACCGGCGATGGAGCACCAACAGTCACCGACTCCATGTTGCTGCCCTGGAAAGTCGGCACAGTTCCGTCTGTGCGCGCTCAAAAAGTCTCCTGGTACTGCGAAGGCCGGCTCGGGGAAGGCTTCGAATGGCTCGTTACTGATCCCCAACTCAGAAAGTTCGTCGTGCCCAGACCTGTCACTGAGAGCCACAGAAGGTCGGCGGCCAGTAGATAATTCGTCTTGTGAACTTCCAGCAATAGTAAAGTCTCTAATCAACGATGTGATTTGGTGGGCGAAGTGCGTGGAACAGTCTGATAGCCTCCTCTTGAGGTCTTGGACCATGGCTGAACCTCTGTCACTAGAGCCCGCAAAGTCGGTGACGTCTGTCCTCTGAGCGCTCAGGGGTATCGACCATCGAATAGGACTAAGGAGTGCGTCGGGCGAACCAGCAAAATCAAAGGAAGGGCCTTCCTCTACCCTACGGCTTGAGCCAGATACTGACGAAATTTCAGTCCTTGCCAGATTGTGTTCCTTCTGCAAATGGAAAATATTGTTAGCAGGATTCCCAGCTTTTGGTCCACGGTACCACCACTAACCTCGCCATACAAGGCGTCTATGGTTGCTCCATGAAGGCTTGATTCGTAGGCTGGAACTGCCGTCTTCTTTCTTCGGCGAGTGACAGAGGCAGCAAGATTACTGATGCGTTGGTTCATTTCAATCCGTGACTCGGGTCGAAGATATCGGGGGTCGTTGTCCAGCATTTTGTGAATCGTCTTTTGAGCTGAATTCTTCCTGCAAAAACTGTCAGCGCCGTGTAGAGCCCTGCAAACTCCCGATCCCCGCACCTCGGTTTGAAGACGTCATCTTCAAGCACCCGGATAATCCTCTCGATGGAAAGTGTCGTATAGAGGTATAGCCTAGCCAGCTTTCGTGATCGTGAAACTGTCCATTGCGGTGGTCGTCCGATCCGAGAGCCTTCTCTGGACGGCGCAGTTGTAACAGAGCCTGGTGATGGTGAGGAGGCCATACTGTCGAACACGCAAGGCTTGGGAAAGCTGCTTGAGCATGGTCGACGACGGTTGATGGGGAACGGAACCTGATATTCATCGATGTCGACGTGCTCGAACGTATCTAGTCCATAGAGACCATACATGACGAGGCCGGGCTGTCCTTGGCCTGATCCAAGATGAGCCATCATGTCTGCAGGCATAATCGTTGATATCGAGATAGGTAAAGGTGATATTCCGGCCTGGGCCATTGTTTAATGCGGACAATTCCGAGTGTTTATTTGATCAAGGGCACTGAAAGGAGCAGTAGAGTCCCCTGGTCTGTTCGTGGGGTCAATGTGGGGAGTTGGTCGCAGACGGAGTTGAACATGGTCCGTAAAAGGGTGGTGATGGGCAGCTGGGGGGGAGGAAGACAGATGTGGTTCAGCCAGGGGGAGCCAGATGGGCCCAAAGGGGCCTGATGCAGAAGTACCTGTTCCTGTGGGATGAGATTGGTGCGAGGCACGGGTATCCCGCTAAGTATAAAAAGTCGGATGCAACGTCGAAGGCTTCTGTGTAGCTTCCACGCAGCTTCCATGCATGTTCCAGAAGTACGTCCCCTGTATAGTGACGGCGCGGACCAACGCGGCGACGTCTGTGCCGCCTTGGGGCTCCTTTGCGAAGCCAATGGATTGGACAGGGGTTGGCAACCACCAGATCGCATCAAGCCGCTGGCCTTCAGGCCTCTCTGACAGGCGGTAAGGGAATATGAGTGTGTGAAACCTTGGGAAACATTAAACATGCATTTCAGCGCTCTCTCACAACACCCTCACCACGTGTTGTGTTATTGGGGTTGCACCGAGTGGTGATATTTTGGTCTGTCACTACCTATGGCGAACCATGATGTCGGATGATACCGTAGCGGGCGTATACCAGGCCGAATACGTGCTGGAGCCGCCGATAGATGCTGGCCTAGCTGTACATAGTTTGGGAGAGGTTGCAAATGGGAATGATACGGGGGGGGTAGGGGAGGGGATGCCCGGGATGACGAGAGCAGATCTCGGCTGCAGGAGGAAACTCCTTCTAGAAGGCTTCCATGCATGCGCCGCCATATTGCTTGACAAGGGGTCTGTTGCGGCCCACAGCTTGTTTCCAGAGGTTTTCATTATGCCGCCAAGTATATGGCCGGCCTTGTTTGCACCTCTTTTCTGCGGCTGGAACCTATCGTTAGCTATCAGGGCGCCCAAGCGACGGAATGACCGAATTGGCAGACAGATGCTCAGCGGAAACAGCGCTTAACTAACCGGCGTGTCCGCACCACTCAAATAGTTTTCCATTTGCCTTCAAAACTGCCACGAAGTCGTCTTCAAGTTTGTGTCGTTTCTACCAGTGGTTGTCATCAATTTGTCGATTCATGCTGAGTCGGCGCTTGGCATCCGCAGCAGGTCTGTGCTGTGGTGATGGCCAGCCAAGAAACGGACGGACGAAGTTATGTGACTAGAGCGACAGGGCAGCGGGAGACGGGGTAGAAAAATAACGATGGGAATGATTCCTTGCGCCGAGAGGTCTGTGATATTCCACTTCCAGGTTGTATCGCCCGATCGTTCGATCATGTGGATGATGGAACCCGACTAAAGATTGGGAAACTGCCGGTGAACTCAGACTCTAACCCCACAAACTGGATGGAAGTCACGGGTGGTGACCTCCATGGTTCCTTCCCGAGATGTGCCAGACCAGCACTGGAGCCTGGTGACTTACATAAGAGGAATTAGGCACCAACGAAACGAGATAAGCTCTCGATGACTGCCGGGCAGCTGATCAAAGCAGGAAAGAATCAAAGCCTCAGCTTCAGTTTCGGCTTTCTTATTGTCACTCACTTTGCAAACGTCCTGCTTCAACTCATCTCTGACAGCACCCTGGCGCAAGCCTATCTACACTCAATAACCCCGTATGCATCACTGCGGCATCGTTTGACGCCTTCGGAACCTTGTTTCTGAAGGTAACATCACCATCCATTCATTCAATAAAGGGAAGTCGAACTTGAACCACGACTTCCTCAACCGGTACCTACAGATGCCCCCCTCACTTGTTGTTACATTGGGCTTATTTGGGGCGGCTAGACCCGTGTTTCGGTGGCCCCCAATAAAAGAATTGACATCTAGGCACTTTACCGCTTGGTAATCCATTCATGAGGAGTCAACATGAAGCTGTACCACATTCATTCGCACGACTCCAAACGAATGCACTCACTCGAAACTCAAGATTCAAGAAGAAAGCCTTTTTATATATACTGAGCAACCCAATCGTTTATGAACACTCGGAACATCACCGGCAGTCATTCACCCAGACCCCCCTGGCTATCCGTGACCCCCACTCCCTAGCGGGTAAGAAACCGGGCGGCCGCCTCAACGCACTGTGCCGCTGGAGGCTCCGTTGCCACCACCAGATCTTACCCGCCCCGCACTCCTGCCTCGAGTCGGAGATTATGTCAACACACACTAGGCGATCAAGCCGAAGAATCTCAACAGGGTCTGCTCGTCGACAGAGGGAGCATGTCCAATACCATTGCCAAAGAAGCCCTGGAGCTTGGTACCGTCGCCATAGATGTGCTGGGTGAATTGCGATGAGGGAACACCTTGGACCTGGCGGGTGAGCGATACGCCAAGGACGTTTGACCATTGCTTCAACGCCTCAGTGGCGCATTGCGGGCGAACAAGAGTATCGGCGTTTCCGTGGGTAATCATCATACGGGGACGACGGCCGTTGTATCCCGGGTACGAGTTGCGGACAAAGGCGCCCCACTGCTCGGGAGTCTTTTGGAGACCCTGGGCACAGGTCTGGTTGGGGCTGAAGGGGGTAGCTCCACCGGCACCTGTAGAGAAAAGAGTCGACTTGTCAGCACAGCCTTTGAGGACAGCAAACAACATCCGAGCCACAACAGGCAAAAAGCAGAGACCAAACAGTTTCACGTACCAGCGAAGCAGGCGTGGGCGGTGCCAGAGTAGGCAGCACCAGCCTCGAACACCTCGGGGTAGGAACCAGCCATCACGTTGGTCATCATGCCACCGCTGGAGAAGCCCATGACATAGACCTTTTCCCGGTTGCCCTTGTACCGGTCAAGAGTGTAGTTGACCATGGAGATGATGCCACCCGCATCGCCGCCTCCATTGTGGGTAAGACTGGCAGGGTTGTGGACATCCCAGCAGTTGCTCTGGTTCGGGGTGCTAGGGTAGATGAGGATGAAGCCGTTCTGGTCGGCGAACGAGGGCAGTCTGGTGCCGCTGAACCACTGTTGCCCAGTACCTCCGCAAGGATGAAGCTGTGGAACAACACCCATCGTCAGCAAACAAGCAGCAAAACAGGGGGCGTATTCCAAGTACTTACCGCCACAATGATGGCAGGGTTGGTGGCCACGCGATCCGGGACGTAGATGTACATCTGGATTCTGGTGGGATTGTTGCCAAAGTTTTGGACCTGTTGCAGAGAAGCACCAAAGGCAGTCTGCACCATGGCGGCGAAACCAAGAAGGGACTTGAACATCATGATGGGCAAGTGGGAAGAGGAGGACTCTGGCGGGTGTTTGAGTGATGGCTGCTGTCACAAACATCAAACCAGGGCGCAGCAATTCAAGATATATATACCCATCATTCTTCATCGTCGCCGACCTGTCGTCAATCATGCCGCCCTGCCCACGACCTTCGATATGACTTTCTTGTCTCGCTTCTACCCCCCAAAATGTCACGGTTACACTACGCTAGGCACTGGGATCGAAATCGGCAGGTTAAAACAACGTCCAAGCCGCAGACACGGCGGAACACACAAGCGAGATTGCCCAATTGGGGTGTCCAGAGCCGGCGATCAAGCGGGTAAATCATCAACGTGACACCTAGACCCTCCGCACGCACTTGAGCCGTCAACCTGGTCCAAGATGGCACCCGCATATAAGAGGCTCTCTAAGACACCCCAACTGCCAAAGTTGGGGAAGCGATATCACCATCCAAGATTCGGCATCTGATATCGGCATCTACCCCCGCATAGAGGGTCTCTCTCTCCTTTCCCTCCCCCTTTGCCACGCTGAGCTTGTTTCTATCCCCCGCGTCTACTCCCTGTACAAATTACCAATGCGGCCTCGGAGTTGTCGGACCTTCCCCACAAACCTGTCTGCCACGTCTAGTTTCAATGCATACGTCACAAGACTTTGGAAGTCTTGTTCAGCCAGAGATGAAGCCATTTTACCAGTTTTCGGGTTTTGACTACGGCAAGTTCTGTCACTACAGTCAATACTCCACTCTGGCCTCTACTTCTTTCGGGTCCTTGATGGCCGATGAATAAACGGCAAGCGCGCCAACAGCAGCATCTCATTCCCAAGAGCGTGGATAATTCCTCTAGTCATGGCCAAAACGCAGATAAAGAGCCTCGCCCCTCGAGATGCCGGAGTTACTGCCGATGCTGTTCAAAGTTGCATGATGAGTTGGGCACCCTCCGAAGAGCCTGAAGTCACGAAGTGATACCAGACTCGGCCGTGATCACCAGTTCACGACCCTCTCCGCTTCTTGACAACGACAAAAACGATAGCAGCCCAGAGGATGCCATCGGGGTTGAGGGCACGTTCCGGTATGGGTGGCAAGATGCATTTTACGGAGTCACTAGGAAACGTTAGCATTCCCAGAGACTCACGCATGGGCTTGTCGAACAAGCCCCGGAACAACACTGAAGAAAAGGTGTTGTCTCTTCACCGTTGCACCCTGATCCTGGAACAGAGTTTAGCTAGCTCATCCATGTTCGTGGAACCAGGAGAAGATCGAAGCTAAATCGACAACGGTTTCTGTTTTTACAGAAGCTAGCCAGAAGCTCCACGCTTGGAGAGCACTAACCCTCCAAGTCAAGAACGGCACCTTTACCCGCTTTTTGGAAGTTCAACGTCTTGAACTGCTGTAGTCTTGAGCAGTTTCAGATTATTTGCTGTTTCTTCCCAGGTTGGGGGCTGGTCTTTGCAGAAACTCGGCCTCCCAGTCGGAAAAGCGTTCTCAGATGGCTTGCATCAATGCAAACGCTACTAAATGCTAGCTGCATTGAGGTTTTGGACCTGCTTCTTCAAATCTTCTCTTTCACTCCAGCTGATCAAACTTCGGTTTAAACTCTGTCTGATCTAGAAGCTGGCTGCGTCGGAGGCCGGGGAGGTATGTCATTGTTCGTCTCGCCCCTACTTCCAGCCATGACTCTTTGACAATATCGTCGTCATCACTTGTGCCGCGCTTCCGCAAGCGCGATCCCAAGAGACTGGTATACGGATCGTTCATGTTATATACACTGCATCAAACGTCTCTCTTCAACTTCTTCTCAGCATCCTTCACTTAATACACACTAATACCCCTTCCCCTATTCCCACACTCGTTTTATAAGCAGCTTTCATAGCCCATTCCCCAGCACGAACAAGACAAGAACCAACAAAAACAACAAAAGCCAGAATGCGCACCTCTACCCTCCTCGCCACTGTCTCCGCCCTGGCCCTTACCGCCACCGCAGCGCCCGCCTTGACCTCCCCATCCAACCAAATGAACCCCCTCCTCAAGGAACGTCAACAATGCGGGACCATCTACCCCAACCTCCGCAACTCCCCCACCGCCCCCCCTCCCTACCAAGTCTTCATCTCTTCCGCCGACGCCTCCGGTATTGAGATCGGCTTTTCCATTCCCTCCTCAGTCGTCTCCGCCGGCACCGGACCCTGCGAGCTGGTCCTCGATCTGTCGTCTTCCAAAGCTGCTGTCTACGGATCAGCACAGGTCAATGTTTACGCTCTTGACGGCCCAGATGCGAATGCTTTGGTCGGCACGACTCAGTTCTATCAGGGGAGCAAGGCTAGCATCAGCAGCTGGGCTTGCAGAGAGCAGATGTGCTTCAGACTGGAGGTTGCGGAGGAGTCGGAGGGGAAGCAGGTCAGCTTTGAGGAGGTGGCTGTCCAGGGAGCGGGTTTCTGGATGAAGTATGGCTGCTAGTTTGTGACAGAAGGAGGAGGAGGAGCATTTTGTCACTTTAGCGATGCGGCTTCAGCATTGATACCCCTTTTTTCACAACACATTCTTCACTCACCACACAACCAGCACTAATATCACTTAATACACTGCACCTAATACCACCACCACCAGTTCATTTCCCCAGCGTTTTGGACGAGATTTTGTTGTACGATAGGAGGATATAATTTTTGTAATGGAGGAGTCAAGCTGCGAGCAGGTTAGTCCCCAGAAGGACATTCTTCTGGTGGCGGTTCTTTTCAACTTTGAATAGATTCTACATTCATTCGCCATATTTATGTTCCTCCGGGCGTGTAGGGATCGTGATGGCCACTAAATGACTTTCCGAGATTATCGATAGGCTATTCCGTATTGAAGACAGCAAGGTAAGTGTAAGTTGACGTCTAACTATACCTTTGCTGACCTGCAATAACGAGCTATTGTCCCATCCATTGATACCTGGTCAACATTCGTCCCAATACAACCATATATTCTTGAAAATTCAGCTTGAAGTTCATAATCTACCTAACTTGTGCTGGGTAGAGTTTTTCTTCAAGGCAAAGACTGCTTTCTCCAGGGTGGTAATGAACTGAAGGCTCTGCTCTTCTCTATGACGATGCATGTTTTCTTATACCTCAGCCTGGTATGATTTATCGACCAAGCTGGTGTTTTTGTTGGGAGATTTCACCGGTGTTTCATCCCACGAGCGTGGATTCGGCCATATTGCGCGGCCCGGCCCGGCCTTGGCCACATCTGGGCCTGGTAGTATTCTCCGGGGCACAATCCGAGGCTGCGCAGTTCGCTGGGTACCAAGGATTACAATAGAGAGATATAGCACAGCGACCGGGTTGATAAGCTAGTCTACCTTAGGTGTTAATTGTTGCTGCCTACGCGCCCATGCAATTCATCGAGCGCACCCCCACCCGGGCATGGAAGCTTTAAATACCGGGCCACGCCTCGTTCGCGAGGGTTCTAATTGCGGCCAACTACGGCGTTTCTCATTGAGAGGGTTTCAATGCCAGGGATTGGATTTCGAGGGCTTTAGTTGCCAACGTGTGAGCGCTGATGTGGTGATGATATGTATGGCCCAGGGAACAACCCTAGCCTCCATGGGGGTTGATGTCTACGGTCACTATAAAAAGGGGTGATGTCCCGCTAGAAGTTAGGTACTTGTTCATGTTTCTTCTAATCCTAGGTCGAAGTTACATTACTACGACACAAATGATTCCAGGACATGATCCCAGGACGGCGGAAACCTACCACAAGCACAATGCAGAGTATAAACCTTGAGTTGAACAGTCGCCACAAAGTCCAGGGCTTCCCACATGACCGACAATATCCCGGACTCCCCCCGAAATATACCTAAGACGGACAGAAGCAAAGCTATTGCCCACGAAACTTGCAGATCAAATCAGCATCGGGCAAGTTCGAGCTGAAGAACAAATATGGCTATGTATTCTCTCATCGCGGACTATACGAACGTGCCTCAGGGATCATCGATAACTCTTTCGCTGCAATAGCCAATGGAACAAGCCAGGGTCTCTTTCTACACGAGGTGGACGCGATTGTTTAGGATAGGCTGGACCGCGCATTCATAGCCCATGAATTGCACCCGAAGCGCATCGCGAACCTGGATGAGATTTGGGACGCCTATTCTTTTCACCAAATAGTTACAACGGGTCTCGTAACAAGGGGTGTCAAGACGGGACCGGTATCACGAAACCAGGCACATGATGATGGCCATCTGAAATCGAGCCCTAGCCCGGACGCTAGGATACCAACATGCCACAGACGCTGAGGAAATGCCAAGGCAATCCCTCACTACTCCTTTCACATCTCCAAGACGCAGTTCCCCACATCGGAAAACTCACGAGCTTTGCAGCACACGCTGGCCTGGAAAATGTTTGAATCCACGATGCTGAAAGATTATAACTGTAACTTTAAATCTTTTGCTGCCCTTCGCGTGGAGATTGAGAGGGAGTCGAACAAGACGTATGGGCGAAACTGCTTCAAACCGCAGCATCTTCACTTGTTTCCCCCGATGATGGTGGTCTTTTACGCAGACCCGATCGTCGACCTGGCAAAGAACATGCGGCCGGCAAATCCTCTATGGGGCAGACGGAGCTACGAGCAGGTTTACAGTGTGTGGCTGAAGCAGATCGAATCCTTTGTCGGTATTGACACAGGAGTTCCTGGAATTCCTTACAGTTTTATTCTGAAAATCTGTCACAGTGGCCTCGCCCTGCGTTATGACAGGGCCAAGAATATCGCCAGAAACCCGCTCAATGACGAGTTGCTGGTTGACAAGAAAGTCATCTTTGAAAGTCTCGTCGATCGGGTCCTGATTGATGTCAGTTTGAACCTACGGGAGGAAACACCCCGATCTGCTATTTTCGTCTTGCACGTGCTTGCCTGATGTAATAACCACGGAGGGGGCATACAAGGCGTATTTTTCAGGACGCGGAATTGAGGCGCTTCGAAGATGGGGAAGCAGGACTTTCAGCCAAACTACGGGCCCTCCCCGGGGCCCTGTATCCGCCGAGTCATCTTGTTGTTGCCGGCGACCCGATGGCAGAAATCGCCGCTCGGACCTGGATGGACGAGGAAGGGGAGGTGGCCCGATCACGGTTGATGGGCATGTCTTACGAGCAGTGGATCACGACTTGTGCGAGCCCCGAGGTTCGAGCTGGCCTCTCGGCACTCAACCAGCATGGGTTTTTGGCAAACAGATTTGTCCCAGAGAACCCGCTGGAGAGTAAACCGGATGCAATTGACAAGGTCACAAACTGGAAAAGGGACTTGGAGTTCCCCATGGAAAGCCCGAACGAAGAGCCTGTGACTGCAACCAACAGCTGGAGCACATACAAGGCAGCATCACGGGGCGAAGAGGGTCGACTTCGCGTACTGATTGCACGGCGCGTGTCCCTCAACGACTCCACGGGGAGATATGACACTCCTTTGGCGGTAGCATCAGCGAGAGGCCACGGTGCGATTCTCCAGTTGCTGCTGGATGCAGGGGCTGACATCACGTTTGAACAAAAATGGGGTTCCTCCTCTGAAATCGCAAGTTTGTATGGTTCTCCTCTAGAACTTGCGTCCTACTACGGCCACAGCCATACCGTGGAGATTCTTTTCAAAAGGCTGGGGGCGGAAATGGATTTAACCCACCAAGCAACAAAAAACCGATACATCTGGGCCGCACTCCATCAAGCATCTAAGCAGGGACATGAAGAAGTTGTGCGTCAGTTGCTCGACGCAGGAGCAGACATGGAATCTCTCGGAAATCGGTATCAGGCGACCGTGTACAGGCCCAACAACAGAACCAAGCTTAACACCAGAACAACACATTCGCGGAGAACTCCGCTTCGACAATCTAAGCTGGCTGGTGAAGCACGGAATCGACATTACTCGGCTGGTTGACACCATGAAGAGCAACGGATGGCCGAGACGAAACCCTCGGTGGCATCTGTCGAATTTATCCAAACCCCCTGACCACTACAAGGTAGTGGCTCGGGGGGAGGAGAAGAGGAGACGACGGCGCGAAGAGGAAGTCTTGAAGCGAATCAAGAATTGGACGGCAGGTTTGACGAACGTAGAAGCGCCGACGAAGTATCACCTCAAGCAAAAGCGTGTTGAGAGGAAAACTGAGAGCTGTTGTGGATGTTTGCTCTGCGTCTTCGACAAGCAGGCTCACGAGTCGTTTGAGGGGAGGGTACAGGCGTATAATACAGAGCTTGCTGATCCGGTTGCTTTTACGCTGAAGCAGATGAGGGATCGATGTCTGAGCGAGGAGAGAGTAAGGCTTGAGGCGGAGTTTAAGTAAAGAGACTTGGGAGGGGTGGGTTAGCTCGTTAACATTCCTGGATGGGTTAGAGGACTAGGGGGGGGGTGTACTTGACTAATAGTTTTGTAACCTAGATTCACCGTGAAAATACCTAGAGATGTATCCTTGTATGTTCTGCCTTATGTGCTGTAGTCCATCGTGATGATGGCAACCCTCAAGTGGTGCTATCGCTGCCTCGATCGCCGGTTATCAAACGAGTTATCAAGTTTCTGCAATTGTCTTTCAGGTGTATTACATTTGCTGCGCAGTTCCTAGCGGCGTCCCATTGTCCTGTTGTGTTGACATGATGGGTTGAATCCAGTGATACAGTAGTCACCCGCTGTAGAATCGACTGGGGCTGGGTAAGTTGATCGACGGGTTCGAGAAAACCTCCAGGGCTGTATTTCACGGCAGAGATGGTTTAGTGAATCGGCTTTCCTGACCTCAAAGTCAGATTAACAAGCGCAACCATATTAACAACTGTTCCGACTGCCCCCATTATATTGCACGGAAAATGATGAGCATCGGAGCAGGAGATCGATGGACCGTACGTAGCTTGTACCATGAAGATGAATGTGAGGGAGGAACACCGCTATAGGTGCGCACGAGAAGAGTTGGAAGATTATCCACATTTAAGTCTTGCCCCACAGTAAACTGTCCATCTTGGTCTTTTTCGTCACAAGGATGTTCTCCGCTTAAGAAGCATAAAGGGTTTGTTTCCAGAAAACTAAACTGAGAACATACTACATAAAACCCTTGGTTTCGGGGAACATGAAGGAAGGGGTAGCGGTAGAAATAATATATGGCGGTCCATACGGTAGGTACCAACTCAACGATATAGAACATGCAACCTGTGCTGAGAATTCCATCTTATTCTACACACCACCCAAAGAAAGCCAGTAAATACCCAGAACAATTGTAACCGCGCATCTTTTGGTTCCCTTTCCCCCTCAGTTCCACTCGCCAGTGCTTGAAGTTGGCTTGACTAACAGTCCCCACGAACCACATTCGTGCACTGGGCTTAAACAGGTACACCGTATGAGCCACACGGTGCGGGTAGGATTGCCCACCGTTACACCCGCGGCACGCTGACCAAGAACCGGGATGACGGAGCCGAACCACATTGCTGGGAACACCACAAGGCCGGCTGCCGTCCACGATTGGCACGCGAAGATAGGTTCTTTGCGTCTCCGGAAATGCGACATCTGGGAAGGCGGTGGTTTCGAGCGGGCCAATACTGGGTTCAGCGGGTCCGCAAAAGCGGTGAAGAACATCGAAGAGAGTTGGGCAGGTGCCACTGGATGAGAATTGCATCTCGGTGATAACCCGCGATGAAAAATATCGGGAGGAAAGAGGACTGTCATGATGTCGGGGAATGGGGTGGGCGGGCCCTGCACTTCTGTCGTCCCGCAGCCACCAGCAATCGATATGGCATCCATTGGTTGGTTGATGCGTTATTAAGCCTTAACGGGCCCGGCTTATTGGCATAGTGATGTGCAGATGGAACCTGTTATTGGTCGAGAAAGATGCCAACCCCAAAGGGAAAGAAAGATCAACTGCCGGCGGCAAATGAAGCATCAAAAGTCTGTACAGCTTCATTTGCCTTTTGGAGGTAGATTCGGGTGCGGGTCTTTAGGTCTGCATTGGAACCAACCAATCTGCCGTACGCAATTGGATCCGCGAGGTCGCTTTGCTGGAGGAAGGTGTTGAGGCAATCCGAGATGAAGGTCATAGCTTGTGGGGGAGGGGCTTGGTCCGTGAGTGGAGGTCTTGAAATGTGTGAGTGGTCGCGGAAAGATCGGACGGATATCAAGTGATTGGCATCTGAATGACAAGGAAAGAACACAAACAAAGACATGGTAGTATTTATGGACCCGAGAGAAAAGCAGCCCACTGGGGTATGATGGGATAAAAAGGACAATGGGAAAAATTGCAACCTACATTTGCCCTTCCACGGGTTGAGGGTTGTTGTCAGGTAGAAGATGCTGCATCGTAGGGCGTAGAGCGATTGATGGTTGGGGCTGGAAGGATCCGGGTCAGTTGATGAAGTGAGCTGGAAAAGGTAGAAGGGAGAGTACAATCTACTTGGATAAGAATGGAAGAAGGTTGCTAAAACAGCTTGGGAATCTTGAACGACTTCCAAAGAACCTGTAAGTGCTCAACTTGAACAGAATGGAAGGCTATGTCTACCGTGATATAGGAGATCGAGGGAAAGCTTCTTATTTGAAAGACTGGTCGAGCAGATCCAAATGTGCGCGCTCCCGCGCAGCAAGACCCTTGCCATCCATGGCAAGTTGTATGGTCGGGAGAAGGTGAGATGTTTACACTTACGCAGCAGATAACCCTAACCCTCAACTGCCCCTGAAAACGGCGAGAGGTGAGGTTGTTGGGTGCCTTGTGGTTCGCAAGTGGTTCGCAAGTGGTTCGCAATGGTCCAGCAGAGCCGCAATACTTGGCGGACAGAGAGGTAAGGGGACCCCCTCTGCACTCGTGGGTTTTTTTGACTCTGACCAACTATGGACACCACCTTCGACCGCGCGCTTCTAATCAACACCCTTTTTTGCCATACATCAACACACGGCTGCAGATGTCTGAATCAACATGACAATTCCAGCGGCCTTTGGCGTCAGTTCCAACCATCTTCCCATCCTCGACTTTTCGAGGACGACAAATGCTTTCACCCTGCCAGTGCGACTCCGTACATCCTGCCAATAGGTTCAGCTTCACAGAACCTCGTGGAAATGATTGAGCTCATGAAAGGACTGCATCACGGCCACAACAGCACGGGAACGAGCGATGACTGAATGGGACATACACTGGGCTGACACCAGGCTCGCCGACGCGATGGGCTCGCGAATGCGCTTTTCCACGTCCCAGAAATGCCGTTTCGGTCCTTTCAGTCGAGCTTCTCAGACATCTCCTCACTATCGCCACTGCAAGCCGCCTCTCGACTGGCTTCCAAATATGCAATGGCTGCACGCATGTGGAGACATGAAGTTCACGCTCACTCTCCTGTCACGCGGCATACCATCGGTCCAGCATTGTACATGCCAGACAAAACTGCGATGGATTAAAGTACTGTGGAAATAGACCCTCGACCCCGCGAAACTGGACGAACTCCCCAGCATTACCTGCTTGGCTGCAAGGCAACAGCTGTATCCTTTCTCCAGCGCAGTCTGACATCACGCTTGAAGTTTGACAAGCGTTCTCCTCAGCCTCGGCTGGTTTCGATTTCGAGCACTGCCAACTCTCGACCCTGCGCGTTCCCCGATATCGACCGCATGAACTCGATTCATGGGCTACTCTGTCCCTCTCATGCGACTTCGCCCTCGCTTAGACTACGACGCTATCAGACTATCTGCGGTCGCCCATGCCGATCATCAGCAAAAACCGCTGTTCCCCTCCTACTTGACAATATCAGTCCAACTCTCGTATGTTCTGTTGGAGGCACCACAATGAAAGTGGACTTGCTTGTCTGCCTGGTCATGTCCTCAGAACATTGTTCATATTTGTTGCACGATCACCCAGACCTTCGCTGTTTCCAAGTCGACGACGCGCAACGGGGAAATGGAGCCCTTTTTTGGCGCCCCTCGCGACTTGGCCCACAAAGCAAGCGAAGATGAATCTCTTTGTTTTATTACCGGAGCGAATCATCCTTCTTTGTGGCCTTACACTTGGCTTGCATAGACAATGCCTATTGTCCTTCCAATCAAACATGGAATTTGGCCGCCGGAGTATCATGGCAATGTCTCGTATAAAAGACCAGCGCATACCCCTCTCATACGGTTTGCTTTTCGAATCATCATATTTTCAGCACGCCTCAACACCGAAATCAGTACACAGCTACAACATACTATCAAACTTTTCCACCATGGCTTCTGCTCAGGACGTCTTAATCTCCCTCCCAGTGGATATTCTCATCGACATTATTTCCTGCCTCGATCCCGTTTCTCTCATCGCCCTTTCTCAAACCTCCAAGGGCCTTCGCAACTTTATCAACCTTATTGAACATGACTTTCAACAGCGCCTACTCGCTCTCGAACTTCCCCAAGAATGGTGGCCCAGAGCCGGACGACTACCCAGGCTACCTATTTCGGCACCCGAGATTTTGTCTTTTACACGAGGCCATACCACAGATGACAAACCGTGGCCGGGACTGGTGGGCTAGCAGCAGGTACGCTTGTTTCGGTTGCATGAAACTTCTCTCGAATGCCATGTTTGATGACAATGAGTTGTTCAACACAGCCACAAGAAAACCTTGGATGAGAAGTTCCGAAGTGCAGAAGATGGCCCTCACAGATTGGAAACTTGCAACCACGACAGAGAGCAGGCTCTCATCGATTCAGAAGCGAGCGGAGCAAGACAGAGAACTCACCGAGCAGTACCGGCAGCAGTATCAGACGTCTTTCGACTGGATCAAAGCAGTGAACAGGGGACTGAATGATGACGAAGATGTAGAGGAAGTTCGCAGGAAGCACGAAAACTGCATTGAAGAGACAAGCCCTCACATCGTCGGCAAGGCTCGTCACGAACGGAGGTGCGTGGAGTGTAAGTTCCAGCGCAACCCTCTACCGTGACCGCCCTGCTCATCAGCTTTTATGAGGCAACACTGATGCCCCAATCATTTTCTCCCGAAAGGACGTGGGTTTGGGGTTGGACTTCAACAGGCTGTTCCCCGGTCTCTTGCCAAAAGTATTGGTACCACCCAACTTGAAGCGGATACCGGCTCATTTGTGCTCCATGCAATAGTGGCACTTCGTTGATGAGCCGCTGCATCCTGATATCCTAAAGACGGATTCTGAAGACGCAGAACCTGAAGACGCGGAATCTGAAGCTGAACCTCAACAGCTTCCACTGCGGGTCAGATGTCCAAGCTGTGAAAAATGGCAACCAACTGTCGCATTTGGAATGATTGTGTTGTGGCCGCTTCGCCATTTCAGCCAGCTCAGGCTGGACCACCAAGGGTCACCTTTGTGTCATTACTGTCACGTCAAGGCCCACGGCAAAGCTGCAACGGCAGCAAGATTGCACCAACCGGTCGAGAAGATTATCGACACGGAAATTTACCTGCAACTTGACCACCTTGCAGAAGGGTGGGAGCAAAACTTGGGCCTGATGCACAAAGTAATGGCGAAAACAGACCTAGAGGGGACATGGAACGAGCTGGTCACGCTCCATGACGATTCAGATAGCGATGAGCTCAGGCGGGTTCTAGACTGGAGTGCTCTGGGACCCTCTCCCACTATCAATCTCAAAGAGAGAATCGAGTTCAAACACATTCACACCCTGTCATTGCGCAAGCCCTTGGCTCGGGATAGCCTGGTCCCATTTTGGGACAGGATCAACGGATTGGGTACGGCTGAAACTATTTTCGGGCTGCATTTCTTTCTGGAACAATGGGATGGGTATGATATACGCCAATAGTCTGTCACTCACATGAGAACCGCGTTGGACAAGCTCATCGAGGCCAGGGCTGCCGGTAATCATGACCTCATTCTCACTATGCTGACGGCGCCAGATGAGTACGGTCGGAATATCTTGGAGTAGAGGAAAGGAACTTGCTGATCGTAGGTTTCAAGGTAAGTGCTTGGATTTCAGTTATGCATACGGTAAGTTTGATATCGGCCCAGGTAGGTGAGTTTGTTGTCTAGAGTCTAACGTAATATACAAATAATACTTTGCTCACAACTTTGCGTGTTTGTGCTCCTTAGATTGATGATCTCACAGTCAAATGGAACCGACTAACTAACTCCTGTGCAAACTCAAACTTCGACATGCGTAAAGGTTGGAGATAGGTACCGTGCACATACATCTAACCCATCCGTGCTTTGTGGTGGGAGGAAACGGGGGATATATTTGACTCCACAAAAAAGATATTCTATCCACCCACCCATCTGCTATAAATCAACAGAAACTACGTCCACACCCTCTAACCAGTCACACCCCCGCCATGTCATCATATGCGTTGTGCCCGTTTGCGTTTGCTGTCGTGTGCCATTGATGAACCGCCTCTTTTTACTCGTGCTATCCCTTAAATCACAATGCAAAAAGTTTAAACTGAAGCAGGGAGATCCCTGACACGAAACTGAAACCATTCGTATCCACTTTTGACGTCAGCTCGCTCGCCCGTGAAGCTTGCACCAAGCGCAGACCCCATATAGTGCCTCTTTTGTGTTTTTTTTTTGTTCTCGGAAGCCAAGTGCTGCAGGAAAAAACTAAAATAAGAAGAGCGGGAGAGAATAAAACAGGATGTGATGTTTTTTCTTAATTTTTTTTTTCGTTTATAAGTGACGAAAGTAGAATGAGAGAAATCATAGAGATATAGCTGTTGGATGGGAAAATGAGGGTGGTGTTGTTTGTCGATGGCTATGTCGAGGAGCTGGTGGGAAAAGATGGCTTCCACACATCTCCAGCAACAAATTTTCGCTTTTGCTGGAGGATGAAAAGTGTCAAAACGTATATGGGGCCCAAAAAGGTGTCAATTCTGTTGTTGTACGAGGGTGAGTTGCCCGGGTGGCTGGAAAAGGCCGGACCCAGTGGCTCAGGTCCCACTGCGAAGATATCAATTCCTTAAACAGCGGGCCCGGTTGACTAGTTTGACAAAAAGAAGTACCAGGGGCAGGGCAGGGCCGCCGAGCGGGTGTGGGAGTAGGAGCTGTTGGCACACCACCTCCAGAATAGGCAGCCACCCCTCCCCTCGGATGCGAGATGATTGGTTGAAATATGAAAAACAATGAATGAGACCTGCAAACCGGGACAACTGCGCACGTCCCATCTCCCTTCAGCACTCTTCATTCACCGCCTGAAAAAAAGCAATCTCTAACTGCGCGATGGCAGCGTGTGCGCGTGCTTCGTAGAAAGGGACGCACGAGTCTTCATCGAAATGGACTTCATGTTCCGGCACTCTACTATGAATAGTGCCATCGTCGAACATGTCTTGCTCAATGAAGCCCTCGAGTTGGTGCAATGATGTGGTGGTGCTTGTTGCGGTGATGCTGAAAGTAGTCGTGCTGTTGAGGCTGTTGGAGCTTTGGAGTTGGGAGCGACCAAGGGTTGCGCTGGATAGAGTTGGACTGCTCAACTCGACGCTGATAAATAAGAAAATTTATTAGATCACACAGCTTGACACCGGGAGCTCGAACGGAACCAAAACATACCGAAGTTTCGAGGAGGAAGACGTTGAGGGGGTAGACATCTTTTGGGAGTGGTTCCGCTGAGATAGAGCAGAGTCAGGAAGGTGAGTTTGCAGTCGTGTAGGTGAATGAAAGCGACAAAGGGGGGTGCTCTGGGACAACTATGCAGTCGTCGGCACAAAATGAATAGAGACGGTTCTACGAGGATTCTTAACGGTGCAGGAGGATGTGAAGATATAGAGAAGAACTGACAGAAGGGGACGTCCCATCAACCAGCCTTGCGGGCATCCGGCAAAAATGGACGCTTGGCACACGCTGCCCACATCATCATGCAGGCAACCCGGAGGCACGCTCTGCCCAGGCAAGCAAGCTGCACACTCGCAGATCCGGCTGGCCATGCAACAATCGGGGTCCTCGGCGCTGACCTACCCATTACGGAATGATATGTCTTTCCTAACCTGTAGATTCCGTCCTGATCGTTTAATTACAACGCCACTCTATCTGCAAGCAGAGTGGTGGGCAAAGCTCCGGGACAGGCTTAAGTCCATAAAGATGCTTAGTAACACAACAGCAACTGCGGAATAGTGACGAGCGTGGCTTATGCGTGGAAAGTTTACCGACAAGCGTAGTATCAAGTCGCACCTGTTCTACTAGTCGCACCGATCAAGAAGAAATTATATAACTAATTGCCGATTGTCTTCGGGGTACAAGACGGTACACTAGATGTATGGGGGATATTTATCCATTTACCAATTCCTGCATGAGACAGCCTTGTTTTGTTCGATCTTAGGTGTTACTTTCTCACCAAAAGACTATCTGTTAGTGCGGATCGCACCTAGGTATCGCTAGACTTGCTTATACCAAGAGAACGAACTAGGTACAATGGGATGTCTTGAACAGCAGGAGTTAAGACTACTTGGTTACAGTGATGGGAGCATGAGTTTGAAAAAAAAAATAAGAGTATTGTACAAACATTATTCAAGTTGAGAAACTAGTCCATCCAACCTGCTAGCTACCCGCATAAAACGCCGATCAACCGCTGCAACAGACCGAGAAGAAAAAAAAGATCCAAAAATTCTTTTGTCGTAGCTTCAGCCAATCATCAATTTCATCACATATTTCGCGCCGCCAACAGCCTCGGAGCTCCGCATGGCCGACCATGAATTCCGCGCCGGAAATGTGGGTCTGCTCCGGTGTGTCACCCGAGCTTTGCTCCGCTCCGCGCCGCCTGAGAATGATCAGCACCGTGCCGCAAAAAGAGAAAAATCCCTCTCTCTACAGATTCTCGGTAAATGCAGTGTCAAAAGCATCCGCGGCCTGGGAAGCATAGGCGGTCGACTCTTTCTTGGGGGATGTGATAGCCGAAGAAAGGGACGGCGCCAACGACGGGGTTGATGTTGGATGGTAGCCAGAGTGACAACGGCAGTACATGTTTGCTCCGTCTCTGGGAGACTCGGCAAGGTAGTACTCCAACATGGCGTTGTTGCGCTTCTTCTTGGGTGACGCTTTCTTGATTGTGGAAGGGGTGACTGTCGATGGTGACTGGGTTGAGAGAGGCTGGGGGTATTGAGAGCTACAAGCAGAAAATAACTGTTAAAATCATGTTGGAAGAGTGGGATACGAGGCAAGTAAAATGACGACCAACATTGACTTTTTGGTGTTGTGTGTTACTGAGGTGGTAAGCTTGGGGTTGGAGGTAGAGGGCATGGTGAATATGGATCTGCTGTCTGTGATGGGATACAATGTGACGAGCAAGTAAAACTTGATTCTGGAAAAAGCTTCGAATCGTGGGATGAAAGAAACTTTGGGATGAAAGAAGGGAATGATGTCTTCTAACCTAGAAAAGAGCTGGAGGTGATCGATATATAGCTAACAAGACACCGTTGTACGTTTACTGTGTAGGTGGGCTCACTGCCGCACGGATGCATAAGGTGTGCATGTAGGACTCCCACCCCTCCCCCCGGCACGCGCGCGTGCAGCGCAATTTGAGCCAAACTGCTGGATCCAATCACCACCATCCGAAGTAGCCTAGCCGTGATCCATCAGCTGGAACCTCCATCTGGTAGGTAGACAGTGACCAAAGATTCATCGTGCGTGGGCTTGGAAATGGCTACATAGTGCTCAAGATGCCTCATTGAACCACCAGCAATTGAAATTCACTGGGGAAATGACCACAGGTGTTTTTGTTGGTTTTTGGCAAGAGGGAATGGTTATCAAAATCTTCCATATAATAAGTTTCGTAAAGTCTTGAGCTACCAGGTAGCACACTACACGGTTAGACACCGGAGGGGTGTGGCGGGAGCGAAATCAAGGCAGCTCCTCTTCTGGGCTTTGCAGCAAGCTGCCCCGCACGTGCGACCAAAATCATCACAGCCGGCAAAGTGGCCGGGGGTGTATCACCGCATCCTTACCTATCTACTCACTACCCAGTTCATTGTTTATGTTTACCTTTTACATTTATCTCAACTTCCTATTAATAGCGATCAACTCAACTTTGACTGGATAACAGAGACTACGGAACTCCAAGTTGCAAACATCTACAGCTTGCTTCCAAGGCTTAAGCTAGGAGCCCGTATTATGGTACGAAAGTTTCCTGTTAATTCATTGTGCATGACCAGCAGCTGATAAGGCCGGAGAGCGGCCACAATGGAAGGCGGGCATGCACCAAGGCAACTTCGGACCAGCTACAGGGCCCCGACCAACCTCTGACGATTGAGTCTCACTGCATGCGCTTGATGGGTGCTCATCCAATCAAATCCATGAGCCCGGAAAGTATTCCTGAACCGGAAAGGATATCTGATCTCAAGTGTTTCGAGATGATCTGCAATAAAGGCTGCACTTCGACAAAATGGTATGCACATGCATGTGTCCCGCCTCGCACCTCGAAATCATCCGGCAGCTCCTTGCGGCTTTGTTATGTGTAGACCTATTTGAGCAGTGTAGGTATCTAGAGCGTCCGGGATGTAATTACTGAATTGTAGCCGACGTCACGGTAGGGTACCGGACTGTGTTGCTTACTCTGCAGGATGTACTCATGATCAAATACCTGCCCGTCTATTTACCTCGATCCTATGCGTATCGATCGTACCGCAAATAATGCAGATGGAATCCAGTATAGCAAGCCCGCTTGATATATCCAGCTGGCGATGACCGGGCTGCATCGAATGCCGCTGCGGTGGGATGTAGAAATGGATGTAGGAAGAGGAGAAGCGATGACCTGCGATGTCAAGAATGTATTCCAGGAGTAGTCAAAGTCCCAACTTGACAGGCAGACAGGGCCCAGGCTAGTAAAAAAGCCGCCGTGGCATACAAGTCGCATCCTCCGCAGTCCGTACTCCATCAATCTTGGACTGCAGATATCCCATGTGGGCTTGCCCAAATCAGCGTTCATCCGATTCAAACTTGTTCCGCTAAAAAGCTGCAAGTGCACCCTTTTTCGGTCAACGGCCAGCGCAGATTGTCGGTGGGCAGGCAGGGAATATTGGAGAAACGAGGTGCCAGGACCCCACCAGGATGACTTTCCACCAGGCTAATCCCAAAGGAAAAAACCGAGCGGGAGCATGCATAAGGCCTCCGAAAGCGGCATGGTGCAGATTTGGGTGACACCTACCGGTATGCATGAACGTTGGGGTGTGTCCCAAAAGCAATCTGACAGATGTTGGACAAGTGGCAGGTAGGTGACTGAAAGCTTACAGAAGTAATTACGCAGTACCGTGATGAGCGCTATTGTGTCATGTAATTATCCTGTTTCGCGTGGTATTGGTGTGTATTCTGGGAGCCTTCATAGCGGAGAAGTAATGGGAGACAATAATATCGCAGCACGAGCAATAAGTCATCGGTAAACGTCGCGGTCATGTGTGCAAATCCTGCTGCTTACAGTGCAGATTTCCATTCCATTGACTTTGCTGGTCCAGGGTAGCTTTCGATACAGGATTTTGAGGGAGGCCTAAGAGCACGGATAACCTCAGGTATTTACCAAATATTATAGCGATTCGAACCTTGTCCTCAATAAACCAACTCTGAAATTGTAAACTGAAAGCTAGAATGTACGGATGAAAGCTTATTCTCAACACGGTGTCGTTAGTGGTCTTCCCAAGAACGGTGTGCCAATTCTCTCTCTGCAAGAGCAAGAACGACAACGGCCGCTATGCAAAACACCGAAAGAAGTGCAAACTTGCCCCCACGTGTTCTTCCAGCCATTCATACCCCACAAATGACAACCGTCAAGTTTCATCTACCCTCGCTACCCCAGTCGATCCTGGCCATTCGTCCCCCCTCTATAAAACCAGGAAAGAACAGATTGTGTAAGTCATAATATCGCTGGCTCTGGATTGGACCCCCAGACATCTAGGTACCTGTCAAACAACTTGTTTTGACCATCATCTAAGCGGATGCGCCAAGGAGAAAAATAGAGCGGCAAAGCTCAATTAGATAAAAAACAACACCATGATCATAATGCAAAATCGAACAAAAAAAAAAGAAAAAGAAAAGAAAAAAAGAATCCTCTTTCCCGCTCATGGCAGTTGTTCGGTGTGAAGTTGGCGCAAACTGCATGATGCTGTCTCGAGATTGACGGGAATTAGACGGGGTTTATCGATGGTGTTGGGTTCGGGGTCAAACCGCTGGTCAAAGTTGTCAATCAGCTGCTGGGCTTTGACGGTGTAACAACCGATGCGGCTGTAGGGATTGGGGTGCTGGTGGGGTGCGTCTTCGAAACGGCCATGCAGCGAGCTGTCCGCATCGAAGCTTGAAGAGGTGAAGGCAGATGCAAGAATGTCGGAATTGCGTGCTGCAGTTGGCTCAGTTTGGATCTCCTCGGGCTTTGGACTTGTGGTTGGCATTGGCGGGCTATTGTTGTGCGCACTAGCTGTAGACTCGTACTTGTCGTTGTTACCAAAGATGCCGGTGTTGTGAGCGGCAGAGGTTGTCCGCGGTGTCAAGATAGGATTGCTGGACTGGCTACGGGAGAAAAGGTTAGCAAGCCTGGCTGCTTTTAGATTCAAAGAGATTGATGCTGTGCGGCGAAAAGATTGCGGTTGGGTAAGGTGTCGTGGATAGGTGAATCTCACCTTGAGAAGTCTGATGAAGTGTTGGTTTCCATCTTGAAGAGCGATAAGGATATCGTTAGGTGTAGATCTATTAGATGGCTGATTGAAAGCGGTGCAAGTCACACGGCTACTGCCAAAAGAGAAGCGAGAACATGATGTATTTATAGGGAAGTTTCAGTGGACGATAGGAGGGGAGTGTGGTGACTGAAGAGGTATTGTATTACATGAACTGCGCGTGAAGCTGGGTAAGTCTCAAGGTTGACCAATTGGCCCTGCAGCCGGCAGTTCCTCGACCGCCAAGACTAGACATCTAGGTACGCCTTCGCGATACATTCCCTGCTCCTTCTCGATACCTTCCCTGCTCCTTCGCTATCCCCTGCCTGCTCCCCTGTTCCCCTACAAACGGTTCATTTTCTCGGCCTACTGCAGTGCACCCCCCACCTACCCCTCCCGTTGCCCGACCACGCCGGGACTATCACGGCAGCGAAGCACACGCCCAACCAGCACTGGCTTGGCAACCCCTCCACCAGCAGCACAAGGCGTGATGCAACCCGACGCATTCTTGGTCCACGAAACTTGTCTCTTCGGGATTATGTGGACGGGTGCCGTCGATCAGAATCCGAATCTTGTAGCACCCCGCCTTAACCCCCTGATGACCTCCCTGACCCTTGTCGACCGTTGCTCCGTGGCCCCTGTGTGCCCCCGAGCCCCTGTCAACCCTGCCCCGGTCCCCCTCCATGTTCACCGCAGTGGAACCCCATGTTCGCTGAAGAGGCCCCAGTCTATTCACACCCCCCAAACAGCATCTGAGTTTTGCAGATGATCGTGGTCCATTGCCAGAGAAAGGGCAAAACTGCACCTGCTAAACAGTCACACCCCATCAAAAAAGCTGGTCTGTCTCTCTTTGCGTTAGTTGTCAGGCTTTCGAGAACACCATGGCTTTACCCTCTCCCCGGCACACACTATTACATCTTCCGCGTGATTCCTATCTGTCAATTGCTGTTCCTGTGGTTGATAGGGTTCGATCCGAAGTGAAAGGGAGTAGGAGAAACAACAACAAGCGGTCGCACTCAAGGCGATGAGCAACAGCGCAGTCTAAGAGCACAGGCAACCAGACACGGGAGTGAGGCAAAGAGGCCCGGGGGAGGAACGTGGCTCTTCAACAAAAGGCCACCCTGTAGAAACACCGCCCCGCAACACCAGCTTGATCTACCCCATTAGCTGCACTGCAACCATAACAACATTACCCGCAGGAATATCAGTATGCAACCGTCCTCAGCAGCAGCAAGGTGTACGATAACCGCGCGCAAGGGGCTAGGGGGTGTGCTTGTTCTAGAAAAAAACAAGCCGCACCCACAACGGCGTCTGAGAGGTATACCTCGGGTGCGCTAAGAAGATGTGGTCCTGCATCTGGGATTTGGCAAATTTTTCCGTTTCTCGATATCTCCTCCCTATCAAATGTCGGGGTTCGATCAGGAGTCTTGTCAACGCATCAAATCAGGCATCGGGTCAACTCACCGACCGGAACAATACCGGCTGCCGCAACTACGGAGAGTCTGTTGAAACGCCGGCGATAGGACAGCATGTTGAGGGGCCGCTCTTATTGGCGGCTGGGTCCTCTTTATTGCACCAAGGCGTGTGTTCGGTCAGATGCTGTCATGAGCAGGCAGGATGGGAGTGGAAAACCGGGTGCGGCGTTGCCGAGTATTGATCTGCTTCCGTTGAAGTGCATGCAAACCCTCGCCTCGAGCTCTCCGACCTTCGTGGATTTTCCCCGCTGGTTTTCCGGGCCCCGTCAGATCGTACGCGGCACGGGCAAAGGGTGAGAGCAGCGATGCTGAGATTCACCGCACAGACGCCTGGAACTGTTTCCAGGTTGTCGCCGATAATCCTCGCAAGCCTCGTCCCCGCCGGTTCGTGGTCTACCGGCTCTCACTAGAGGCGCAGAATGGCGGGCAGCTGTGCGTCACTGTTGACCGTCGTTCAGCCGGTCTGGGCTTCTCTATCCATGCTCCAGGTCCCGGGTGACAAATTCATCCGAAAAACCTGCAAGGCTGGGTGCTGTCTTCCAAAAGTCCTTTTGCAGCATTCAGGCTCGGACGCGGGGGGTGGGCAATGCCCCAAGAAAACCATCCGCTCTTTGGGCTGCAGAATGGCGGATGGGCAAAGAGTTTCCATTCCCAGGTTGACCTGAGATGGGTGTTAGAAGGCGGGGTCCAGGGCCCGACGGTCAAGGGTTGACGTGCCTGTTCAGCTCGGAGGGGCCTCCGGCATCTCCGCTTGAAAGAGCGCGGTCGCCTGCGTTGGAGACCGTTGACTACCATGTAGCAAAAAAGTTTCACCGAAAGAAGAGAGAGAATACTAAGCCAATTTTAGATGAGTTGTTATTGAGGATTGAACCCTGCAGACCTGGGGACAAAGAACAAGATGGAAAATACCAACAATACGATTGTAGAATTTGCGCTGGTAGAAGCCCATATTCGACAGCGGGAACCCCACCAAAAGTTTATTTTTGGCGGCTTCACAGAGAAAGCACAAGTCTTCGTTGACCTTCGGCATAGCAGAGCCTCAAGGCAGCAATAATCTCAATTGACACACTATCGAATGCGAAAATAAAAATAAAACTAAGTTATTCAATAGTTATCCTGGCAGAACCAAATCTCCCCACCATGATCAGCGATCCAAGTGCTGCACTGTCTTCGTCAGTGTAGCTATTAATAGCGGGTCTACTCCAGGATCTCCAGCCCCCGTTGCGCCAACCAGACAGGCCAATAGAAAGAACAGAAAAAAAAAAGAAAAAATAGCACAAGCAAGAGATACACTCGAAAAAAAACAAGGCCGCCATCAAGGTAGCCTGGGCTCCAAGTCCTGTAAAATGGCGCGCATTCTTGCCCTTCCCCGTGCACGGCTTCTCGCAACCAGTCTCTCGGTCGGCATAGGACTCCCAAACGGCACAGCATGGCCGCCCAACGCTGCTCGCCTCCATCGCCTCCAGATCAAGATCCACGAGATCTCACGCCGAAATGATGGTTCCTCGCGGCGAGGATTGAGGAACCTGTGCATGATGTAGTCTGGCTCGTATGATGCTTCGCCGGTTCTCGTGATTGTCGACAGCCGCCGCTCCAGGGTCTGGAAGTGCACCATGATGTTGTTGCGTCACTGCCTGTGTGATTGGACAGTGTCAGTTTAAGAAACGGGTGGGGTGAGACCGGGTCCCTGAGCGGAGATCTCCCGCTAGTGAGCAGCCAGACGAAGATAAGATTGTGATGGGTAATCAGCAACTTGAACTTACTGATGAGAACAAATCCAGATTTTGCGTCTATTCGACAAAGAAAATGACGAGAATGCAGAAAACCTTTGCACCGGGACTCCAAGTTCTTCCAAGGTCCTTTTGTTGAAGATGGCCTGTTGAAGAGGACTTGGAAAGCTAAATGACCTGGGAATCCAACGTGCTGTGAAGAAACAGCGGACTAGTGTTGAAGAACGTAGAACGAGCAACTAATGCCAGTACAGATTGATGAATCTCTGAATAGATGATGAAGTCCCTGATCAACAAACTTCAAGCGAAAAGTTTGGGAACAATCTGGCTATTTATCAGACACTTGGGTGAGAGCCTTCTCCATGACAAACGCGGCCCTTCCCCCAGCACCCAATGTGCCAACCCACCTAATGCTCCTAAGGACCAAGGTTCAATCCGGGGATTGGCGAGTCTGAAGGATGGCTTGGCCCGCATTTTCCGTGGATGCTTTCGACCAATCACGCAGCAAAGACGTCTGGTTCGAGGTTCCTGCAGTCGTTGGTCTCGAAGTCGATCGGTACTTTGTGCCAAAACCCGCACGACAAGGGGAAGAAGGCCAGCTCTCGTCCAATTGATCTCACTGTCAAAATCTTAGCTCACGAAACGGCCGGCCCACACACACACAGCCGAAAGAAAAGCCATCTTTCCTCCAAATTGGCACTCTCTTCAACGATTTGTGCGGCCATATATCCCAGGTAGTGTGCCTTGCCGTTGCGGTGTATCAAAGTAATCACCACCACCGTTCTCGACTGATTTCGAGACAGAACAAAACTCACCAAGTTGTGTGGAAGGATTCTGGGGTCAACAACTGCAGCACCCGTGACTTGGATGATCAGCGAGAAATGCATGGATGATGCCATTGGTTCATGTGCCTCGAGAGAATGAGGGTGGGAACACACAAGATTGGGTCAACGTTGGGCAGGCGTGTCCCCAGGCAAAGAAGTGGCAGGCTCGTCCCGCCGCCCATTCGCCCACCAATCATCTGCACACCACATCGGCTGTCCAATTCGGCCAAACGTCGACTTTTTTCTTTTTGCAAAACCATGCGACAGCTTTTCTTTTCCGCTCTCATCCGCATCCCGTCATCCGGCCCGCAGGAAACAAACGGTACCTGTGCCCGTAGACTCGGAGTCGTTTCAAGATGAGAACCAATCTTGCACCCAGCTTCCAGCTACTACCCAACCCAGCAGATGGCATCTCGGCCGCGATACGAATTTGTTTCAAGCTACAGCCCAGTGATGTCATGCTGTAGTGTGTTGTGTGTTCAGGCTGACAAAGGGTTGCCTCGGCGGTCCAGACCCGGTCCGGATTCAATGCCAAGAACACCTGGGCAGTGAGTTGGGTGGTGAAACCAGATGACAAACGATGTAAAAAAAAAATGCCCCTGAATGGCATATGCAGGCATTCGGACAAGCTGCATGGTCTCGTGTTGATTCTGATGCAGAACGGCATGCGAGACATTGATTACGAGGATTGTAACTGACAACTGGTTGCCATAGATGACACGGGAGTCAAGACCCAAAGCGGGAGTCAAGACCGCGCAAGGCTGGCCTTCCAACGGTCCTCGCCGCCCCGCATCAGCCAACCCCGAGATCTCGGCTTCCAAATCCCCGGCAGTGATTGTTCGGTGGGCAGCACCAGGGATCCTGGACCTTGTCCCGTCACTCATCGCAGATCATCTGTCGTCAAAGACGACGTCGACACCGCTCGGGACAATCCAATCCCGTCAACAGATGCTATCATCAATGAGCTTGCGCGGCCCCTACCTGCTTGCTACCTTTGTCTAAAGCAGTATCAGGTCATAACATTGCTTTCCAACCATGAGGTGGCAGCCAAGCCAAGGGTTATCGCACGACATTCTTTTAACCCCTCGGAAACAGTAGGATGCCGAGGAGTCGACCACTGGAGCGCGCAATCGATGTCGCCACCCGCTACCTCCAGCCTTACAGAGGATACTGACGGTGTAACCGGTGAGGTTTACTTCTGTTGGCAACCGACATGGCGCAAACTGGCAGGCGCCCGCTCTCGAGGTACCTGCTGCTGCCCATGCAGTACCGTCTCGATTTGGCTTGGCGAGACCTGTCAGGCAATCAGGCTTGCAGAAAAAAGGCTTGCAGAAAAAAGGCTTGCAGAAAAAAGGCTTGCAGAGAAAAGGCTTGCAGAAAAAATGCTTACGCGAGCTCACGAGGGCAAAACACGATGTTTCAAGTCCCCAGAATGGGAACTGGCCTTTTATGACACTGCAGCACAGAGACCACCACTGAAGTTTGATCGGTTTATGCTCCCGAGGTCCGCTTGCCCAGCGTCTTTTTGAACTGCCCAGCCCCCGAAGTTTCCCATGCAAGCCGAACTGTCAGCTCTCATTGGATGCAGGCGATCTGCAAAAGGCCTTGCGAGCACGTCGTTATGCATGAAACAACGTCGTGTCTCTGTCCTCATTTTTCCCGTTTAGAAATAAGTGAACCGGATGCCGTCGCTTCAGCCATTCGTCTCACCGGATCCATCATGGCTTTCCAATCAGGTGCTATCTAGGCTTTTTTGATACGGGCCGGGCAGTAGCCCGTTGCACCAGCGTCCGCTCCGGTCACCCATCCTGTGTTTTCTACATCGGCTCCAATCGTTCGACTGTGCCCTACGAAACCTGGCATGTGTCGCCCTTACCAAGTGACGCGTGGTACGTCTGACAAACGTCGGCTCAACGAGGTCATGCTAAGACATATTTTGTAATCCCTTGTCTCTCGCTGGACATGCAGCCATCTTTTCTCCCGAAGATGTACCGTTGGACAGGGCATTCTTGTCATCGGGCGTGTAATATACTACATGGAAGGTTTAGAAATGGCCAACCTGCAGCAAACCGGGCCGAGTCGAACCCAGGGTTGCCCAGGTTTCATTCGAAGAACCCTGTCCTGATTTCTCCAGGTAATGGCTTATTCACCCCGAGCTCCCGGCCAGCTCTTCTTGCCCTAGTCTGCCTTGGCTGTACAACCTTGTCAACTGTCACCCAAGATCTGACGGGCACCCACGCAAGAATCTGCTAAACCCGCTCACCCGGCAGCCCTATCGGACCTTTGTCTTGTTTTGTCCTACAACTCCGGAATAGTTTAAACTGCGTCAGCATTGAGATCCCGGATTTTACCCCGGGTTTCGGGATTAGAACACCGATAACCAAGACAATATGCCTCTGCCAAGAACGGGCCGACAAACGTGGTCATGAAGGTGTCTGGTCCAATGACGCCTATACTCCCGGCCAAATTCACTAGAAGGAGTTCCGCCCAGGGCCAACAACAATCTGGAGACGCCGAGCCTGGCGGCACTACATCACGACTCCTATCCCAAGTAAGCACCAACTCTCGAGCCTTTCCTCATCTCTACATACGGTAAACAGAGGTTTTTGCTCAGGTGAGCATCATATCGTATGTAGCAACAACTCAAATGAGGGGATTGGGTAGGTATGCAGATAGATAAGGTGAGCTAGGTGGGGTGATATTCAAGCCATAACTGGCAGACGCCGCATGAGGGCATTTTGGAGGGTGAGAAAACAAGCGGCCTCCCGTCCCCGCACCCTCCGCACTGGCAATTGCGCACAGTGTTCAATCTACAAAATAAGGTTGGCCGCATTTTCGAGTTGGCTGCCGGCGATAGGATTAATGGGGTCTAGGCTAGTTGCCTTATCTAACCTCTTTATTCCTCAGCATCATGACTAGGTACCTAACAACGATCTAGGCAACTATAACGTTGGAACGGGGACAGCTCAGGTACCATGCATGACAGTGGGTACCGTCGTCCCACAACTGCTCCAGAGAATTTCTGCGTGACCCTGAGAAATCAATGTCTCAGCTCATGATGCTTCTCTTCGGTTCACTCCTCATTCATGCAACTCACCCCACCTTCTCCTCTCAGTCCACCCTCGCTCTACGCCTCTTCCATTCAGGTTCCGGCTCTTAATTGCTCACATGATCAACTTCTCACTCGGCCGCTTTAACCCCCCAGCAAAATCTCATATCAACCCCCACTGTCCACATAACCTCCAACCTCCAACCCCCACCTCGACCCCCAAGTTCCCAACCTCTCCCACCTACAAACTAACCACCCCCCTACAGCAACCCTCCACCGAACCTCTCATTTTGAAGTAACCAAAATTGGCCCCAAGTCGATGCTTTAAAGACTCTGCACAGCAAAGAATACCGGGTGCTGCCTTTGAAGGAACCTTACAGACATCTTTCTTCCCATACTTGTAGCTAGGCGCAAGACAAAGGTAAAAACAGCTTTCTCGTTGATTGTTTGTGCTGTGAGCACATCATTCTTGGGTATAGCATTGGCAGATATCCCCACTTAGGTAAGATTCACATCTAACAAAACTTGAGTCTTATTGGCAACCCAGTTTTTATTGTGGGATTGGTGAATACGCAAGGCGGCGGCGGAATCAGTGTCAGTACCGAGAGAAATATGGACGATTCCTTGAAGGAAATCGCCATGTTCTTTCTTCGACGGGTATCCCCTCTTTCTCATCTGTTCAGCCACCTTCCTTTAACTTTATCGTCATCTTGTTCTTTTCCAATAGTCTGAATAAATCCCGTGTGTTACCCAAGAATAACACTCAATTTCTCCCCACAATTCCTCTCCCAAGCCTCCCTCGCCACCCTCCCAGCAGCCTTCCGATACGCGATACCACCCGTCCGCTCAATCCACAAAACATTATAAAACCGGTAATCCTCCCCCTTACGCCCCCACGGCCGTGCTGCTCGCGAGTGATCTGTCTCTACCGCCGCCGCACGCCTAGGCCTAAACGTCAACGGCGCCGTCTCGGAACCTGTACCATCCTCATAATCCGAAGGCGGGTCTCGCACAAAACTGTGCTCCATGCGTGGGTAATCGGCCGACTTCAACAGGTCGATGCGTTCTTCATACGACGAAAATGTCTCATCCCACCCCATGGATCCCAACGATATGGCCATCAGCTCTATCTCCTGGCCGGGTCTGATCTCGGTGTCGTCGTCCATGATTCGTAACAGCCCGGCAGGCTGGCCGTCGGCATCAGCAAGGGAGACGACTCGACATAATTCTTCTCCTTTCGGTCCGCCGTGGAACTTGTCGAGGGACGTGAATGGCACGTGGAGCGAAGATATACGGGACTCCTTGAGCTTCGCTTGGGCTGACGACTTTCGGCTGAGAATTGACTGGATCTTGAAACATCCCGTCGTTGCTTCACAGTGGAGGTACGGCCAGTTTTGGGGGTGGGCCGTGGGCTTCCTTCCTGGGTTCACCATCGGGATGGGATGACAGAACAGCTTGCTAGGATCTGAAATGTGGGTGAACGTGTAGAATAGATTAGGGTCGAGCTTGGGCGAGCGCGTGTCACAGTATGTCCATGTGCTATTCCTGGGAGGAGGGTACCTGATGTCGTGGCGTGACCAACCCGGAGGGGTATCCCAGTCGCCCCAGTCCAGGAAGCGTCTGCAATAGTCTTCCAGAATCCTTGACTCGGGCAGTTTCCTTTCGAGGCGCAGGTCCTCCGACAAAACTGACCACGTCACAATTGGTTTAGTCCGCATTTGTGGACGTAGCCACTCCAGAGAGCGCACATGCAAGCTCTCCGGATCGACAACAGCGTGCCAGCCGCACCATGACCAAGATGGGAGGTTGGTTTTGGGCATGTCCGCATCCTCGGATCTCCCTTGCGTCCAGACTCTTCGTTTGCCCTTGCTGAATGACTGCCACAGTAGCGCGGCATCCAGAAACAGAACAGGTAGACCACCGACGAACCCACCAGGAAAGGTGTGTGAGAGTTCGTTGATGATTCCCATAAAGGCTGACAGGACATCCTGCGCATATGTCAGGTCACGGCCGCTGTAGAGGCAGACAAGCTCTCTGTAAAGTCTAAAGTCGGCGAAGGCGGTCGATGGCACCGTAACCGCCATCTCATGGTTATCAATCTGTTTCTGAGAATATGCGTCATATCCCTCGCCTGCTTCCTTCCGAGGGCCAGGGCTCTCATGGCTCCATAAAGAGTTCCGACAGTCCCAAAATACATCCCCGTTCACGAAGATGATGGAGCGTCGCGAAAGAACCTGTTCCTGGAATGTCCACCCCCGCGTAGCCCATTTGGACTTTAGGAGCTTATCGTAGAGATACCTGTGGAAGCAAGAAACCCCCATGGGTGCACGATGCCGCCGGTCGAGATTGACATACAAGCCTGGCGAAGCAGCAGCGATGATGGTGAAGTAAGCTCCGGAGTATATGTTGTCCATGTTCTCGATCTCGCTTCGCTTCATCCTCCCATCTTGCACGATACACAGACGATCAACCCACAGGTATCTTTCCCCTAGCTGCTTGACAAGATCGATGGCGTCGCTGATAACTTTGGGGAGGAAGCTCTGCTTCATGCCATCAAGGAAACCGCTCTTTTGGAACTGACTTAGGTTGCCGGTCCACAGCTCGAGGGTGAGCTTCTCACTCTCAGTCGTCGACCAGACGTAGCTGAGAGCCACGTAGCAGGAGGCTGTGCTTCCAGGCACGATACAACCATTCCGTATGTCAAGAACCCATGACGGGATTTCGTGAGGTTGGCGATACTGATTCGGCGTCGGTGGGCAATTGGTGTGTAGGCGGTCGCAATTGCGGATCCAGTTACGGATGTTGCGAAAATCTGACGATGGTAAAGACATGGCTGTCTAGGGTAGTGTAATGGTGGAGACTTTCATCATGGAAGATCTTAGCTTTTAAGGTAAAATGGGCAGGAAAGAGGTACCCGAAGAAAAACTTTGGTAGATGCCTAACCCCGCAGCTTACTCTTGAGACAATTATGGTCAGGGTCAGTTTCGTATCCACCCAAGGGCCTAAAATCTTACGTATAGCTTGCTGATATTATCATTTGCCTTCTCACCTGAAATCTTATCTACAGTCTTATTTGAAAAGCCCTGACTTTGATAAGCCAAGCCAGCAAAGTTAATTACCCCATTTCAAAGAAAACAAGCCCCACATATACCCGAGCCATGTTTCACCCACGACAACCCTGCACTTAACCCCTCACCCGTACCATTCCTGCATTATTCCATCCCTGCACATTCTGTCCCATCTTCCCATGCACAAATTATCAGCTCATAGTCCTAGTAATAACCGGCACACCGTCCCTTCCTGCTGCCTCTCCTTCCTCGTCACTAGCTCCCAACTCAGTGATATCATCACAAACCCCGAAAACAGTCTTGTGCTCAAATTCCAAGAACCCACTCAGCACCACAACCTCATCCCTGTACACCATCGCAACCGACGACCCTTTGCTCACAACCTTTGCCATTGGGCCCTGCCCATCTGCCGTTTGCCAGACAGACGGGATGAAGAAGTGTCTTGTGTATGATTTGGAAGATGGCAAGTTCTTAAGAGAGATCGAGCAGACCCAGCCGCGACCTGAGATGAAGTACAGAGTGGATTTATGCAAGCCCAGTATTGATTTGATCGGGGAGAGGAGTTTCCGGGTGACGAGGGACACCTCGACACTGGGGGCTGGGCTGACGGGAGATATCTTGGAGAGGTCAAGGGTCAGAAAGCCTGTCTCTGGGACCGAGGAGAGTTTCGAAGAGGTGGTTGGCATGTCAATTGTTTGGTAGATTGTGGAAAGACCTGGTCGTGAGAGCCAATCGTCGGAGAGGATAAAGTCACCGCTGTGAGATAGTTCAGGGGGGGGATGGATAATTATGCCATTTGGCGGACTCTGCCGTTCAAGCGTCTTCCAGAGGAATACGTGGAGCATGTCATGGTCAAACAGCAGCAGTCGGTCAGAGTCGGTGGGATGGGCGAGCCATCGGGCAGGGCCCATAGAGTTTGTTGTTTGAATAATGGTGGGCTCTTGTTTTGGCTCGCCTTCAACGGTGGAAATGGTGTGCATCTCCTCTCCTGCCTGGGTCGATACTAGGAATGATGTCCCATCGGGACTGATGAGAGCCTGCAAGACATGATCCGACGCTCGAAAGTCAAGGATATGCTCAAACTGCGGGCTTTGCTGCCCAAGTTCTTGTTTGAGCTTCTCCACTGGACTTGTTGACTTTGAAGAAGATGATAACCTCGGAAGAGTAATCCTTGTTGCAATGCATCTGCGCGAAGCATCAACACTGAACAAAACTTTCGACTGCGCATGCCACTCGAGATGCCGGATCTCAACCATGCGTGCGTGGAATTGAAACCCCGCGCATACCTTTCCAGTGGTAATATCGTGCAGTGTAATAGCGCCCTCTTCACGGCCACAAAAGACAAAATCTGAGTCTCCAGCCTGAGCCATCACAGTTATCTCGTTGCTCCCCTCAAACGTTCGCGTGCATACTAAGTTGGAAGAGGTCGAGGTGAAGTAGTCGTCGGTAACATCACTCGAGCCGTCATCCGTTAGGTTCTTTTTGATGAGAACTGACGGCTCCCAAACGTTGCAGGTATTTCCCCTCAAGTCAAAGAACCTAAGGCTGTTGGAAGCAAAGACAATACCCATGATTCTTTCGTCCATTGATTCGATTCGACACAACTGCCTCATCCCGTAGAATGCGAAGAGAGTGATAACACACTCGCTATCTCCAGCAGCCAAGGTTTGCCCGTCGGGAGAAGCCGCCAGTGTGTGGGCATTGAGATGGTGCGTGCTTTTTTGCTGAAGCGTCCATGGATCAAAGGTGACTAGATCTCCGTCCTGGTATGCAACCGCCATCAAGCTCTGCTCAACGTTCGGATTGAATGCAACATCCAACACCTGGGACGGTAGGCCTTGACCATCTTCATACCCCTCCTTCTCAAATGCTTCCATCCCGCCTTCGTTGTCGTAATAAGACACTTGAAGGTGTGAGCTGCGGTAGGCGACAGCAGCGATTCCCAGCGATGGGCATATCTTGACCAATATGGGATTAGTCTTCTTCTGGTTGTTGGGTTTGTACCTTTCTCCACCTTCGCCA
Organism: Podospora bellae-mahoneyi; assembly: GCF_035222275.1. Classification (NCBI taxonomy): domain Eukaryota; kingdom Fungi; phylum Ascomycota; class Sordariomycetes; order Sordariales; family Podosporaceae; genus Podospora; species Podospora bellae-mahoneyi. Next base: position 3,305,799 of record NC_085882.1, on the reverse strand, counting down.
TCAGACTCCGAATCTGAGGAGGAAGAGCTAGAACCGTCTTCGTCGGTTAGTGCTAGGCAGTCTAGACGAGCGCCGCCCTTGGACCTGTATACATAGACCTCTCCACTTCTCAGTGGCACATAAATCTTGGAGTCGTCTGGGCTGAACTCAATACTGAGTGGTTGCTCGGGCACGTTGACACTCCAGAGCAGAGTCTGTCTCGGACCCCAAACCTTCACCGTCTTGAGGCCAGCAGTAACTAGGATGCCCGTCAAGTGGCCGTTTGCCAGTTTGCGGACAGGCTCACCATGTCTGAAAGTGTTGAGAAGCTCGAAAGTACTTTGACGATACACCTTGACCACTCCGTCTCCAAGGCCGACGGCAAAGAATTGATCACCGCAAGCAATGGACATGACTCTAGTGGCAAACGAAAGCGAGCTCAACCGCTCGTCCCAATCGGTATTGAAATTGCATATGACCTTCTGCCTGAACTGCGTTCTAGCAAATTTCCAGTGAATGATGCTGGAAGTTGGACAAAGCAATGGGACGAGAGAATAGATGCATGAAGGAGTGTTGACGAGATTCGGGCCGTAGATGGCTGACAGCCTCAGTAGATCTTCGACAAAGCGTGAAACAAGTTGGTAATCAGAGTCGATGGGCGAGCAGGTGGCTACCTGCTTCTTGAGGTACGCCTTCAGGTTCTGTATCGTTCGCATGATGAGTGCCAAACGGCCCGTTTTCGCAATGCGCTCAATCCACGTCAAGATGTTGGACGAGAAAAAGGATCCGAGAAGTGGCAACAACTCCAGTGTCTCCTCCGAAGGCGAACAATGTGCGAGGTGGTAACTGAAGTTAGCACATGCATACTCGTCGAAGGCCGTGTCGTTGGCGCCAGCGCTGTTGTTTTTGAACGAAGGCACACGGCGAGTTCGAGGGGGGTTGAAATTGCGCCCGTTGAGGTGGGTAAGGCAAAGTTCTGCTATACGAGCGTGAGACCCGGCACGAGGTATGTAGTAGTCCGATTGCTCGCCAGTAAGAAACTCCTTGACTGTCTGATGCATGACTTGGACGTAGTTGTTGTCGACAGTAATCAAGTTGCCACATATCTGCGCAAACCTGTCCGACGTCCTAAGCGTCTGGTTAATATCCAGCCTGACTGCTTCTCTCAGTTCATCGGTTGTCAGGGGCTTGCGAGCACAAACCACCCAGGTGAGAATGCACTGTGCCAGCTCCGCATTTGGAGACTCAATAATGTTCTTCAGAATGTCGTTGTACATTCCACTCATCTCCTTTGGGACTTGGTTCAGGGTATTTCTCATCGCTTCGATGCTGTGAGCGTCATCTAGACGCGTCATAATAAGGGAAGCCCATAGAAATATCCCATTTGACTTTTCGATGATCTCCGATACCAGGTCGCTCTCATCTTGGTCTTGTTCATGGAAGTCTTCGATGATGGTGGGCGAAAGCCTCGCCCTTACGAAGGCCTCGATATCTCTCAATGACGCCGCTTGGCCAGTGTGTATCTCGCTTCTCAGCACTCGCTCCTGATTCAGCAACCTTTCCACATGACCGTTGGGCCGGCTGGTAATGAGGATTCTCAGTGGGACTGTCGGCTCGATTCTCGCAAGCATCGCGACCAAGGTCGTCAGCAGTCGTGATTGACACTCGTCCAAAGCATCAATCACCCAGTACTGTGGTTGAGAAAATGCCATTTTGAAGATCCGCCCAAGGAAAATGTTGTTCCACACCATAACATGATCGCTGTGACAATCAACCACTTCTCCCTCCTCTATCATGGACAGGAATGTGTGTCGGACCTGGAAGTTGGACTCGGCCATTTGAAGAGCCAGTGATAGGAGGAGCTGGGTCAGACTGGGCTTTTCATTGCTCTTGAAGAAGAAGTAGGCACAGTCGCGGTTGAAGGATTCGAGGTATTTGATAACATGTGTAGAAGCCACAGACTTTCCAGATCCCGGTGGGCCATTGAGCCACAAGAATCGAGGAGTGACTTTGGTGGGACCGGCGGTAATGGCTTTGACGGTAGGATTGGCGTCCATGAGGTCGAACTCCAGCCATTCAAGGAACGATGGGTGGGAGGTTAACCATTCGCAGGATCCTTGGTGCAGTCTGTCGTAGACCCGCATAAAGTCGCCATCTGGACGTTCTGCAATATCAAATGTGCTGGCTATCTGTTTGATCTGAGCCCTGTGGTTGTCAAACTTGTCGGAGATATCTGCTTTTGTCAGCTGCTATCATAATTCAACTGCAAGAGTATGTACTTACACTCCTTTTCAATCTCTTCGATTGTTGTGTTGAAGCAACGAAGGAGAATGTTGTAATTCGGGTCCTCGGTCGAGTCAAACTTGACCAGACGACGATGGTCGGCTTGTAGATACTGAGTGTGCTCCCCGGGTAGCCCTAGCAGGTGTTAGTTCCCAGGTCATTTGTTTGGCAGCAGAGCAACATACCCATTACAGCAGACTCTTTTTCTACCACCACAACATTGGTTGGCCCTGCAGCGGTAGGAATACCTTCGAAGAAAGACCACAGTCCAACATCGCTACACACATGTCTAAATTCGTCATTGATAGCCTGGGTTGTCAGCATCAGCATGCCGAGAATACTAGCGGACTTCAAGCTCACCTGTAATGTCCCCGATCCTGGGATGAGCTCTTTGACAAAGGCCTTGGATCCAGAGCCGAGCGACATTGCAATAAATGTTGAGACAAAGGAACTGGAATCAGCGCCTCTGTGGGGAGTTCCCAAGAAGTAAAGACTGTGAATCCTGCCGGCAATGTCGGCGTAAATCGGGTCTCTTCTAGCTAGGAGATATGCCTTCTTAACAACAAGACCACCCATACTATGAGCAACCAGGACGATAGGCGTCTGTGTCTATGTCAGCTCCAGGTTTTGATGTCAAAAGTCTAGGAAGAAGCGATTTACATTTCCATTCTTCTTAAGATGTGGCGCGTTGTACAGATCTGCCAATAAAGCTTGTCCGAAATCGTGGATGGTTAGGGAGCTTTGCTGTGATTTTGACCAGTCCGAGTCATAGCCGAAACTGTGGATGCGAACGTGCTTGAAGCCCGCCTCCGATGGCAACCACTCTTTGGGCCAGAATGTTGTCGGGTCTGATGAGGCGCTCCATGATCTCTTTGACCCACCGTTCAGTCCGTGGACCTGTAATATATATTAGTAAGGGCTGTAGATAAGAGTTAGGAGCTGCTCACAAATACGAAATCAACCCGCGGCTCCGATGGGTCATGCAGTAATGTCAGCCCCAGCGCCCCTTTCGAATTCTCTGGAGACGGTGTGTTGGACCGCGCTCCTGGAGATGATGCTCTTCTCAAGCTTTGCAATCTGCCCCGAAGTCTACTTGGCGACGGTAATCGATCCTTGTCTCCCGGTCCGGGAAGATTGGGCACACCCAGGCGATCTCTGTCTTCGGTACTCCATGTTGAGGATGCTTGCCAGGTTTGAGCCTGGTATATGTCAGTCAACCCTGTGTACCCATGAGAACACCAATCACTTACATGAGACGCGAACATTGTTGTAGTATTGTCTTTCTTGTGGTCTGTTGAGCTGCAGAAGGGTAACCTGTGATATCAATGAGCAAGGTAGTATTGAGTGGTGTATGTCATGAGTGATCAGCCGCTTTCACTGAGATCACCACAGTATCACGAATATCATGTGCAAGATCAGAATTGGCATTGAAACAAAGTTTTGGTAGAGGAGAAAAAAGGACGACAGGTGGGAACCATCACGTCAAGAGTCTAGACCCAGCCTCCAAAACGCCCATTGGGACACCCAAAGCCCCGAGGCAACCGATCCATTGTCAGCAGCTTCATTGGTATAGACGGCCGAGATAAGGCGAGCTTGGTGTTTCCTGCGTTCGAGGCCACTCGGTGAGCACAGTCTGAGGTGGTCCCTTTCCGGTCAATTGGGCTAGCGAGTCCATCTATCAGCGAGTAAAAGCAAGAATGTGGGGGACAAGGCAAGGGGCATTGCTGGATATGTGCTTCACGATGGACTGTTTGAAACGGTCTTTGGGTCTCAGACTGGGTTTGGCGTGCAGTTGTGCCCATCGTGTATTGAAGGGCCTGCGCCGCTTGCTGGTGGCAGTGATCCTTTGGGGTTTGGCCTGTAAACTTGGCCTGCAGGTAGAACAGTGTGGGGGACCTCCAGGAGGATAACCCGGAAGACGCATCGACAAGAGATTTCCAGATCATGGCTGATTTTTCATTTTTTTTTGGGGAAACATCGCGCACAAAATGGCAGACAAGAAGCGGAGTTAGCCATCAGTCTACTTGAAGAAAAGGAAGGCGCACACTCGCCCCCAAAGAACGACCATTGGCAGGTGCCCCGCAGTCCCGTCACCATTGCTTTCTTGTCTTCCAAATTCCCGAAATAACTTCTTTACAAATACCGAATTCTTCGCCAACTCTTGCGCCTATCTTTGTTTTTCTCGCACAGTATTCAATGTTGGTGATCTGCTTAGCCAACATGTGAAACGCCGGCAGGTGACCATTGGACCAAGTTGGGGGGCCGAAACAACGACCGGCAATTGGCCGTCATCCAAACATACCTGCACCACATCCCCCGACGGCCCAACCCGCAAACCCTTGCTAACCTCATCTGAGCACATCTTGAGCAATTATTGTGGGTCATGATAGCATCCACGGCTCCCGAATGGTCGCCTTGTTCGGTCAAGCATCAACATGGGTTGGTGCTCTTCCCCCTCATCGGGAACGAGGCGCGTGTCTAGTTTCCGAGCGAGCTATGACTAAAAGACAGATGACCCCTCACAGTCTAGACCACGGTTTGTCTGCTTTTATTCTGTCTCTTGTTTACTGTTGATATCCCTTGGTTGTAGATCGGATCATCACAAGTTGAATCTTGAACGCCATGGCTACTGATGTGAGAAACGTGGAGGGGAAGCTGGATGAGAACCTTCTTGCCGGTATGTTGTCCCTTATTCAAATTACACCACACTATGAGTACTAACATCACCAGCCCTCCCTGAGGGTGGCAAGGTGGTCTCTGTGACCCCGTCTGGGATGAGTGACTATTGCAACACCTTTCGGATCGAGGTCTCCATGCCGGATGGAAGCAGTCAGGTATTTTTTGAGAAGGTTGCTAACCCAGAAACAAGTACTGTGTATCAATGACTGATAATCGTACAGGAAGCTTCTGGCAAAGAAGGCCTAGAACTGATGGAATCCGCCTGGGCCTCCGAAAACACCACCTACGAGTTTATCCCAGAGCACGTGCCCCGCCCAGTCAAGAAGGGCTCCTACAAATCCCGTCCAGACAGGCACTTCTTCCTGGCTGAATTCATCGAGATGATCGAGGATGATATTCCCCGTCCCGATTCCTACATGACAGCCATTGCGGCCTTGCACTCCCGCAGCATGGGCAAGTCCCCCGACGGCAAGTTTGGGTTTCCCGTCAACACCAGATTTGGCAACCTGGAGCAGGACAACAGCTGGACGGGCACTTGGGAGGAGTACTGGACACGACAAATGAAGGACTTTCTCCAGCGTGAAGATGCCGCCCATGATGGGGAGCACCATGCTGAGCTAGAGAGACTACGGCCTTTATTCTTCGAAAAGGTTCTTCCTCGGTTTTTGCGACCATTGGAGAGCGATGGACGTTCAATAACGCCTTGTCTTATTCACGCTGACCTCTGGCCTGGCAACGTCAAGTATCAGACTGATGGCGAGACGGTCTGTGTCTACGATGCCTGTGCCATGTGGGGGCATAACGAAGTTGATCTGGGTGTTTTTCGCAACCCACGGTACCCACTCGGCAAACCGTATCTGAAGGAGTACTGGAAGCACGTACCTATTTCGGAACCCGAGGAGGATGTTGACAGCAGGAATACACTCTACATGCTGAGGAACCAGATTCTACTGTCAACCTTGTATCCGCACGATCACAAGCTCCGCGAGATGTGAGTAAAGAAATCCACCGCAGTCTATCCATGATGTGCTAACGATTTCTCAGCGTTGTGAGCAATATGAAGCTGCTGGTAGACAAAGTCGAGGCCGAGGAAGCTGCTAAGAGTGGTCCTCAGGCTTCTACTTACCAATCTCGTCTCTGAGCTAATGTAGCGTGTCAATGGGCAGTAGAGAGAGGTCGTGTGGAAGCTAATGGTGCTGACTAGGAGTAAGGGTACATATCTTTGATCAAGGCAACTCCACATTTTGTCTAGGGTGGAGTATTTATGAACATCTACTTCAGTTTCAACAATACATCATGAACGTAATGTTCCGTTGCCCAGAAAATGCCATCTCTCCTCAAATCCCCGCATCAGAACAAGTTTGATCAAAAGGAACATGCCACCAACTGAGCCCTCGGGCCGGGTATCGGCAGCAGGGACCGTATCCGTGACATTACTGCACCTCATGCATACCGGAACTCTTTTGCGTATGCAAGTCCCCGGCTCCCCGGCGCAGCGTTGGGTGTTGTGATTCGCAAGTCACCCGGAACAACTGCGCCGCCCCGGATGACGGCCACCGCTTGAGGCCGCACACCGGACCAACTGCACTTTTTGTCTGGTAATAATAGGAGGGGGTGCCAAAAAAAGCAGGCCTGTTTCTTTCTTGGGCAGCAGAAGTGCATATCTTGGTTTGTTGTTGCACCTGGGTGATTGACACTTCTGGTTTCAACATTGTCGACGTTCAACACACAGGAAGATGGCATCACTAGGCACCTCAGTCCTCAAACCAGCTCTCACCTCCTCCACCCCCGCCTCCAGCCGTCCCGGCACCAGCAGCGCAAACTCCTCCGCCCCAGAACTCACCACCACCATCGAGATCCTCCCCTCCAAGCCCGACTTTCCCCCGTTTGATCCCAAGCCACCCATGCAAAATGACTTCAACCCCAATCTTGAACCCCCACTCCCGTATTACATCTTTTCTCCCCGTCAAAAACTCGTGGTTACCCTCCTCGTCTCTTTCGCTGCCATGTTCTCCACGCTCTCCTCGTTCATTTACTACCCCGCTCTTGTCCCTTTGTCGGAATCGTTTGGGGTTTCGCTGGGGTTGATCCAACTGACAATTACCTCCTATCTCATCATCGCCGGCATAGCGCCGGCATTCATGGGCGACATGGCTGACCAGAGTGGACGAAGGCCGGTTTATATGCTCATGTTCAGTCTCATGATATCAGCCAACGTTGGGATCTCGGTTGTGGAAAGGTGGGAGGGGTTGTTGGTTTTGAGGATGGTGCAGAGTGCGGGAGGGAGTGGGCTTTACGGGGGCGGGTACGGGGTTATTGCTGATGTTGCGGTCGCGGAGGAGAGGGGGGGGTTGGTGGGGGTTTTGCTGTTGATGACCGATGTTGCTACCAGTCTCGGGCCGGTGGTTGGGGGTGGGTTGACCCAGGGGTTGGGGTGGAGGTGGATTTTCTGGTTTTTGGTTATCCTAACTGGATCGTGGTTCATTGTGATTTTGATATTCTTGCCGGAGACGCAGAGGGGGCTGGTGGGTGATGGATCGAGGAGGGTGGAAGGGTGGGTTTATCAGAGCTTTTGGAGTGTGTTTTACTTCAAGGAGAGGAAGGGGAAGAAAGGCACGGAAGCGGTGGTTGTTGGGGAGAAGATGGAGAGGGAGGGGGAAGAGGAGAGGAAGTTTAGGTTTCCGAATCCGCTGGCTTGTTTGCCGGTACTGGCGGATAAGGGGTCGTTGGTGGTGATTTTGATTACGGCGATCAACTATGCTGTCAAGGCGGCACTGCAGACGAGTTTGGATGCTCAGGCCACGGAAATTTATGGATTGAGTTATCTGCAGGCTGGACTGGTGTATTTACCTAGTGGGGTTGGTGGTGGGTTTGGGAGCTTTTTTGCTGGTGAGTTGCTTCTTTACCTGGTCAGGGGAGGGGCGCGGGCTAACGTGATAACAGGAAGATTTGTTGACTGGAATTACAAGAGGACGGTCAAAAGAGGTGGAGATGAAGATTTCGACAAGAACTCTCCCGGCTTTCCTCTCGAAAAGACCAGATTAGAGGGCGTCTACATACTTCATGCCATCACTGTTTTGGGGATCATAGGATATGGTCTAGCGTTGAAGTTCAGGGCAGTAAGTTGTCTGTTCGTTTGTTGTCTGAATTCTTCTGGGAACTGACGATTTCCTTATAGCACCTTGCCGTGACGCTTCTTATGCAACTCTTGACCGGCACCTCAACCGCCGCAACATTTGTGGTATGTTTCCCAGAGTTTTCCCTCCTACCGGGTACTGATCGTAATGTTGTACAGCTGTGTGGGACCCTCCTGACAGATCTCAACATGAACAGATCTGCCACCGCCCAGGCAGCCAGTAATCTGGTCAGATGTCTCGGTGCGGGCGGTGCTGTGGCCGTCTTGCAGCCGATGGTTGAACATGTCGGGCCGGCGGCATGTTTTGGCATCTACGCTGGCATTGTGTTTCTGTGTTTCCCGCTCGCTTGGCTCGTGCAGAGGTTTGGGGTCGCGTGGAGGGTGGCTAATTCCGACAAGCAAGAGTAAGTAAAGGAAATGGTTCCAAAATTACCTAGATAATGCTTAGTTCGAGAGACGTTTTGGACAGCGCCATGATGAGAAAGGGGGTGTTGGAATGCCAAGCCCCGCTGAGTCATTCATAAAGGCTAATTTGGGGGGACGGTGTCAAGTAAAAAAGCCTGAACAGGTTTTGTAGTGTAGCGGTTATCACTCCGGATTCTGATTCCGGCAACCCCGGTTCGAGTCCGGGCAAGACCTCATTCTTTTGCAATTTTATACAACATCAAATCATGATTTCTTTTTTGCGTCTAGTTATCTAATGCGCTGCTATGTTTCGTTTTTTTCTCTTTCACATCAATCGTAGGATCCCTTCCAACGATTGTCACCATCCCAACTGCTCGATATCAAATCTATCTGTCGCCCCCTCGACCTTTTCAACTTTTCCGAAACACGATGTCAAGAGATGGGATGAGCCTTCAGCGAAGTATGAGGGCCAACTGGGGAGTATTCAAATGAAAGTAGAGGGGTGAGTGCGCCTGGTGAAGTGCTGATGAAGTCGGCAAATGTGGCAATGGGATTGAGGAGGTTGATGAAGAAGGGTAAAGGGAGGGAGAAAGTAGCGGAGAGAGATACCAGCTTAGTGTTCGTTTGCATCGGGTATGGTCACGGTGGACGAGTGACAATGAGTTGATGGCGCCGCGGAAGGTACTCGCTTTTATTGTGCTTGAAGCTGGAGCAAGATTGGTGAGATGCATTGAGTTTGTTCTCTAAAATCAATGCCAGAGGCTATTCTTTTGACAGCCCTATCTCCACAGCGATGTTAGTCCCTCAGCATGGCCAGGCACGCCCATTCAATCTTGACTCGAAAAATTCAGCCATCCTCTGAAGCCACCGGCATCCATTAGCGCAGCTGTCAGCCCAAGAGTCTTCACTGATCTTGCGCAAGCAAATGTCAGTTTGGGTGTAGTCAGAAAAAGTTATCATTAAACGCTATGCTGCTCCATGTTATCATGAAACAAAAGAAGACATTAAACTCATCATCCCATTATCATCCTTCTTTCCTCCCATATCCATTAACCCGTAATCATGTTAGCCATGCCGCTTTTAGAAACCAAGAGGGTAAATGAGTTGTTTATAGACCGAAGCCAGCGGCGAGGGCGGCACCCAGAACAACCAGCCCGAACTGAGAGGAGCGCCCGCCAGTAGCAGCATTGGTTGATGAGGGGCTAGCAGCCCGGGTGGTAGTGGATTCAACGAGGGTCTCAGTGGTGGTGGCGAGGTCGCTTGTTGTCGTTGAGAGGGTGGAAGTTGGTTTGACAGAGATGGTAGAGTTGGTGAAGCCAGTGGCGGTTGTGGTGGTATTGGCGTAATTGGTCTTGGGCGGCAGGATGGTGGTGTTGGCGTGGATATGGGTAGAGGTTGCGAGTGTGCTGGAGTGAGCGTACTCATGTGTAGATGGGACAGCTGTAGTGTATGTGTATACAGACTCGGTGTCATGAGAGCTGTGGTCCTCTTTGGCGGCGGCCAGGCTCAGAAGAGCAGAGAGAATGATGAACTTGATCTGCATTTTGAGTTGTTGGAGTGTGTGAAGGTGCGGTATGTGAGATGACTGTATGCGTGATAGATAGTTGTTATGTGTCCTATAGCAAGTGTCAAGTCGTGATCTCGGTATATCTTGGTAGCGTAATGTTCAGATGAATCGTAAAGGTAGAGTGATGAGTGACAGGAGCTCAAGACGGGCGACTTGCTTTGTCTTTAAGCCAAGCTGACGGACACTGGCCAGTCGGCTGGGAGATGGGATGGCCGGCTCTTGGGCCAGGCCAGAGACAAGACGAGAATAACCCCTGCCATCGCGCAAGCTGTGAATATTGAGATGGCCGACTCGCATGTGCGGATTCCCGCGCAAGTTACGAGAAAAGGAGGCCCAAAACACAGACAGACGCGTGGAGGGCGGATGTCGGTGGGCGATCCAGACGCCTCCCCGGAACTAGCAACACGACGTAGCAGGCTCATTGGACAGGCTGGGCCAGATGGCGTGGCAGGGACGGCTGGGCTGGCCGATGCATGCTGTGTTCATTGCGGCTTCAGTGATTGAGGCTGCAGGTATTGAAACCATTTTCGCAGTGGTGGAGGCCGGCAACTTGCTGATGAACCCCTAGTTTGTGTGACCGAACGACCTCGATTCCGAAAATACGGGGGACTCTACAGACGCGATGGCTGGGCGGGCATCCTCTGGAGGTAGGAAGATGATCTGTTTAGCTTCCAAAATGGCAAAAGCAAAGAGCAAACGGTGATCCAACGGCTCGGCCAAATCGTGGGGGATCTGAGCTGAGACCACGCAATGAATTCCTCTCAGTCAGGCTGTGTCGGCTGTGTCGCTGTCTCGGTGGCCACGCCGAGGTGGAGTAGGAGACCTCAGTAGACCAACAGGCTTAGATACGAAGAGGCAAAATTCCAACTTGAAAGTAAAAATAATTTTGCAAGAGCAAAGAGTTTCGAGGGGGGGATATGGGCTCAATCCAGAAACAAAAGGAAAGATAACCCGAGGTGATGGTGGTAAGTAATTCCAGAGGTGGAGCTGAGAACGGCTGTCAGAACCACACGATCTTGGACCCCTGTCATGTAAGAGAGATCCAAGGTTCCGACATTTCTCTTTAAAAGGGCAACTTGAGCCATCGAGAGCTCGTAGCGATACGGAACTCAAGCGCCTCCAAAACTTGGGCTCAAAAAGTCCTTGAATGGTGTGTCACCACTCATGGTCATCTCAGGAAAGCTGAAGCACGGGCCACATCGCGAGCATGGGCCACACATGGGAGCCTGGGGTCAATGAAAGCTTCTTTGGACAACCGGCACCGACTGACAACAGCCCGACACCTCCAACCTAATTCAACAAAGATAAGGTAAAAGAGAAGAAGATGTTGATATGGTGTCGATATCTCCATGACCCCCCTTCCCCCTCTCAATAGAAAACAAATGAGAACGTTCCACAAGCTGAGAGGCAACACAATTATGTAACCCACCTGGCTGGGCAGCCGACCCTTGCCGTTCCCGGGATTAGCGAATCAGGAATAGCGCAGCTCGCCTTGGGGCTGGAGCCTCGGTGGAGAAGGTCGTGATTGCAGCCAAACACCTCCGCCCGCACTGCACTCGCCTGCCGCCCAGGGGACTTTGAGAGAAGAAGGCCATCTTTTGGCGAAAAAACATCAGAAACTCGGACATTTGCATTTGTCGCCGCTTCCCGATGACATACCCAACACTTTCTTGACATCGTTGATAAACCGATCCTCAGCCCAACCCCGCGCGCCCGCTTCATTCCCCCCCAACCACCCCACAAACCAAAACCATCAACTTTGAACGAAACCGATTCCAAATCCCGCGCACGTCCGAACAATAGAAGCCTGGGTTGGGCACCGAACGAGGGGAAAACACACGAGGCGCAAGGCCGAGGAGGAACAAATCTCAACACAATGACTTCGATACGAAGCTCGCAGCGACGCTCGCCCGGCGCAGAGTTGGGCCCTCCGCCAAACCTCCAGCAACGATCTATCTCTCCCGCCGTCGGCGTCGGCACCAACCGCCCCGTTGCGCCCCGGGCATCTACATCATCGAGGCCTATGCAGCCTGTCAGCGGGAGCTTGAATAGGAGCGATGGCACTCGGCGGACCAATGTGAGTCTTGAGTCTTGTTCACTTTTGCTTCCTTCCCATGTCCCGCCTGTCCGCGTTTCAGCCAATGTCGACACACCACAGCTGGCTTCATGCACCACCACCTTGACGGCTCTCGCTTCAGCAAGACCCCTCCATCTTCTTTTGTTTTGAATGAGTGCTGCCTCTTTCAGTGTGCAAATTTTCCAGACTGTATCGCGTGTGCCCAAGTTCCCTCTGCCTTGCTAACCATGCCTCTCAAAAAGTCGTCAGCAAGTACTTCCGTGCCCCTCTCCCAAATCGAAAAGAGCGTAACACACCTGCTGGTTGCCACAAAACAGCTATTGGAAACTCTGACGCAATGGTCCCGAGGAAACGCTACCGACACGCAGGTGTCCGATGTCTATGTCCGCTTGGGATACGAGTTCAACATGGCCTGTCGGGCCTTTACAGCCATTAATGTCGATACATCTGACCTCGGAAATGTGCCAGAGCTGCTAAGGAATATTTTAGAGTCTACTTTGAGCCAGGAAGCGAGTGTGGAGAGTCTGGATAGATACTTGCCACAGATCCGCGACATCATCATCAACTTGCTGCATGGGCTGAAGAGAAAGCAAACAAGATTGCGTCAAAGGCAACAGAGAGAGAGGGAAAACGGACAACCGAGCGATCAGGGAGGCTCGGGGGATGGCCCAACCGCACCCAACCCTCCTGGACGGACGACCAGCACGAGCACCATGGGAAGCGTCAACTCGGGACTAACGACACTACTGAACGAGGGACTGGAGGATGGCGGATATCGGCCACAGAGCCAACGAGATGATGGAAGGAATAATATCAACAACTCCCCTACCAGACGATATTTGTCGCAACGAGAGCAGTCTCGCGGTTCGGCCAACTCGGGGGAGTCCAGCCTTTCCAGCAACACGATGCAGAACATTCCGGTCATGCCCCCTTATCCCGGCGATGAGACGATGCCTTCAGGACCCTCGGCCGGCGATATGAGTAGCTTGGATAACTTCCCACCGCCTCCTCCGCCACCAAAGCAATCTCAGCAAAGTGCCCTGGCGGCCTTGCAGAGGGGCGGTGATCTCGAGAGACGCGCCTCACGCAGATACTCGGCCTACCAGATCTCCAAGCTGGTGGGCGCTCAGGGGGTCCCTATGCTCCCACCGCAGACCACGCCGATTCCGAATCGCGGCCGAGGAGAGATGAGGGAGTCGATGCGGGCGATTTCTACGAGGGATAATGCTCGGCATCAGCGAAACAAGTCTTCGCGTGCGGCACCTATGGATGCATCGTCGCCGATGCGGGTTCCGAGCAGAGTGTTGGAGGAGTCTGAGAGCGGTCCGGTGGAACTCCCGGCATCAAGGCCAGAAACCGCCGAGCCTGAATCTCCAGAGGAAAGGTTCAGGCCGAGCGCTACTTTGACGAGCCCGCCAGCTGATGTGATGCCAGCAGTCGGCCTGGATGAGGAAGAGGAGGAGAAGCCCCCCAAAGCACCCCCCAAGTCTGCCGCGGTTGCTCGGGCTCCTACCCCTGACAAGCCGTCGAGTTCGTTTGGGATGGACAACACGCCTCCCGCTACAAAAGAACTAACATTGTTTCTGCAGTACAAGTCCAAGGTCAAGAAATTTGTTCTCCCAGAAGGATATGAGGAGCTCTCGATTGGCCGTTTGCAGCTGGCATTTATTGAGAAGTTTTCGTGGAACACTCAGCAAAACGGAGCAGACCTGCCGGACATCTATATTCAGGATCCCATTTCAGGCGTGCGTCACGAGCTGGAGGACTTGTCGGACATTAAGGACAGGACGGTGCTGGTGCTCAACATTGAGACCCTTGACGAAGTGAAGAAGCATATCGACGAGGGTATTGGTAGCCTCAAGAAGATTGTCGAAGAGGTCAAGCAGAATGTGGATGATCATGGGGCTGCTCTGCTGAGGGTTGCGGAGCGCCAGAACGAGACCGCCAGGGACGTTGCGCGGTTGGCTGCTGCTCCTCCCCCTGCCATCATGTCGCCGGCTATGGATTCACCCAAGTCGGTCGCAAGTGCTGCTGGAATGGCCGCTCGCAAGCTCAGCACATCCCAGATCACCGAGATCCAGAGCTTGCGCCGAGACCTGGCTGTTTTGCGACAGACGTACTCGAACTTTCAATCCGATATCCAAAGTTCCATGTCTGCTCTTCGCAGCAAGGCCAACAGCGTCAAGGCAACGGCCGCCAAGATTGCCGTTCCGGACATTGAAGGCGACAGCGGACGGGCATATGTCATTAACGGCCGGAAGCAGCTTAACACGGATAGTGACAGGCTTGTCAACAAGGTGGATGACTTGCAAGACTTGGTGGAGGATCTACGCAAGGACGTTGTCCACCGCGGCGTGCGCCCTCTCCCTAGACAGCTCGAGTCTGTCACGAAGGACATCACCCAGCTCACCAAGGAGCTGAACAAGATGGAGGAGTACATGAAGCAGGAGAAGCCAGTGTGGACCAAGATTTGGGAGAAGGAACTGGAGGATGTCTGCCAGGGCCGGGACGAGCTGCGGGTGATGGAGGACTTGATTGTGGATTTGAGGGACGATTTGGAAAAGGCTTCCGAGACGTTTGCGCTGGTGGAGCAGGCTACCAAGGAACAGATGAAGGATGCGGGGTCGAATGGCGGCGCGGTGGAGGGGAGACCGGTATTGAGGCAATTCAGCAAGGGGCTGAACTCGATCAACAGCAATGCCTTTGTTGATCCTAGGGATGCGAAGGAGGGTGTGTTGGGGGAGGTGAGGGCGCTGCAGCCGAATCATGAGAACCGGCTGGAGGCGATTGAGCGGGCCGAGAAGCTGAGGCAGAAGGAGCTGGAGACGAGGATGCAGAACCCGCTTAAGAAGGAGCTGACGAACTTTGTTGAGGAGGGGAGGCTGAAGAAGAGTGGGGGGGTGGAGGAGGTGGAGAGGGCGAGGAAGGCAAAGGAGGAGAGGATCAGGAGGGAGGTGTGGGAGAGGCAGAATGGGATCATTCCGGAGGATCCGGTTGGGGAGGAGGCTGCGGAGGGGGAGGTCAATGGGACGGGGGCGGGTGAGGAGGGCGATAGGGATAAGGAGAATGGGGAGGTGAGGGATGAGCAGTTGTAAAGGAAGTTTTTTTTCTTTTTGAGGGCATGATTTTGATGGTTTCGTCACGGTATGTCTGAGAGGATGGCTGGCTGGAAAGGGAATGGATTGGTGGGGAATATACCCTGTTTTTGTTGTTTTGTTATTGCCATGTTTTAGTGAGCTGGGGGTTTTTTTTTTTTTGTTGTCTTGCTTCATGTTTGGTTAGGAATTCTGGAATTGCTAGCACTTGACAGAGTTTTGAAGTGAAAGGGGGGCAGTGTTTCCGTGTAGCGCGATACCAGCCAGTTGCATTTATTGCTAGAACAGATGTGCTACTCTACTGTGTGTAAGTCATTTTACCGGTGAAGGGTTCTGTGTAACATGCTGTCAGATTATTTTGGGAAGCATACTAGTCGTGATGGTGTGGTCGTGGTTACATTTATTTCCGGGTGGTGAGGGGGGTCGGGATTGATCTACCGAGGCGGTCCCCGCATCTCTTGGGGTTATAAGCCGTGTCATTTATCAGTTACGGTCAACATCATCAACACTAACACCAACATCAACAAAGATGACACCCGAATTTGAGTCCACCGTTCAAAAGGCCATTGAGAATGACGTCCTCCCCGGTGCGGTGATGCTCGTCAGGTCAAAAGATGGTATTCCCCCCCCACCCTTTTCCCACCGTCTCATACTGACACCCCCCCAGGAAAACTCAACTACACCCACTCCCTCGGCCCCTTGTCCCTCTCCCCTTCTTCCAGTCCAGCAAACAGCCCCCTCCAACCAGACAGCATCCTCGCCATGGCCTCCACAACCAAACTCCTCACCTCCATCGCGGTCCTGCAGCAGGTCCAATCAGGGAAAGTAGCCCTCGCGACTGACATCTCCCCCCACCTCCCGGAACTGGCCGCCCAACCTGTTTTGAGCGGGTTCACCCCCGACGGACAACCAATTCTGTCTCCACGAACAGAACCGATACTGTTAAAACACCTCCTGACCCACTCGTCAGGCTGCTCCTACACCTGGAACAACCCCGACGTGGTGACCTACCTCACCACCATCACCAACAAGACCGTCCCCGTCCCCTTGACCCCGGTCGGGGGAAGTACAGTGCCCGAGCGGTGCTCTTACCCGTTGTCGTTCCAACCCGGAAAGGGATGGGTCTACGGCTCGGGACTGGACTGGGCGGGTTTGTTGGTGGAAAGGCTCTCTGGTGTCAAGCTGGAGGTTTACCTGCAGGATAATATCCTGTCAGTGTTGGGGATCAAAAGGGGGGAGATCACCTTTTATCCTGCTCGGTACGACGCCCTCGACGGACGCCGAGCGGGTATGACGACCCGGGGGAAGGGGAAACTTTCCCATCACAAGCTGGCGGATAGTCCGGCAGAGAATGAGGCTATGGGGGGGGGGGGTTTGGGAGCATGAAGGCCTATGTCACCATCCTCGCTGACTTTCTGGAGCCAAATAAGAGCAGGTTGCTGAGGCCGGAGTGGCAGGCGGTGTTGTTTGGGGGGTGTTTGACACCCGAGAGCAAAAAGGTCTTGAATGAGAGTCTAAAGGGGGAGGGAAGGGATTGGATGGTGGGGTGGGTCAACCCTGTGGAGGGGGGAGCAGAGTACGATTGGAGTCCTGCTGGGTTGGTTACCGCTGAGCCTGGGACGACGGGTAATGGAGGGAGGAAAAGGGGGTTTGTTCAGTGGGGTGGGGCTTTTAATCTTGCTTGGGTGAGTAGGGCCAAACTTTGAGGGAAAGGGGGAAAGAAATATGCTGACATGACGGGGATACAGCTCATCGACCGGGAGGCGGGCGTGTGCGGTGTTTTCGCCACGCAGATTGTCCAGCCGGGGGATTTGCAAGTTAGGTCGTTGATCAAGGAGTTTGAAGAGGTGATTTACTCCAAGTTGTAATGGAGAACACTTCAGGGATAAGAGGACTGGGACATAGTACTGTAATGGCTTCCCTGGCCTATAACTCTGGACAAACCATAGCAAGACACCAACAAAGTGCAGGCGCAACCAAACCATGAAACAAAATTGAACATGAACATTACCCCAACTCGGAGGAAAGAACAAAACAAAAGATGGCAATGTCACAGAAACCTCAAAAATTACAAAGCCGTACCATAAACATTCCTTATAGACTACATCTAACAAAAAACACCATTTCATCCTAAACCCCCTATAATGAACACCCCCGAATGAAAACGCAGAAAACGCTCCATTGAATCATGCCCTACCCCCAAATTCCAGAAGCCTGCCTTAAAAAGTAACAAAAAGCCATACGATAAACCATATAAACCCAACCCGCTGACTATTCCTGGCTTTTCCCCCCAGTCCTTCTTCCATCGGACTGTCCCTTTTCTCGGTTCCCAGTCAATAATGCGCTTGTTTTCTTTTATTTCTGATCCCCAAATCATCGCTCATCTTTTCACCCGAATAAAACCCAACTACGCTTGGAGAAGGGCCGCAGCACCTTCAAGACTCGCCTCCCTCCCCTCTAATGTAACCATGAAACAGTAAAGGAACGCTTCGAGGCACAAGGACAAGTCATTCTGATCACGCCCCTCAATAACCCTCCCTTCGAGGAGGCCGATCATACCCCTCCTGCGGTCTCAGTATCCTCTGCTGCGCCTGAAGCTGGGCCTGCGCCTGTGTCGTCCCCTGACCTTGAACCGGGCCGCGGGGCGGTCCCTGAGCCTGCACCTGAGCATGATGCTGAGCTTGAGCCTGGGCCTGCGCTTGCTCCCTCGCAATGTCCCTAGGATCCCTGCCCATCTCTCTCGGATCACGTCCCATTTCCCTGGGATCTCTTCCCATCTCCCTAGGGTCTCTGGCCATCTCCCTTGGGTCCCTGCCCATCTCCCTGGGATCTCTGCCAAATTGTGCCTCTCGCATGTGAGCGTCCCTCATATCCGGCTGACCATATGCCTGCGGCGGCGGCGGGCCACGAGGATCAAACGAGTTCACAGGGGTGTAACTCCTAGCGCCGGGATCTCTAGTCTGGCCGGGGCCGGGAGTGGCGTACCGAGGGAATGGCTGGGTTGGTGGACCAGGCTCTCGTCTTGCATCTTGTTGGGGTTGGGCGTACCTACCGCTTCCAATTGAGCCCTGGTGTTGATGATGGACAATGCCGGCCGTTGGGCTCTGCGTTTCGTGGGGATATACAGGAGGACCACGACTCTCCCTCAGGTTGAACGGCTGGGGTTGTTGCTGATGAGAGCCTGTTGGTGCCCAAGCATGCTGCTGCTGCGACGGTACCGAGCTGGTGACAGGTGGCTTGGCCTGTACACCATGCTGAACTCCCCAAGCCGTGTGCGCGGGAACAGGCTGGCTCGGCTTTTGCGGGGTCCCTTGTTGAGATGGCGGCCAGTTGCTGGGTGGCTGGTGTTGCTGGGGAGGCTGCTGAGGAATCTGATGGCCATGGGCATGCTGCTGCTGTTGGAGCATCTGCTGGCGCTGTCGCTCCCGCTCCTGCTGCTCCTGCTGAATCATCTGTTGCTGTTGGCTACTTGATACTTGCGGGGGCTGCGACCAAGATTCGCGTCCGGTTTGGGGCTGTGGCTCCCTCCTTACCGCCATGCCGGGATGAGGAGCATATTGAGGTGTAGGAGAGGGAGCGTGCGCTTGGCTGACGGGATATCCCTGATAGCCCTGTGGTGGATACGCCATCTGAGCCTGTTGCGAGTGCTGTTGCGGCTGTGGCGGCTGCGGTGGCTGTTGCTGAGCATGCTGATGTTGAGGCATCTGCTGTGAAAGCTGGGGATGCTGAGCAGGAGTCTGACCATAATGATGAGCCGTGTGTGACTGAGGAGAATTAGTTGCACTTGGCTGATGCTGAGCATAGTGGCGTGGATAATATTCCGCTCGTGATGGCTCCAGAGCAGGGTCCATGGAGGGAACAATGTTGGCACTCGGCGCCCGTGAATGTCCAGACCGCGGCGACTGTGCAGGGTAGCTCGGCTTCAGCGGGGGGATAGCCGAGGGAGGAGGACCTTGGTGCGAGGGCGGTGGGTTGCGAGCATATGGGTAACCAGCCTCCTCTCTTCTTGGCGGCGCCGGAGCTGATGTTGGGGGAGGCGGCTGGCGAGCAGCCATCGGCTGAGGTGGTGGCGTTGAGCTCGGCTTCACGCCCATGGACGACACGTCGGCGATACGCTTTGGGGCGGGTGGAGGGTCATCGTTGAGCAGGAAGTTGAGGTTGCTGGTCTTGCGTGGCTCTGGTGGTCGCGGGGCGGCTGGCGCAGGCTGTGGTGGAGGAACCGGAGGAGCAGAAGCTGGAATAGGCGCAAAGTGCTCCTGCATCGACACCGCCGCCGGTCTCTGGGCTGTTGACAGCGGCCTCTCCATGCCCGACCCCACAGAAGGTGCTTGCTGGGTAGGCACTGGGTCGTTGAGAAGTCCTCGCATGGGCTGGCCCTGAGTGCTGGGTCCATACATGGCGGCAGCTGGTGTGACACGATGTGGTGGTTCTGGCTGCCTTGCCAGCGGGATTGGTTCGCTCCGAGGTGGAGCAGTGCGTGGCGGCTGGTATGCCGGGTAAGCCTCTGGGGTGTGAGGAGGTTGATCAGGATCCTGCTTCATGCGCAACGGTGGCGCCCGCTCTGCTTGCCGTGGTGGCTCACGCTGACCAAGACCCATGGGTTGACGTTCTCTCTCAGCAGCATGGCGGCCGTCGCGACTGTCCTTGGGCTGCCCCAGCAGTGAGAAGGTGCTGGACGATGGCCAGCCTGCCGGTGGAGGCACAGCATCTGACACGGGCACAATCGGGGCAGCAGACACAGGGGCCTTCTGGGAAATCGGCACGGCCTGCGGAGTTTGCCGGGGCATCTGAGACGGCTGCTGTTGCTGTGGTTGGGGCTGCTGCGGGTGTGGGTGCGGGTGCGGGTGCGGATGCTGAGACAACACTGGCGGCGGCGTCGGCTCGGGTTCCCTCTCCTGCTGCTGCTGCTGCTGCTGCTGCTGCTGCTGCTGCTGAAAGGGAAATGGCGGGGCCGGTGGTCGGAGAGGGTGAAGATGCGGTGACATGGCCTGTGTGACAACTGGTCCGGTGGGTGGGGCTTGCTGTTGCACGGCGGCCGATGAAGTCAGCGGTGCTGACATGACAGGCTGGGTAGTTTGAGCCATCGGATGTGACACGGGAGCGGCCTGTGCGATCGGTATTTGGAAGCGCGTAAAGTGGTTGTTCGCCGGCATCGGCTCAATCTTGGTAGGCGTGTGCTCCTCGGGTTCGGCAGCAGCCAGGGGCCGGTGTCCCGTCGGTACATCATATCTCTTCCGGGGTCCTTGGGTTGGTGTCGGCGGAGCAGGACGCTTCTCCCCGCGACGAAGCTTGGCGTCGGCTTCGGTAGCAATGTGCTCCCAGTCCACATTGGTCTCCCTCCTGCCACCCTCCTTGGTCTGACGCATATAAAAGTTTTTGACCTGCAAGTCGGAGTAGTTAGTCGTCATGTCCGGGGACGGGGACGGGTATGGGGACGGGGACGGGGTGGGATGGGAAAGAGAAAAGGCTGTTGGGGTTGGGCGTACCATGGTGGCTGTCTTAGTTTGCATATGGGCAGCAATGGCGTTCCAGTCGGTGCCAAAAGCCCGCAGCAGACCGGGGAAGTCGTTTGACTCTGAAACGCTCCAGTAGCTCGACGCCTGCTGTGGGGTACGAGTGCGATCGGGCCCGGCTGGCTGAGGGATGTCGAATGTGGGGACTGACGTCTGGGACAGCGGCGGCTCTGGCCGGAGGGACGGTGCTGCCATGACCTCGGACATGGTCGACTGCATCGGGCCCATTGCCCTCTCGGGGCTTGACAGCGGTGGCTGCTGAACGGGGGCCAGGGGCGGTTGCATGCCCCCGGGAGGCGCCTCAAAGTGTCCCGGGGGCCGGGCAGCAATGTCGACAGGGGTCTGGGGGGAAGCCCACTCGGGGCCCTGAGCCTTGGAGTTGGCCCGTGATCGACCGCCCTTGTTGCTCGGCACAGGTGGCGGAAGCGGCACCGGGGTTTGTGTTGACGGTGCGGGTTTTATGCCCTTGGCATCTTGACCAGCCTTGTCTTTGACCTGCTTTCTGCCCCGGGCTCTCTTGCCCTCTGTCTTCTCGGCCCCGCTGTCGTTCTTGGCACCCTCAATTGCAGTACCGCCTCTCCTCCGGGCCGGGGTGGCAGCCGGGGTTGCGCCGTCCGAGTCGGCATTCGGTGTGGCCTCGTTGCCGCCAAAGTTGGGAGCGGCAGCACGACGGGGAGGGCGGCGACGCTCACCGTTCTCGCCAGTTTCCTGAGTGGCGTCTTCGGTTTCGTGTTCACCATTGCCCAACTCCGACACCAAAGCACTGGAGCGCTGCTTAGCACGTCCACCCTTCTTGCGCTTCTTTGGCTGTTTCTTGAGCTTCTCCTTGAGCCCCAGCTCCCGTTTCATGGCATAGTAATACTGGATACAAGTGCCGGTGTCGCGGTTGGGCAGCTCCTTTGCAATCTTGCCCCACTGCTTGGGGAACTCCAGGTAGGCCTTCTCAAACTTTTCGGCCTCCTCCTCGGTGAAGTTGACATGCCAGGGAACGACGTCCCAAGTGGCCACCAGTTTCTCCAAGGGAAGCTTGCCGGCAGTATCATAAAATGAGGCCTGCTCCTTTTCTGCCGTGGTCCACAGCATGTCAGGGATCACCGCCTCCTTGTCCGTGCGGTACTTTTCCTTCTGGCTTCGGTCTTCCCGCTCCTGCCTCTCGGCAAACTCCCGCTGCGACTGCTCCAGGGCTTTCTTCAGATCATATTCCGTAGCAAAACGCGCTCGCGTCCCTCTGCCTTCTGGTTTGTTTTCCGATTGTGGCCCCTTGGTCTCCTTGACCGAAACTTCATTCGTAAAGTGTGCTCTGCTCTTGATGGCAACCGGGTCATCCGACTGGGTAAACTTCAAGTAAGACTCGTAATCTTGAGCATACTGCCGCCGGGACACGTCTTGCGCCGTCTCGGCGGTGGCAGTTTCTCGTTGGATGTTGGCAAGCACAAAGTTTCCAAAGTTGGGGGAGCTCTCCTCAGTTCGGAATGCTCGTCTGCTCTGCTCCCAGGGTTTGACGTTGTAGATGGGCAGGTCTTCGGTTGGCGGTGTGGCGGAAAACTCGCGAGCATGCTCGACAGTATCGTAGATGCTCCCGTCGTCCTCTGTCCTGTCCTCGCTGTCGTCATCCATGTGCGAGGGGGTGCGGGCAGCTTGCATGAACGGGGCATGAATGCCATTTCTGCCGGGCTCCCCATTCACAGACGCTGGAGGATGCGGAGGCTCCACCGTCTCGTGCACTTCAGAAACATCCTCCATACTGACGTCCTCGTCATGTAGGTTAGCGTCCTGCACAGCTGGCACTGACGGAAGGGCTGAGCCCTCAACATCCATGTCCTCCACCTTGGGTTGTGGTTCCGGAAGCTGCTGCTCGGCCACTTCGTCCGCCTTTTCGATGGTAGGGCTCGCCGGCGCCTCAGGCATGGCGTCTGGCATCTCCTCATCTTGCACTTGAGGCTGCGGCAAGGCTGCCTCGGGCTCAACTGGATCAACCTGCTGCGGTTTTATCGGGGGAAACGTGAAACCATCGGGAATGGGCTTCACCTTGTTCTGGACGGTAACTGGGCTGACAACCACCCTGACCATGGCATTATTTTCCACAGTTGTATACCGCGCAATGATTTGAATGGTCGAACCGTCCACCATCTCGTGCAGCTTCTTGAGCTCGGCCTCGGCCTTGGATACCTGTTGCGAAAAATAATCGTTAAGATCTTCGTCATCCTCGTCCGATTCCTCAGTCTCTTCCGCCGACGCGGGCAGGTGCTTCTCTTGTAGCCTGACTCCCGATGAAGGGACGTCAAAGTCGAGAGGGCGTGACTCTGGCGGTGGGACTGTCGACTGTTTCGCCTCTTCTATTTTGTCCTTGGAGGGCTCAACAGCTCCCAACGTCACCGGGCTGGGAGTTGGTTCCTGGACACGGTCCGGTTGCCGTTCTGTTTGAGCTCGCTCAACGACAGGCTCGGCTGCGCCCACTTTCAAGTCACCATCATCCAGACTCAGCCTCATTTCACGGTCCAATGACGCCCTGGCCGAGTGAGATCCTCTCTGGTAGGCAATGGCGATGTCGTTGACACCGGTGCCACGGAAACCCCCATATCGCTCTGTGTGTGAATCTGACTTGGCATCCGGACTACGGGGCCGCTTGTTGTATTCGCTGTGGAAGTCCGTATGGGAGGATTCTGGGCGGAAGCCACCAAAGGGTCTTGGGTGCTGCGAGACCACGCTCATGGACCTTGCGGATTTGGGGGATTCCTGCGTCTTCTTGGCATTGAACGCACCAGTATTGATCCACTGTTTGCTAGACCTTTGGGGCTGCTTGGCATCTCGGTGGGCCCGGGGTCCAGATGGAATGGTGGGACTAGCTTCCCCGTGGATTTTTGAGGGGCCGGTAGGAGGGGCTCTATCATTGCTCACGCCTTGACCTGCAGAGGGTGGCCGCTCCTCCACCGCTAACGCTCTAGGTCCAGTTGGAGGTGGTTTCCCTGTCATTGACTGAATGTCCGTCGTGGCGGGTGGGCGGCTCGGGACTGTGCCAAAGGCGGGGGCTGAAGGCGCAAGGGGAGGAGGCGAAACGTCCTTTGCTGAAGGCGGGTCATTGGATACGCGGTCGATCGGTTTCGGTCGAAGGAGATCGTGCTCCCTGTCTCTTCCCATCGGGCGATCATCTCGAATGTCCCTAGTGAACTCCTGGTACCTAGGCTCTCGGTGATCTCGAACATCTGGTTCCCGTCCATATCGACCGTCCTGGGAATGGCTGCGGGGGAAGCGATGGTCAGGACGGTCATCGCCGTGGAATCCCCTGCCTCTTCCACCACGATCCCAATCACCGCCCCCACGTCCTCCTCCTCTGCCCCCACCCCTTCCACGATATGAACCTCGGAAGGGTCCTCCAAAAGGCGGGTCCGAGTTTGATGACCCAGCAGATAACGGACCATCTCTGGACCCTCGTCTGGCCCTCTCTGCGTCCACATTCAAACCCACGTCAAAGTCACGTCTTAAGGGAGATCGACCCCTTGGGGGGGGTGTTCTTCGGCCGCGAAAGCTGTGTTCTCGGTCACGCGGAGCCCATTCTCGATCCCTCGGGTAGTCTCGCTCACGGCTGCGTTCATCTCGAAAGTGAGGCCGATCGCGGGGGTCCTCGCGTCCAACATCTGGCCTATCGTCTCTTCCCCACGTGGGCCGTCCGCGCCCACCACCACCTCTGCCTCTGCCGCGATAGTCTCCAGCAAACCCGCCACGTGGGCCATTCGGAGCGTCTAGCAGTGCCTTGGGCCCGCGTGGAGGCTCGTTACGAAATCCTTCCCGGTTTGGGAAACTGGATGGATTTCCCCGCGCGTCAATAGGACGCCTGCGATCACTGTCCGGGTACTGTTGGGGTGGACCACGGTCACGCTCGCCACCATATGGAGATCTGTCTCGGGGCGAACGGGAACGGCGGTCAGGGTGATACTGGCCCGTGTACCTCGTCCTGTCACGGCAAAAATTAGTTGGATGAGCTGGATCCTGTGTAGGACGTGTATCACGCGGCCGGTTGTCATAGTAATGCGTCCTTTCAAACTTGAATTCGCGATGATGGTCGTGCCAGTGCGGTGGAGGAAGAGAATGCCGGTTGTAACTGTGGAGGGGTAACGATGGCGGTGGCTCAAAAGAACGGCCGTCGCCGTGACAGTACCGGTCCATCTTGATTGTAGGAATCCTCCGACAGTGTTGATGTGATGACGATGACAGGTGGTGCAGACAGTGACAAGAGGGAAAAAAATATTCGATAAACGTACATCTTAACTCGGAGGGAACGCCCCTCTTGTTACTTTTCCACCTTATCGGACAGGCGCATGTCAGGGCAGAGGTTGTGATGCTGCGAGGTTGTTGAGTGCCGACGGGCGTCCGCTGTTGTGGTCGAAGGCACAAAGCTTGAACTTCGCGGGAAAGAGCCTCAACTGGGCGGCTGGCTTCTAACGCTGCCGTCTGGTGGTGTCTATAGGAGGAGGCGCTTCTATACTCGACCCCGACCGTTGCTTGTCGAAGGTGATGATGCTGATGAGGCGCAAGCGGAAGTGGAAGCGGATGTTGAAGTCGAAGTGGCTGCTTCCCAAGAACCTGGAAACTCAGAAACTCAATGCGGTCGGTTGCGTGTGGCACTGGTGTCCGCCCGGCAAGCGGGTCTCTCTATGCCTATCTTTTTTATTTTATTTTATTTCGCCAGCCTGTTGCTCCGAGAGGAACTCTGTGGGAAATCGGCGGGGGCTGATGACCTCGTCAATGTCGGCGACGCGCTTTTTGGATGAGGAACTTGGGTGTTGGGAAGAGGATGGCGATGGAGAGAGAATGATGAAGATTGGACGACGGTCGGGTGGATCTGATCTCGAATTGCTGCCCTCTCCACCGGGCCACACGGGAGAGCGAGAGGACTGGGCTCACGGGCCACAATGTGGCAGGCCAAGCATCCACAAACACCCACAAGCACCCACAAGCACCCAACAAGCAACCAATTCCCTGTGCTTTTCGGCCTGGTGCCGCCCTGTGGGAGCCCCCTGTGGGGGGTGTGCGGCGCCGCACGCTAGCCCCTTCCGGGACAAGCCCCGCCATGCACCGTCCCGGCATCTGCGCTTGTTTCACGCATGCCATTGGTATCGGGTAAATCCACAGAAGAGATTTAAATGTTAGTGCACCGAATCCGTCAGCCCGGGTTCGGGAGGGCACGCTCACCAAAGTCATCTTGAGATGAGTGTCATTGAAAAGCGGTCGCCGACTATTGATATCAATGATGAATTCTGAGATCTCGCCGTTGCTCGGCTTTGTAGATGGGATGGAGCATGGAGCAAGCGGCATCAGCTGTGTGGCATTCAAGATTCGACATTTAAAAGTGGGGCGGGATGTGTAACTGCAGCCAAGAAGGTCCCTCATTCTCTGAGACTCAGACTCCGGCTTCGTCTGAAGATTCAAGCCAAAAAGGCGTTGGCACGATAAGAAGAAGTAACCACCATTTGAATTTGGGTCTACTCTGCCAAGTGCACTCAAGCATCATCAGTCTCGGTTTGACTTACTGTACATATCTCCATCCTCTGCCTGTTTCTCAAAAAACTATCTTGAGATTTTCACCCGGATCTCAACCCCGCCATCATCATCAGATATCAAAAACCTCAGATAGACAAATATGGACAGCAACCTGCCCCCAACCGCAGCCACCGAGGCCGTCCTCGTCCAATCAGTCGACATGCCCTCAGACGCCCAAAAAGTAGAAGAGCTCGACTTCAACGCCTTCAAAGGCCGGCCCATCACCGTCGACGACCTCCTCCAGGGCATGAAGCACATGGGCTTCCAAGCCTCCTCCATGTGCGAAGCCGTCCGGATAATCAACGACATGCGCACCTGGTCAGACCCCTCTGACCCCTCGGCCAAAACCACCATCTTCCTCGGCTACACCTCCAACCTCATCTCCTCCGGCCTCCGCGGCACCCTCCGCTACCTAGCCCAGCACTCCCACATCTCCGCCATCGTCACCACCGCCGGCGGCGTCGAGGAGGACTTTATCAAGTGCCTCGGCGACACCTACCTCTCTTCCTTCGCCGCCGAGGGCTCCTCCCTCCGCAAGCAAGGGCTCAACCGCATCGGGAACCTCGTCGTCCCCAACAAGAACTACTGCCTGTTTGAAGATTGGGTCGTGCCCATCCTGGACAGGATGCTCGAGGAGCAGGAGGCCTCCAAGGGTACCGAAGACGAGATCAACTGGACGCCCTCCAAGATTATCCACCGGTTGGGCAAGGAGATCAACGATGAGAGGAGCGTCTATTACTGGGCGTACAAGAACAACATTCCTGTTTTCTGCCCGGCGCTGACGGATGGGAGTTTGGGGGATATGCTGTATTTCCACACGTTCAAGGCGTCGCCGAAGCAGTTGAGGGTGGATATCGTCGAAGATATCAGAAAGATCAACACCATTGCTGTGAGGGCCAAGAGGGCAGGCATGATTATTTTGGGAGGCGGGATTGTGAAGCACCACATAGCCAATGCGTGCTTGATGAGAAACGGGGCCGAGTCGGCCGTGTATGTCAACACTGCTCAGGAGTTTGACGGCAGTGACGCCGGTGCGAGACCAGATGAGGCGGTCAGCTGGGGAAAGATCAAGATCGGTGCTGATGCAGTCAAGGTCAGTTCTTCTTTTCTTCATCAACCAGACAGACAGCAGAGCTAACATCGCAACAGGTCTACATGGAAGCCACAGCCGCCTTCCCCTTCATCGTAGCCAACACCTTTGCAAAAGAAGACTAGCAACACCCTCTCGGAAAGGCAAAATAAAATGAACCAATTTTGACAATTCATTTCCTCATGAACCTCATACCCTAACTCCAAATCAACGTATGCATGTATGTACATCCCCCCTCTTCCTCATCACTCCTGCTTCCTCTTCCTCCGCCCCAAAACCGCCCTCCCAACGGTACTCCCATTCCCCCTCCCCAACTCCTTGCTAATCCACTCCCCCACCTCGGCCACCCCATCCAAATCAACCCCCGCATCCATCCCCAAACTCTCCATAAAATACACCATATCCTCCGTCGCCACATTCCCGGTAGCCCCGGGGCTGTACGGGCAACCCCCCAACCCACTAACACTAGCATCGAACGTCCTGATCCCATGCTCCAACGCCACAGCCGTGTTCACCAGCGCCTGCCCGTACGTATCATGAAAGTGCATCGCCACATCCTCATTCCTTATCCCCGCGCTCCTCAGACAATTCAACAAGTCCTTTGTTCTGGGCGCAGTGCCCATGCCTGTCGTATCACCCAGCGCGATTTCGTCCACTCCCATCTCTAGCAGCTCGGTAGCAATCTCAGCAACGCGGTGGGGCGAGACGTCGTAACCCTCAAAGGGGCAGCCGAGGACGACGGAGATGTAGCCGCGGACGCGGAGGTTGTAGGGTGTTTCCTTGGCGGCGGAGATGACCGCCCTAAAAGCTTCAAGAGAGGCGGCGATGGAGGCGTTGAGGTTTTTTTGAGAAAAGGTTTCGCTTGCCGAGGCAAAGACAGCTATTTCGAGGGAGGGTTTTGATGGTGAAGGGTTGGATTCGGTGGAGAAAGAGGAGGGGTTTGCGTCGAGGATGGAGAAGGCGTTGGAGAGGCCTTTCATGTTGGGGGCGAGGAAGGAGTAGGTTAGGGGGTGGGGGGAGGGTGGTGGGGTGGTGAGGATGTGGGAGAGGATTTCGGAGGAGTTGGCCATCTGTTTTTCATATGGTAAGCATCTAGGGAGTTGGAAAGGGTTGTTGGAAAGGGGGCGGCATACTTGTGGCACCCATTTCGGAGCGACAAACGAACCCGCCTCGATTGTCTGAAGCCCGGTCTTTGCCAGTCGTTCAATCAGCTCAATCTTTGTCGCCAGCGGCACGATATTCTTTTCGTTTTGGAGGCCATCGCGCGGCCCTACTTCGACGATCTTGACGCGGTTGTCGAGGCGCTGGTCGGATGCTGTGGAGTAGCTCCTGGCGGTGCATGTCGTCCTCCTTAGGGGGCGGAGGAGAGCCAGTCGTCGGGGGAGGGTCGCCAGTCTCGACATTTTGGATATTTTGAGTTGGAAAAGCAAAAGAGGGTTCAATCCATCCAACTCGAAGCTGTGAATGCATCGAGAGAAGAGCAACAGCTGGAGCTCAGCCCACCGGCCGTTGCAAGTGACGTCGCATAGCGTCGGCCCATGCGGTGTACCCCTGCTGTTGGGGTGTGTAACCGCCACGTGACCTCCCCGCAAACCGTCAACGGCCAAGACTCATATGAGGTGGGGTGTGTAACGCTTTGCAACATTTCGATCGAAATTACCATGTCTATCGATGCGATAGCTATTTCTATATTGGGCTTGTCTATCCAATCACTACGGTAGAAGGGTTGGTTACATACCTTCGTACCATTATTGAGTCGATATCCCACTCCTTTTCTGATTCCTCAAGTCTTTGACCATCATGGCCTACCATTTGCCTGCTCGACTCCACCTCCATGCATCAACTATTGACAACCTGGGAGCTGGGGGCTGGCTGAATGCGCGCTTCAGGTCTAGACCTGGACTGTCGGAGTGGTCTGGCCGGGTCTAACGTCCATCACATATCGAGAGAGGTTGAAGAAATGTTGGGTGGCAGCGTCGTTGAGTTGAAGTGCGGGGTTTAAAAACGCAACATGTCCTTCACAGGGACCTTCATCTTCATCTTTCCTGATCACTTCAAACTTGAGAATTGCATACCACTCTGAATCACCATGCCCACCCCTCTCGGCCCATCCCCCCAACCCCAGCGGGCCGGCTACAGGAAATCCGGCTTCGCCTACACCCCCCTCGGCCTCGACCCAGCCGAAGTCCGTCTCCTCACCCTAGAGCCAAGCGAGGACGACACCGCTCCCATCGTCTGCAGGGTCGACATTTTCGAGTTTGACCCTGATCTATATGGCCACTTTGACGCTCTGTCGTATGCCTGGGGCACCAAAGACGACGAGCAGTTTATCACCGTGAACGAAAACACCCAGTTCAAGATCCGGAAGAACCTCTGGCTTGCCCTGCGTCGGATCCGTCACAAGACTGAGCCGAAGAAGTTCTGGATTGACGCCATATGCATTGACCAGGGGAACCCAGTGGAGAAGAGTGAGCAGGTGGGCAAGATAGGGGATATTTACAAGTACTGCGGGAGGTGTTTCATCTGGTACGACCCTCCTTTCCTCGCCCTGACATAATCCGTACTGACCATCCCCCAGGCTAGGCGACTTCCCCAAACCAGCCGACGTGACCGCCACCACCCCTTCATCCCCCGCCTCCGCCCTCGAGCTCCTCAACCTCTTCGCCACCCTCTCCCAACCAACCACCCATCTCTCCGACCTCCCCTGCTTCACCCCCTTCACCAAAGGCAAGCGCGCCGACATCAAAGACTCCTACAAACCCCACTTCGAATCCTTCGCCGCCCTCCTCGACCTGGAATGGTGGAAACGCACCTGGACGATCCAGGAGCTCGCCCTCCCCTCCGACATCACCCTCCTATTCGCGGACCAAGAACTCCCCTACCTCACCCTCCAAAACGCAGTCGACGGTCTAACCCGTCACTCGACGGCCAAATGCTGCAAAACCCACCGTTTAGCCCTGCGAGGTTTGGGGTTCGACACCATCGTCACGATCGAAGAACGTATCTCATCAATGGTCACCACCCGCCAGCAAAAGTTGGAAGCCAAAACCCCTATTACATTCACACAGCTCCGACGCAAGTTCTGCGGCTCGCAGGTGAGCTGGAAGAGGGACTCGTTTTACGGGTTTTTGGGTATCGTTACGAATAAGAATTTTCTCAGGCCGGATTACACCTTGTCGTTGAGGCAGGCGCTAACGGAGGCGGTGTTTGCGTGTGTGAAGGGGGAGAGTGACGGGGTGGAGTTGCTCATGGGGGAGAGGTTGTTCAGGCCGCAGGATGGTTACAGAAGGCTGCATGTCCCGAGCTGGGTGGCGGATGCGAGCTTTTGTACGTTCCCGCCCAAGTGGGCGTTGATGGAGAGGAGGAGGTTGGCGCTTTATGCGAGTTTTGTTGATGAGGGGGGGGAGGAGAAGGCGAGGAAGGTTTTTGTCAAGTATTTGAAGATGACGAAGAATGGGATACTGCTTACGAAGTCGAGGAGGGTGGGGGTTATTGGGAGGGTCGGGGAGGTGCTGGTTGATCAGGGGCGGTGGTTGGACGTGCCGAGGGTGTTGAGCTCGTGGATGGAGTTGGCGGGGGTGAAAAGGGAGGGGTGGGGGGAGGATCCGGGGACTAATGATGAGAGGACGGATGCGTTTTGGAGGACGATGATTAACGACTCGACCGAGATTGATGGGGATCGTCTATTGTATGGGCGTCCGACGACGGCTTCGGAGGGGGGGGAGCAATCGGATTATTCGAGGTTGAGGTCGCTTTGGGATCTGGTTAATCCTGCTCCTAAGAGTCCTGGTCCCAAGAGTCCTGCTCCTGCCACGGAGGGCACCACCCCGCAGCCTCAGACAGAAGTTGGCGTCGATCCCTTCAACATCCAACCGATCATTGACGAATGGGTTCCCACCTGGGTTCCTGGATGGATCTCCGACTTTGCCTCTGACTTTATTCGCGCCATGGCCCTGGCCAGCAACCAAGATGCAGTCCATGACTTGGTTGTCTCCCACGACTCGAAGATGATCTACCACCTTCTTGCTTGCCTCTGGGAGCGAAGGTTGTTCGTCACGGAAAATGATGACAAGATTGGTCTGGCACCGAGGGATGCGCAGAAAGGCGACGAGGTGCATGTTATTCCAGGGTGCCCGGCGCCGTTCATTCTTCGGAGACTGGATGGCCCCAATGTGAATACGAACTGGCAGTTGGGCGATTGGGAGAGCGATGCGCTGCCGCAGTACATGGTGGTTGGGAATGGGTTCTACCATGGGTTTATGGGTGGTGATGGTGGACTCGGAAGAGGGGTGGCGGAGGAGAAGATTGCTCTGCACTAGGAAGATAAGGGCGCGTTTTGATCTTTGTAAGCACACCAGATAGTTTAAAGGCCTTTGAGTATAGTTTGAAGGCCTTAAAAGATAGTTTAAAGGCTTTAAGCATAATTTAAAGTCCATAAAGGATAATCAAAAAGCGTTAAAAGATAATTTAAAAGCCTCAAAAGATAATTCAAAGGCATTTAAAGATAGTTACAAAGCCATAAAAAAATTGCGAAAGGCCCTTCAAGATAGTTAAAGAGCCTTAAAGGATAGTTAAAGATCCTTTAAGATAGTTTACAGGTCGTAGAAGATAGTTTAGAGGTCTTTAAAAAATCTAAAGGCCTTAAAAGATAGTTAAAAAGCCTTGAAAGATAGGATGTTTGGCCTGGACCTCGTGCTCTGTCACCATATTGCCCCGCTGTGGTACCTAGGTAGGTATGGAGGGGGATGCTGGTAAGACAAATAGGGGGCCCCGTAAAGGTTCCCTCTTGCTAATCCATCGTGTTCTACTGCCAAGTTTCTCCATAGGTACTGGAGCTTTGGAAGACGCTTCAGTCGAGGGTGTCTTCTGGAGAGTTTCCCAGCGCTTCTGGCCTACATGACTCGGTCGTCTCCAAGCAAGCAAAGCTTGTCTACCACCTTCTGGCCCGTCTCTGGGAGCGCAAGCTTCTCCTCGCAAATGACGCAACCGCTCCCTTCGGCCTGTGCCTAAGGGATGTAGAGAAGAACGACGAGATCCACGTCATCCCAGGGTGCCCGGCTCCCTTTATCCTCCGTCCTCTCCGTGAACCTGACCCTGACAACTCTTATGTCAAGGTCGGGGACTGAGACACCGATGACTATCCGCAGTACATGGTCATCGGTAACGGCTTTCTCCATGGTTTTACGGGCGGTGATTATGACAAGGGCTTGGCAGACGACCAATATCAAGACATTGTCTTGCACTGACGTCTAATCACTAATCACTGGATGGAGGAGGATGGGGTCATTTGGTAGAAGAGAACACTGGAAGATGAGTCAGAAAACTGTCATTCCAGCATACAGCATTGGCAACAGAAATTCCAATAGATATGCCATCCCTGACTCATACCAACGCCAAACAAACCAAAAGCCACTCCTATCATCAGATCATAACCTCATAACCACTCCTCAACAAACTCCCATCAGTACCTCCTCCCCCTCTCATACTCCCTATCCCTCCCCCCCTCCGCCTCCTTCACCCGTTCCTCCAACCTAGCCAACTCCCCCTCCCTCCGTCCCCAACTCTCCTCAATCCCCTTTTTCCTCTCAATATGCCTCTCAATCGCATTCGCCCCCAACCCCCCAATCGCCGCCCCTAGCACCGTGCCCAGAACCGCAACCTTGTCATGCCTACTCTTGCTGTGACTCCCCGATCTACTCTTTGATCTCGACTTCGGAGGTAAATGCTCCACCGCCTCTCGTGCCGCCAGACCACCAACAATAGCACCTAGAACCCCCACCCCCAAGCCAGAAGTAGACGGAGTAAAAGTTTCCTGAAGCGATTTCTTCGCCTGCCGAATCGGACCCCGTTTGCGGTGGTGGATGTCTGGTGATGAAGATCGCGAAGAGAAACTGCTAGACGATCTGGAACGGCCACGGCTAGAGCGAGGGATGATGGTGGTTGTGTCACCTGTATACGTCGTTCCCGTTGTCAAACTATCATCGGTACTGGTGCGGGTTGTTCTCGGCCTAGAAGACCGGCGATAGCCGTCATGCGGGATCTGCAACGTATCACGATCGCGTGGGTCGGGGCGGTAAAAGGGGGTGTGGTCTTCGTATTCAAAGTGGGGATGTCGCTCCTGCAAAGCGCCCGAGGCGTAGTACTCGTCTGCGCG
Source organism: Podospora bellae-mahoneyi (assembly GCF_035222275.1). NCBI lineage: Eukaryota > Fungi > Ascomycota > Sordariomycetes > Sordariales > Podosporaceae > Podospora > Podospora bellae-mahoneyi. The sequence goes on along the minus strand of NC_085882.1, from coordinate 3,272,283 downwards.
GCCCCCTCCGCGGGAAGAGGGGGAGTAATCTCTTGGACGGGAAGGACCGCGGGTGTTGGGGCCGGGAGTGACGGAGCGGTGACGGGAGGGGCGGTAGTAGTCTTCTCTTTCTCGCTCGGGGGAGCTGTCGGAGCGGTAAGATCGTGGCATTTTTTCCCCCCCCTCTCTCTGTGGTGTGTGTTTTGAATGTGGGTGATGAGATGGAGAATGTGAGCTAGGGGATGGATGATCAGAGCTTGAACGGTTGCTGGTGCAGGGACTAGGGAGCAGCCGACTGAAATAAGGGTTCGTCTGTGCCTAGTGTATGAAGGTCAGAATTCTTGATTTGTGCGAAAAGGAAGGCGGCTGAAAGGTGCTGACGTTGTGGTTATGAAAATGGAATTTCGTCCTTGGCTGATGAGGTCGTTGGTGATGGGGATCTGGCCTATGATGTCACACCGAAGGCGTCAAGCGAAACCTGCTTCAAAACGGGGCGATCACCAACACCATTATCAAATTTTATTTTCGTTCGTCACGTGAGGTGTAACACACCATCAAGAGATTACTATAAGAGGACATGGGAGTTAGCGCAGGGCTGGGGTCCAGATGGTGGTGTGTCTGGATGTTGGGGTATCCAAGCGATGAAGCTATTCACAGGTTGAAGGAGTCATTCGGGACAATAGCAGTGACTTTCAGAACGACATATGAAGTTGAGGCCTTTCAAGAGATCAATCGAGGCCTTGAACAAATTAATGGAGGCATTGAAAAGCACATTGCACACCTAGCACACAGCGCCATAGACATTGATCACACATCACATTCACACAAGACACAATTACACATCACACTGATCATCCAAAGTCTCAAACACAATCTTCAATCTCAACTGATGTGTATACGTTTATCCCCAACACCTTGCAATGCCCGATCCCAAACAAGTTTTCAAAATCAAATTTCCATGCCCTCCATCCTTTCCATATCCTCCAGACTCCATTCTTTCCATGCAATTCCTCCCCCCTTCCATGCAACCGCTCCTCCCTTCCATTCCACTCCTCCTCCCTTCGTTTGATGCAAATATATCCTTGAAAAGAAATCAACCAGGTGTCAAACTGAACTGAAAAGGCATCAAACTAAACTCGGTAGGCGTCGAAAAACATCGAACAGGCCTCAAAATAAACGAAATAGGTGTCGAAAAAAATCGAATAGGCCTCAAACTGATGTAAATATGCCGCAAATCGCAACTGATAGGTGTTCGAAAGATCACCGAATAGGCCTTCTTGTGATGCAGAGAGGTGTTGAAAAGACTTGGATAGGCGTGCAGATAATGCAGAGAGGCCTGGAACCAGTCGAAATAGGCATCGGAATCACTCGTCGATGCGTGTCAGCGGGTCCTGGCTGGGGGCGATTTCACGCGCGCGGCAAGATTCAAAGAAGGCTTTGGCCGTTTGGAGGAGGTCGATTCTATGGCGCTCGACGGAGATGAAGGCGAAGAAGGAAGTGATGTCCTAGAGCCACTTGCTAATCACCACATCAGGAACGCAGTAAGTGCGGAGACGCATCTCGCGGGCCGTGGTCCTCATGGTGTCGATGATGCCGAGCATGGACGGGACGGTCGTGGCGGCCTGACCGTAGAACTTGAACTGCTCGATATGGGCGCGGAGGATGGACAACTGGGTGTCGACGTCGTAGCGGAAGCCCTTGACTTTGGGTAAACCCTTCTTGGCCCACTCGTCGGCGGTCTTCTTGATAGTGGCATGATCAACTCGGCCGAGGTTGAACTGCGACATGATGTAGTCGTTGAGAGCGTCGGCGATGGCGAAGTCGAGCTCACAGTAAATAAGGGATTGCTCGCGAGGGTTGAGGGAGATGACGAGCTGAGATTGGCGAAGGATGTGGAGTGGCGGGGTGGGAGGTTCTTCACCACTGCGAGGCGGCTGTGGCATCGAAGCTGGCGAGCGGCGAAGCGGGGGGCCGAAGGTGCGAGAGGGTGATTCGACGATCCCGCGAGCTTTCTTCATGAAGCCGCCAAGGAAGCGGGACTTGGACTTGGTCGGGCTCCTCCTGGGACCGGTGATCTTCTCCAGCTTCTTTTGAGCTGGGGTCTGCTGCGCCGAGGAACTGGTATCAGCGAGCCAACCGCCATCTCCGAAGAGGTTCTTGGTGCCCGTGCGCCGAGACGCAGAGGGGCCGGCTTGGGCCTCGACCGGCATGTATTGGTCGAGCGGTGAGTCGTCCCGGCCTTGGAGGTCGGCGCGGGGAGGAAGAAGACGAGAAGAGTCAGCTGACTCTTGGTGGTGCTGGTGAGCTCTCGTCGGCTGGGGGAGAGCTTGGGGTTCTCCCGAGGGAGAGACTTCCCCGGGGTCGGGCGAGGAGCAAGCGTAAATAGACTCATAAGAATCTGACTGCTCGCCGGAAGGACCCTCGCCAGAGTCTTCCTCGCCATAGATCCGAAGATCATTGGCTCTCGCCTCCTCGTAGTCCCAGTTGGACCACCCTTCTGCCCAAAAGCTTGTTAGTGACTGTTGGCGAAAATGAAATTCGGAGGAGCGACCGGGATGAAAAGTGAAAAGAACATGAAATGAGATGGAAGATTCATACCGTCATCATGCCCAGGGCCGCGCTCGGCCGCCCAGGCGGAGTAATCCCGAAGGATGCTCTGATGGCGAGCGGACGTCGCCGGGTACGAGTAGTTTTGAAGCGCTGAAAAGCGCTTCAGGCCGGAACCGGGTTGGCCAGCGAGACCAACCCGGAGCGGTTGAATTTCGGAGGGGAATCGCTCCCCCTCCTCGTTGGTGTATGACGCAGTGAAGGGATCTGCGTCATCACCAGTGGGTCCCCAAGGTTGACCCTCCCCGCGAGCGAGGTCGTCTGAGTAAACAGATGAGGCAGCTATGCTGCCCGGGCGCTCCCCAGGGCCACCGACTCGGCCGAAGCCCTCCGCTGCGGATGTCTGGGACATCTCGTTGTTGTTGCCTATCGGCTTCATGTTAGCAGGTTGACCAAGTCGTTGTGTTGTTGCTGAGTGAAGAAGAGAAGAAGAGAAAAAAGGAACAGGGGAGGGTGAGCGAGCAAACAGTGGGTGAAAAGGTCGCAGCAAAGGTGTGAAAGACAACAGATTGGGGAGGGGGTAAGTGACCTCTATCAGCTCTCTCCGCAGCCTCAGGCGGGTTGTGAACCGCGACTGAGCGTTGAGAACCCGAACGAGAAGCGTGGGCCTGGGCGGCTTGGACGTTGATGGGGTCGGGACGGTGACGGGTGAAGTCATCGTCACCAGCGGCAAGGGAAAGGATGCCGCTGGTGACGTTCTGTTCGAAGCGGCCGTCCATTTTTTGGGCTGTTGGTGATGAAGAGAGAAAAGGAAACTCGCCAAAGCCCCGCGAGAAAAACAGCTAGAATACTCTCAAACTCACCTGAGCTCTCGGGTGGTCCAAGCTCCACAAGGCAGTAGGCTGAAGGGGGTTCATAGGGCGACCACACAGAGGAAGGTCCCGCCGTGGTCGAGGGCTGGGGATGGGTGTCAGAGTGAAGAGCATGCAGACTGAACTTACCACGCCTGGCCGTGGCCTCCTTGAGGTTGCCAACAAGTTGGCGACGGGTCTCTCTTGGATCCATGTTGCTACTTGGTGATATTAGCAAAAATATCGAGTCGAAAGGGCGGGAGGCAGGTCGGGACACTCACGCTTCGTCTTCGCTGGGTTGTGAAGAGGAGAGTGTTTGCCTAGGAGCGTCGAGGTCGCCTTTTAAGGCAGACTCTTGCGGTCCCACCACCCCAGCGCTCCCTGCCACCACCTATTGTTCCATCAGTGACTGCTCCCTAGGCCTGCACTGTAATTACTGTAGGCATTGCTGTCGTTGTTCACGTACCGGCTCACCCGTCTCAACTTCCACGCCAGTACGCCACCCAACCACCGCCGCAGTTCTCTCTTCTGTACAAGTGACGTTAGCATTCATACTGACTTCAATCTTCTTTCTATATCGTAACTAAAAGAGTAACACAGCTCTAATAGAAATCCAACCAGCTATCCACCCACTCGGGAGAGAAGGATGGAACGAAAGGCAAGGGAAACAAGTTGATCATGGTGAGATCGCCCAGTCAACAATCAACAACACCGTCCGAGCAAGCAACCAAACTTGAAATCAAAGTCAAGTCGGCGTCTACAATTGGAAGAAACATGAAAAGAAAGGAACGGGAAAGCCAAAGGGTCAAGCATCAAACGGCCATGCTGTCGAAGAGCAATGATGCTAGAGCAACCCGAGCAATCAACCATGCTTGGACCAAGTCCAAGTCCAGCTATTGCCCCAAACCATCTGAGCACGAGGCCGATGCCAAAGACTCGAGGATGAGGAAAGGTGTGTGTGTTCTTCCATCTCAAGGCTACTTGCCGGGATTGAGACCAGATTCGAAGATGGAACGAAAAGCAAAAGGCAAGGTGAGTGTGCTCGTCCACTCCAAGGCAACTTTGCCGAGTCCAAAGCAACAAAAGCCCAATTCAAAACTGACTCGTTCCAAATCCAGAAAGCCACGATGAAATCAAACAAGAAGAGAAGAAGGAAGAAACCTACCCTTCAACCTCCTCACCTCCTCCTCCCTCTCCACCCTCGCCCTCTCCCTCTCCTCCCACTCCCGCCTGTTCGCCTCCTCCGCCTTCCTCAAATCCTCGAGCACCTTCCCAATCCCCTGGTCACACCCCGGAGTCAGAAAGCTACTGCGAGTAGCAGCGCCCCCCGACGAAGACGACCCGGAGCCGTCCGCCTCAGCTTCCTCCTCCTCCTCCTCGCCCATGAGCGTCTCAGAGTCAGAATCCGCCTCGGCGGCCGACGGACCAGTCTGCTCCCCAGCCTCCACCGCCCTTGTTGCAATCCCAACAGTCACAACAACAGCAGCAGGGGGCCGAGAAACAGAAACGGCCACGGCCTCGAGCACCCGAGCCTCCTCCCCGGAGAGAGAGGGAGTCGACTCGCTGCGGGAGGGGGAGCCCGCGGCCGCTGGGAGCAGCAAGAAGGTCTCGCGCCCGGTGGGGGATTGCCCGCTCATTTTTTATTCGATTTTCTTCTAAAGTTGAAGCGTTAGCAGACGAGATATTTTGGTCCCAGCTGATGAAGAGCAGGGCGTGGAAGCGAAGATACTTACGGGGATGTCGTCGCTGGTGGGTGGTGGTTGGTGGTGCCGGCAGTTCCGGCGTCGTTTTTTGGTTGCGGGTGAAGAAGAAGAGAGAGAGGGAGGGAGGACCGGCGGAAATTTTAGGAGGTAGCTCCGGTTTGGCGACAGTATGGCCGGAATTGTGGGGCCGGAAGACGGTGTGGATTGACTGCAGGTGCCGGGGTGGTTGCCAGGTGTTGAGCGTGTCTGGGGCGGCTGAGGAGGGTGACTCACAGCGGCTGAAGCAAGCGGGAAGGAGCTGGCGGGACTGGGGATGGGGACTGGGGATGGGGGCTGGTGATGGCCGGAGGTGAGAGGCCGGCGGTGGGTGGTGTGAGCTGGGAATATGGAGCAGCGGACTGGTGATTATGGACATGAGACTCGAGATGTGCACACATGGAATACACAGGAAGGATAGCAATAGTTGAATCAGGACGTCAAGAAACAGAGAAATCGTTACCATCAAACCGAGGGTGCTGAGCTGCTCCAGATCGCCGAGATAACGAGTGCGAGGAACTGTTCAGACCACTGAACCAGACTACCATCGGGTATTACCGCAATTCCGTTACGGGTCACGGAATTCAAACATTATCGACGGAAGCACATGCCAGAAGACACCATGTTCGAGTTTAATCATCAGCAGGCTCGGGCATCATATTGGAGCCGTCGAGGTTTTGATACACCAAAGTTGCTGGGTGGTCAAGGCGATATGTCGCTCACATCAGTGTATAGGGCTTGGTACCCACTCAACAACAGGAATAACCTCCCAGGATAACTGCTGTGCCGAAGGCACGAGGTAATTTTAGGTTCTTGTTCGCTCAGATAGTGGCCCATTGAAGCCAGACCCACCAAAGACAGAAGCATCAAACAAGAGCAACTGCGACAAGAAAATCCCAAAGAAGAGGTTGAAAGGCAAAGTGATGATGTATGTGCGCAAGGCTTTTTCATTTTGTGATATAAGGTAAGCAGCCGCAAGGAGAAGATTGAGGTGGGACTTGCATAGTCTTTAATCCGGAAGGAACAGCTATAACGCCAGATTCTACTAAAAGAACAACTCTTTGACTTAAACAGTAAAAAACAATCCTGCTCCGTATAATCGACAAAAGCCAACAAAGTTACCATAAGCCCTATTAACAGTCCCGATCCAGCCATAAAAGCCCCACAGTTGTTACTAGACAAGCTCAGACAAAGTCTTTTTCCAGTCCAATCCCAGTATCCCGTTGATTTAAGCCGACCCCAACACCATCTTCCCTCCATCCCTCATCTTTCTTAGCTATTGACCTCAATCCCAGCCAACCCCCTCACATCACCCCTCGAAACAACATCAATCTCACCACCCCCTCCCCAAAAGTCACCTACAACCCCGACCCCGCCACTGCACCCTCCTTCCCAAACTCCCCCTCTTACAGAGCACGAACCAACCCCATCGTCAGATCCTTCTCCAGTTCGAAGCCCAACCACCGAACTTTGGATTTCCGGGGACGGCCGCGGGGTATTGTCTGAGGTTATCGTACCGTGGTGTGGATGGTACTACAGTGTCGAGAAGCTCCTGTCTAACTGTACAGGTCCCGTCGGCGAGCTTCATAATAATTGGTCCCTTCTGGCAGCCTGCGTTCGGGAGCGCCCGGGAGCGGGATTTCCGCCCTAGGCCTATCCGACGAGAGCAGGGGCTCCAGAGCGGTAACGGTGAATGTTTGCAATGGCCTAACGGTAATCTTTGTTACCTTGGAGGTATTGTCGGTGCTCGTGGCGAAACGACCCCAGGTAGGTCTGGGCAGTGGCAGGGTCGAGAAGCTCGGGGATGAAAAAAGAGGATTCGTAAACGGGAGTATGATAGTCCGAGATCTCGAGCGTAAATTTCCTGCTGTCCCAGCAATCATGGGGATATGGGTTGAGTTGGGATTACGTTGGGAGGAAGCAGAAAGGCGGCGTACTTTCCCGTGGTCTCTTGGGTGAGAAGATGGAGTTTCTCTAGCCGTGTGGTTTTAATCAGTTTGTAAGAAGCGGAATGCGCCTCAGTAGCAGTCCTAACAAGAGTTGTTCCCAACAGCTGCAAGACAGCTTTCTGTCCCACCGACAAACTACACATATCTTCTCAAGCGACTTCACCGGACTTCTTTGAATCTTCCCTTCCCAATATCGCCCCAAAAATCACACAGTCAGCTCCAACCTCGCGTCTGTCTATGACACATCTGATATCTAACATGCTTTATCCACGTACATTTAGTTTCATTAAGCAAACAGCTCCTTCGTCATTCTTCCATAAACCTTTTATGTCGCTTCAACAATGCTGTGTAATGTCTTAAGTCTCCCACCCGGAGCACAACCTCACATAGCAACCCCATGTTTTGTTTACCCCTTTCCCCAACAAAAGTGGGGGCACAAGGGGGTGGCTGTCTTGGCAAACCGGATATTTGCTGATGTAAAAGTGGCTTGTTGTCTTCCATGTGGCGCATCATGAACATCAAACCTGATATCAGGAGTAATTACCTGGAAATACATTATCATTATATACTACGTCAAAAAGATCCTACATCTACTAACCATAGTCCCACCAAAAACGCCTTGCTTCGTCCCATAATCCTACATAATAAGCAGCACTTTCTCAGTTCACACCGGTAAACACATATGGCAAGTCTGTTCCATCCCCATCGGCAGCCAGCCTGATGACTGATCCTCCGCTTCCGTTTGTTCCTATTGATCGTACACTTCTTCCACTGCCACTGCCGCTGGTGCCGTCAACTTGGTATGGATGTCTGGTTTGCGCAAACGAGTTTGCGTCACTGTCGCCACTGGAATCGGACACTCCAGCATGTCTGGTGCTTTTTGGAGTTGTTGGCGCAGTCTGGTACAGCCAGGTGTTGGCAGATGAGTTTCGCACTCCCATCCCAGGTCTCAAATGTCTTGAACCACGACCCTGACTCCATGTCGTTGAGGCACTGGAGCTTTTCCCGCCCAGACTGTCGTTATCACCACCGGCATTCTGACCATTCCCTATCCCCAGACCCAAGCCCGAATGCAAACTCTGCCCTGCACTAGAAGGACTGGTTCCTCTCGGCGCATCGTTATCAATATCACTTTCTGACTGTGTCTGTTCGCCTTCTCGTTCTCCCTGTGGGATTCCATCATTAAACGAGTCATCGTCGTAATCGTCATAAGCGAGAGCTGGATCAAAAGGTTGCATGCTTCTCAAAACTTCAGCAAACAAATGCATCAACTCTCGGAACTCGTCACTGGTCAGCGGTCTGGCTGAGAATCGGGCTCGTTCATACTGCGACAGGAAATCGGTTGTCGTCGGTGATGCCGTCAGAACTCCCATCTCGGTCAACAGACCCAAGTATTCCCTGAGTCCTACTCCTCCTTCTGGCCTTTGCAACATGGCGACAGCTTCTGGGTCAAGTGTTGGAGGCAGGGTACGTGAGTCTGGATCCGGTGGCGCAAGGGTGAGCGCCTTGGCTTCGATAAGATTCGGAAGTTCGGATACAACGGTCGAGTACTGCAGGTTCGGGGGCAAACCCGTTGATACCGGTGATGACCAACCAGGGTGTTCAATGTCTCCCCATACGGCACGCTGCTGTTGTTGATCAGGGAGCATGCCCATTTCGAGACCAATCGCGTCTCCTCCCTCAATGACAGACACGGCCCCTCCGCTTCCACTGCTTTTACTCCTCCATTTTCCCCTCCAGCTGGATTTCTGTTTCTCTTCGACGGTTCCCGTATGTGTCGTTACTGGTTGTATCATTGGGTGCGGGACTCTCGGCCTGGCCTCGTAAGCAATGGCAGCGCTCCTGCTCAGCCCCTCCACAATCATCTCCCTGACACTGCGCGGTACATCGCCCTTGTCGATGGGTATCCAGCTCTTGGGTATTGACGAGAGAACACTGCGGCTGATGTAGATTCTGGTAACGTAGATAAAAAAGATGACCAACACAGTAACGACGTAGCAGACAGTGACGACCAAGATGTTCCAGTTTTGTTTCTTTGCGAAAGCTTGCTGGATTAGATCGGCGGGGGTGACGACGAGAAAGGCAATGCAGACGAGGTATAGGGCGTAGTAGAAAAAGTTGTAAACGACGACGAAAAGAAAGGAGGCGGCGGACATTCGGGCCATGGTGGCTGCTGGATAGGAAAGATAACGACTGTGTGGAAGTTGGATAGGGGGTGACTGGGGTCGGGCGGCGGGCGCTATCGTGTCCGCGTCAGCGCATGATTCTCTAATTGACTTCTGCTAGTGATGGGCATGGCTGCGCTGCGTGACGTGCAGTGCGATGGTCTGGCGGATGGGCGATGAAGGCGCAAAGCAAGGAGCTGCCACCTCTGCCGATGAGGTCAGACAAAAGAGGTTGCCAGTTGAAGCTTCAGCGCACGGCAGCTGGAAGTCTTTCTAATCTCAGGGCACGGTTCACCAGCTGGCATCCACAGGGCGCTCGGACATTTCGCACTCTGTTGGGGATTTGCAGGAGTGCACGGACCCATGACACCTGAGTATATATGGAGGGCTCCCCTCCCCCCAAATCCTCTTCCTCTTTTCTTTTCTTTTCTTCTTCATACTTACCTTGATTGACTTTGGGAGGATCAAGAAATTCTCAAAGTATGGCGGGGAGCCTTCATTGCACAGCGAGGAGTTCTCCGTCATGGATTGGCCTTCGGGTCCGTCCCGGTCGCAATTTTTGATGTTTTTCCTTTTTCACTGTGTGCTTGGTTTTGCTGAGCCATTGGGAAGAGAAGCCTCACCGCCTGACCCGTGATTATTGAAGATGCCTTAAACTTGGGTTTCACAAGAGAATGAATTGTCAAAGATATGCCTGTCCCCTAGACACAGTCACATGCTTGCGACTCGAGTAACAATCCAGTTGCTGTCTGCCTGTCGCTACACGAAGCTATCGAAATATCGAAAGATCAAGTGCAAGCTGGATTAGCTCAAGTATCACCATGTGATGTCTCATTTCAGTAGACTTCTTTTTCAGTCAGACAAATGGATCTTCTGCCACTTTCTTTGCAATCGCCTTCGTCGTAATGTGCCCGAATATCACAACTGCGATCCCAACACTCGATCACAAGCAAAAAGAAGCATTGCCCTAGCCCCAAATCAGGACTGGTCCGTCTGTCAGTGCAACACCCAAGCCAAGATTCCCGGCGCCGGGTTCCGACCAAAGCTGCCCCGGAGTCGGCACATGCTGTGTTCCCTGACGGCGATGCATGCAGTCGGTGTCTTGGATTTCACGGCTTTTCTTTTACTGTGCATCACTTGATCCTGCAGATGGCTGTCGGCACCAAATATGAACCCTTGTTCGACCTCTGTGGCTGTTAATCATTCAAGACAGACAAATGCCCGGATAATCGAAGTCGTAAGAAAACAGGTTCCCCATGTCCACAGAAGCATTGAACTCCATTTCCCCAGACAAAAAACCGATGCAAATCAACGGGAGTGGAGGTGGCTGCGGGGTTTCGGTCGGGGTTCCGCACAACCCCAAAACCCCACCCCCACGCAAGCAATGGACAAGGCTGCTGGCTCCCAGTTCCTGGCTGAATCACATGCCAAAAGCACCGCCTTTTCTCAGCTCAGCATGATCAAGAGCAGCGACACCCCGTGACGCCATGATTCGTGCGGACGGTGCCTGGAACGAAACAGCCCGTCACCCATTCAAACCTCCGCTTTTTCCGCTTGTGCTTTTCTTGCTCATTGGACTCTCGGAAACCAGAGATGGGAACAGGTTAGACCGCCGGAGCTGGGCAGGCCATGTGCCATTTTGAGGTCGTTTTTCTCTTTCTTTTTTTTTTATGTTCGACACACATCTCGTGTCTATCCTTTCTATCTTGTATACTAGCTCCTTGCTGACGGACTGTCTCGAGAACTTCCTACCATTCTACGCACGAGACTTGAATTCTTTGTTTGTCTCAGATTTCACTTTGTCTTTGTTTGTGTCTTGTCTCTTGTCAGCAACCACACCACCATCCCTTGAACCGCCTTAAGCCGCATCTCCAATCTCCAACGCCCGTGATAGCACCACAAGCCGCTCAACGTCTGACTGTCTAGCAAAACACACAACGTCCAACGGTCAACGGTGAAGGTGGCCGTCACCACTACCACTCAACCGCCACCATGATTGACCATGTCTTGGGGCGACCATCCGTCAAGTCCCGCCGTCTACAGGTTCTGGCTGTCCTGGCATTTTGGACGGCCTACCTCCTCAAGTATGTTTTCTCTGCCCTGCAACAGAGCACCTTGCTAATACCAACCCAAACAGAGGCAACAAAAACGGTCCCCCAATCGTACGCTTCTTCTCAAAATGCCTCTCCAGACGCCTCACCTTCTGGCAAACCCTCACAATCACCATGCTCTACCTCTATTCAGCCCGCAACTTTTCCACCCTCGTCGGCCTCGCCTCCCCCGACCCCCTAGCCAACATGTACGACGCGACCTACTTCCGCGCCACCTGGATCCTCACCGCCCTAGACGCAGGTTTCTGGACCGCCATGCCCATCAAGACAAAATGGCTCCGTGACGCCGCCAGTATCGTCTTCTCGCTGTTTTACATGGTGGCGGCAGAAAAGGCTGATGAAAAGGTGCGAAAGGTCAGGGGGAATATCACTGTCGATCATCTAAGGGTTAGCTGGAATAAGGGGGTCGAGTCCCCTTATTTGAGGACGCTGCAGGGGTTGGTCAGGCCGAGAATGACAAAGTGGCCGCCTAGGCAGGTGAGGATACCTAGGCCGAGTACCAGTGATTATAAGGAGCCGGTGGAGGGGTGGCTGTATTTTGACGGGCCGCTCAGCGAGCTGAGGGAGCAGGGACATAACCAGCTTGTGCTTGATATTCCTGGGGGTGGGTTTGTGGCCATGGACCCGAGGTGCAATGACGATAAGCTGTTTGCTTGGGCGGCGAAGACGGGGCTGCCGATTTTGAGTTTGGATTACAAAAAGGCGCCCGAGTACCCGTTTCCGTACGCGCTGAATGAGTGTTATGATGTTTACTGCACGTTGATTAGGTCAAAGGGGAGGTGCGTGGGAATGAGCGGGGAGCAGGTTCCCAGGGTGGTCATTACTGGTGACAGCGCCGGCGGTACATTGGCGACGGCAATGACGATTATGATCACCGAAAGCGGCAGCAGTCCCATCCGGCGTTTTCAAGGGCAAACCGACCTCCCCATCCCCGAAGCTTTGGTGTTGTTCTACCCAGCATTGGACATGAACATCGGCAGCTGGATGAGCGACGAGCAAATGGCCCTCATCAAAGACCGGCGCATGCGCGGCACCAACAAACGCGTCCTCCAACGCAAGACAATGCAGTACAACGACCTCGTCGGCACCCCCCACCAATCCGACGACGAAGACGACGGCACACCCGACAACAACAACAACAACGACAACAACGACAACATCAGCTCGGGTACCCTTCCGGACTCGGATTCCACCGCCGTCAACTTTGACCCCGCCAAGCTCAACCCAGACGAACATGCTATCCTCCGCAATCGGGAACCGTGTCTCTCTCCCGCACCACAATACGCCCACGCCGGATCGACAACCTTCCACCTCCCCCCGGTTACCTCTCCCCTGCCTCTGTCTCCCAAATCCCTCCCCACCACACCCCCTCACTCCTCCACCTCCCTCGACCAAACCGCCTCCTCCGGCAAAAAGAAACAGCCATCCACCTCCCACCACCCCTCCCCCCTCAAAACCCGCCTCGCAATGTCAAGCATGATCTCCTACTTCAACGACAGAGTCCTAACACCAGAAATGATGCGCGCGATGATCATCCTCTACGTCGGCCCTCACAACCGTCCCGACTTCAGCCAAGACTACCTTTTGTGTCCTATTTTGTGTCCAGACGTCCTGCTGTCCCGTTTTCCCAAAACTTACTTCCTGACCGGGGAAAGAGACCCGTTGGTAGACGACACGGTCATCTTCGCCGGCCGCCTCCGCCGCGTCAAGGCGGCACAAATGGCCAGCAACGGCACCCGTTACGAATACCGCGACACTGACGCGTTGACAGAAGGGTTCGACGAGAATGCGTTTGCGGAAGTGGCGCTCATACCGGGGATTAGCCATGGGTTTTTGCAGTTTCCTTCTGTTTACCCGCCTGCATGGGGGTTGTTTGACAAGACGGGGAGTTGGATAGAGGAGGGGTTTAGAGAGGGGGAGAGACGGAGGAGGAGGAGGGAAGAGAGGGGGAGGGGAAGCAGCAGGAATGAGGGGGGTGAGTATAGGGTTCATACTCAGGAGATGAACAACCGGACGCCACACCACCAGAGGGGGAGGAGGGATAGCGGGGCGACGGCTGTGACGGATGGGACCGAGGGCGATGGGGTGCTGGAGATGAGGATGAGTAGGTCACGGCCGGGCCCTGCTGTTTCTGCTGCTCCTGGAAAGACGAGGGAGAGGGCGTCGACTACGTCGGTTTTGACGAATGGGAAAGTTAATGGGACAGAGGAACTGCCAAAGGTTATGGTTTCGGGTGATGGGGCGGATAGCGGGTCCGGGAGTGGCTCTGGTTCGGGGGGGCAAAAGAAGAAGAAGAGAAGAGTCAGGACGGCGAGGGCCGATGGTGACAATGGGGGTTTGGTCAAGAGGTTGGCGAGTTCGGATGATTTGCTGGGGAGGAGGATGCAAGGGTTGGCTGGGGGGCTGACGGGCTTGGCCCCTCCGGAGTAGAAAATGGGGTGGCGATTTATGATACCTTTACCTAGAACATGATGGTTTTTGGGCTTCGTTTTGTCTTGCATATTGTTGTTGTGATAGTACCCAGCCGCAAAGCATTTTGGGGTGTTGAGAATCCTGACGATGTTATATTGAGGCCAACATACATAGCCTTGATATATATATCTGTCCTATGTTGTCCCGTTTAGTGTTTCCTCCGGTTAGAGTTGCCACCGTTGCGATTGGGGAAACGCTGTGTACCAGCTTGGTAAGCAAGCTTTCTATGGAAGTCCTACCTAACCTGGTGAAACAGACCTGTTGCTGTGACTGGACTTGTAATAGAAGGGAGGTATCACGAAGCTGCTTAGACTTGTGAGACGGCTCACCTAGTTGGATCGAGATTCAGTACTCTCTGTCATGGGTTTCGCCGATGACAGAATATTCCTGCAGTGACCTGACTGATGGGATCCTTCATTGAGGGTTTTGACTGACAGATAAACACTGGCAGATAGACGTCCTTGGAGGAGATAGTCAAGCAACACAAAAGTCTACTAATCGCTCGAGGCCCAGTCGTTGAACGTAGGTGCACATATTTTTTGGCTTGCGGTAGTTTGCTCAATTAGACCTGGAGGCTTAGGAGAAAACACTGCCGGAAGTTGCGGGCGATGTCAAACAGATCTGGCGTTCTCCGAGCTCAAGGTATCTCAAGTGCAGGGCGTAACGAGTCACAGCATGTCACCAGATTTTATTTGCTACTTGCAATGCCCAGATAGCTATAAGCCCATACAGGTAGAAAGACAGAAGGAATAAGCGGAAGTCTACATTGTGGCAGAAGGCGTGCTTCTCAACAAACACATTCGCCAATCTCGAAAGTCTGCCAATGCGCCAGAGGTTGCCGTATCTTTCTTTGACGTAGAGTATGGATCAGCTTCTTGTGTCATTTACAATGTTGCCCGGTGTCTAGGTTGAGAGCACCAAAACTTGTGATCAAAAACTCTTCTCAACCTGTTAATGTCAGCAGAAGGTATTGTTCAGGGAGAAAGCCTTCCAGGAAGACTCCAGTCTCCAGCTTTGTGTCAGTAGCCTGTTAAGGTCATCTCTTGGTCCCTTTCATGATGCCCTCATACCTTCCTCTGTGGCCCCGTATCCCCCTCAACAGCAACCTACCTCCCAAACCCAACCAAATACCACCACTCCTACCTTCCAACCATCCTATTCCAGCTCGTGACTTCGACATCCTCCCGACACAACGCCAAAGATCTCCCATCCTTCCCCTCTCTCACCCATACGCCACAACCCATCCATCACCACTCCAACTTTAACCCGCCGCCCTGCTCACTCGGCCTTATCCGGCCTCAAACCCCCAAAGCCCATTAAGCGAACTGTGGTAACGCCCAGACCCATACAACCCACTACAACCCCAACGTAGCATCTCACAATGTGACCATAACCATCGGTATGCGATGCGATGCTGCCCGTTCCGCCTTCCGCGATTCCAAAATCGCGCTTTTGCGCTAGAAGAAATGTAGAAAGAACGAGCAGGAGGCGATCTGTTCTTTGGTGTTTGGTTCGGTGTATGGTGGTATGTATGTAACACTGTGTGTAAAGTTCCCATGCCAAGATAGATATACCTTGCCTTACACACACGATGGCTCCCCTCCCCGTAGGATGGGCATGGTACGGTGACGTT